>NC_065582.1:99963010-100622566 GCF_024542745.1 Macaca thibetana thibetana
TAGGGTGTTGTGAATAAATATCTCAGATGCAGGATCTACTAATTTTTGTCTTATTCAGAAGCTCCGTGATAGTAAAAAGTCTATATTTGTTCTTATATTTGTTCTGCCCACTAAACCTTTGTTTGGTGACTTACATGTGAGAAACGTGTAAGTAGAAAACCGTTGAATAATTCTGAAACCTAGATTCTAGAACAGATAAAAATGAATTTGTAAATAGAATGCTTATTTAGTAAGCATTAAACACAGATCCATACCTCATTACTAACTTAGAAATTGGACTTGATCTGGAATTTCTGGTAATCTGCTCCAGTTAGTGAGTCAGAATATTAATTAGTAATGAGTGTTTATTATAGGTTCTAATTAGTATGGTTTTACAGTTTTTCTATTGTTATAACATATACATAAAATAAAATATACCAATTTAACCTGTTTGGTTCTTTTTGAGACAGAGTCTCGCTCTGTTACCCAGGCTAGAGTGCAGTGGTACGATCTTGGCTTACTGCAACCTCCACCCTCTGGGCTCGAGCAATCCTCTCACTTCAGCCTCCTGAGTAGCTGGGACTACAGGCACATGCCACCATGCCCGATTAGTTTTTATATTTTTTGTAGAGGCAGGGTTTCACCATGTCGCCTAGGCTGGTCTCGAACTCCTGGGCTCAAGCAGTCCACTTGCGGCAACCTCCCTAAGTTCTGGGATTACAGGCATGAGCCACTGTGCCTGGCCAACTCAGGTTTTTAAACTAATGCTTAGCTAGTTTTAGTATTCTTGACAAATTCCATTTACCTAACAGATCAGTCATTTACCTAAAAGACCAGTCATTTAATGTAGCCATGTAGCTTTTTTTTTTTTTTTTTTTTTTTTTTGAGACAGAGTCTGGCTCTGTCACCCAGGTTGGAGTGCAGTGGTGAAATCTTGGGTCACTGCAACCTCTGCCTCCTGGGTTCATGCAATTCTCCTGCCTCAGTCTCTTGAGTAGCTGGGATTATAGGCATCTGCCAGCATACCCAGCTAATTTTGGGTTTTTTAGTAGAGACGGGGTTTCACCATGTTGGCCAGGCTGGTCTCGACCTCCTGACCTCAAGTGATCCTCCCACCTCCACCTCCCAAAGTGCTGGGATTATAGGCCGACCTTCATGTAGCTTTTGAAATGTATGTGGTATAAGGTTATACAATAATTCGTTTAAATTTTTAAATTTTCTTGTCTGTTACATCTTCTTTCTCTTTTCTAATGTTAATTTTGCCTTCTCACTATTTATCTTGGCCAGAGTAGCCAAGCTTTGTCTATTATTATTCTCAAATAATCCATTTTTAACTTTATTGAATAAATTTGCCTTAACATTTTTCTATTTCATTAACTCCTGTTTTCATATTTATCAATTTACTAGAACTTAACTGGTTTTTTCAAGCTTTTCCCCTGTTTTCATAATATGAAAAATTTCAGTCATACAATTTGAAGGAGCATAACTTAGATTATACATTTTCTCATTAACTAGATGAAATAAATGTGCTTTATCTCTGTATATATATGTAAATATGTATTTTTTGTTGAACCATTTGAAACTAAGTTGCAGACCTCAGCTATTTCACTGTTAAATACTTAATCATGCATCCTTAAAAATGAGGACTTTTTGCTATATAACCATAATATGTTTATTATGCCTAAGAAAATTGACAATTCCATCATATCATTTGGAGAGTCCATTTAAGTATCCCAATTTGTCACAATTTATTTTTCTCAGAAGAGGATCCAATGGTTCATCCATTCTTCTTAGTTGTTAGGTCTCTTTAGTATGTCTTAATAAAGAACAGTCCTTCCATGTGTGCACACCCACGTGCAGGGGTGCCCACGTGGTTGTTTGGTGTTTAACCACAACTTTTTTTTCTACCACATTGACTTTTGAAAAAATTTTAATTTATTGTTAAGTTTCTGGATACATGTGCAGGATGTGCAGGTTTGTTACATAAGTAGACATGTGCCGTGGTGGTTTGCTGCAACACCTAGGTGTTAAGCGCAGCATACATTAGCTGTTTTTCCTGATGCAACCACATTGAGTTTTTAAGAAACCAGACATCATCCTGTGGAATATTGTACAGTGTGAATTTGATTATTTTCTTGTGGTGTGGTTAAGTTGTTTTTCTATCCTCTGAATCTACTATAATCTATAAGTCAGATATAAAATCTTAGTTATATTCAGATTAAGTTTTTTGGGCAGAATACTTTATCAGCGATATTGTATCCTTAATGTTGCATCCCATTAGAAGCCATGTAATGTTAAGTTGTCTCACACTTATTGATGCTTAGTTTGCTTTGTTAGTTAAAGTCACCACTTTCAAATCTCTCTATTGTAGGGCTGTGACATTCCCTTTGCAGTTAGCAAGTAATTCATTAGGTGACTACTTGGGCATCATGCAAATGCATATTCCTCCCAATTCACTATCCGTTTGATTGTCTGTTGATCATCCTAGCCTGATTCAGTTTTTTCTCTTTTCTCTTTGGGTTGTAGAATGTTGATTTTTAAACTCTACTTTTCTTTTTCTTTTAGTGATATTCTTCTATAAAGAAGAGCTTTCCCTTGTCAGTGGGGAATGAACAATATTAAATTTTCCTGTGCTCGTATTATCCCAAATTTGGCAGTTGTGGGAGTCCCTTTAGGCTGGCAACTGTGTCCTTCTGACAAAACCCTGTAATAGTATTTCCTACCTTTCTAGCTAAAGATGATGTCTCAGGATGGAATTAACCATTTCTCCAAGGGGCTTTGGTTTCTTTTATAGAAGAATTATATTTAGAAGCCAAGATCTGGGTGCTAAGTTATTTGCATCTAGGTCTTAATGACTTCTAGAGCAAGGAAATAAAGAAAGAAATGAATACTTGAATGATGGAATGACTGAATGGAAGAAATAATGGATTTATATTGATATTTTGAGTTTAATTTTAACATTATAATATTCTTTCTTAACTACTTTGATTTCATATTTGTAACTCCATACTCTGACAGTGAAAAATCTTGCTTCCTAAAAAATGAGAATATTTATTTGCTTTTCTCCACAACATACATAAAATGTGTATTTTATGTATAGATATAAAGTGTCACAACATCAGGGAAGCCACTAATGTTTAAGACATCTGGCAGTCTGTATTGTCCCTATATCTGGCTGAGAGTATGCATTCAAAGTAAAGGGTGGTTGTCTTCTCCATTTGGCATATAATTGAGTTCACTTGTTTCCAATTTTTAGAATGCAGAGCTTTTTTTCCTTTTCAATGTAATTTTGTTTAAATTTTTATAACATTTGCATGGCTTAAACATGAAAATTGGCCGGGCACAGTGGTTCAAGCCTGTAATCCCACCACGTTGGGAGGCCAAGGCGGGTGGATCACTTGAGGTCAGGAGTTTGAGATCAGCCTGACCAACATGGTGAAACCCCATCTCTACTAAAAATACAAAAATTAGCCAGGAGTGGTGGCAGGTGCCTGTAATCACAGCTACTTGAGAGGCTGAGGCATGAGAATCACTTGAACCTGGGAAGTGGAGGTTGCAGTGAGCTGATACCGCGCCACTGTACTGCAGGCTGGGAGACGGGGCGAGACTCAATATCAAAAAAAAAAAAGTGAAAATTATGCAAAGAGAAAGAGGTTTACTCAGAAGTTTCCCTTTTATCATTCTTTCTATACCGTTCAACCTCTTGCTGTCTTTGGAAAACATTTTTATTAGTTTCTGGCTTATCCTTCAATGTTTCTTTTTGTAAAAATGAAAGTGTATATGTAGTTACATTATGTATATTATGTGATGTCTATATGTGTTCATTCTTATTTCTGTGTCTTCCTTACACTGTTCTTCACTTTGCTTTTTATCTGCAAATCTTAGAGATCATTCCAACAGTTTATTTTTTTACTCTTTTTTTGTGCTTGTGTATTACTTCATTGCTTGGACAAAGTAAATTTTAGTCAATGGTACTTTTCTGATCATCATTTGTTTCCAGTCTTTTATTGTTAGATATGATCCCACATCAAATAAACTTGTGCATATGTGTCACCAAGATTAATTCCTAGATGTGAGATTTCTGGGTCAAAGAACAAATGCCACCATATCATTAGATAGTCCCAATTCCCCTCCATAGAGGATGAGTCAGTGTTACATGTCTATTAGCAGCATGCAAGAGTCTCTGTTTTTCAGTCTTGCCAAGAGGATTTTGTGAAAATTTTGAAGTCTTGCCAGTCTAATAGGTCAGATGTGATATCCCAGTGTGGATTTTTTAAGTTTTAAGAGTTTTATTGAGACACCGTTTATATACCATACAATTTGCCATGTGAAGTATATAATTTGTTGGTTTTGAATAAGTACAGAATTCTGGAACCATCACCACAGTCACTTTTAGAATATTTTATCATCCCCAAAAGAAATGCTGTGCTGTTAGCACTCACTTCCCATTTCTTCCTAATCGCTCCCCACAACAACCTCGCTCTAGGCCACCACTCCTCTACTTTCTGTGTCTAGAGAGTTGCCTATTCTGGACATTTCATATAAATGGAATCATACAATGTGTGTTCTTTTCTGACTGGACTCTTTCACTTAGCAAAATGTCTTCAAGGCTCATCCATTTTGTAGCATGTGTCAGTACATCATTCCTTTTATGGCAGAATAATATTTCAGTGTAGAGATATACCAGTTGATGTGTTTATCAGTTCATTAGTTGATGGGTATTTGTGTTACTTCTAGTTTCTGGCTATTTCAAATGATGCTGCTATGGACATTTGTGTACGTGTCCATGTGTGGAATTATGTGTTCATTTCTCTTGGGTATATAACCAGGAGTAGAATTGTTGGGTCTCATGGTAACTGTTTAAAATTTTGAGGAACTACCAAAATGTTTACTGAAGTGGCTGCACCATTTTACATTCCCTCATGCATTTGTTCCCTCATATATTCCCATCAGCAATGGGATGTGCTTATCATGCAGAAAGAGATTAAAATAAAATATTCAAAGAAAAATAAAACCTGAGGACCTAATAGGAAAATGGCAAAAGACAAAAATATATGAAGAGAAAGACACATGGCCATATACATTTCCATCAGCAATGTATGGGCGAACCAATTTCTCTACATCCTTGTCAAACCTTGTTAATATCTTTTTGATTCCATTCCTGTGGGAATGAAACACTATTTCATTTTGGTTTTGACTTGCATTTCCCTGATTACTAAAGACATTGAAAATTTTCATGTGCTTATTGGCCACTTGTATATTTTTGGAGAAATGTTTATTCAGATCTGCCTATTTTTAAGTTGATTTATTTGTCTTTATTATTGAGTTATTAGAGTTGTTTATAAACTTTGCATATAAATTCCTTATCAGGTATAGGATTTGTAAATATTTTCTCCTATTCTATAAGTTGCCTTTTCATTTTCTTGATCGTGTCCTTTCAAGCACAGAGGTTTTTATTTTTGATGGAGTCCAATGTATCTGTTTTTTCTTTTGTCACTTATGCTTTTTGTGTTGTACCTGAGAATGTTTTGGCTAACCAAGGTCATGAAGATTTATTCATCTTTTCTTCTAAGAGTTTTATAGTTCTGACTGTTATGTTTAGGTCTATGGAGTTATTTTGGAGTTAACTTTTGTGAATGGTATAAAGGAGTCCAACTTCATTCCTCTGCATGTGGCTGTCCAGTTGTCCCAGCATCATTTGTTGAAGATTGTTTTTCCCCATTGAATTATCTCAGCACCCTTGTCAAAAACAAGCTGACCACAATTATTGGGGCTTATTTCTGAACTCATAGTTCTATTCCATTGATCTGTATATCTGTTCTTATGTCAGTACCATAGTATTTTGATAACTCTGTAGCTTTTTAATGAGTTTTGAAATCATGAAGTTTCAATACTCCAAGTTTGTTCTTCTTTTCAGGATTGTTTTGGCTAGTCTGGTTTCATTGTATTTCTATACAAATTTTAGGATCAGTTTGGAAATTTCTACAAAAAAGTTAGCTAGTATTTTGATAGGATGTTCTGTTGAATCTGTAGATCAATTTGGAGAGTACTTTACTGCCATTTTAGCAAAATTAAATCTCCCAATATGTGAGCATGAAATATTTTTCCATTTACTTAGGTCTTTAATTTGTTTCAATAATGTTTTATGGTTTTCAGGGTAGAAGTTTTGCAATTATTTTGTTAAATCTATTCTTAAGTATTTTTTTCTTTTAGATGCTATTCCATATGTAATTGTGTTCTCAGTTTTATTTTCAGATTGCTCATTACTAATACCAATATAGCACCTGTGTTTTCTTATAAATGAAACTAAACATTTTTACTTGTATTTAAGGGCCATGTGTCTTTTTCCTCATATACCTGTTTGTATCTTTTGCCATTTTCCTATTAGGGCCTCAGGTTTTATTTTTCCTTGTTGAATACTTATTTTATTTATTTTTAGTGTCTTTTATCCATCATAATCACACTTAAAACTCTAATTTTCCTCTCAGTATTACTTTGTCTCCTCATTTTCTCTATTATTTCACCACTTCATTTAATAGGTTGGGTTATCCAAGATATAACTCTGAGACTAAGTTTTCAAGCAGAAGTTTCATTGGGTAGTACTTTTTGGAACCATTCTTTCCTTATACCTATAAGGAGCAGACGAAGGTAGGATTAGGCATAAGTTGAACTGCCATAAAGTTGTAACACAGGATTCATTCAGTCCCAGGGAGCTTAGAAGATGGGATGACCTTTCAGATTAATCCCTAATTGAATCAAAGGGTTTAGTCTCTTTACCCCATTTCCATCAATCACTGGAGGTGATCTGTGCCAGGGACATGGTGTAGTCTCAGAAGAGGGAGTTGGCCATGAGCCATAAGCAGGCAGCACTTTCAGTGGGATGGGGTGGATAATGAATATTTCTGGCATGGAGGAGACACCTGGGCATCACCTCACAGAGTCACTACATAAATATTTTCTTTTAAAAATTCATTAAACCTTGGACTGTGAGCTATATATGTTGTATATGATTTTTCTAAGGAAATCCTCAATATTCCAGTTTCTAAGACAAATAAACATCCTCCTGAATACTTTATTGTTCTTGGGAATTAGCAGGAATTGCTTTCCGTAAGTTGTGATAGTTATTACAATGAGTATTGGATTTTCAGTGGTTTGGAGAGCATGACATATAAAAGGAAGTTAGTCTAGCTCTCATTCTGCCAATTAGTAGTCCTTATTCTACTAATGCAGGTAGATTTGACCTGCATTGTTTATTTTCCTGTTAAATATTCTGTAAAACAGGACCCACAGAGTGTGCTTTGAAATTTAAGTGAAACTGTAAGAGAAAGTTCTCGTACATAGTAAGCAATTGACTGAGTGGTGTTGGAATCCATGTGCATTTAATTAAATACGTTTAAAACTGCATTAAGGGAAAGATCAGGTTTTATGGGTTCTGCCCATCGTACTACTTAGTGAACCAGGGGCTCTTTAGAAACATGAGATAGAAGACATGACATTCCTCTTACCTCAGTTGTCATAGTTCTCACTTAAAACAAGCTTCTCACGGTATTGAGTATGCTTGTTAATATTTAATGGAATAGAAAATGTTCTTGCCCAATAAAATTTCCCAACACAAGCCAACTTCTTCAACTTAGTATTTGTATAGACACCTTCTGACCTCCTCAGATTGCCTTGACTCTACCCCTCTTCCAGACCAGTCTGCTGCCACCAGGCTTGAACCTTTCTCCTGCCTTGGGAATGCTGGATTTTTCTCTTTGGCGTCTGCCTTATAGCTGGGTCAACCAGCCACCTGCTCAGAGTTCCTGGCTTCTGCCATCACTTTTGAACCCTAGACTCGGATCTTAATTCCTGATGGGGTATCAGAGTCATGGGATACGCCTGGAAATCTAGAACAGTTAAATAGGAGTCAGGAGGAAACATGGATTTTTTTCTTCTTCCCATGGAACACATTAAATATTTCTTCATCCCATAAATTCCAGACTGCCAAGCAAAGCATCTGTCGAGCAAACTGTTATGTGTCTTTGTACTAGTGAATAAGAAATATTTAGGTATTTCTAATATAATGAATCTCATGCGTACCCAGTGTTATCCTTAAATATTCTTAAAGTGTAAAATCTCTCACCTAATCTTAAGAAAATATATTTTCCTAATGTATTAGAACTGTCTCCTACATCATTAGGTGCACAGTGCCTTAGAGCAGATTCTAAAGAAACCGAAAGAAAACAAGGCAATGATGAGGATGTTGGTGTATTTTGACAGCAGGGATACCAGGCAGGGTGGGTGAGAAAAGGAGGCAAGGAGGGATGTGAAATAATGTAAAGTGTGCACAGCTCTTTCACAAGACACATAACAGTTTTTATTTGCCATTGTTTAGAGTGTATTTAAAAATCTGATTGTTAAGTGATATTGATGAACAGACCAAAGCCTTGGCTTTTGGTTCTGGGTTTTTTGTTTGTCTGTTAGTATTCTTGGCACTTTGCATTAAACTCATTGTGCACACTTAGTTTGTACAATTTGATAATATGCATGTCTTTAATCTCTAATAAACTTGCTATTGCAACTGATGAGTACATCATTTTGATCAAATTCTGCTTCATATCTCTGCGTCCTGTGCCTTTTGTCTATAGATATGTAAATTAATTCTATTCCTTGAAACAAGTGTTTCAGTACTAACCAATAATATAAAAAGTAATTTTGAGGGTATTCCTGAAACTTTCAAAGATAAATCAGTTTCATATTTTGAATGATAAGCCCTTCTACTTATTCTTCTATCCAAGATGTTACATTTTTTCTTAGTGGCAGCACCAAAAAAGTTTTAAAACTGCTGTTGGTCTTCAAGTCTTGCAGAAAAACATCACAATAAGTTAGAGTTTAATACACCAGTAAATATTAGATGAGATCAGCTAAATTTGTAGACACAAACATGATGTATAATGAGATATTATAATGTTGCTGTCGTTTTACCTGCTAATCACTATTAAACAGCTATATTTGGTTTGCAACACAAAAGTTACTTTTAGAAACTGGTAATTTGGATAGAAAAGTATAAATAGTTGAAATTTAAAAAAATTAAGCCCGAGCCCTAGTCTCACATATTCATATATTTATAACCTGTTTTCTGTTTATAAAATGCAAAATTTTCACTTAATTGTTAGCGTAAT
Organism: Macaca thibetana thibetana; assembly: GCF_024542745.1. Classification (NCBI taxonomy): domain Eukaryota; kingdom Metazoa; phylum Chordata; class Mammalia; order Primates; family Cercopithecidae; genus Macaca; species Macaca thibetana. The sequence continues at coordinate 99,972,151 of NC_065582.1, forward strand.
TATATTTGTTATTGATATTCTCTATAAATATATTTTTGGAATATTAAAGAATGGGTGCTTGGAAAGTTTGGCCTTTCTCTGCCTAAATCTGCACCAGCCTTATGTAACACCTATTTCATTGCCTGTAGTTCTCTGCTGGCAATCCTACTGCCACTTGTAACTGTGATAATTGGCTTGCTACTTAAAATTTCTTTTCAAAATATGTATAAATTTATTTTTATTACAAAAGTAACATATGCTCATGGCCAAAAAAAATGTTTTCAGACAAAGTCCCCCACAGTATAAAGATAAAAATAAAAACCATCCATTATTCTACTAACCAGACTTAATCCCTGTTCACACGTCACTTTATAAACCAGACTTAATCCCCACGTGTCAGTTTATGTGCTTTCATTTTGTTTTCTCTGTATGCTCACATGATTAAAGATGGGATAATAAAGTAATACCACTTTATAACCTTTATTGAAAAACTTACTATTGTTTATCATGACATGTCTCATACTTTTACATGTAATTCTACATCATCATTTTTAGCGACAGCATAAAGTTCTGATCTTTAGAGCAATACAATTTATTTAAGCCATTCTATAAATTGCATTTAGAATGCAATTAGAAAAATTAATTACTTTTTTGTTTTTTGAGATGGAATCTTGCTCTGTCACCCAGGCTAGAGTGCAGTGGTGCAATCTCGGCTCGCTGCATCCTCCACCTCCTGGGTTCAAGCGATTCTTCTGCCTCAGCCTCCCAAGTAGCTGGGATTACAGGTGTGTGCCACCATGCCTGGCTAATTTTTGTGTTTTTAGTAGAGATGGGGTTTCACCATATTGGTCAAGCTGGTCTCAAACTCCTGACCTCGTGATCCACCTGCCTCGGTCTCCAAAAATGCTGGGATTACAGGGGTGAGCCACCATGCCCGGCCAATTACTTATTTTTATTTATTTTTGGCAATAATAATAATAGGCAATATTTATTGAGTTCTTACTAGGTTCCTGGTAATGTTATAGATGCTTTTTATATATTTCTTCATTTTATCCTCAAAACCCTATGAGGCAGGTACTATTATTATCTCTCCACGTGAGGAAACTTGAAGCACAGAAAGTTTAACCTGCATAAGGTCACATGACCAGTAAGAGGTTAGAGTCAGGATTCTGAATCCAGGCCTGGCTCCTCAGCTCCAAGCTCTTAATCACCACTCAATAACTGTTTCCCTTATAAACAGCATTTCAGGAGCTATTCTTGAACATACATTTTTCACACTTAACTAATTATTTTCATTGGATGTACTTTTAGAATTAAACTTGCCTAGTTAAAGGGTATGTGTATCATCAAATTTGTGCTCTAGAAAGGTTGCACCAGTTCATGCTGTGAGCAGCAATATGTGAATATGTCTCCTTTCCCATACCTTCTCTAGTACACATGTTATTTTTTTTAATCTTTGCCAATATAATAAATGAAATTGTTTCTTTTGACATTTTTGCTTATTTAATTACTATAAGGTTTAATATGTTAAAAGCGTATTTTCCCAAGTAGTTCTTTTGTGCATTGCCTTTCACTCTCTTCTTTGAGTTTTCCTAAGCTGGTGCTCATCTTTTTTATGACTGATTTGTAGGAGTTCCTTTCTTAATACGACTATTAATCTATTGTTATGTATTGGAAATATTTCTCTGAGCTTATGATTTATTTTTGAAGCTTTAAAATTTTTGCCAAAAGGAGTTTAAAGATTTTGTTAATTCTTTATATCAATTTGTGTTGCTTGGGTTTGATGTTATCCTTAAAAGGCCTTCTGCCTCAAGGATAGAAGAGTATTTATTTCTATTGTCTATTAGTTCTTTTGCAGTTTCATTTTTCTTAGTATTTAAATCTTAAAAGTGTGGAAATTATTAGAAAAGGTATGAGTAGGTAATCTAAAAGTTATTAAATAGTCACATATTTCATCTTAGCATATTTATAATATTTTAATATTTAGATCCCAAATCCTAGTGAAAGAGATTAATACTTTGCAATACGTTATGACTTAAGGATTTAATTTTTCACTCAAACAATTACCTTGCTAACTGAACAACAATAAAAAATAATTCATACTCTACCAAGTAATTCACAATGTCACTTTTGTCATTATATGAAGTTCCTAAATATATTTTGGTCTTATAGGGGCTCTGCTGTAATACTATGATTTATCGGCTTCTCTGGTGCTAGAATCATACCTTTTATATTTGAATATCAGGAACAATATCTTTCCACTTCATTCTTTTTCAGAATTTTCCTGGGTAATTGTGTACATATGTTTTCCCAGAAGAATCTCGTAATTATTTTCTAGGTTTCAAAATTCCCATTGAGCTTTTTTTAGATTTAACTAGGTATAGTTGAAATTTTTAAATATTGAGTCTTTCATCTAATAAAATGATGTACCTGCCCCACTTAATCCAATTTCAAACTTATTTATTGTTATTTCCTTAAATTCTAGGAGCTTGAAAAAACACAAAATTGTAAAGTATACAGTAAAAAATTACCCACTAATCCTATTACTTAGAAATAATAGCTTTAAATTTTTAAATCTATTTTCTTCCAGTATTTCCCTGTGTATACATTTTTAAAATTTTAATCAGTTATATTTTATATACCTTTTTAATTGTGCTTTTTTTTTGTTTTGTTTTGTTTTGTTTTGAGACAGAGTCTTGCTCTGTTACCCCAGGCTGGAGTGCAGTGGCATGATCTTGGCTCACTGCAAGCTCCGCCTCCTGGGTTCACGCCATTCTCCCGCCTCAGCCACCCCAGTAGCTGGGACTACAGGCGCCCACCACCATGCCCGGCTAATTTTGTTTTTGTATTTTTAGTAGAAATGGGGTTTCACCATCTTAGCCAGGATGGTCTCGATCTCCTGACCTTGTGATCTGCCCACCTCGGCCTCCCAAAGTGCTAGGATTAAAGGTGTGAGCCACCGCACCCAGCCTTAATTGTGCTTTTTAAACACAACATTAGGTTATAAATATTTCCTGTGTCATTCAAATCCTTGAGTTTACAGCATTTTTTTTTCTTTTACTTACAGCCAGGAATTTTTGTATAGAAGATGACAGACTTGTACTTATTAAGTTCTGTGTGTATAAAAAAGTGTATTCTTCAATTATTTATTCCTCATGGTAAATCCATAAACATAGTTGTTACTTTCAGACTTTTATAGATTAAAAAACTGAAGTGTAGAAAGTATTATTTAGGATTACTGAGTTAAAAGAGAACTTGTAACACTTCCCGATCTGTTTTAGTTAAAACTCACAACTAGGCAAGAAAATAATCAGTTACTTTTTAGAGAGAAAAAGCCCAAATTGGTGCACAAGGATTTCTATGTTATCAATGTCTCTTGGTGAAGTGGTTATAGGTATTAGATTGAACCATGTAAAACTGCCATTTTTCTAGTTCGAAATGGTCAAATACTGTAGTTTTATATAATACAGTCTTAAAGTAATGTGAAGTCTATTATTCCTTGGGTTCAGCTGAGAATATGAGTTTGTATCACATAAAAAATTAAATATTACTGATTGAAGATGATATTATACATTATCCTCTAGATGTTCAGTTATTTTTTTCTGGGACTCATGATGTTTTATAACTTTATATGCTCCATATATAGTCTTCCTCCAGATATTGTGTGTGAAGAAGGATGGAGCAAACTTTATTACTCAGCTATTAGTGTTAGTAATGATGCTTCAAGTCTTGGTTTTCAAAACAAAAAGTAATTAGAAAGGATACTTTTTGACCTTGGTCTCACTGAAAAGGAGATAGTAGAATAACCTTAGATCTACAAATGATTATTCTGCAAGCTAATTGCTTGATTGTAATATATGTGGGTTAGCAATCAATTGTTTTGAAAAATACGCATTGTAATTCTGAATTTCTATATGCAATAATGCACTTTGTTATATTACAAGGGAGCAGTGATTTTTTTTTCCTAGTAATCTCCGGTCAGTGAATTTTAGGTTAGTGCTGATAAGAGAAATGGTGAATTAAGTAAGTGGTTTGCAGATGTTTTACCTCACCAGGGTGATGCAGAGTTTTTAGAATGTGTGAACTCTTCTCTGGAATAGACAGTGGTACCCCTTTATTTGCAGTTTCACTGTCCATGGTTTCATTGCTTTGTATATCATATCCACGCTGTATGTGCTACCTGCCTGTTCGTTACGTAGTAGGCATCTTCGTTATCAGATGGACTGGTGTGGTATTTCAGGGCTTGTGTTCAAGTAGCACTTTTTAACTTAATCACCCCTAACGCAAGAGTAGTCATGGTGGCATACTGTTGTGATTGTTCTATTTTATTATTAGTTATTGTCGTTAACCTCTTACTGTACCTCATTTATAAATTCAACTTTATTATAGATATGTATTTACAGTGACATATTGCTTAACAACAGAGATATGTTTTGAGAAATGCATCGTTAGCTGATTTTGTCATTGTGTGAATATCATAGAGTGTGCTTACACAAACATAAATGGTATAGTCTACTACACACCTAAGCTATATGGTATAGACTGTTGCTCCTAGGCTACGCAGCTGTACACCATGTTACTGTACTGAATGCTATAGGCAGTTGTAATACAATGGTGAGCATTTGTGTATCTAACCATATCTAAACAAAGAAAAGGTACAATAAAGATACACTATAAAAGATAAAAAATGGTACACCTGTATAGGGCACTTACCCTGAATGGAACTTGTAGGACTGGAAGTTGCTCTGTGTGAGTCAGTGAGTGAGTGGTGAGTAAATATTAAGGCCTGGGACATTCCTGTACACTACTGTAGACTTTATAAACACTGTACACTTAGGCTACACTAAATTTATAACAAAATAATTGCTCTATGACATTTTGATGACTGTGACATCAGCCGGCAATACAAATTTTTCAGTTTCATTATAAACTTATGGAACCACCCTCATATATGTGGTTTGTTGTTGACAAAATGTCATGTGGCACATTACTGTATAGGAAGAAATATACAATCTATAGAGTTTGATACTATTCACAGTTTCATCCTCTATTCAGGTTCTTGGAACGTATCTCCTGCAGATCATAGAGGACAATTGCTTCTCTCTAGTGAATAACCAGGCTTCGTTGTTGAACATTGCTGAGGAGGCCAGAGTCAAAGGTTTCTTATTCTTGTAAAAATAATCCCTTGAGTCCATCATTATCTGTGGGAATGCAGTGATTAAGCAATAACATCTGCTTGGTAGTTAATGGTCATCAGGAGAGATACATAATTTATCGTAAATTCAAGATCCTTTAAGTCAACGAGTTATTCATTAAAGAGAAAGGCTCAGCCAAAACTCATCAACATTACTCTGCTAATACTATTTTTAAAAATGAAACTGCATGTTTTCTTTCATACATGGTTTCGAAGGACCTCTGCATTCACAGTGTTACTTATTCCTTATATCTGTCTTAGGAAGAGAGCAGCACAGTTCATTTTATTTAACAAAGGATGACCTAAAGGCTCTATAAAATGGCTGCTGGGCGGGTGTCAATGATTGGCCACAAATTATATAACTAAGAATAAAATGTCTTCTGACTCCTGGACTGGTGTTTTGTCCTTTAGAGCACACATTTTTGTCAAGATAATACTACTGATGTTATTTACTGTACCATACTTTATCTCACTCATCGTGGGTTAATTAATGACCTTCATTGTATCATTTGCCTTTATGTGGCCCATGTGTGCACAGAGTCAGTTGTTAAATACAACTTTTAAAAATGGAAGAAAGCATTTAAAATGAATACTCTTTGCAGAGAAAAAGCAAATTCAGATTTTGGCAATTCTTTGTTTCTCATTTTCCATGCTTCTAAAAGAAAATTCAAGTGAATGCAAAATTATTTTAGTAATGCAGTTTGGTTGCTGTCTATAAGACTTCAAAATGAAAATTAGTACCATATGTCTTATTCAAGAGTAATCTTGAAAATGGCTATTGACCCTTTAAACTCCTTGCAGCATCATTCAGTGATGACAAGTAGAAAATTTAGGTATATACACACAAAAGTAAATATATTGAGGCATGTTTATTAGGTATTCACAAAATTCAGTGGCAAATTTATATTCCCAACATTATATGTGGGAGTGCGTGTGTGTACTTATGTAGTAATCTCCAGAATTATTATCTCAACCTTGTGTCTACCTTCTACTTGCACAGCTGTCTTTTATTTTCTCCGACGAGGTTACTCTGGAGATTCAGTCTTGGGGAAACAGGATTCTGCTCTGTCCTCTGTTACTAATCAGCTTTGTGACTTTAAGAAAGTCACTCAATTTTTCTAACCGTCTATTTTCTACTAGGTGATGTATGAATTTCTTTTGAGCATTAAGATTTGTATATGATTTTATTTTTCTACAAGTTTTATCATTAATTTACTTATTTGGTAAATGTATTAACTTACCAAGTATTTTTTTAGTACATACTATATGCCAGCAGACAGTATCCCAGATGTCAGCCAAACAATGTGGCTCATGCCTTTGGGGAGCAGAGACTATGTAGGGGGATGAAGGCTCCTTATATAATTACTGAATTACAGTTGTGATAAGTCCTGCAGTGGTGTTAATAATAGAGATGCTGAATATGTGAATATATGAATGTCTGTGCCAGAAAAGTAGCTTGTGTTTCATTCAAATTTATCTAACTCTGAACTCTCTCCTTTTTAGTGCATTCTGCAGACCCCAACTCTCTTCATCTCTTTCTTGTCTGATTTGGTAACTTCTTAACTAGTTTCCCCTCTTTGGTCTCACCAACCCAAATCCAAATCCACACTGCATTATGTTTAAAATATAATATTAGCCAGTCGTGGTGGTGGGTGCCTGTAATCCCAGCTACTCGGGAGGCTGAGGCAGAGAATTGCGTGAACCCAGGAGGTGGAGGTTGCAGTGAGCCGAGATCGTGCCATTACACTCCAGCCTATGTAACAGAGCGAGACTCTGTCTCAAAAAAATTAAAAATTAAAAAATAAATCAGGTGACTTCTGGTTCCTGGTCTAGCATTTAAGGAGCTTGGAATCACCACTTGTTCCTAACAAGTAAAAAGCTGAACAAACTGAAAAATCAACAACACTTTTTAGATTTGGAAGAGAATTTAGGTCACAGGGAAAACAAGTGCCCCAAAATTGGTCAGACAGACAGGCAAATACAGAGAATCACAATTTGCCCCAGTGGAAACCAGCAGGGAAGGGCAGAACAACCTGAACTGTAATTGACAAATTGCTGGAAGCTCCTGTGGATAAGTCTGTGAGTTAACTCTAGGGCCACTGAGTCATCTGGAGAACTCCATAATTTTGGGAGTTTTGCCTCCTAAAACTCTACCCGATTCTCACAGTGAATATTGGAGAAAAATCCCTTCACGCTTCTGACATGGGGAGGAGAAAAGGAACCAATTTGAAATACACGAGAGCATTTTGTTCTTAAGGGTTGCCTTCGAGAAAAGTTATTTAACCAGAGCCTAACTTGCCAGAGATTTCTCAGGGCCTAACTGACCTGGGGGAAGGAAAATACCCAATTCCAGCCCCATCCAATCATCCTGTCCCATGTAAGGGGAGGAAAAACTGAGAAGCGCTTGTGAAGTTTACAGTTGAGGGGCACAGGCTTACTAAAAGACAGACCTAATCATGGGACTGTAGAACTCTTCCCCTCTCCTAGTACTTGGACGTCACATTATTAAAGGCCAATTTACAGCAGCTCCCTTTACCCAGTACATCATGTCCAGCCATCATGAGAAAAATCACAAAGTAGTCTAAAAGAAACAAAAAACAAAAACATAGGTTAAAGTGACAGAGCAAGCATCAAAATCAGACTTGGATAAGGCAGGGACGTTGGAATTATCATACTATGATTTAAAACAATTATATTAATAGGATAAGGGCCCTAATGGATAAAGTAGACAGAATGCAAGAACAGAAGGGCAATGTAAGCAGAGAGATGGAAATTCTAAGAAAGAACCAAAAGCAATGCTAGAAATCAAAATCACTGAAACAGCAACGAAGAATGCATTTAAGGGGCTCATTAGTAGGCTGGACATGGCTGAGGAAAGAATTTCTGAGCTTGAGGATATTTCAATAGAAATCTCCAAAACTGAAAAGCAAAGAGAAAAAAGACTGAAAAATAGAATAAAATAGAACAGAATAGAATATCCAAGAACTGTGGTATAACTGTAAAAGGTATAACATACACATAGTGAGAATCTCAGAAGTAGAAGAAATAGACAAAGGAACAGAAGAAATATTTGAAACAATAATGACCGAGAATTTCCATTCACTAAACCACAGATCCAGTAAGCTCAGAGAATACCAAGCAAGATAAATGACAAAAAAATTATGCCTAGGCTTATCATTTCAAACTGCAGAAGATCAAAAGTTGTGAAAGAAGTCAGAAGAATAAAACACTTTACCTATAGAGGAGCAAAGAGGTAAGCTCTACATCTGACTTCTCTGAAACCATGCATGCAAGAAGAGAGTGGATAAAATACTTAAAGTGTTGAGAGACAAACCTTAAAGTAGAATGTTGTACCCTATAAAATTATACCCAAAAGTGAAGGAGGCCAGGCACAGTGGCTCATGCCTGTATCCCATTACTTTGAGAGGTCAAGGCAGGGGGATCACCTGAAGCCAGGAGTTCGAGACCATGCTGGCTGACATGGTGCAACCCCATCTCTACCAAAAAATACAAAAATTAGCTGGGTGTGGTGGTGCGCATCTGTACTCCCAGCTATGTGGGAGGCTAAGGCACAAGAATCTCTTGAACTGGGAGGCAGAAGTTGCAGTGAGCCAAGATCACAACACTGCACTCCAGCCTGGGCAACAGAGCGAGACTCTGTCCCAAAAAAAAAAAAAAATAGTAAAGGAGGGACTGGGTGCAGTGGCTCACATCTGTAATCCCAGCACTTTGGGAGGCCAAAGTGGGTGCGTCACTTGAAGTCAGGAGTTTGAGACCAGGCTGACCAACATGCTGAAACCCTGTCTCTACTAAAATATAAATCTTAGCCAGACGTGGTGACATGTACCTGTAGTCCCAGCTACTCAGGAGGCTGAGGCAGGAGAGTTTCTTGAACCTGGGAGGTAGAGGTTGCAGTAAGGCAAGATCGTACCACTGCAATCCAGCCTGAGCAACAGGGCAAGACTCTGTCTCAAAAAAAAAAAAAAAAAAAAAAAAAAAAAAAAAAAGTAGTGAAGGAGAAACAGAAACTTTTTCAGACAAACAAAAATTGAGGGACTTTCTTGACAGTAGACCTGCTTTGCAAGAAATGTTAACAATTCTTAGGGAGAAGGAAAATGGTGTAAGTCAGAAACTTGGATCTACATAAGAAAGGAAGAGAATAAGAGAAGGAATGAGTTAAGGTAAAAAAATTTCTTATCTAATGGATAACAGTTCATTCAAAATAATAGTAGTATATTTAATTATGTATATATATGCTTATGTATGCTCACGTATAAGTGACATGAATGACAAATGATACAAGCAGCAAAGAATTAGGATTATTGTTATTGAAGGAGATGTAGAAAAGTTTTGAACTGTGGCAGCACTCTGATCTTCTAAATTGGATATGTGTAAATTAAAGTTTTCTTTATATTCTCATTATGTTAAGGTTTCAGCTAGTTTCCTTTTCCTTGCAGTAATTTGATATTAAAAATAGTAAAAGTGTTCCAGGTGCGGTGGCTCATGCCTGTAATCTCAGCAACTCAGAAAGCTGGTGGGAGGATTGCTTGAGGCCAGGATGGCTTGAGACCAGATTGGGCAACACAGTGAGACCCTGTCTCTAAAAAGTAAAGAGTAAAACATAGCTGAGTGAGGTGGTGTGTTCTTACAGTCCCAGCTACTTGGGAGGCTAAGGCAGGAGGTTCTCTTGAGCCAAGGAGTTCAAGGCTGCAGTGAGCCATGATCATGCCACTGCATGCCAGCCTGGGTGACAGAGCGAGACCCCAACTTGAAAAATATTTAAAATTCATATATTTAGCAAATAAAGGGTCCCAGAGCCATTTAAAAAAAGTCCCAGTCTTGCAGAACAGTTGATTATTTTACTAATTCTAAAAAGTAAATAATAAAAATATGCCTAAAAGTCTGTGAAGACTGCCACATACATGCATGAATGAAGACGAAGAGCATCACTTGGGAGAAGACAGTTTGTTCATTTGTTGTTATCCAAAAGACAATTACTAAGCCCTAATACAAGGTAGCCTTCAATTAACTAAATATCCCCTTGATGACTTTTGTGCTTTTTCAAAGAACTTACGGCTTTGATCGTTTTTTTCTACCCTGTTATTATTTCCAAGTCATTAATTTCATCTCATTTTTACTATCCCTCTCTATGAGTGTATTTTTTGGTTCATTTTCTAACTTATTAAGCCATCTGCCCCACAGAGTTTGCTATCTCGTTTCATTATCACTCAGTTCTGAAATTTTTAAAAATTTCGATTATGACTACTTCTTTAACCTCTACGTTATTTAGCAGTGTGTTTTATTCCAAATGTATAGTTGTTTACTTAACTTTTTGTTAAATTTTAATTTCTTTCTAATTGAAGATCAGTCTATATAATACTTAATTTTTGAAATTTATTAAGGCTAAAATATAGATATATAAGATATGTATAATATAAATATATCAAATATATCATATATATCAGATATTATATCTATATATCTGATATATATGATTATGTTTCAGATATATCTCATATATATGGATATATATGGATATATATCAGATCATCTCTCTCTTGCTTCCAAGACCTTTATTTAGTGATATTTTCTCTTCCATGACATTCAAAGCCTTTAATGATTTGGTGCTTGTATAGCCTCATCTCCTTTACTATTTTCCAGGAGCCATGCATAAGAATCTAAAGATGGGCAACTGTAATTATATTATATTAGAGGAAAATCTGGGGGCTGAGGTAGATTTTGGAAGTTACTCATTTACATTTTATGTCTTTTCATCCAGGTTTTCTCAGATGTAAACAAAGAAGATGAAATATATTTTTTCAAAGGGACTGTCTAGTGCTAAAATTCTAGTAATTGTAACAAGTTTTCATAATCCTCATTCGTTCAGCAAATATTTATTGAGTGCCTGCTGTACGACCAGCACTGTTTTATGACTGAAATAGGGTGATGTGATAGCAAGAGGCTGGGTGACCAGTTTTGGTTGGGAATCCAGAGATTGTCTTTTTGTAGAACTGGTATCGACACAGATCTAAAGTGGAAGAAGTCAGCCCTACAGAGAGCAGAAATGTGAGCAGGCTAGAAAACACTTCAGAGCCTAGGCTTCAGCACTAGACTAACTGGATTCCAGTCCAGGCTCTGGCATTCACTATCTCTATGCCTTAGGACAGTTTTCTTAGCCTTTCTGAGTTTCGGTTTCCTCCTCTGTAATAAGTAATAAGAGCAAAATAATGGTGCCCACATGATAGACACTGGAGGATTAAGTGAATTAAAACATGTAAAGTGCCTGTACATAGTATACACTCCGTAAGTGTTACCTTTTGTTTTGTTTCCAGGTAGAGGAAGCATTCAGTGCAAAAGTTCAAAGATGAGGATAAGCTTGGCATGTTCCAGAAATAGAATAGATCTGTGGTTTTGGAAAATGATAGGAGATTCACTTATATGCATTGTTCACATGTTTCTTTCAATCAGGGTGCCCTTATTTTCCCATCCTGACCTTCTACCTGAACCTGTCTATGAGTCTATCTGGTAGCCATCTTTTAGAGCCAAGCTGTTTGCATTCATCAGCTAGGAAGCCTCTCCTAATCATTTCTACACATGAGCTCTTCATCCTGTGTTGGCAAGCAATCAAGATACTGGACTTCAGTCCCATCTTTGCCACTGAAAATCTATGCTGCCTGGACAAGTCACTTTTCTGATCCCAGCTTCATATATTTAACACAGAAATTATGAAAATTATCCCAGAGTCTTGTCTTTTTCTTTTAATTTTTTTATTTTCATAGGTTTTGGGGAAACAGATGGTATTTGGTTACATGAATAAGTTCTTTAGTGGTGACTTGTGAGATTTTGTTTTTTTGTGAGATTTTTGAGAAATTGATTTGGTTTGATAATCTGAGGTGGAAATTATGTGTCACTAATAACTTATAGCATTCAATCATATGACCTCTTTGGAACATCTTTTAAATTGATGACATTATTATTTAATTTCCTTACAAAGATTTCATACCCCCTTAGTTAAAATGTATCTCCTTTGATAGAAGAAGCTGGTTGTATTCCTTTATGTGACCCCAAAATCCCTCACAGCATTATAGACATTTCTGTTGAAAAATAAATAATAGTTTGAGAATGAATGCGGAGACAAAATTAATGCCACTCCGTCCTTTAAAAAACTTCAGGCAGTTATTTAAGCTCTTCTGCTTATTTTGTTTAAATGCCTATTTTGCTGGATATGGAGAATAGGGCAGGAACATTAAGTAAGAAATATGGAAGAAAGTGGGGTGGGAGAAAAGGGGATTAATGGGATAGAAACGTCCAAAACACTTTTGGAAATTATTGTCTATGATTCCCTTGTTATTAAGAAAGAGCAGTATATATCCTCTGGGGCATATAGGGCAGAAAAAAAGATTAGGAACAATTGCCAAGCACTCTAAACTGAAAACAAAATGTTTCATTGTAGAGTAAATAATTACTGTATCCTCACCTGATTCTAGGTCATAGCCAAGAAAGAATTTGAAAGCTGTTTTCAGAGTCAGTTTTACCTTGCTACTCATTCTCTATTTTTATACTTGCTATGTTGGAAAACAATGGTTGTCTGGCCTCTACTTTTATCCCTCTTCGTTTAGAACATAAGTGGTACAAAGTTGAAACTTTAGAAAGGTGTGTTCTGAGCAAACAGGAGAAAAAGTATTTCTTAATCAGATGATGACCTTTGTTTGCAAGTAGGTGATGTGGCCAAGAGTTGCATGCAGTTTTAATAACTAGGATATTCAAGTCCCTGAGGCGGCTGCTTTGTATCAGAGATAATGCAAATAGTTCTTATTATCTTCCCTTGTTGGTCATTGTACCCAGAGGCTTACCAATCTCCTACATTTAGTCAACAAACCTTTCTAACTACTTGCTAGACCCTGCAAATTATGGCAGGTCTTCTGTGGAAAGGGATAAACAGGAAGAGTCAGTATGACTGTGGACTGTAATTGTGGAAAGTAAACACACACACACTACCACCACAGCCTCTCTCACTCAGCCAGTGTCCTCCATACGGCAGCCTAGGCACCGTTTAAGAGACGTGATACCCGGAAAAACAAGCATGGAACTCCTGGTAATAAACAAGTATCAACTGATTTCATCTCCAAAAGAATTTCCCCTCCTTTCTGTCCCCATTACCAACCTCCTGCACACAGTGGGAAAAACTGAACTGCTGATTAAATTTTGGTGTATTTGTTTTTCCTAATTATGATGGTACAGTGCTTGACCCACTGAGTCTCTTCCCATTGCTCTTGCCGGGCATCTTCGCTGTGTTGTAAGGCAGATGGAATTCTCTCTCATTTCTATGATGAGCAAAGATAAGCCTACTCCTTAAGCCACATCCCACAATGGGCTCACATTATAAATTCAGATAAATATGAAGACCCTGAATATGTTTGTAGCTGACCCACTAGAAGAGTTAAAATGTTCCACATGGAACTTACCAATAAAAGTGCTCATAAAGGAATTTGGTGTATTTTATCTCAACTGCAGATGATCACATATAAAATACTGGTGGTCATGGGAAAGCTCTCATTTAAAAAAATAAGAATAAGATTGTGTAGGGAAATGAGATTATTCATTAACTGACTCTTTAATCAGACTTTAATCAGCAGTTCAGTTATTCTCACCATACTGTGCACCAAATATACAGTGGATGAACCAAAGATACGTACTGCCTGCCCTCGGTGAGCTTATATTTTTGTGGAGGAAAACACATAGTGTTGGAACCGAACTGTCGATTCCCTCCTGGGCAGGGGTCGCCGCGAAGGATCACCGACATGAGATTCACAGCAGAGAGTTATTTATTACTAGCACGCTAGGGTCCCAAGTTCTAAGTTGGCCCTGGGACCCCGAGTGCTTGTTACAGGTTGTTTATATAGGCAAACACAAGTTCAAACACAGCTTAGGGCGCGAAATTCAAACAAAGCTTTAGGCGTGTGGTAATTGGGTCTGTCTATGGCCTGAGCAAGGTATCTTGTTCTGATTGGTTGGGGCGGGACCTTAGGAGGTTCTTTCCTGGAATTGCTGATTCCGGGAACATCGGGGACATTGAGTCAGGGTGGGACCTTATGAGGTTATCAGGGTGGGACTTCATGAGGCTATCAGGGTGGGACCTCATGAGGCTATCAGGGTGGGGCCCCATGAGGTTGGGACCTTATGAGGCTATTTCCTGGAATTGTCTTTCTGTTTGGGTTCTGGGAACATCGGGGGGGCTATCGTGGCCATCTGGGGTTTAAGTTTCATGATGGCCAAGCTTTCTAAATTTTATGAGGCTTAGGAATTATGAGGCCTAGTTTCAATAGAAACACTATACAAATAAATATTAATCATTATAATAATAATCACAAGTAACAGTGTTTATTAGATGTCAGGTACTGTTCTAAAGAAATTACAAGTACTATCTCATTTCATCCTAATAATAACCCTAGAAGTTAGGTGCTATTATTTCAAATTTATAAATGAAGAAATAGACCATGTGAGTTAAGTAACTTTCACAATGGATGCAGCTACTAAAGAGCCAAAATTTGAAACTAGATAGAAGACTCAGAGCCTGAATTCTTTACATCTACACTATAATTACAAAACATAGCAGAGCCTGGGTTAGAGAATATTGAGACCAGGTACCGAGTTCAAGAATACGGAAGAGAAAGGATAACAATTTTCTAGCAGGTTAAATGTCTACATTCTAGTTTAGTGACTGGAGTATTTCATTTTGCATGAGCTGAGCTAGTGACATTTAATTCAATATAACATTTCCGATTTAATTTTGTGAACTTTTTTTGGTAGTTCATTGGAAGAGGCCATTAATGTTATTCCTCTTAACATAGAATAGAACTATTCTATGGACTATTCTCAGGACTAAAAATAATGAACATTGTAACTGACTGCCAGGGATTCAACTTTAGTTGAACCTACATCCTAGACTTAAGAAGAAAGTAGGTAATAAATGAAATGAAAAAAATAAAATAGCTTTCTGTTGGGCATATTTAGGATAGTCCAACCTCCAGGCAAAAAGGATTAACCATGGTTCCACTAATGCTTATTTGACTATAGCAGGAAAAAGGTCAAAGGTAAGAGAGGGCAGGTGAAACTTCAGTCTAGTTTTGTTTTTCTGGTGCCAATGCCTAGCACATAGTCCCTGCCATATAGTAGGCTCTCAGTGCATATTTGTTCAAAGAAGGAATGAGTGAATATGAAGGATCAGTTTTATTTCTAATACTCTGAGAAAAGGAGGGAGGGATGTAGCTCACAAGGTTCTAATGCTTATTTATTTTGGGTAAAGCAATCACCCAGAATTAATCTATATTATACTGTTTTTCTGACTAATTAGAATTTAATAAAAAGGAGTCCAATTTCAAAAATCACATTAGTGGTCAAAAAGTACACAATATGTCTTCACCTCATTCCTCCAAAAATTAAAATAGAACTACCACATGATCCACTTCTGGGTAAATATATCCAAAAGAGTTGAAAGCAGGGTCTCAAAGAGATATTTGCACACCTGTGTTCATAGCTGCATTACAATAGCCAAGAGATGGTAATAATCCAAGTGTCCATTGGTGGATGAATGGTAAACAAATGTGGTATATACACACAAGAGAGTATTATTCAGCCTTAAAAAGGAAATCCTGTCACATACTACAACATGGATGAACCTTGACGACATTATGCTCAGTGAACTAAGCTAGTCACAAAAAGACAAATACTGTATGACTCCACTTATATGAAGTATCTAAAGTAGTCAGATTCACAGAAACGGTAGAATGGTGGCTACCAGGGGCTAGGGGGAGTGGAAAAAGGAGAGTTGTTTAATGGGTATGGTGTTTTAAGTTTGCAAGATAAAAATGTTCTGGAGAGCTGTCGTACAACGATGTGGATATAAATAAGACTACTGAACTCTACACTTAAAGATTATTAAGATGGGCCGGGCGCGGTGGCTCAAGCCTGTAATCCCAGCACTTTGGGAGGCGGAGACGGGCGGATCACGAGGTCAGGAGATCCAGACCATCCTGGCTAACACGGTGAAACCCCGTCTCTACTTAAAAAATACGAAAAACTAGCCAGGCGAGGTGGCGGTCGCCTGTAGTCCCAGCTACTCAGGAGGCTGAGGCAGGAGAATGGCGTGAACCCGGGAGGCGGAGCTTGTAGTGAGCCGAGATCCGGCCACCGCACTCCAGCCTGGGCGACAGAGCAAGACTCCGCCTCAAAAAAAAAAAAAAAAAAAAAATTATTAAGATGGCAAATTTCATCTTGTTTTTTTATGACTTAAAAAAACTTCATACAAGATAGTTTTGCCTATTTTCAGGTTTCTTTTCAGTGTTTTAGGTATTTAGTGTTTAAATCACAAAATTTGTGATTTGAACATTATTTTCTTCCTTCATGACATTTAAGTGGATTGATACTTGCTTTCCATGCTGTCCCAATGTCTGACCTTTGTAATATGAAGAAGAACATTCGGTTTAATTGAGAGAAATCTGCTGTATTCTTGTTGATAGAGGACCATCCTAGAGTTGGGGAGTGCTGTCTGCACAGCAACCAACCCGGAGTCTACTTTGGATCACCTTATATAGTTCATGAGTAATCAGCAGATGCCTCTCTTTTCTATGTCTCTCTCTCAGTGAAAGGCACTGTTTCTTCCATTTGGTGAGGAATGGCCTAATGCTCATTGTCTATAACGGGAATGCTACAACTGCTCAGACTGTACCATTTATCATATTAGGCAAGGTCTTGCCTTAGTCTTGCGTGTTCAATTATAAAAGGAAAGAAGATGTAAAAGATGTAGAGTTGTACTGTGTGATTTTCCCCCCATTATGTCAGAAGAGGCCATAAGAAAACTAATGCCAGCACACAAATATATCTTTTTGGATTTTCTATTACATATTTTTTCTTATCAAGAAGAGCAGAGTGGGCCGGGCACAGTGGCTCATGCCTGTAATCCCAGCACTTTGGGAGGCTGAGGCAGGTGAATCACTTGAGATCAGGAGTTCAAGACCAGCCTGGCCAATGTGGTGAAACCCCATCTTTACTAGAAATACAAAAATTAGTCAGGTGCGGTGGTGTGTGCCTGTGGTCTCAGCTACTCAGGAGGCTGAGGCAGGAGAATTACTTCAACCAGGGATGTGGAGGTCGCAGTGAGTCAAGGTAGCACCACTTCACTCCAGCCTGGGTGACAGAGTGAGACTCCAAAAAAAAAAAAAAAAAAAAAAAAAAAGCAGAGTGTATATTAGTTTGGTGATTCATTACATGTTTATGATTCATTATGTGTTAGTGTGGTGATTCATTCTGACTAGATGGTGCTGTGTAAAAAAAAAATTCCAGGAAAATCTAGTTTAATAATTATGCTACCCAGTTTCTTGAATCCTGTATCAAATACTACCTCCTCTAGGAGATCTTTCCTAATAATATTTTTAAATCCTGAAACAACAAACTACCTCCAAAAATATACAATGACCTACCTTGCATTAGTTTGTATCTTTCTTATAGAAACAGTCTATTATTATGTTATTTATACCATAATATAAGCTCCTTTATGGGAGAGGCTATCTTGCCCTTACCCATGGTATTCTTTGAAGCCCTTCCCACAGGCAAAGAAGGCAGTAAGTGTTTGGTAAATATTTGTTGGATGAATTGAGCCAGCTGTTTACATATACATTAAGTTAACTATTCTCATTATTCTCATCCATATGAAAGAAATGCAGATCCACTCTGTGACTGCATCCTATTGCCTAACCTAACTAGGCAGATTGTAGCTACTTTATGTTGACTGTTCAGAACTTTTTGCTTGTGTTGAATGAAGTCAAACCTGTTGAGTTTTTTGGCACATGGGGAGTTGTTTACAAGTTTTCTTTTTCTTTATTGTGATTGTTCAGTGGGACCTGCCTGAGGAGTGTACTGTACCCCAAACTGTTTACACTGAGCATTCATTTCTTCAGTGGCACTCCCATCAGCTGACCTGTTTACCACTTGTACTTAAGTAAAGTGGGTGCCTGCAAGTTTGAAACACTCTTAAATTGACTATAGTATGTTTCAAATAATACAAGTATCTTACCATATTATTTGTAAGTTTTAGCAACAACTAATAGACTGGTCCTTAAAATGTATAAACAAGGACCTATGAGATATAATTGTGGGAGTTTTTAAAAATCTTTGAAAAGAGACCCTTGTCTTATTACTCCAGGGAAATTTGCAACCATTCTATAGAGGTATTATCTCATCCTTACTAAAAGGACTTCATATGGGCTGGGTGCAGTGGCTCCTGCCTGTAATCCCAAAACTTTGGGAGGCCGAGGCAGGCGGATCGCCTGAGGTCAGGAGTTCGAGACCACCCTGGCCTACATGGTGAAACCCCGTCTCTAATAAAAATACAAAAATTAGCCAGGCATGGTGGCGGGTGCCTATAATCCTAGCTACCAGGGAGGCTGAGACACAAGAATCACTTGAACCCGGGAGATGGAGGTTGCAGTGAGCTGAGATCACGCCACTGCACTCCAGCCTGGGCGACAGAGCAAAACTTAGTCTCAAAAGAGAAAAAAAAAGATTTCAAATGAAGCTCTTAGTAATCTCTCTTTGGGTGGCCAACCTGTTGTTGTAAAGCAAGGGAATATCTTATTAAAAGTTGTTTGTTTGGTCTGGGTGAGTTAATGACACCATTATTACATTGTTAAGCTTCACAGAAGCATATACCCTCATCAATTTTAAATTTTTGTTAAGTAACATTAGTTTCATAAAAACGATACTTGCTTCTTATAAATAATTAAAATTATACCCAAAAAGGCAAAAAGAAAAAAAAGTAAAAATCACCTAGTGATCCATTGGTATTTTTCTGAACATCCTTTTAGAAATCTCTATACAGAAATTAAAATGCATTTTTACATATAGGAAATATTCATGCTATTGTGTTACTAATCTTATTTAAATAATACGTCATGAACATCTTCCATGTCAACTAACATTAATCTTTATACCACTGTTGTAGTAGTTGTGATAGTATTCCCTTATGTTTTAGAATTTACTTAATTCTTTCTTAATGAACATTTAGGTTGCTGTCAATTTGGGACTATTATACACTCACATTTCAGTGGCCAGAAAGATTGATGCGTATTCTGAGTGGTGCACATTCCATAAATATTTCACTAACTTCTAGTCATGTGATGAAATTAAAGTCTACAGTTTATTAGATGACTCTTTGAGTTGACACACACATGTGCTCTTCTCTCTCTCTCTCCCTGCCCACCAAATAGCAGTGACTCCTGGTTGACAAACTGTGCAACCCCTTGCTCCCACCACTCTGGAGCTTCCCTGCAGCTGACCACCCCTTACTCAGATTGCAGCCAAACTCCCAGTTCGGTGAAACTCTCTGTTTTCCCCACCTCCTTTCTTTCCTCTTTGGAAAATTGTATAAATGCTGTGTTTTTTCTCTTATCCTTGCACTTTCACAGATCTTGAGTTGGTTTACTCTCCTTCAGTAAATCCCCTTCATACAAATGCTTGTTCCAAATTTCCTAAATCTCGTTCATCCTTTCCTTCTCTGTTTTTTTGTGAAATGTTTAAGTAATTTGTATTAAAATCCATGTAGTTCATGGGTCTCTACTAATGTAATAACATTGTGTTTGAAATCTATTAAAAGGAGACTCAAATATCCTCTGTGACATTTTTGCTGAGGTTTCATTTCTTTTTATTTTTTAACTTATTTTTTAAATTGACAAATAATAATTGTACATATTAATGAGGTCTGGCTTTTTACTATTGCCATTCACTCTCTCTTCTGACTCCTACCCAGTTACCTTCTTTCCCTGACTCTCCTGTTTGCCTTTCTCTCTCTCGCCTCTTTCCCTCCATTTCTCTAATTTTCTATTGTTTCATAATTTAACTTAATCATTTTTATAATTTTTATAATTGAACTTAATCTATTTTTCTCCATTCACTTTCCATGACTTGATAAAATACCTGCTATATATAAGATTAAAAGAATCCATAAAAGTGAAGTTAAACCAGTTTTTTATTAAAATAAAAAGCTGTTTTTGCAGCCCTTTAAAATGAACTGAATCCCAAAACTTTCTGTTGAGTTAGACCTTCAAGACTCTGTCTATGAGATACAGTCAACATCTATTATGTCATACATTTATTTACTTAATGTTCCCTACTGCTTCCTCCACACACCACTGAAAGGCAACTTCTGGCTGGGCACAGTGGCTCACGCCTGTAATCCCAACACTCTAGGAGACCGAGTTGGGCAGATCATGAGGTCAGGAGTTCGAGACCAGCCTGGCCAACATGGTGAAAACCTGTCTGTACTAAAAATACAAAAGATTAGCCGGGCATGGTGGTGCGCGCCTGTAGTCCCAGCTGCTTGGGAGACTGAGGCAGGAGAATGGCTTGAACCTGACAGGCGGAGGTTGCAGTGAGCTGAGATCATGCCACTGCACTCCAGCCTGGGTGTCAGAGCAAGACTCAGTCTCAAATAAAAAAGGCAAATTCCA
Source organism: Macaca thibetana thibetana (assembly GCF_024542745.1). Taxonomy (NCBI): domain Eukaryota; kingdom Metazoa; phylum Chordata; class Mammalia; order Primates; family Cercopithecidae; genus Macaca; species Macaca thibetana. The sequence continues at coordinate 99,992,827 of NC_065582.1, forward strand.
CAAAGCTGAGGATTTGTTTTTATGTATCTCTTTTCTTGGCAAATATAGATATTATTTGTTCAGTGAATGAGTTAATTATAGGTAAACGTAACTTATTATTCTATTTTTAAATGTGTATTTTGTTTTAAAGCTTTCATTGCAACTATACTTTGTGTTGCTTTTTTTTCCATTTTGAGTGAAGAGTATTTCAAAACTTTTATGGCTTTTATTGATTTTCTAGGCTAACATTCAGATTTAATCACCATTTCTATCACTATTTTTATTAGAAAGTCCATTCTGAATTCTAAATCCTGACTTAAAAAGGAAATTTTGGTCTAAAAACTGTAAGAGGGCACCTCTTTAAAAAGTGTTAAGAATTAACACAGACGCACTTTCTGTGCTTCTTAAGGAGGCAAGTCATCAATTTCCATAAATATAATTTTGTTACAGTTTCTTTGTGAATTTTCCTCTCACTGGAGTTGATGTTTTTCTAATTAGTAACTGTTGCTTGTGTTATGGTTTGCACAATTTCCACTTTGCAAATGTAAATTGTTACATGTTTTCAGCAATGGTAAAACAAAGCTGCTTCCTGTAAATCTTTTTAGGAGGCAACTTTGCAAAAGACAATGCCTGTCACACTTAAAAGGAAGCCTTACATTTGGGTTGTAGTTTAGAAAAGGGAATTGAGGATACCTCTGCGTGTTTCTTACTAGCGGCTAGTTTCTTCATTCTTTTCTCTTCTCTCCTCTTGCTGAGAGTGCTTACCTAGTCATCTTAATACTTCAAATGAGTTTTGTTGTTGTTGGGGGAAAATCCAGTTTATTGTTTTACACTTTTGTGTCTTTTCTCTTTCTTTGAAGAAGATGATACTGATGAAGTAGAACCAAGGGATTGCTTCAGTTATTTGGGCAGGCTAACTTGTATCCCTCTGTTTTTCTGCTGTTTTGTAATTGAACTTAATCATCAGTTTTTCTCCTATCTTCAGTTATATCTCACTCACAACTAGGAAAAAAATATTAAAAACTGTCTTTCTCACTAAAAAATCAAATAGGCTTCAGGATGTTGAAAATTGTGTTATTTTTAAATAAAGCAAAAAAGAGAAAGACATAGTAACAATAACTGAGATGATTTTCCTGAAGGATTTCCTATAGCATTTTCATTTGTTTCTTGCAAAGAGGTGGGACATTACTCTTGCCTTGGTATAGATATTTCCACATGGGAATTGCCCTTCAGGGCTACTTTGAATTTAAGGCAGTTGCCTCTAGAACTCAGGAGAGGGAGATGACATTCTACAACCCAAAATCCTTTCTTTTGAGTGTCCAGTGTATTTTGAAAAGTCATTCTCAAAGCAACGTAAGTGCCTTCTTGCCAAGAATCAGGCAACTTCTACTGTATATAATGGAAGGGTAGGGATGTAGTAGTTAAGCAAGCAGGTGCTCAGAGTGCGTGGGTTTGGATTTGGTTTTAAACCTGCCTAGTGAAATGACTGTGGTAGACAAAATAACAACACCCCCTCACCCCCTTACCTCCACAAGATGCCGATATCCTAATTTCCAGAACCTGTAAATATGTTACTTAACATGGATAAAAGGGACTTTGCAGATGTGATTAAGTAAAAGATCTTGAGATGGGAAGATTACTCTGGATGATCCATGTGGGCTGCGTTAAGCCATTCTTGCATTGCTGTAAAGAAATACCTGAGACTGAGTATTTTATGAAGGAAATAGGTTTAATTGGCTCATAGTTCTGCAAACTTTGTAGGAAGCATGGTACTGGTATCAGCTTGGCTTCTAGGGAAGCGTCAGGAAGCTTATAATCATGGCAGAAGGAAAAGGGGGAGCAGGCACGTCACATTGCAAAGGCAGGAGCAAACGAGAGAGTGGCAGAGGCAAGGAGATGCCACATCCTTTTAAATGACCAGATCTCATGTGAACTTAGAGTAAGAGTTCCCTCATCACCAAGGGGATGGCCCAAGCCATTCATGAGGGTTCTGTCCCCCATGATCAAACACTTCCCACCAAGTCCTACCACCAACGCTAGAGATTACATTTCAATATGAGATTTGGGTGGGGACAAATATTCGAACTATATCATTCTGCCCTTGGCCCCTCCCAAATCTCATGTCCTTTTCACATTGCAAAATACAATCATGCCTTCCCAATAATCCCCCAAAGTCTTAACTCATTTCAACATTAACTCAAAAGTCCAAAATCTCATCTGAGACAAGGCATGTCCCTTTCACTTATGAGCTTGTAAAATAAAAAACAAGTTATTTAATTTCAAGATACAGTGGGCTATATGCATTAGGTAAACATTACCATTCTAAAAGGGAAAAATTAACCAAAAGCAAGTGTGAAACCCAGCAGGGCAGTCATTAAATTGTAAAGTTCCAAAATAATCTCCTTTCATTTCATGTCCCACATCCAGGGCACACTCATACAAGAGGTGGGATCCCAAGGCCTTGGGCAGCCCTGACCTTGTGGCTTTGCAGGGTACAGCCCCCATGGCTGAACTCACAGGATGTTGAGCATCTGTTGCTTTTCTACCTTGAGGTTGCAAGCTGCCATTGAATTTACCATTCTGGGATCCGGAGAGTGGTAGCCCTCTTCCCACAGCTGCACTAGACAGTGCCCCAGTGGGGGCTCCAACTCCATCTTTCCCCTCTGCACTGTCCTAGTAGAGGTTCTGTCTTGGGGCTCCACCTCTGCAGCAGGCTTCTACCTGAACAACCAGGCTTTCTCATACATCCTCTGACATCTAGGTAGAGGCTGCCAGTCCTCCTTAAATCTTGTATTCTGTGCACCTGCAGGCTTAACACCACATAGAAGCCACCAAGACTTACAGCTTGTGTTCTCCAAAGTATCAGCTCAAGCTGTACCTGGGCTCCTTTGAGCTATGGCTGGAGCTGGAGCTGCAGTGGCTGAGATTCAGGGAGCAGTGTCCCGAGGCTCCAAAGTATCAGCTCAAGCTGTATCTGGGCTCCTTTGAGCCATGGCTGGAGCTGGAGCCAGAGTGGTTGAGATGCAGACAGCAGTGTCCTGAGGCTGTGTAGGGTAGCAGGGCCCTAGACATGGCCCAGGAAACCATTCTTCTCTCCTAGGCCTCTGGGCCTGTGATGGGAGGGGCTGCCAAGCAGATCTCTGAAATGCCCTTGAGGCCTTTTGCCCACTGTATTGGCTATTAGCACTTGGCTCCTTTTAGTCATGCAAATTTCTCTAGCAAGTGGTTGCTCCAAAGCCTGCTTGAATTCCTCTCCTGAAAAAGCTTTTTTTTTTCTTCTGACACATGGCCAGGCTGCAAATTTTCCAAACTTTTATGCTCTGCTTCCCTTTTAAATATAAATCCAACTTTTAGTCATTTCTTTGCTCTCACATCTGAGCATAGGTTGTTAGAAATAACCAAGCCACATTTTGAACACATTGCTGCTTAGAAATTTCTTCCACCAGATACCCTAAATCTTCACTCTAAATTTCAAACTTCAACTAATTCCCTAAAGCATGAGCAGAATGCAGCCAAGTTCCTTGCTAAGGCATAACATGGGTGACCTTTACTCCAGTTCTCAATAAGTTCCTCATTTCCGTCTGAGATCTCATTTCCGTGGCCTTCAACGTTATATTTCTGTCAGCATTTTGGTCACAACCACTTAACAAATCTCTAAGAAGTTCCATGCATTCCTTTGTCTTCCTGTCTTCTTCGGTGCCCTCCAAACTCTTCCAGCCTCTGCCTGTTACCCAGTTCCAAAGTCATTTCCACATTTTCAGGTGTCTTTATAGCAATGCCCATCCTTGGTACCAATTTGCTGTGTTAGGCTGTTCTTGCATTGCTATAAAGAAATATCTGAGACAGGGTAATTTATGAAGGAAAGAGGTCGAATTGGCTCATCATTCTGCAAGTTCTATAGGAAATATGGTGCTGGCATCAGCTCAGCTTCTAGGGAGGCCTCAGAAAGCTTATCACATGGAGAAAGCAGAGGCAAGTGAGAGATACGGGGTGGGAGGGAGCTGTCACACACCTTTTTTTTTTTTTGAGACGGAGTCTCACTCTGTCATGCAGGCTGGAGTGCCATGGTGCAATCTCCTCAGCTCACTGCAACCTCTGCCTCCCAGGTTGAAGCGATTCTCTTGCCTCAGCCTCCCGAGTAGATGGGACTACAGGCATGCGCCACCATGCCTGGCTAATTTTCATGTTTTTAGTAGAGATGGGGTTTCACTATGTTAGCCAGGCTAGTCTCCAACTCCTGACCTCAGGCAATCTGCTGGCCTCAGCCTTTCAAAGTTCTGGGATTAGAGGCGTGAGCCACTGCACCTCTAATCCACACACTTTTAAATAACTAGATTTCATGTGAACTCAGAGTGAGAACTCACTCATCACCATGGGGATAGCTCAAGCTATTCAAGAGGGATCTGTTCTCATGGTCCAAACACCTCCCACCAGGTCCCACCTCCAACGTTTGGGGTTATAATTCAACCTGAAATTTAGGCAGACTGTATTATAAGCCCAATATAATCACAAGGGCCATTATAGGTGGCTGGAGAGTCAGATAAGGAGGCGTGTTGTGAGAGGAAGCCACAAGCTAAGGAATGCAGGAGATCTCTAGAAGTTAGAAAGTGAGGGTAACAAGTTCTCCCCTAGGAAGGACCTGAGCCCTGCTAAAACCTACTTTTTTGGCCTACTGAGACCTACTTTGGACTTCTGGCCTCTAGAACTCTAAGATAATACATTTGTGTTGTTTTAAGCCACTAAGTTTGTGGTAATTTATTATATCAGCAATAGAAAACTAGTATAGTGACCTTGGATAAATTCCTTAAGTTCTTCGGTGTTTCTTCATCTTTTTAAAAAAATAACAGCTTTATTGAAGTGTACAGTCATATTCAGAAATGTGTCATTAAACAATTTCGTACATGTGTGATCATCACAGAGTATACTTATATTAACTGAGAGGTATAACCTACCACACACCTAGGCTACATGGTATAGCCTATTGCTCCTAGTCTGCAAACATGTACAGCATGTTACTGTACTGAATACTGCAGGAAATTGTAGTACGATGGCATTTGTTTATCTGAACATATCTAAACTAACAAAAGTACAGGAAAATAAGATATCACAGATTTTAAAAAGGTACACCTACATCAGGCACCTATCCTGAATGGAGCTTGCAGTACTGGAAGTTGCTCTGAGTGAATCAATGAGTGAGGGGTGAGTAAATGGGAAGGCATGGGACATTACTGTACACTACTGTAGACTTTAAAAAGACGGTACACTTAGGCTACACTAAATATATTTTAAACAATTCTTTCTCACATAATAAATCAACCTTAACTTACTGTAACTAGTTTACCTTATAAACGTTTAAAAATTTTTTTCCTTGGAGATTAACATTAGTCTCCTTGCTACTTATGCAAATTTCTGCAGCCTGCTTGAATTTCTCCTCAGAAAATGGGTTTTTCTTTTCTATTGCATCATCAGGCTGCAAATTTCCCAAACTTTTATGCTCTGCTTCCCTTTTAAACATAAGTTCCAGTTCCAAACCATCTCTCTCAAGTTCAAAGCTCCACAGATCTCTAGGGCAGGGGCAAAGTGCTGCCAGTCTCTTTGCTAAAGCGAAACAAGAGTCACCTTTTTCCACTTCCCCAAAAATTCCTCATTTCTGTCTGAGACCACCTCAGCCTGGACTTTATTGTCCATATCACTATCGACATTTTGGTCAAAGCCATCCAATAAGTCTCTAGGAAGTTCCAAATTTTTCTACATCTTCCTGTCCTCTGAGCCCTCCAAAGTGTTCCAGCCTCTGCCCGTTAGCAATTCGAAAGTCACATTCACATTTTCAGGTATCTTTACAGCAGTGCCCCACTACCCGGTACCAACTTACTGTGTTGGTTTGTTCTCATGCTGCTAACAAAGACATACCCAAGACTGGGTAATTTATAAAGGAAAGAGGTTTAATTGACTCAGTTCAACATGGCTGGGAAGGCCTCAGGACACTTACAGTCGTGGCAGACTATGTGTATTCAGTAGATTATGTTGGTTTTCTGAATTTAATTTGAGATTGTTAGAAGCCTTTTGCATGGTGCTCTGTTGTTATCAAAACTGAAGGGAAATATAACAATATAATAAATAAATATAATGATATTTAATTCTAATTAATATATAATTCTGCATTCTAAAAACAGAATTCTAAGTATAGTAAAAACACATTCTAACTATAATATGGTTAGTTGTAGCCATTAAAAGTACACTCAATCTTAAGAAAATATTTGTGAGAGTTATAAAACAGTAAGGTATGAAGGAAGTTCTATGGAGTTTCTTTAACCGCCTTGACTTGACCTGACAGAGTAATATTCTGATGGGATTAGAATCGAGACAATAACCAGAAAAGAGAAATGATGGTGGTGGGAATAACAAGCAACAACTACTTTTCTTGGAGTTGTTATAACATTTTTTCTTTCTTTTTTTGATACGAAGTCTCACTCTGTCACCCAGGCTGGAGTACAGTGGCACAGTCTCCACTCGCTGCAACCTCTGCCTCCCAGGTTCAAGCGGTTCTCCTGCCTCAGCCTCCTGAGTAGCTGAGATTACAGGCGTGCGCCACAATACCCGGCTAATTTTTGAATTTTAAGTAGAGACGAGGTTTTGCCGTGTTGCCCAGGCTGGTCACGAACTCCTGAGCTCAGGCAATCTGCCCACCTCAGGCCTCCCAAAGTGCAGGGATTACAGGCATGAGCCAGCACTCCTGGCCATTCTCATCACATTTTGAACATATTTCTGTTTTGTATTCCTATTATTTTTTGTATAGTTGTTTAAGGCTGTTAACATGTATCCTCTTTCTGGCTCCTCCCTTGACCTTATTTGTAAACTTTTTAGGGCAAGAATCTGGTTTACCCATCTTAGAAGTGTCATTGACTAGCCTAGCCTCTAACACTTTGGTTGATTGATAGATGAATGGATGGATTTATGGATAGATAGATGGCAGTTTACTGCACAGAAAAGTGTTCTAACTCTTCTTGGACAGTAGCATTCTCCTATGCATCTCTGGGCTGCTTTAAAGAGCAGAGCAAGTTTGTGATCACAGATTCATTTTCACTTTTGTTAGTAAGTATTAAGCTTTTGAAATGAAGAAAATGTTCATTGGCTGAAGAATACAGGAATATATAGCACCTCATATTAATATTATGTGTTGACTAATTGGGTTGTCTTATTTTGGATTATCTCAAGACCTACCTTAACTTGGCTATATAAGCAGACCAACTAAATTCATGGAGTCTAACAATTTATTTTTTTTTCAGAAGTAAACACCCTCACTAAATGTTTATCATTTCCAAACACTTTGGCTTATTTTGGTTTGGGTAGAGGCTGACTTCAGAATTTTTGCATTGTTCTTATTCTGTTGTTTCTTGTCCTGTTATTTAAACACCTGATTGCTTTTTAAAAATACATGTAAGAAGAGGTAAGACACAACTGTCAAGAGGTGGAAGCAACCCAAATGTCCATCAGTGAATGAATAGACAAACAAATTTGGTACATACATACAATAGAATATTTTTCAACCATACAAAGGAAGGAAATGGATGAACCTTGGGATGTTATGCTCAGTGAAATAATGAAAAAAGACACATACTATGTGATTCCACTTATATGAGTATCTAAAGTCATAAAATTCATAGAAACAGAATAGTGGTTATGACGAGCTGGGAGGAGGGAGAAAGAGGAAGTTGGTTAATGGGTGTAGAGTTTCAGTTTTGCCAGATGAAAACATTTTGGAGATCTGTTTCACCACTATGTGAATGTACCTTATGCTGCTAACTGTATAGTTAAAAATGGTTACAATGTTAAAGTTTATGTTATGTGGGGGTTTTTTGTAGTTGTTGTTGTTTTTGTTTTATTTGAGACAGAGCCTTGCTCTGTCACCAGGCTGGAGTGTAGTGGCGTGATCTCGGCTCACTGCAACCCCCGCCTCCTGGGTTCAGGCAATTCTCCTGCCTCAGCCTCCTGAGTAGCTGGGATTACAGGCACCTGCCACCACGCCCAGCTAATTTTTGTATTTTTAGTAGAGACGGGGTTTCACCATGTTGGCCAGGCTGGTCTCAAACTCCTGACCTCAGGTGATCCGCCCGCCTCCGCCTCCCAAAGTGCTGGGATTACAGGCATGAGCCACCGCGCCCGGCCAAGAGGGAAGTTTCTTCTTGGGGTAATGAAAATGTTCTAAAATTGATTGTGATGATGGTTGTACTAGTCTGAATATACTAAAAGCATTGAGTTGTACATTCTAAATGGGTGAGTTGTATAAGATGTTAATTGTATCTCAGTGATGCTGTAAAATATTTATTTACAAAGGCAAGGAGCTGAAATTCAAATTAGTCAAGTTTGCTACTATTTATTTATTTATTTGAGACAGAGTCTTGCTCTGTCACCCATGTTGGAGTGCAGTGGCACGATCTCAACTCACTGTAACCTCTGCCTCCTGGGTTCAAGTGATTCTCCTTCCTCAGCCTCCTGAGTAGCTGGGATTACAGATATGCCTCAACACACCCAGCTAATTTTTATATTTTTAATAGAGACAGGGTTTCACCATGTTGGCCAGGCTGGTCTTGAACTCCCAACCTCAAGGGATCCACCCACCTCGGTCTCCCATAGTGCTGGGATTACTGACGTGAGCCACTGTGCCCAGCCTCAAGTTTGCTACTTAAAGAAGCTTTTCTGTGGTATTCAGTGGACTAAAGTTTAGAATGAACTACATGTACCTATACATAGTACAGAACAAAATAAAAATAATATGGTCTTCTTTCTTGGTACATTTTCAGTTTTAACTAAGATGTATGAGGATCCGGCAAGTTTAGGCCTTACTGCTGTCAAATAGCATGAAGCTGGGCATGGAATGAAGTTTCTTTCAAACTACTATTCAAATAACATTGAGACACTGAGCTGTTTTCTCTCTGTTTTGATAGCCACCATTATGCAACCCCACTGAGACTTGCAAATGGATCGATACTATAGCAGTGAAGGAGCCAAGTTTTTCTTTATTTTTAGTAACATTACAGGCTGAGCTCTTGGTGAAGAACATGTGTTTCTTGGTATTTATTCCCCTGACAGGCCTTGCCAATGTTTCTTTAGCCCATTTGGAAGCATTCTGGTTGTTCCATCTCAATGGCTGTTTATATAAAAGATTGCTGCTTTGGCCTATAACTTCCTGATTTGGGGAATATTACCATTATAGAGGAAAGGTATCATATATGCTATTTATTCTAATACAAATGGTAAGAACCATGAGTATATTCTTTACACTATATTTTACACTGTAACCTAGGAACATGTTGCCCATATATGTACAAAGAGGAAAGTAACTTTTTAAATAAGTTGAAAAGGATCTATGAAAGTATTAATAAGTTCAACTTCTAAGAGTATGCAAATTTTAGTTCCCTGTAAATCATGCATAGTACTAGGCTCTGTTGGAAATATAAGATGAGTCGGAGAGACTCCCTGCCCTTAAGATACAATGCAATGGAGATAAATACCCTCACAACAAATTATGATATATAAGAAACTCTAATAAATGCTGTGATTGAAGGTTAAGTGAATTCTGTGAGAATAAGAAAGAAGCAATTGATTTTGATGGGAGAGAAGAACAAAACTTAATTGAACATTGAAAGATGGATAAGATTTAATAAGTAAAGAAGGAAAAAACCAGCATCATGAGTTCTGAGGTTGAAAATGTATTGTTACGTCTTGGACCCCAAGGTACAGGGGAGAAAATAATGAAAAATAAGACTAAAAGTTATTTGAGGCATTCAAACTGCTAAAAGTCTAATCCTAATCACCTTTGGTAAACATAAAATTTGTAAGTAATCTGAACACTGAGACTTATATTCTCTTTTAACCATTAATTTGAAAAGTTTCTATAAGCAAGGTCCTGAGTTTATTTAAAGGAAAAATGATATTTTTCCCTCCTGCTTTAAAATGAGAAGTTGTCCTGAAGTTGAGTTTCTAAAAATGTTTTTAATTTTGCCAGAGTTGATAGAACTCATCCACACAATCACCTGCTCATTTATTCAATAACTGGTGTTCTAATGTCAACAGAAGTCTCCCAGTTGCCCCACCTCATCGTCTGCTTCTTCAGAAAAGTAGAATTAAAGAAATGGAAGGGATCTGATATATCATCTAGGACAAAACCCAGATTTTCAAAATGGGAAGGTTTCTACAGAGGTCAGGTGTCCAGGGTGACACATACAATAAACAGCAGCAGCAGCCCAGGGATGCGGGTGTTCTGGCCCTTGAGCCCATTGCTCTTCCCAGCCTACAGCATAACAGAGGATCTGGCAACGGGGTTTACACCTTTGCACCTGAGCCTCACTTCCCTTTACATGTCTTCTCTTGTAATATTTTAGTTGCTCTATCTAATGCAGGTTCTCTGAAACTTCATAGATGCCCTGACTGCCTATGGGTCTTGCGGTTTAAAGAGAGCTGATGGCCATAACAGAATTGGTAACTCTTCCTTGTTGGCCACCCATTGAGTTATTGACCCCTCACTGTTAATGTGCTACTTTAACATCAGCCACATCCTTGTATAAAAATGGGAATTACAGAAAAATTCACCCATATTTTAAGTTAGACCACTCTTCTTCATCCAGAATAAATCAGCTCCTTTCTAATTGTTGACTATTTCAGATAAATAGTATACATCTATCTTCAAGATGCTAACACTGTCACTCTTTATTCTGGTAGTAGATTAGAAAAAACCCATCCACCTCTTTACTTCAGTATTCTTCTTGCTTCTATACTATTGATGGCTTTTCTGTAAGACACGTAGGAGTTACTCTTTGTTGTAATATAACATCTAAATATTTTGAGAACTAAAAATGATAGTAATTATATCCCAATTATCTTGTACTTCCATATATCAGTTAATAGTGATCTGATTTTTAGCTGGGCATGGTGGCACAATTAAATATCAATTAAATTTGATCCAATTTTTAGCTGGGTACAGCAGTGCACACCTATAGTCCCAGCTACTCAGGAGGCTGAGGCAGGAGGATTGCCTGAGCCTAGGAGTTCAAGGTGGTAGTGTGCAGTGATCACCTCTCCAGCCCGGGCAACATAACAAGACCTTGTCTTTTAAAAAAAAATACCTGATTTTTATCACTGCAGATTTAATAGTAATTATCCTTAAGAGTAATAATTGCTTACTACTTTTTTACTAATTTTGTTAAGACCGTGTGTCTAAAATAGATTAAAACATATCTAGTTATCCAGTATAAAACTTTAAAAAGTACTTATCCACCCAAATGATTGGTAACTTGATTTCATACATAAGGGTATTCGAAAATATCTCAGAAATTAATGTCAATTTTTCCAGTGTATCCAAAATATCGATTACTACGTAGACATGGTTGGGTAATTGTTGATGTAGTACTCAAGAGCTTTCACTTACGACGTTTTATGTTCTGTAGTGCTTTTGAGTAGCACTCATGAGTTGGATTAACAAGTGGAACTGTTTATAAACTCTGTAATGTGAGGGAAAAATGGAAGCTGACATACATGATATAAATTGAATTCCTGGAAACACCAACGTCAGTAATTCTTGAGAAGGGGAAGATTGCCAAGGGTGGGGCCAGGTACAAAAACAGTTCTGGAAATTTTAGTTTCCATTGCCTCACCTCAATTCTAAGAAACATTAGGAACTTTATAATTGAATGTTATCTTTAAAAAAAATCTTCCAGCTTTTTGTTTATACTAAATTTTCATTTATAACATATTAAGGAATATAGGACCATCAAAATAGATTCAGAGACAGGAGAGTACAAATTTGGAAACTTTTACATCTTTTAAAATGGTTGTTAAACCTGGCCTCAAGTGATTGCTTTTGATAATAGACTTTTTATTTCTTTTTCTGGCAAGGAACTACATAAGGGAGAATGTTCCAGTGTGTCAGCATTTTTTTAATTGCAAATCAATTAAGGACATAGTATCTGCATGGAATTTATGTGGACAAGATGGAGCAATTTGATCAGGTGATAATGCAATTAGGTATATTTGGGCTTGGGTGAACAATCATGTTAAGGGTATTGCTTGATCAAATGATGCCAATACCAAGAGGGGTTACAAATGAAGTATCTTATTGCTCTTTATTTACTTATTAGACCTTTTTATTAATGACTTAGATTAAGACATAGAAGGCTTATACACATAAAAGTCATCAATGAAACAAAGGTGAGGATAACTAATGTTGAATAGCAAGGTTAGAAAGTTTTGAAGAAAAGTACAAAAATATTAGTTTTATAAAAAAAAATTATTGTAGGTAGAAAGAATGTCTAGAAACTTAGCAAATTGATATTTACAGTGAATAAATGTTTAGTCTTGAACTTTGATTCTCAAAAGAGATCAGGACTAGAAAGATTTAGTTTAATACCAGTTTGCAAAGCATTATTTTAGAGAGTTAGTTTTCTTGAAGTACAATCTACATGCTGTAATATGCATCTTTTTTAGTACATTGTTCTCAGACAGTCATAACCACTACCACAATCAAGATACAGCCCAGGCTGGCACGGTGACTCACGCCTGTAATCTCAGCACTTTGGGAGGCCGAGGTGGTTGGATCATCTGAGGTCGGGAGTTCAAGACCAGCCTGGCCAACATGGTGAAACCCAGTCTCTACTAAAAGTACAAAATTTAGCCAGGCGTGGTGGCATGCACCTGTAATCCCAACTACTCAGGAAGCTGAGGCGGGAGAATTGCTTGAACCTGGGAGGCGGAGGTTGCAGTGAGCTGAGATCATGCCACTGCACTCCAGCCTGGGTGACAGAGTGAGACTCTGTCTCAAAAAAAAAAAAAAAAAAAGATACAGGCCATTTCCATCATTCCAAACAATTCCTTCGTGTCACTTTTAGTTGACTCTTCCTCTTACTCCAGCCACTGGCAGCTACTGACTCTTTTCTGACCCCATAGTTTTGCAAAGCTTCCTTCACATAACTTTTTAAACTTTATTTTCTTATTTTTCTTATTTTAAGAATTTGATCTTCATAAGACCTCTACAACATTAATATTATCAACAGTTCTATTTTACAATAGAAGAAACTAGGGTTTAAAGTTATGAATTGTGAAGCCAGAACCTGAGCCCCCATTTTCTAACTCAGGATCCTGAAAACATGCCTTGACCCTTCCAGCTAGCCCCTTGCTCCAAGAGCCCTGCTCTTTTCTGCATTGTTTAGTTACCTCCAGGTTGATCTTATATTAGGAGCCAGTGTTTAACATTCATAGTAATATACTGCAGGGACTAGAGCAGGTTTCTCAATCTTTTTTGCATTATTATTCTTCTAAAGAGCCTTTTTAGACTTTTTTTTTCCTAATCATTCCTTGCCTCCATTAAATTTTAACACCACTAATATAGTGTATATCTGTATGTAAATATATGTCTGTACTTAATAGAAAACCCATCTTTGTAATTTCTATGTGTGTATATGTATACTATATGTTATATATTATATATACTACATATTATAATATATTGTGTATATAGTATATATAGTATATATATACATACATACACACAGATAGAATATATAGTGTATATATATACTGATAGTGGATAGCAATCTTATAGTAAGAAAATGTGACTTCTTATAATCTTTGAAGAAGAACTTTCCCATTTCTCACAGACCACTAGTACAATTTGAACAAACAGTCGCATTAGGGATGTTGCTAAAGCTTCCCACTAGGTACACTATAGGATCTCTTAGATTGTATAAATATTTGGGTTTGATATGAGACATCCAGCCTTGTTAAGTGACCCCCAAAAACTACTGACTGGGGAATTCTAACTACAGCCTTATCTTTCCAAGAGAAAGAAGTAGGCCTACACATGGAAAAATGGGGCAAGAGTCTTATTACGATAGGGAGTCTCATTCCATGCATCTTGGGAAAAACTCCACAGCATGAAGTTGGCAACTTCTCGTCCTCATTTGCAGTTGAATGTCTCTGATTGTGCTAGCAGGCATTATTTTCAATTCTCCGTGTAGTTCACACATCAGACATGAGAGTTGTCCCTTGAAATTTATGTTGAGTTGTCCAGTTTAGCAGTTTTTGTTCTTAGTTGTAGCCAGATTTTGGAGGGAACTGGAAGAATTTAGGATCCAGTTCAGTCTACAGTTGATAATAAAAACTCAAAAACAATGAACAGAGCTACAATCTAATTACAGGTATAGTGTAGTTTTCTTTTGAAACATAATTTTTCTCTCTACGGTCACCCCCATTCCTACCAAAGATAATCAGGGTAAGACTAATTTGTTTGCAAAGTAAGTTTAGTCCCATAAAAGTTGGTCTGAGGTATTTACATAAGTGCAGCAAGAATAACCCACAGAGGTTCCTTTTACATTTCCTTTGCTAGAATTTTGACAAGGGATCTCAGTTGGGACTTTTTTTTTTTTTTTTTTTTTTTTTTTTTTTTTTTTGAGACAGAGTTTCGCTGTTGTTGCCAAGGCTGGAGTGCAATGGCATGATCTCGGCTCACTGCAACCTCTGCCTTCTGGGTTCAAGCAATTGTTATGCCTCAGCCTCTTGAGTAGCTGGGACTATAGGTACCCGCCACCACACGCAGCTAATTTTTTGTATTTTCAGTAGACACAGGGCTTCACCATGTTGGCCAGGTGGGTCTCAAACTCCTGACCTCAGGTGATCTACCTGCCTTGGCCTCCCAAAGTGCTAGGATTACAGGCGTGAGCCACCGTGCCCTGCCAGATTGGACTTTTAAAAGCATCTTAACTCTAGGAAGTCAAACCAATATAAACAACTATAATCTTAATCAACTATAATCATCAGACTTTGCCTACAGCATCTAATATCTTGAGGTTCCTGGACCTGCCAGGAAGTGGCAACTTTTTACTCACTGGCTGTAAGGCAGGGGACCCTTGAAGCTAGGCAGTCTATCCACATTTTCAAATAGGACATTCCAGTCAAACCCTTGGTAATAAAACCAATGTTTCTGGTTATGTCATGTTATAAAGAGAGCAAATTCTTTTTTTAAAAAGAGGAACTAGGGTCTTGCTCTGTCACCCACCCTGCAGTGTAGTGGTATGATCATAGCTTGCTGCAGCTTCAAACTTCTAAGCTCAAGAGGTTCTCCCACTTCAGGCTCCTGGGTAGCTGGAACCATAGGCATATGCCATGATGCCCAGCTAATTTTTAAAATGAGGGTCTCACTATGTTGCCCAGGATAATCTCAAACTCCTGGCCTTAAGTGCACCTCCCACGCAGTCTTCAAAGTAGTTGAGATTGCACATGTGAGCCACATTTGGGCATTTGCTCATGCCCAGCAAGAGCAAATTCTTACTGAACTTATGCAAATAATCATAGTGCTGTAAAAATAAACATACTTAGGATAGTTTTTGAATTTCAGAGGTGTCAGGTAGAGAGGAGAAACAAATGTTTCCATTTTTGTTTACAAAAGTATCCTTTACCAAATTGCTGTAAACTATGGATAGTTGAAAAGAGAGAGAGAGAGAAAAAATGTGTCCTTAAATCTGAAAAACAGAACATTAAAAGAACTAGCAATGTTTCAAAATTTTTAAAAGCTTTAAAAATTCATAATTCTTCTTCATCAGTTCATTTAGTCTCATGTAATTAATTCTTGCTCTATTTGAGCTTAGTTAGCAGTTTCACAAACTCATCAGTTTCTTCATTAGAGTTCTAGAAATTCTCACCCAGTCCAGTGTTATCTCAAGGTTAGCAAAAACCTGAACTTGCCAGAGTTCCTCTCATCTTTTCTGTGAACCATCTTGAAGACACAGTGCTTTAAGATTATAGTTGTTTACAGAAAGCTTTTAGAAAGGCATCAGAATAAAGCAGTTAACTGTGGATAAGATTTAAAATGGCCATGTTAAAAACATGATGAGAATCCTTCGTAATAAGGATACACTTGACAAGGAAGTTTGGTTATTTCTGTGATGTACAACATTTTAACATAAAGTTATGACTGATAGCACAACAGATTTATAGCTCATATAGTTTTTGCAGCACATATTAAAAACATATCCATACAATTAGAACTCAAAGATTAAACATCATTTCTTATTTGACAGTGTTTCCACATATAATTTAACATCTCAAGCCTAATTGATTTAATATTTCTTTTTTAGACTTTAAGGAGCCCTTCTGGAATGTTCAAAAGTTAGTTTGTGATCAAAATGACTTAATTTTGAATTCAGTTTTGGTAAGTTTGTCAAAAATAAAGGTTCAAAACACTTATCAATAATAGGATCACAAATCACTGTGAATAATAGTCATTCATTTAACCAAAGTGATAATTGTAAGATTTTGAAAGCAGTTATGTAGTTGTAGAAAACCTTAACTCTTTTAGTAGAGAGGAGATTAAGTTTTCGTAAGTAATCAATAACCTAAGAAGGAAAATATGAGGCACGTGGATTATTTTGATAAGACTCAGATTATTTGTTTCCTAGGCCAGTTACCAAGAAGTTCTCACCATTTTTTACTAAGAGCAGATAAATACTAAAAAAAACCTTGTTTTAAAACAGGAAACCAAATTTTTGCATCAGTGTATTGTTGATATCAAAGCTCAATTTTTCACCTTATAAGGAGACTATTTTTTTCAAAGAAGGTAGGCAATTCAGAGAGTTAGTAGCCTGTGAATATTCAGGCAAGGTAGGATAGAAGGGAGCAGTAGGAGTCAGGTGGGCGTTACCATCTTTGGTATGGGTGATATCTTGCATTGTTAGCTTTTTATTAGCCTTCACGATACATTTCTTAAAAAGCAATTTTAGAATCCTATTTTTTTTTGACATTTCTATTTATTTATTTATTTATTTTTTTTTTTATTTTTTTATTTTTATTTTTATTTTTTTTTTGAGATGGAGTCTCGCTCTGTCACCCTGGCTGGAGTGCAGTGGCGTAATCTTGGCTCACTGCAACCTGTGCCTCCTGGGTTCAAGTGATCCTCGTCCCTCAGCCTCCCAAGCAGCTGGGATGACAGGCCTGCACCACCACACCCGGTTAATGTTTGTATTTTTAGTAGAGGTGGGGTTTCACCATGTTGTCCAGGCTAGTCTCGAACTCCTAACCTCAGGTGATCCACCCACCTCAGCCTCCCAAAGTGATGGGATTACAGGCATGAGCCACCATGCCCAGCCTCTTTGACATTTCTTTTTTTTTAAATTATTATACTTTAATTTCTAGGGTACATGTGCACAACGTGCAGGTTTGTTACATATATATACATGTGCCATTTTGGTGTGCTGCACCCATTAACTCATCATTTACATTAGGTATATCTCTTAATGCTATCCCTACCCTCTACCCACTCCCCACAATAGGACCCGGTGTGTGATGATCCCCTTCCTGTGTCCAAGTGATCTCATTGTTCAATTCCCACCTATGAATGAGAACATGCGGTATTTGGTTTTCTGTTCTTGAGATAGTTTGCTGAGAATGATGGTTTCCAGCTGCATCCATGTCCCTACAAAGGACACGAACTCATCCTTTTTTATGGCTGCATAGTATTCCATGGCATATATGTGCCACATTTTCTTAATCCAGTCTGTCACTGATGGACATTTGGGTTGATTCCAAGTCTTTGCTATTGTGAATAGTGCCGCAATAAACATATGTGTGCATGTATCTTTATAGCAGCATGACTTATAATCCTTCGGGTATATCCCCAGTAATGGAGTGGCTGGGTCATATGGTATTTCTAGTTCTAGATCCTTGAGGAATCACCACACTGTTTTCCACAATGGTTGAACTAGTTTACAGTCCCACCAACAGTGTAAAAGTGTTCCTATTTCTCTACATCCTCTCCAGCACCTGTTGCTTCCTGACTTTTTAATGATTGCCATTCTAACTGGTGTGAGATGGTATCTCATTGTGGTTTTGATTTGCATTTCTCTGATGGCCAGTGATGATGAGCATTTTTTCATGTGTCTGTTGGCTGTATGAATGTCTTCTTTTGAGAAGTGTCTGTTCATATCCTTTGCCCACGTTTTGATGGGGTTGTTTGTATTTTTCTTGTAAATTTGATTGAGTTCTTTATAGATTCTGGATATTAGCCCTTTGTCAGATGAGTAGATTGCAAAACTTTTCTCCCATTCTGTAAGTTGCCTGTTCACTCTGATGGTAGTTTCTTTTGCTGTGCAGAAGCTCTTTAGTGTAATTAGATCGCATTTGTCAATTGTGGCTTTTGTTGCCATTGCTTTTGGTGTTTTAGACATGAAGTCCTTGCCCATGCCTATGTCCTGAATGGTATTACCTAGGTTTTCTTCTAGGGTTTTTATGGTTTTAGGTCTAACATTTAAGTCTCTAATGCATCTTGAATTAATTTTCGTATAAGGAGTAAGGAAAGGATCCAGTTTCAGCTTTCTACTTATGGCTAGCCAATTTTCCCAGCACCATTTATTAAATAGGGAATCCTTTCCCCATTTCTTGTTTCTCTCAGGTTTGTCAAAGATCAGATGGCTGTAGATGTGTGGTACTAATTCTGAGGGCTCTGTTCTGTTCCATTGGTCTATATCCCTGTTTTGGTACCAGTATCATGCTGTTTTGGTTACTGTAACCTTGTAGTATAGTTTGAAGTCAGGTAGTGTGATGCCTCCAGCTTTGTTCTTTTGACTTAGGATTGTCTTGGCAATGCAGGGTCTTTTTTGGTTCCATATGAACTTTAAAGCAGTTTTTTTTCCAATTCTGTGAAGAAAGTCATGGGTAGCTTGATGGGGATGGCATTGAATCTATAAATAACCTTGGGCAGTATGGCCATTTTCACGATATTGATTCTTCCTATCCATGAGCATGGTATGTTCTTCCATTTGTTTGTGTCCTCTTTTATTTCACTGAGCAGTGGTTTGTAGTTCTCCTTGAAGAGGTCCTTTACATCCCTTGTAAGTTGGATTCCTAGGTATTTTATTCTGTTTGAAGCTATTGTGAATGGGAGTTCATTCATGATTTGGCTCTCTGTCTGTTACTGGTGTATAAGAATGCTTGAGGCAAGCCAACATTCAAACTCTTTGACATTTCTAAATGTCAGTTAGAATAACAATCCCATTCTCTCTGCCTAATTCAAGAGGCTTGGGATTCAAGTGCACTTCTTAGAAGAACAGTTTTTTTTTCATCTAGGATATTTCATATAATGGCCATTGTAATTCTGAATTATCTGTAGTAAGATTCTGCCACTTTTGTAAATCTTTGCAACTTCTGTGGGCATAATTTTTATCCTTGAGAAAGTCAGGTGTACCAGAAGGCAGAGTACTGACATCTTTAGAAATTAGGGATCTTATTTTTATGTTGGATCTTGGATGTTAGAGCCAAGATGGCTTTGGCACTGAAATCTCAGCACACAAGAAAAGAAGAAGTAAAGAGCCCCGCTGCAGTAATAACCAGTTAGTGCAGCTGATGGCAGTTACCTTAAAAACTGCAGCTTTTTTTTTTGCCAGTGACTGTTCAGTCACTGCAAACGAAAGGTTATGTGCCCTGCCATAGCACAGACTACCCATTGGTACCCCAAAAGCCAAAGAGATCAGAGTACTCAAATACAAAAGAGAGCGGAGCCCAGACCTAAGAGGAACTTACACATGATTCTCAGGGCTCCAGGAGGAAGACAGGGGACCCACCCCCAACCACTTAAAGGGGAGGTTAGCAGCATCTTTCCTGTGTTCCTCAAGGAGTCTCAGAGACATCAGTAACCTTCTTCATTCAGTCATACAGTCCCTTCACTGGTCACTGTATCTGTCAGAAGACAAAATTACAACAAATTTAGTTTAAAGATCTGAATTGGCTTTATGTGTAGTTCTAGAGTCATGCAATGCTTCATTCCACTAAGTAGATAAGTGTCCCAATGAGTCGAGCAAAGAGGTTTGTTTTATAGACAGAAAAAGGCCTTAAGAAAGCAGAAGCAAAGAACAAAAAGTGGATCAGTCATTTTAAAGTTACTTTCCTTATATGGTGGGAGCTGGGAGGCAAGATAATAGAAAAATAACAGTTTGGTTAACATTAGGTTGTTTTCAGGTTAAGGATTAAAACAGGAAATTTCACTGTCATGCCAGTTGAAGCTCCTGTTCGGGAAGTTGGATATTTTCTCTCTTTCCTGATTTTATAAAGTCAGATAACAACTTAGTTTTGATTTGGTGATGTGGAATTTTAGCAAGGGTGACTCCATTTAGATTTTTAATCTGGTTTGTCGGGCTTAGTCCAAAACAATGGCCTCCTATGATTTTTATGTAACAGCCCTCTAGATTCTTTATTCTGCCCTCTAAGTCATGCTTTATTTTTAATGAAACTACTCATGTTTGCAGCTGAGTAGTTTTGTCAGCCTGCTTCCTGCCAATAGAATTTGGGGGCACCAGCATCGTCCTTTGATTTTGTATTCTCTCTGTCCCTTTGATTCCACGTTGGCAGTGTTTTTGCTGAAATGAATTTTTCGAAAACTTTGTTAGTATTCTGTGGATTTTATGGAGATTCACTTCATTATAAGAAAGGCATATCCACAGATCTTTTAAAAATAATCCCTTTTGCATCTTTGGCTCATGCTCAAATGGCTGAGGGATGATGCTTTTAAATTCCTAGAGGCCCTCTGATTTGATCGACAAGATCTGTGAGGCATACCCTTCATAACTTGAAAGGGACCTTTGCCTGACTGTATAATACCAGCTTTTGATCTTTCTGAGATTTTAGCAAAAGGATATACAGTCACACTCCCAACTTTTTCTATAGAGCCTGCTTTCTTGACAGTGAATTTCTTAATTTTAGTGTCTTTTCTATTTGGAGAAGCTGAAAATTTTAAAAATCATGTCCCCTTTCATTTTTGTATAAGTTCTCTCAATTTCTTTCTCTTTCTCCTCTTGCATTTTACTGTAAGTGGTAAGAAACTAGGTGGTGCTTTCAAACCATTGCTTGGAAATAACGTTAACTGTTTATCTCAGGCCATTGCTTACAAGTTTATCTTGTCACATAACTATGGGATACAGTTTCCCTAAGTTTTCTGCCACCATCACAAGGGTCTCCATCGCTCCAATTTCCAGTAACATATTCCTCATTTCCTTCTGAGCCCTCATCAGTGGTGTCCTTAAGGTCCAGGGGTCAGTTGAGAACTGGTTCAAGGCATTTTAGCCCTTCTCTATGATGCTGCCCAGTCTCCTTCCACTACCCAGTTCCCAAGCCTCTTCCACATTTTAGATATTTGTTACAGCAGCATCCCCTTTCCTAGTACCAACCTTTGTATGGTAGTGTAACAAATTACCACACATTTAGTGGCTTAACACAACAAACATTTGCTCACAGTTTCTAGGGGTCAGGAATATGGGCACAACTTAACTGAATCCTCTGCTCTTGATCTTACAGTGCCAAATTCACAGTATTAACTGGGTTGCATTTTCATCTAAAGACTTGAGTTTGGGGAATGATTTGCTTCCAAGCTCATTCACGTTGTTGGCAGAGTTCATTTCTTTGCAGCTGCATGAGTAACCACCCTAGCATCTTATTGTGTTCTTATGGCTGTAGCCCCCCTGAAGTCCCATATTTCCCTGCCACATGATCCTCTTACAGCCATCTCACAACTTGACTGCTTATATCTTTAAGGCCCATGGGAGAATCTCTCACGAGTTGCATCCATTGTAACATAAGCATGGGAGTGACATCCTATCACCTTTGCCAAATCGTATTAATCAGAAGCAGGTCACAGGTTCTATCTACACCCAAGTAAAGGGGGCCTTAGGGTGTGTATCCCAAGATAGTCTAGGAGGTTAAATACTATCTCCTAAAGATATCAGGTCATAATCCCTGGAATGTGTAAATGTTACTTTATTTGGAAAACAGACGCTTTGCAGATGTGATTAAGATAGGGATCTTGAGATATAAGGATTATCCTGCATTTTTGAGGGATAGGGGAGTGGACGCGAAATGCAGTCACATGTATTCTTATAAGAATGGGGTAGAGGGAGATTATACACATGTAGAGAAGGCCATGTGATGATGGGGCAGAGAGAGATTTGCAGATGCTGGCCCTGATTAAAGATTGGTGTGATGCACCTGTAGTCAAGCAATGCTGGCAGCCACCAGAAGCTAGGGGAGGCAAGGAACAGCTTCTCCCCTAGAGCTTTCACAGGGAGTATAGCCCCGCTGACACCTTGATTTTGCCCCAGTGATACTGATTTTGTTCTTTTGGCCTCCAAAACTGGAAGACAATACTTTCTGTTGTTTTAAGTCACTTAGTATATGGTAATTTGTTACAACAACCTCAGAAAATTAATACAGATAAGTAGTAAACGAGACCTGAGTGGTGCTTTTTAAATGTATTTCTCTGGTTATTCAGTGAAGCTAAGTATCTTTTCGTAAGGTTATTAACTATTCTGCAACATTTCAAACTCATATCTTTCATCTCTTTTTCTTTTGGACCTATCTATTGATTAGTAGGGATTCTTTACATAGTATAACTACTAATGTTTGTCAGTTATACATGTTACTGCAGAAATGTACCTGTAAACTATCTTTTTACCTTGTTTGTGGGGTATTCTGCATTCAGATATATTTTCAACTCTTTTTATTGTGAAAAAATTTAAGTACATTCAAAAGAAGAGAGAATAGTGTAATAGACCTTCCATGCTCTTGTCACTTAGTTCAACAATTATCATTATTTTTCCCCAGAAGGATTCATTTCTACCTTTAAGGTTTGTACTTTTTGTGCATTATCTAAGAAATCCTTAAATAAAGACTGTGTTCCTATTATTTGTGTGGCTATTTCTGTTGTGAAAACCTCATTCTTTTTTACTTTTATATAAATATTATGTATAATAATTTTTAATATATTCAAAGCACCACTGGCCTCAGTATTCATCTCTATCGTCTTCCTGAACAGCCTATGTTTTTCTTATTCAGCCCAAGCTATTGATTCAGAACTTGGGAACTCTCCAATTGCTCCAACAATGTCATGCATGTTACCATAGAGCTTGTTGAAAATCCCATACATCCCTATAAGAAAGCTAATTATTCAGGAGATTTCAAAATACGAGTCTGAGTCAGCTAGCAGACATTGTTGTGTTTACTAAGTAATTCCTCTCTTTCCCTTTCTTGTTTCTAGTGTGCCACCTGGGCTTGAAGGCATGAAGGAACAGGACCTGTGCAACAAGATAATGGCTACAATTCTAGAAAATTATAATACCCTGTTTGAAGTAGAGTATACAGAAAATGATCAACCGAGATGCGAAAACCTGGCTAGGCTTATCATAGTAAAAGTAAGCAACTTGGTTTTTAATTTTCAGTATTGCTGTAATTTTAGACAGAAGATTTTATTTAATTCTTTCTCATAAAAATTCCGTATGAATATAACCCTCAGATTATTATTCCTATGTGTAGTGAGTTCTTCTTATGAAATCTATTATTTCAAATGTTTATTATATTGAAATATAGCCTTATAAGATTCAAGAATAATAGCAATTTTATGTTTTCTTGTTGCTATAAGGTCGTCTCAAAAATACCTGCATGAGCCCAGTGCTCTGGTTAACTGGCCACACCACCCTTACTGTAGAAGCCTGATGTTACAGCAGGAGTAAGTGCATATGGCTGTGATCAGGAGTGCTAGCTTACTAACTAGATGGCAAATTCCTGAAGACAGTATTACTGTGTCTTTTTGTCTCCTTTGTGTCCGGCACAGTTTGAAGCTCAACCTCAGATTTTAAGTCCCATATATTAGTTTTTGGTAGCAATCATCAGTAAAGGAAAATATTTTGAAAACCTATAAAGGAGTCCTTGACAATACTATCTAAGTCTTTTTATACATTGGTAATTTTATAATATACCCTGTATATATTAGGTAAATGCCTGTAGGTCTCCAAAGACCTAGAATTGAGAATCAGTGGGTAAACATCCAAACAAATCCTCCAGATATGGGAAAATAAGGAAGCCATCTTATTTCGTCCTCATTTATATTGAGGTAAATGATGATGGAGCTGGTATGAGATATCCTCAGGAGGTTTCTTGAAGATTATCAGGTTTACAGACCATAACATACTCTTTGCTGATTCATATAGCAATGAATGATAAAATCAGAGACACTTGGTTTGGGCACTTAAAGGAATGTTTTCATCTCTTCTCCCAGTTGAGGCTGACTTTGAAGAAAGGTTAAAATGGTATGAGTATCAAGTAGCATCCTACGAAAGGATCTAAAACTAGATTTTCTAGTTTGCGCAGTTAAAATGATAAAATGAGATAATTGGAGACTATCAGTTGTAAATCTGAGTTAGAAGTAAAACAGTAGCTGAAAAAAATGTCAGCGATTCACAAGAGAAAATAAGAAAACAACATTACTTCAGTCTTGCCTCAGAAAAGTTAAAATAAATAATTTTTTAAATAGAAAAAAACCCCCTCAAGTTTGTTCCTCTGGTGCCTGTAGTACTTTGAAAAGGATCTCTTTTTAAAATGTTAAAAGGTAATGAACTTTGTTTCAGCAGCGTCTCTCAATCACATATACCCCATAAATATGTACGACTACTAAAGGACCCATAATGACAATTAAAAATAAAAAAAATTAAAAATCTCTTATAAACAATTTTTAACACTCATACCTTTTTACTAGGGCAGATAAAACAATAAGGTGAACCTGAAGTATAATGGAAATAGATAAATATAATCTTAGGCAGGGCGAACTTGCTGAGATAAAACTAATTGCTGGAATATGCCATTGGGAAGTTGATATGGTTTGGATGTTTGTCCCCTCCAAATCTCATGGTGAAATGTAGTCCCTGGTGTTGGAACTGGGGCCTGGTGGGAGGTGTCTGGACCACGAGGGCGGATCCTTCATGAATGGCTTAGTGCCATCCCCTTGGTGACGAGTGAGTTCTTGCTGTGAGTTCACACGAGACCTGCTTGTTTAAAAGTGTGTGGCACTTCTGCCCCTCACTCTTGCTCCCACTCTCGCCATGTGACGTGCCTGCTCCCCTTTGTCTTCTGCTGTGATTGTGCACTTCCTGAGGCCTCACCAGAGGCAGATATTCTGTACCTGCTGAACCGTGAGTCAGTTAAACCTCTTTTTAAAATAAATGACCCAGCCTTAAGTATTTCTTTATAGCAACACAATCAGACTAACACAGGTGTTATTTGCTGTGCAAGTAAAATAACACCTGTTGAGATCTGTGGAAGAGTGCCCTGCTTGGAAATCCTTGAGTGACTAGGTTTAAGGCTGGTGGAGAACATGGTATGAGACTATAATATAAGATATAATTCTGTGGGAACCAAATACAGACGTCTTCAGTAGATGAAGAAGAATATAAAATGCTGCTCTTTTAATGTAAGTTTCAGATCTGGCCTAGAGGCAGATAAATGTCATGATTAGAAACTACGTTTGTAGTCTCTGGAAGTGTCATTCTGCCAAAGCAGAATTTTGATGTATTTTTTTTAACTGATCTTGCTGATAGTCTCTTCTTTGAGAAAGTAGAGAATGTGACAAGGGCTGTGATTCTCTGGACTTAATCATAACAAGTAAGGATGAAATAGAAGTTATAGTAGTCATTTTAAAAGGATATGCCAATGCCATTTTAAAGTACATAGTAATAAAATGAGAATATGTTAGCCACATTTAGATATGTAAATGTTGACAATGCTTCGAAAACAGACTTTTTTGAAAATTATAAAGATCATAGAAGCATTAGATAGAAACTAAAAGGTAGATGGGTTTAAAAGAAATTGAGACTCTCAGAATGAAATCATTAATATACTGAAAAAGAAAAAAAATGAGAAGGTAATTAAAGAAAAGTGTCTTTCTGTTCATTTTTTCACATGAGTTCAGTTTTTGGAAAGATGAATATAAAGATAGGAAATAGGCACAAAGGAAATGATAAATACCCAAGAGTGATAGGGACATAAAATATATGAGTTGAGAATAAGGCAAGTCTCATGAAAACGACTTAGATATAGGGCTTTTAAGTGGGGAAAAGGACTAAAAAAACACTGAGATACCTTGTATATCCCAGTTTGGAGAACAGAGTCATAAAATGTTGAATGAAGTTTCTTATATATTCTTGCATGCATGCTAAATGGAGATTTGGGCCCAGAGAAATATATTTGGTTGTATTTGGACCTAGATGAAGAACTTTGACCAGAGTATTGGAATATGGGGTCTTTTTCTGTCGTAGGCTGTCAAAGCCTAATGTCTGTTTCTGTTCAGCTGATTATGGTCAGTAGCTGCAAAATTGATCATGGCATCTATAGCACATTCATCAGCCTCACTTTGAGACAGACTTCCTCTGTCTGAAGGCCAAAGTAATGATAACGGGAAAAGTTTTATCATTATGACTTCCCGTTCAACTTTGCTTTCCCTGCCGTTCTTTGGGAGTGAACCTAGGTCTCTAGAGTTTTTCCAGATTCTGCAATGGTTTGACCATGTTGACCAGATCTAGTTACCCCAGTGAAGGAAATTTTGGATAGACCTCTTAGCACTGTGACATTTGGAGAAATATGATAATGTATATGTTGGCCCTTGGCATTTTAGCCCCCATTTTGTTGAATTTGGCAAATAGTCTTCACAGTCAGTGGTCCACAGTTATGGCCATCTCTTACTTCACTTAAGATGGAGGTTTCTTTTCTCTCATTCATTATTTTTGTTTTTATAGGTTTCAAGAAGGGAATTTACATAGAAACACTTTTATTTTGTCAGAATGAAAGGTCAAGGCTGTATTTCTGAATAACTGGGTTAGGAGAAGCACATCTTTCCAGTAGGCATCTAACAGCCACAGTCTAATTTCTCCAGCTGCAGGATAATTCTAGATTTTCTCTTCAGAAGGTGTTCTAAATCTAGACATTAGTGAAGCCCCATTCAAGAATTAACTTAATCATCCAGATATTTACATACACAAAATTTGGTGAGAAAAGTATGGATAAAATAATGGACCATGAACTATTAAGTTGAATTCATTAAATCCAAGTATTAGTAATTATTCAGTGCCTAATAGGAGTAATTGTTCTAGGTATAGTGAACAATAGATGAAAATCTCTGCCCTTATGATTCTTATATTCTAATGGAAATACAATAAACAACAGCCAATAAAAAAAGAAAAGAAAATATGTAGTATGTCAGATGGTGATATATTCTGTGAAGTAAAATAAAGCAGGGCAAGGCAGAAGTAGAGGAGTGGCATTTGCTTGTTTAAATAGAACAGTTAAAATGCTTCATTGACAGGAAGACATTTGAGTAGAGACTTGAAGGAAGTGAGGCAGCAAGCCATGAAAACACTTGAGAGAAGAGTATTCCAGGCAAGGAGAAGAGCAGTACAAAGGCCTTGAGATGTGAATATACCTGGTCTGATGAGCAGCTGAGAGGCCAGTACAGTTGGATTGCCATGAGCAAGATGGAATTGAAAGGAAATGAGGCCACAAAGGAAACAAAGGATCAGCAGATTGTGTCTATTGATAGATCATTTTGAGGACTTTGACTTTTACTCTAAGTGAAGCTATTAGTCAGTATTAAGCAGAAGAGTGCTATGTTGTGACTTCTGTATTAAAAAGATTACTAGGCTCTTGAGAGGGATAGACAGAAGTAGGGCAATCTATTAGGAATTTATTACAATAGTCCAGGTAAAAACAATGGTAAATTGGGCATGGATGATGGTAATGAAAGTGATGAGACGATCGGAAGGTAAGCTAGGATGTGCAACAGCAATACAATAGGAGTTATTAGAGACTGTAGTTAGGCAGGCTAAAGAATGTTTGAGGCAGAAGTAGATGAGCAAGTAAGCTAGAAGAGTAGGGGCTGAAAACAGGAAATAGGAGGTTTGCATTACTGATTTTGGAGGTTGAGCTATCTGGAGTGAAAATAAGGCTTAAGTTGTGTTTATGAGCATGAGGGACTAAAGTGAAGGAGAAGAGAAAATTATGGGAAAGGCGATGATAAAAAGATGGGAGATAAAGATATTGATGGTTTGTCCTTATTGACCCTGAATTTACCCAGAAGGTTGGCAGATATTGAGGGGTTCAGGAGTCTATGAGCCTGGTTTGTCTGGTTGTCCCGTTTGTGTATAAGTATTATGAATATATGTAATAGGGTTCATGCAAACCTCATATATATGCATACTATAAAATAATGTGATTAGCATATTGCTAATATCTATCTAGAAATATCTAGATGAATATGAACCTATTCCAGATAAACATGTTATAGGACTTTATTAGATAGTGTTGCTATTGCTCATTATATCTTTTGGGATTTTAAAGTTGTCTTCAGAGCATATATATGTCACTCATATACCATATTTTTCTGTATATCATTGGACTGGGAAATCTTTGTACTTTAATGCTTTGATTGTGGGAAGTGAGCAATAGTCATTTTGACCTATGGCATATCACTAAGTTGAGGAGTGCTGATTATATGTTAACTTTTGGGTTTAAAATTTAAATCTGGCTATAAAATAATTATGTTGATTTTCTTATGTGACTCTTAAGCAAACTCTCAAAACAGTTACTAACAAATGCGCTGAGGAAAGCAAAATATTAGAATGACCTTCCATAGTGATTAGTTCGAAGGAAGTGCTCACATTAATATATGTTATGGCAAGTTTGACCACAAAGCTCATTTTTTTATGTATTTGACTTTCAGGTCAAAAAATTAATATTGTTTATGTAGAATCAAAGTCACTTACCCTATAAACTGATATATCACAGAAACTTCCTAAACCATTTCCCATATCTTTTTCATGCTCAAAAACATGGCATGTCTCTCCATTTTCATTTAGTGCCACAGCCTAAGCACAATTAACTTCAACAAATGTTTGTTCACTTTTTTCTTATTTAATGCAAAACTACTCTGTGCAAAGCTCCCTACTAAGTGCTGGAGTGCTTCAGAAAATAAACAAGACATGTCCCTGTCCTTGGGGGACCTTACAGTCTATAAGAAACAAAATCAGTGTAGGAACACAGGGGCAAAAGGGAGAATAGGGCCTTATACCAGACATTGTGCCACATTCTTCTATATATGTACCTCATTTACTACTGACAGTAACCTCTTGAAGTAATTGATCTTAATACTGGTTTACAGATGAGTAAATATAAGGGTAAATTGCTCAAGATTACACAACAGTAAATGGCAAAGCTGGGTTTTGAAATCAAGAAAGTACTGATTAGAAGCGAAGTAGAGAAATAACCAAAATCTTGGAGACTTAACTTAGGCCATCAGTCCATGAGCTTTCATACGTGCATTCATTTAATGAGTATGTACTGTAGGAACTTAGTGTCAGTGTCAGGAAAGCAGTTGAACTCTGTTCTTCTGACTCCTATATGTCTTCACTATTCCTAACCTCTTGTGTAGCCCCTCAAGAATATTATAAACTTCTGAGCAGCAGGGGAATTATAACAGGAAATAAAAGATGTTTTTGGTTTTTTGTTGTTTGCTTCTTTGTAATCTGGTTGCACTGTCTCTCCTTTTGTGTAGGTAAACTTATGTAGTGAGAATGATTAGCTTGTACCCACCAAAATCTATGTTATCATTTTGAGCATTTATGAAACTCAGAGGTAGCACTTATTTAGAATTCATTTCCTCCTTTCTTCCGAACAAATCCTTGTTTTGATCGTGAGTTATAATTTTTAGATAGATTCTGAGTTTGGAGGTTAAAAAAAAGTTAAGTGATGTATTTTTAAAACGCAGTAATTAAATAGCGTGGCAGATCATAGAGTTGATATTAAGATGGCTGAATAGACCCAGGTAGTATATGTCTCCTTCACAGAGAGGGACCAGAATAGTAAATAGATACATTTTGAACAGATTGTCTAGGAGAAGACACTGGGATTACCTAGAGAAGAGTTGGGAAACACCAGAGATAAGTAAGGAGAAGGTTTGAGGCAGCCTGCATGGCCAGGGACTGACTGAGAGCCAGGAAAGGCTCCTGGATGTGGGGAAACAGTCAAAGAGAAACCCCCAGGGCTCCACATTCTGAAATAGGCTTCTATAGTTTTGGATATGGGAAAAACTCTCAACCCACTAGGGCCTTTAGCCTGACATATGAAGCTCCAGAAAGGGAACCCACACAGAATCCCATAGGCATCCAAGCCTAGAGCAGCCTCATCTGGATACCAATTTGAGAGCAACCTAGATACCAAGCATCTACAGATACAGTTGCTGCCACCTCATTGCTCCAAGGAGAGAGAGGGGAAACAAAGCACTCCCATGCACCCATGGGAGGGTCCCTGCCACCCTGCTGTGAGCTGTTGAGACTGAGATGTGAGTAGACCGTACTCACAGCTTCTTGTCCAGGCTCCTTGCCTGAGAGGGACCGCACTCTTTCTGGTCCCAGGCCCAAGGCACCATTTTGAGAGTTTAACACTAGGCTGTGCCTCACCATTAAGCCAAGTTTGAGGCAACATGGCTGTACCCATCACCTAGCCATGGGAAGGACAGGGAAGAGCAAGCTCTCCTAAGCTTAGGACAATACATATCACCTTGCTATAGGCGGCTGTGGGACTGGAGACTAGGCTGCCCCATTCGCTGTTGCTTTCAGCAACATTAACACATACCACTTGGGGGCCAGTGGGTTGCTCTACCACTGCTATGCCATCACCCACA
Source organism: Macaca thibetana thibetana (assembly GCF_024542745.1). NCBI lineage: Eukaryota > Metazoa > Chordata > Mammalia > Primates > Cercopithecidae > Macaca > Macaca thibetana. Next base: position 100,023,332 of record NC_065582.1, read on the forward strand.
CCACTTCAGATGCCTAGGACCTTAAGAGCCCACTCACACATGTAGCCCAACAGTCTCACAACTAGCTTCTATGAAAGCCATCAGGAGGCCCAAGAATCAGCCCTCCAGGACCCACTAATGCTGGATGGAGCAAGCTAGAATAAGCTGCTCTGAGACCTAAAGACAGAGACACTTACTCCATTGCTGCCACCACCAGGGCTCAAATACAGGCTTAGTTGATGTCCAAGTCCCCAGCAGAGCTTCACCACAGCCTCACCTAATAACTACTCTAAGCCACCTAGGAAATCACAGATACCATTGACCCTGTGTATGGCTGAGTGTCATACAAAGATTATACTACCTCAGGCGCCCAAAATCAAAGCCAAAGTATGCTACTCAACCAGAAAAATACATCTACTCAAGAGAAAAATACAAAAATTCTCCCCTACAAAATAAAAATGGGAACAGGTGACTACTACACCAGATGTGTAATTATCAAAGAAAGGACATAAAAAACATGATAAAGCATGGAAATATGACACCACCAGAGGACACAACAAGTGTCCAGTAACAGATCCCCATAAAAAAAAATTTCTCAAAATGCCAGATAAGGAATTCAAAATATTGGTTTTAAAGAAGCTCAATGAGATGCAAGATAATTCTGAAAACTAGTACAAAGAAATCAGAAAATCAACTCAGGATATGAATGTGAAACGTACCAGGGGATTGATATCTTTAAAAAAAAAAAAAAAAAAAAAAAGAGTTCAGTGGTTTACCTCTATAATCCCAGCACTTTGGGAGGCTGAAGCAGGAGGATCACTTGAGCATAGGAGTTCAAGACCAGCTTGGGCAACATGACAAGACCCTGTCTTTACAAAAAAATGCAAAAACTAGCTTGGCATGGTGGTACACACTTGTAGTCCCAGCTACTCAAGAGGCCAAGGTCGGAGGATCACTTGAGACCAGAAAGTTGAGGCTGCAGGGAGCTGTGTTCATACTACTGTGTTCCAGCCTGAGTGACAGAGAGAGATCCTGTCTCAAAAAACAAGGTAGAAATTTTGGAATTAAAAAAATGCATTGAAGCAAATACAGAATACATTTGAAAGCTCCAGTAACAGACTAGACCAAATAAGAAAAAGAATCTCAGAATTTGAAGGCAGGTCTTTTGAAATAATCCAGTCAGACAAAAAGAAAAAAAAAAAAAAGGAAAAAAAAGATGAATAAAGCCTTCAAGACATATGGAACTACAAAAAGTGACTAAACTTACAAATGATTGGCATTCCTGAGGTGGAAGAGGGATTAAAAAAAGCTTAGAAAATCTATTTAAGGAAATAATTGATGAAAACTTCCCAAATCTAGCAAGAAAGTTAGATATCCAGATATAGGAGTCCCAGCAATCTCCAAGAAAATACATTGCAAAAAGACTACACCATGGCATATTATATTCAGAATGTCTAAAGTAAAAGTGAAAGAAAAAATTTTCAAATTAGCCAGAGAAAAAAGTCTAGTTATCAATATAAAAAAACCCTTCAGTCTAACAGCAGACATTTCAGCAGGAACCTTACAGTCCACAAGAGAGTAGGATGGTACTTTCAAAGTGCTGAAAGAAAGAAAGAAAAAAAACTATCAGCCAAGAATTTTATAACCTTCCTGAATATGCTTCATAGATGAAGGAGAACTAAAATTTTTATCAGACAAGCAAATGCTCAGACAATCTGTCACCACTAGACTGGCCCTACAGGAAATGACCAAAGGGATCTTAAAAATGGAAATGAAAAGTTAATATTCACCATCATGAAAACACATGGAAATATGAAACTCACAGTTCTTATAAAGCAATCACAGAAAGGAGGAAGAGAGAAGAATCAAATGACAGCATGACAATTTCGTCAAACCACAAAGACAAAAAGAGAAAAAGAAACAAAGAATTTATAAAACAATTTGGAAACAATTAACAATATGACAGGATCAAAGCCTCACATATAAATATTAACCTTGAATGTAAATGGATTAAATGTTCCACTTAAAAGATACAGATTGGCAGATTGGATTAAAAAGAAAAAGCAAATCCAAGTTTGTTTATATTAGATAAAACAAACTTTAAATCAAAAACAGTAATAAAAGACAAAGAAGATTTTATGTAATGATAAAGGGATCGATTCAGCAAGATATACCTTAGGAACCCTACACTGGAACACCTAGAGTCACAAAACAAATATTTCTAGGCATAAAGAAATAGACAGCAATACAGTAATAATGGGGACAGCAACAGACAGATCATTGAGACAGAAAATTAACAAAGAAACATTAGACTTAAGTTGGACTTTAGACTAAATGGACTTAGCAAACATTCACAGAACATTCTACCCAATAACTATGGAATATACATCCTTCTCATCAGCACATGGAACATTCTCCAAGATAGACCCCATGATTGGGCCACAAAACAATTCTTCATAAATTTTTAAAAATCAAAATTATATCAAGTATTTTCTCAGACCACAGTGGAATAAAAACTAGAAATTAATACCAAAAAGAACTTCAGAAACTATACAAACACATGGAAATTAAACAACATGCTCCTGAATGATCACTGGGTCAGTGAAGAAATTAAGACAGAAATTTTAAATTTTTTGAATCAGATGAAAATGAAAACACACCATATGCAGGATACAGCAGAAATAGTGCTAAGAGGGAAGTTTATGGCATTAAATGCCTACATTAAAAAAATTAACAGCCTAACTTCACACCTCAAGGAACTAGAAAAACAATAACAAAGCAAACCCCAAGTTTGCAAAAGAAAAGAAATAATGAAGATCAGAATAGAACTAAATAAGAGATCCCCCCAAAATACAAAGGATCAATGAAATGAAAAGTTGGTTATTCGAAAAGACAAACAAAATTGATAGACCACTCACTAGACTAACCAAGAAAAGAAGGGAGAAGATCTAGATAAACACACAATCAGAAATGAAAAGGGAAACATAACAACCTACACCACAGAAATAAAACAAATCATCAAAGACTATTACGAAGAACTATAGGCTCACAAATTAGAAAACCTAGGGGAAATAGATAAATTCCTACAAACATACAACTTTCTGAGATCAATAAATAGCATTCCTGAACAGACCAACAATAAGTAGAAAAACTGAATCAGTAATAAAAATAATTCTACCAAGAGAAAAAAAAAAAAAAAGACTAGGACCAGATAGATTCACCAGAACAATCAAGCAAGATTTTTTTTTTAAAAGGCATCCAAATTAGAGTAGAGTAAGTCAAATTATCCCTGTTCATTGATGATACAATCTTTTATCTAGAAATCCCTAAAGGCTCCATCAAAAAACTCTTAGATTTGGTAAAGGCTCGAGATACAAATTTGATGTACAGAAATCAGTAGCATTTCTATATACCATTAAGGACCTAGCTGAGTACCAAATCAAGAAGGAAATCCCATTTACAGTAGCTCCAAAAAAAAAAAAAAAAACACATAGGAATATATTTAAACAAGTAGGTGAAAGATCTCTATCAGGAGAACTAAAAAACACTGGTGAAAAAAAAAAAACTGTAGATGACACAAGCAAATGGAAAAACATCCCAGTCTTATGGATTGGGATAGCACTATTCACGATAACAAAGATAGAATTAACCTTGGTGTCCATCAAGGGAGAATTGAATAAAGAAAATGTGTGTGTGTGTGTGTGTGTGGGTGTGTGTACACATAGTAAAGGCCCAGACTTCACCACTGTGTAATATATGCATGTAAGAAATATGCACCTGTCCCCCTAATTATATAAAAATAAAATTTTTAATAGCATAATAGAGGGTTGTTTGCTTGAATTACTCAAATGGGCACCTTTTAGTAGTAGAAACTAATTAGATTAACAAGAAGTGTAAAGCATTAAGTAATAAAAGTAATATTAAAAGTTACTTCATAGTTTGGAATGCTTTATGGCTCCAATTTTTAGATCATACGCATATATTTACAATTCAGATTGCTGTTAATTTCTTCTCCCCAGACATTTTGTTTTATAGAGTGATTATAGGTAAACACTAGAAAGTCGTGTCTTCTCATGAATCATTAGATGTAACACATTGCCAGGTATTACATTCTTTCCTATTATAAGGAATAATTAACAGAAGACAGACTAAATTGCTTTTGCTTATGAAGACGCCATTATGCTATGTATCCTTTAAACTGTTTCCAGTGAGATGGCAAAACTTTGGAACTGTTTATTAAAGAAGTTGACTACTTTAAATCATTATACTGTGTATATTTGGCAAATAGAAGGCACTCAGTAAATGGCAAGTGAATATTTGAGGTTTTTAAAGATCACTTACATTTTCTATAAAACTGAGTTTCTGATATATTCTTCAGTTGATCTCCTCAGGATGGAAGTTATACTTCTGTGGCCTGGAAGTGCCTAGAAATGAACATTCTTCCAGTGATGGGGGTAAGCCTTATCCATGGCTGAAAACTGGGGGGGTATAAATTCCCAGCTGCTTTACTCCTCAATTAGAATTATTTAGGGGTGTATATTTTACACTGTTCCCCGAGCTCTCCCCTAAATTTAAGCTTAAGAACCACTGTGGGAGCTTAATAGTGACATTTCTTGTTGGCTCCTTTTCTCCCTCTATTATCACCCCCATTCCACCACAGAACCACCCGCATAAACTACTTGCTGTCAATCCTCGTGGCAAGGTCTGCTTCTGGTTAAGTTGGTACAGGTCCAACTGAGACATCTCAAATTCTACCCCCTCCATGAAGCCCTCTCCAGCTTCCAGGTAGAGTTAATCCTCATCTCCTTTGTTGTCTTGTGGCACTTTCTTTCTCCCTCTGTTAGAACATTCTGCCTTGGATAAGTTGGGGTTTTTTTCCTTTCATGTTGTGTTGTAAGTTTTTCTAGGGTAAGAACAATATCTCATATTTACTTATATGTTGGCATTTATCTTAAAGTTGTGAATCAACTCATACATTCTTGTATCTTCTAAAACACTTATTCTAGTTCTTTATATTTACTCAAAACATCCATTAAATTACAACACGTTTAAGTGAAAGTTAACTCAAATTTCCTTCAAGAAAGTCATAGTAACTATTCTGAGCATTAGTAATTGTTCACATCTCTAGTGCATACAATAAAAGTTTGCTTCACAGACTTCCAACTACCTAATTTGCCAGGTGAATTAATTCTGTGCATTCTTTTTTAAGACATACTGACTGCTGTACATGTCAACCCTTAATTCTTGTGACTAATAGGTGACTCTCTTATACACCTGCTCAATACCAGTTTTACTGTATGCTGACCAGGAGTCAATCGTGTTTGTTTCCAAACCTGTTTATGCCAATTATTGTTTTTTTATGGTACTTATATAATTTAGTTAAACAAATGTAGTGTGAATACAACAATATAGCTATTTATGGGAAAATAGTGTCAGAGTAGTTAATGGAAGCTTCTGTAAAAGATTCTAAAACCTTGGTGGCTTAACACAATCAAAATGTATTTCTCATTCACTTTGCAGTCCAGTGGGTTGAGGAGCCCTCCTCATCTTAGACCAGCTACCATCAAAGTTTGCCTTATCAGGGAAACAGGAGGATGAAAATAATTTGGAATATTTTTATGGCCAAATCTAGAAGTGGCTTGTCATGTGGCTCCCAATCTAACTGGAAGAGAGGCTGAAAATGGCTTTCCTGATGCCCAGAGGGAGAAGATGAGTAAATGATATGAAATACACAAAGCGTTGCCACTGCCTCAAAACCTTAGTTGAATACTTAGGAAAGACCTAATAATGATTAAAGGCTTCATATTTTCACTCCATGTATTTCCACTCCAATATATAGGTGACACATTATGATTGTGGCTTGTACAAGACAGATCGTACATGAAAGATTATTTGTTATGATTTCCTACTTTAGTTTCCTTTGGGACTTACCTAACGTGCGTTGTTTCCTGATCTTATTAAATAGGAAGGACTCTTCAGGAGAGGCAGTGTTCTGTGCAGGTGAGAGCAGGTTTTGGAGACAGACTGCCTGGCTTCAAATTCCAGTGTTACCACTTACTAGATGTAGGACCTTAGACAAGTTACTCAGACTCTCTGTACCTCACTTTCCTTACATATGAAATTTGGGTAGTAAAAGCACATATTTCATAGGATTGTTGTGAGGATAAAATGAGTAAATGTGTAATAGCACTTAGAAGAAAACCATGCACGTAGTAACTACTATATATGTGATAGCCAGTGTTGTTTATTAATTTGATTATCATTACCATCAATACTGCATGATTTCAATTCATAATTTTCTCTTCAGTGCCCACAATATAAAAGACACTATAATAAATATTTGTGTAACTCAAAGTACTTTCTTTAGTTGAAAGCAACAAAAAACAACTCTGGGAAAAATTTGACAAAAGGAAAGGAAAGGAATTTCTACAAACCAGACTTCCCAGAGGACCCTTACCAAGACAGCTGACAGCTATAAGGTTCTGGGCAGCAGGTGTTGTGAGAGCCAAACAGTGTCTTCAACAGACTGCCACTGGGAGAGTCAGCTTTAGCTATTCTCAGTTTTTGAGTCTTCTCATTTCTGGTGAAAATTATAGTGAATGGGTATCTGATTGATATTTGGAAGTTCTTGGAAGACATGTCCAATTGTTCCTCAGAGATACACTTTTATTGAAACACTGTATCCAATAGGAGAAGAGTGGTTTCCTAAAACTACATCTTCCTCCAAAGAAGGGAGAATGAGTGTTGGACATACAAAGATATTAATTGTCTACTTCAGCACCATAAAGAGAGAAAAGATTGAAAAGTCCTTTAAGCATCTGAGATCAAGGATGGAAAATGGGATAAGCATGTAAGTAATTAGCACAAGTAGCATGTGACCCCAATTATAAAGTTCATGTAGGGTAGATATGACAAGAAGGGTGGGTTGAAATGTGTTGGATGGCAGCAATAAGAATTTAAATGTGATGATGGGCAGCAGTAATTAAAAGTTTCCAGGAAAGGAATAACTTGAATTGGAGTTGGCTATGGTTTGGATGTAGTTTGTATGTCTCCACCAAATCTCATGTGGAAACTTGGTCCCCAGCGTTGGAGTTGGGACCTAATGGGGGGGTGTTTGGGTCATGGGGGTGGATTCCTCATGAATAGATTAATGCCCTCCCTTGGAAGTGAGTGAGTTCTCACTGTATTAGTTTCTGCAAGAGCTGGTTATTAAAAAGAGCCTGGCACCCCCGCCCCTTTGCCATATGATCTCTACACAGATTGTCTCCCTTTTGCCTTCCTTCATGAGGCACTCACCATATGCAGATGCCCAAACTTAACTTTCCAGAATGAGCCAAATAAATCTTTTTTCTTTATAAATTACCCAGCCTCAGATGTTCATTTATAGCAACACAAAACAGACTAAGAGTAATAAAGTAGAAAAAATTAATTTGGCATTCATGTGTAGGATAAACTGAAGAAGAGGAGTCGGAAGAGGTTGTTTTTGACTCATCAGTCTATTCAGCTATTCAAGCATTTATTGAATGCCTGTTAGCCAGCTGATATTCTATGAGCTTTAAAAATAACAGTGAATTAAAAAATAATACCTGCTCTCATGAAGTTTACCTTTTAGCGGGATGGGCACAGACTATAAACAATTAAGGAAGTTACTATGTCATCTGATGATAGATTCTGCAAAAAAAAACAAATTAAACCATGATACACTCTTGAAATTAATGGTACTGTATATGAGTTGGTGGGAGAGAAGGGAGCTGGGGAGCTTTTTTGTGTAGAGAAGTGAAGGAAGACCCCTAGGCTAGGGAGCATTTGAGTGGGGATCTAAATGACGTGGCAGAGCAAGCCATACAAACTTTTGGAGGAAGAGCATTCTAAGCACAAGGAACGGCAAGTACAAAGGCCCTGAGTCAGGCACTTGCACACTTGCATATGGTAGTGGATCATTATTTAAACCTCTGTGCAAATAAATAAAAAGTAGAGCTTCTCTAAGTCAAGACTGTTAAATGAGAAAGCATGGTGGGTTCGATGATCAAAGGACAGCACAGTTATTTGGAACAGATCAGAGCAACACATGGACATCTAAACCAATCTCAATTCAATAAGTACTGTGACAGAAGTAAAGCAGGTTGAAAAACATAACTAGGGAAAGCTTTTTTTGGTGAGGTTGTTAGATGGAGCTTCTCCAAAGAGGTGATATAGGAGCTGAAGGAAAGCTCTATATTGGATTATAATAATATTAAGACTGAGAGTCCAAACTTTAGAGCTTAATGATGCTTGATTTCTTTGTCCATCTTCCCTTGCTTATAACAGAATACCTGAAATGCAGTCATTTATAAAAGTAATTTATTCTTTGTAGTTTTGGAGGCTGAGAAGTCCAAGCTCAAGGGGCTATATCTGTTGAGGGCCTTCTTGCTCTAGGTGGTACAGGGCATCACATAGTTAGGGGGCTAAGTGTGCTAGTTCAGATCTCTCTTCCTCTTCTTTTTTTTAATTTATAGATAAGAGGTTTCTTTGGCTCACAGTTCTGCAGGCTGTACAAGAAGCATAGCACCAGCATCTGCTTCCGGCAAGGGCTTCAGGCCGCTTCCTCTCATGGTGGAAGGGGGAAGGGGAGCTGGCATGTGCAGAGGTCACATAGCAAGAGAGGATGCAAAAGCCACTAATCCTGCTCCCATAATAACCCATTAATTCATTAACCCATTAATTTATTAATCCACAAATGAATTAATCTATTCATGAGGGCAGAGCTCTTAAAACCCAATCATTGCTTCAAGGCCCCACCTCTCAACACTGCCACGCTGGGGCTTAAATTTCAATATGACTTTTGGAGAGGACAAATACTCAAACTGTAGCACTGGACAATAAAGCTTTGATTTAATTTGACCACCCCTGCTGCAATTAATTTTCATTTTTTTCTTTACGTGGAAATGACTGGTTGCCATTTTCTGTAGGGTAATTTTTAATAGACTTAAACACAATTAAAATTATAATTGTGTTTCATAAGGTATATAATTCATAAGGTTGTACCTGTGACTATTATTGTTGCAGTTCATAAAGTAATTATAATTAGTTCAAAATTCTATGTAGAATTTGACTACTTCTCATCCTCCCATTTCTACTTCCCTGGGCCAAGCCAGAAAATTACAGAGTTTTTCCAAAAATATATAGTGAAGATCTAGAAAGTGCTATTTTAAAATTAAGCTTATTCCTTTCATTAATGTAAAGATAACATTGTATTTCTTTTGAGTTTTAAGGAAATCTGCTTTTTTCAGTCAATCAAATTGAGATTCATTTGAGATACAGATGAACTGCAGAAGAGACTTCTGCGGGATTAAAAAGGGTGGTCTGTAATGTACCAGTCATATGTATTGGACCCTGGTTATGTGCAAAGTAGCACTATTCTGCATGCCCTTTCCTGTAATAGGCCTCAGTCATGGGCTTTTGCTACACCAAATCTGACCAAATCAACTATTGTGAGTTTGACCCCAGCACACCAAATGTGGTTCCTCCCTGTCATAATGTAGCTTCTTTTACATCTATCCTTACCCATCAGAAATAGAAAAGTGTGTTATTATCTTATTCCCAATATCACAGAGTCCACCAAAATTCTCTAATGGTTGGAAATTAATACTAAAAGGAAGGGAAATGTAGAAGTTGACAGTTTTATTTGTTCATTAAAAAATCTTTACTAAATATGCACTGAATACTAGAATACACTGATCAAATATCTTTACCCCTCACGAGCCTTAAAGACTTCTTGGAGTGGTAGACAATCAATAACAAATTAAAGTGAGTACTGTGGTTGAAGGTGAAGCCTGTTAAGAAGAGAACAGCATAGTTAGAGGAGCCACTTTAGATGAGGTTGTTAAAGATGGCCTCTCTGAGGAAGTGACATAGGAGCTGAAAGATAAGATTGAATGCACAGCTATGCTAGAGCAGTGTGAAAAAGCATTCTAAGGAGAAGGAATAAGAAGGGCAAATGCTGGGAGGCAGGAAGGGACTTGCAGTATTTGAAGAACAGAAAAGAAGGCCGTGGTGGCTGGGGCATAATGAGGAAGGGGCAAATGGTATGAGATTAGAGACATAGGCTAGATCATTGGGACTGTGTAGGTCATGGTAAGGAATTTGGATTTTATTGTAGGAATAATGATATATCATTGGAAGATTTAGGGTAGAGAAGTGACATCCTCTGATTTACATGTACAAAGCTTGCAGAAGGCAAGATGTTTGAAGTAATTTAGGTGAACAGTGATGGTTATGATTGGGGTGGCTGTGCACATAGGGAAGAGTAGACAGATTTCAGTTTATTTTGGAGATAGTACTGACTGGACTTGGTGGGTTGAATGCAAGATGTATGAGAAAGGGAGGAATCAAGGTAGATTCCTAGGACATTGTCCTGAGCAACTAGATGACATTTGCTAATCTAAGGAAGACTCAAAGACTGACAGTTTTTGTTTTTTTGTTTTTTTGAGAGGGAGTCTCACCCTGTCATCCAGGTGGAGTGCAATGGCAATCTTGGCTCACTGCAACCTCAGACTGACAAAATTTTTTTGCTGATAATTTATAAGCTCAAGTTTGAACATACTAAGTGTAGAGTTGCCAATTAGGCAGTTAGATGTAAGTAATTTGGGCTCAGGAGAAACATCAAAGACAGAGACACAAATTTGGGCAACATTATATATTGGTTGTATTTAAAAGCCATCAAGATGAATGATTTCATATCATTTAGGAAAAGAAGACTTCTCTGTATCAACTCTTGAGTCACTCCAACTTCCTTCATTCATTTATTCAACACACACATATTGAGTTCCTTCTATACCAGGCACTTCTTTATGGAATTGTGATCACAGTAGTAAAAGGAGACATATTATTTGCCACCGCCTTCTTTGCCATCGCCAGTGCCTTCTTCTTATTGTTCTTCCTCTTCCTCTTCTTCTTCGTTCTCATCCTCCTCCTCCTCTTCCTCCTCTTCCTCTTCCTCTTCCTCCTCCTCTTCTTCCCTCTTCCCTCTACTACTGCTGCTTCTGCTGCTGCTCCTGCTCCTTCTCCTTCTCCTTTTTCTGTTTCTGCTGCTTCTGCTTCTTCTCCTTCTCCTCCTTCTCCTTCTTCTCCTTCCTCCTCCCCCTCTTCCTTCTTCTTCTCCTTCTCCTTCCTCCTCCTCCTCTTCTTCCTTCTTCTTCTTCCTTCTTCTTCTTCCTTCTTTTTCCTTCTTCTTCTTCCTTCTTCTTTCATCTTCTTTCTTCTTTCTTCTTTCTTCTATCTCGTTCTGTCACCCTGGCTGGAGTGCAGTGGTGTGATCACAGCTCTGCAGGCTGGACCTCTTGGGCTCAGTAGATCCTCCTGCCTCAAGTTCCTGAGTATCTAGGACCACAGGAATGTGCCACCATGCCTGCCTAATTTTATTTTATTGTTTTTGTAGAGATGGAGTCTCCCTATGTTGCCCAGGCTTAGAGTTCTCTTTAGTAGAGGATTCAGAAAATAAACCAATAACCGATAGATATGCAACTGTAACTTTGTTGTATAGAGGAGGAGCAGCAGCCAACCATATGGAGTTGGTCTGGTTGAGTAGGAAAATGTCTTCCCCCTGTATATTGGTCAAGGTTTTCCAGAGAAACAAAACCAATAGGAGGTGTGTGGGGGGGGGGGGGGGGGGGGGGGGGCGGGGGGTGTATGTATGTGTGTAAAGAGAGAGGCGATTTATTATGGGGTTTGGCTCACATGATTTTGGAGGCTGAAGAGCTCTATAATATGCTGTTTGCAAGATCTGGTGAACCAGGGAAGCTGGTAGCATGGCTCAGTCTAAGTCTGAAGGCTTGAGAGCCTGAGAGACTGCTGGTGCAAGTCCAGAGTCCAAAGGATGCAGAACCTGGAGTTTTGATGTACAAGAGCAGGAGAAGATGGGTGCCCCAGCTCTAGGAGAGAGAGCAAATTCACCTTTCCTCTGCCTTTTTCTTCTATATATGTCCTCAGCCAATTGGATGGTGCCTGCGACATTTGGTGAGGGTGGATCTTCCTTACTCAGCTTGTTGATTCAAATGCCAACCTCTTCCAGAAACACCCTCACAGACATACCCAGAAATAATGTTTTGCCAACTCTTTGGACATCTCTTCATTTAGTCAAGTTGGCACCTAAATTTAACCATCACAAGCCACCTACCAGTGATATCATGGAAGCTAAGAGAAGAGAGTAATTCAAGAATAGTCACTTTCTTTAAATGTTACTAAGAACAAGAGTAAGATGGAGGCTGAGCTGTGACTATTTTGGCAGATTCTGTGAAATAGTGAGACAAAGACCAGATCTTAGGGCATTGAAGAATGAATTGGAGATGAGGAAGCAGAGAAAGTGAATGAAGATGGCTGTTTTAAAGGAATTTGCTATGAAGGGAAGCAAAAAAAGTAGGACCATAGCTAATGGGAGATGTAGGATTAAGGAAGCATCTTTTAAAAATAAACAAACAAAAATAATAAGATATGACTGCAGAGCATGCTTGTGATTGATGGGAATAGTCATAGTGGGGAAGGGAGTGACAGGAGACCACTGAAGGAGCAGCCTTTGGGGAGGTGAGAGGAAATGAGATCCACTGTGCATATGAAAGGAATTGCTCTTTCATACAACCAGTCATATCTCTCATTGTAACAACAGGGAAGGCAGAGAGGATTGAATGATTTCAGCTAGGTTTGTAGATTTGATGGTATAACAATGAGTAGCTTCTGCTCTAATGTTTCTGTTTTTCCAAAGAAGTATGAAGCAAGAATGGAAAGAAAGGGGTTTGAGAAGAGAGGGAAAGACAAGAAATACCATCTTGGAAAGTGGAAAATCAAGTTACGCAAGAAGTATAGCAGAATTGCTGTACCTGAGGGAGGGTCCATTCAAAGTTTATGGTCATAAATTTAATGTGAAACCAATCAACCAATTCTGTAATTTTTTTCCAGCCACTTTGAGTTGCTCCATTCCCAGCACAGAGAAGGCATATAGCTGGATTCATCTAATATTATACTTTTGTGAGGTGAAAGCAATGATTGGAGACTGGAGGAAGGAAATTAAGGGTATTAGCAAGAGAATGAAGGATCATAAAGGGAATTTAGGAAGGGAATTAAGAAGAGACTAAAAGCAGGAGGAATGCACAGGGAGTTTTGAAGGGGATTTTATTTATTCAGTTTACTCAGTCACTCAACGATTGAGCTCCTGCTATGTGCCAAACCTAGTTGTAGGCTCTGTAGATATAATGTATTTATGAACAAGACTGACCAACTCCTCTTACAGAGTAGGGTGAGATGGACAATAAAGAATTAAAACCAGCCGGGCGCGGTGGCTCATGCTTATAATCCCAGCACTTTGGGAGGCCGAGGCGGGCAGATCATGAGGTGAAGAGATTAAGACCATCCAGGCCAACATGGTGAAACCCCATCTCTACTAAAAATACAGAAATTAGCTGGGCATAGTGATGCATACCTGTAGTCCCAGCTACTCAGGAGGCTGAGGCAGGAGAATCGCTTGAACCTGGGAGGCAGAGGTTGCAGTGAGCCAAGATCACGCCGCTGCACTTCAGCCTGGTGACAGAGCAAGACTCCACCTCAAAAAAAAAAAAAAAAAAAAAAAAAAAAAAGAATTAAAACCAGTAAGTGTAATTTAAAGTCAGATATTTCTAAGGGCTATGGAAAAACATCAAATAGGGTAAGGGGATAGAGAGCAACAAGTGGAAGAGGAGAGAGGTGGTGATTAATATCCCTTCCCAGGTAGCATCCTGGGAAGAGAACCTGCTCCAGTGAAATTAGCAAAGACCTGAATGAAACAAGGGACCAAGCCTTAAAAGAGCTGTGGGAGCAGTATGCAAGGCTGAGGGGACAGTGAGGGCTTTTCTATTTTTAAATGTCATCAGTAGTTGAATAGTAAAGCAAAAGAAGCCATGATAAACAAGGTATTTTTTCCTTCCTTATTGTATTTTTAATTGGTGTTCTCATAATACCATGACACAGCTGTTTTAAGCAAGTAGGTGTTATGCAAAGGTCATTAAAGTGACCAACTGGTTCAGTCAAAAGTCTCATGTAAGTAGACAAAATGTTTAAAATAAATATAGATATACCTTATATGATCTATTAATGTCCAGTTTGACACTTCATTCTCCAGTGCTCAGCATTGGAATACCAACCATTCCAACTATTAATAAGATTCAGTTGATATTTGTTGAATAAATTTTCATGCCTACATACAGTTTAACACTTAAAAAACAAAACATCCCCCTCCAAGCTATTTCCAAAAAGTTCTTCTAAAGGAAGAGTTTGAACACAAGCCCAAGGTCTCTTTTGCCTTGAGAATGTGGGAACTTTCTTTACATGGCTTTGTAAAAAATATAGATATAATTCACATACCATTGAAATTCACTCTTATAAAGTATACAATCTACGGCTTTGTGTGTGTTCACAAAACTGTGCAGTTATCACCATTACCTAATTCCAGAATATTTTTATCATCCTACAAAGAAACCTCAGCCGGGCACGGTGGCTCACTCCTGTAATCCCAGCACTTTGGGAGGCCGAGGTGTGCGGATCACGAGGTCAAAATATCAAGACCATCCTGGCCAACATAGTAAAACCCTGTCTCTACTAAAAATACAAAAATTAGCTGGGCATGGTGGCGCGCACCTGTAGTCCCAGCTACTCCAGAGGCTGAGACAGGAGAATAGCTTGAACCTGGAAGGCGGAGGTTGCAGTAAGCCAAGATTGCGCCACTGCGCTCCAGCCTGGCAACAGAGTGAGACCTGTCTCAAAAAAAAGAAAGAAAGAAAGAAAGAAAGAAAGAAAGAAACCTCATGTACATCAGGCCTGTTAGCAGTCGCTCCCCACTCCCCCCGGCCCCTGGCAATAATCAATCTGTTTTCTGTCACTAAGTATTTGCCTATTCTGGACATTTCATTTCAGTGGAATCACACAATATATATCCTTTTGTGTCTGTATTCTTTCACTTAGCATGTTTTCAAGGTTCATTAATGTTGTAGCAGGTGTCAGTACTTTATTCCTTTTTATATCTGAAGAATATTCTATTATGTGACTATACCATGTCTTGTTTATCCATTCATCAGTTGATGGGTATTTGGATTGTCACCACTTTTAGGCTATTATGAATAATGCTACTGTTTGCATTTGTGTTTATACTTTTGCTGTGGACATAAATTTTCAACTATCTCAGATACGTATGTACAAATATAAATGGCTTTATAAAGGTTTGTAAAATGTTTTATCTTAGTATTTCGTACTTAACTGCATAATATATGTTTTAAAAGAATAAGTTATCACCAGTTATTTGCTTAGGCTACTGGTTGAATTATTTAACTTTTCTCCAGAAATCGAAGTACCATGGGCCTTACAGGAAGGTGTTACCTGTGTCCTGTGGCTCTACAGCCCCCTTGCTGGCTGCTTGCTGCAAGCGTGGGGGCTGCTGTTTCAGCACCATTCTGATGGGGCACTGGGAACGCAACTCTGAACAGGTGCTGACTTGTCTTTTCATCAATAAATAGTACTTCTTCCCTGAGCTAGATCTTTTATCTGCCAGTTCATTCTTGGACTGCTAAACTTTACTTTGTCTGTATTGTCTGAGTTTAAAGTCGTAAAACAAAAAGTAAATATAATTCATGTAGGCGACATTTGCAAATAGGAGTTTAGAAAAAATGCTTTCAGAGACTTATAGGGAAAAGTTGACTGTCAGCCTTGTGCCCATTAATTCACAGAGACAGGGCTGGAAAATAGAATAAAGAAATACTGTCACTTCTGTTTTATGCATAAGGAAGAAAGAATTATAGGCATTTGTAAACACTCAGACAGTCATAGACAAAAATCAGACATTTCTACTAATTTCCCTTAACAGCCTTATTTCTTTTCATCATATTCTAGCATTTACATACCAGTAGTTTAAAAAACGGGTACAAGTATAAAGCATAATTGTGTTATCCAAGCATAGTCAAATTACGCAATGGATTATGCATTTGGCTCTCCTAAATGTCATGCTGGATATAGTTTATCCCTCTCACAGTGAGTCAGAAGCGGGAATGGGTTCATTCACTATTTCCAGAAAGCAGCTTACCACCAGCAGGTGCTGTAACTAGTGGGAAAGGGTAGGACCGGAATGCACACTTATTTAGGGATCTCTGAAATGTACCCTTTGGTACTTACATAAGGGCTACATGAGGCCACAGGCAGCTGAGAGTGTTGGCAGTACCTGCAGCTACTCTGCAGCTTAAAAGAGGCTTCCAATCCCCTATGCATCTGGGAATGTTTGTCCCTAGCACAACCCTGAGAACAGGTGCTGTGTACTGCTTTGTGGTCCAGACATGAGTCTCAGCTTTGCCACTGTCTATGTGATCTTGGACACATCACCTTAGAATCCAAGTCCCTCATCTGTAAAATCAGGAAGGCCGACTAGTTGACTTTTACAAAACTCTTTTGGCTTTAAAATGCTATGGCTCCACAACTTAGTGGTTTAAGATGCCAAGTATAGTATATTGGAGATGAGTAATATATAAAGGTATTAAGAGCTCAGGCCCTAAAGTTATACAGAACAATCTTTGAGTCCCCTGTGACCTTGGGCAAGTTTACTTAACTTCTGTAAGCCTGCATTGTGTTAGCCTTAAAGGGGAGATGATGATAATAGTTCCTAGCTCATAGGGCTATTGGGGGTAAAAATGGCATTATAAATGCAGAGTCTTTAGCAGTGCCCAATACATCATAAGAGTCAATCTTTATTAATAATAAGTAGTGTTGTTACTTTCTTTAGGGACATTTTATGCTAATAATATATTGCTCCCTTTAGAAATAAATGAATATAAGTCTAGCAAATTTTAGTAATATTGTGAAGTATATATACTAAAATTATGTTTAAAAGATTATAACAAGTTAGCCATAAACTAAACTTTTAAAAATATATGATTTAGATTATTGAATGGCAGGAATGTTGGGGAAGAAATGGGATACAGAGGATTATGGAATAAGTGAAAAAAATCTGACTTTCTCCTTAGGCTTCTTGTTGTCTATAATTTTCCTTTTATGTATTCTTTTCCTATCTTAATTTGGAGATGGAATCATCTATGGAAAGCTTATCCAAGTTAATGGCTATTCGGAAGTGAGGCTCTGCATTATTGAAACAACAAAACAAACAAGATTACAGTCATTTCTGTTCATCATGTAGGAATAAATAATAAATCTATACAGTTCTGCCTCAGCTGCCTCCTTGTAATTTCTGCCCTTATTTTGGTAAATGTTGTTTTGGTGTGAACCAAGGACTTGGAGGTTTAATAATTCTGGAAACAGATACTCATATATTCTTCCACAGGGTGTTAATACAAAACTATCACTATTTAATAGTAGTTTGCTAAATTATCTGAAGGAAATTGTTTAAGATCAAGTATGTAAAGAGTCAGAATCCATCTGTAAAATGTGGGGAATGTTGGCAACTTTAAGTTTGTTGGTTGATATTTTGGAGATTTAACTATTCACTTCTCAAAAGAAGAGCAAGCTGTCTATAGTGGATATGTATGTGATAAACTGACATAATAGTGCAGGTAAGATTTTTAATGATCATCTCTGAATATACGTACTGTACATTTCCCACCTACTCCATCACCATCTTAACTTTGCTGTTGTATATGACAAATAAGAGGAAAAGTTTTCACTCCATATTACAATTTCACCAGCTTCTGATGTGAACAACTCAATCCAGAAATGCTCTCTCTTAAAAACTGTTTTTCACTACCTTGTAATTTTTGGTTAGGGTAAATGTTCTTTAATCTCTAATGTTTCCTTTATACTTCTTTTGTAGGAGGCCAGTTATAAGAATTCCCTGCCCATCCTTTTAACAAGAGGCTTAGAAAAAGACATGCCAAAACCACCTCCAAAAACCAAGGTAAACTATGTTTGCTCTGTAGGCAACCAAGTGAAATCTTTAGCATGGTTCTTTGTTTTTTTTTGTTGTTATTGTTGTTTGTTTGTTTTGAGACAGAGTCTTGCTTTATTGTCCAGGCTGGAGTGCAGTGGCACAATCTTGGCTCACTGCAACCTCCGCCTCCTGAGTTCAGGCAGTTCTCCTGCATCAGCTTTCGGGGTAGCTCAGACTACAGGTGCACACCACCATGCCCAGATAATTTTTGTATTTTTAGTAGAGACGGGGTTTTGCCATATTGGCCTCACTGGTCTCAAACTACTGACCTCAGGTGATCTGCCTGCCTCGGCCTCCCAAAGTGCTGGGATTACAGGTGTGAACCACCGCTCCCAGCCAGCATGGTTCTTTATGCTCTCCTGTTTCCATGTTCTGTTGCTTGCATTTCCTTCAACCCTTTCGGTTTTTCATTTGTTTGTTTTTGCAGGGAAGTAGGCATGAGGTAGTGTTGTGGGAAGATCTGGTGGTGTAAAAGCACTTTTTGTATAGTACCTTTAATCCGTGGTTGCATTCAGCCAAAAATTCTTTGGATACTCCTATTATCGAACAGACAGTGATAATTTTTAGTAGATGTTTTTACTTCTGCTCAATAACAATTGTTTCTATGACACCATGCCTTTTGCAGGAACATAGATGGAGCTGGAGGCTATCATGCCTAGGAAACTAACGCAGGAATAGAAAACCAAATACCACATGTTCTCACTTATAAATAGGAGCTAAATGATAAGAACTATGAACACAAAGAAGTAAACAACAGACATTGGGACCTCCTCGAGGGTGGAGGGTGGGAGGAGGAAGAGGAACAGAAAAGATAAGTATCGGGTATTGGGCTTAATACCTGGGTGATGTACTGATATGTACAACAAACCCTTGTGACACATGTTTACCTAGTAACCTTCACATGTACCCCCAAACGTAAAATAAAAAATTTTGAAAAGAAATATATAAAAAGTAAAATGCCAAAATATTTACTATTAAGAAAGAAAAAGGACCAGCCTGGCCAACATGTTGAAACCCCATCTGTACTAAAAATACAAAAAAAATTAGCCAGGATTGGGTGGTGGGCTCCTGTAATCCCAACTAATTGGGAGACTGAAGCAGAAAGAATTGCTTGAACGTCGGAGGCAGAGGTTGCAGCGAGCTGAGACCATGCCTTTACACTTTAACCTGGGGAACAAGAATGAGACTCCATCTCATAAATAAATAAATAAATAAATAAATAAAAATTTTTCTAGCCTCCAACGTAGGAAATAGTCAAGTGCAATAGATCTTCCTAGGGTACCTCTAAGCATGATAGAAATGCATGAGATGCATTTTCCCTTCTGGGCATAAAGTAAAATGTTCAGCTGTAATTTTTTAAAATAAAAATCACTTTATTGATGTTTCATAATTATGAAGTAGCACATAATCAATGGAAAGTATTTACATAAATTTTAACAAGAAAAAATAAGGACTACTATACATATGATAACATAAAGGCATTAATGTGTAAAATTTTGTTTCCCTTAGTAAGAAAAAATCCAAAATGCACATAATTGTTTTGCCAGTGAAAAGAAAAATTTCTTTTTTTTCTTCAACTTTGATTTTAGGTTCAGAGGTACAGGTGCAGGATGTACAGACTTGTTACATAGGTAAATGTGTGCCATGGTGTTTGCTGCACAGATTCCTACCATCACCTAGGTATTAAGTCCAGCATCCATTAGCTATTCTTGCTGATGATGTCCCTCACCCTAAGCTACCCCACCGACAGGTCCCAGTGTGTGTTATTCCCCTCCCTGTGTCCATGTGGTCTCATGATTCAGCTTCCATTTATAAGTGAGAACATACAATATTTGACTTTCTGTTCCTGCATTAGTTTGCTGAGAATAATGGTTTCTAGCTCCATCCGTGTCCTAAAAAGGACATGATCTCATTCCTCTTTATGGCTGCATAGTATTCCATAGTGTATGTGTACCACATTTTCTTTATCCAGTCTATCATTGATGGGCATTATGGTTGATTCCATGTCTTTGCTACTGTAAGTAGTACTGCAGTGAACATATATGTGCATGTATTGTTACAATGGAATGATTTATATCCTTCTGGGCATATACCCAGTAATGGGATTGCTGGGTCAAATGGTATTTCTGGTTCTAGATCTTTGAGGAATCAATACTCTGCCACAGTGGTTAAGCTACTTTACACTTCCACCAACAGTGTAAAAGCATTTCTTTTTCTCTGCAACCTCATCAGCATCTGTTCTTTCTTGACATTTAATAATAGCCATTCTGACTGGCATGAAATGGTATCTCATTGTGGTTTTGATTTGCATTTGTCTAATGATCAGTGATGTCAAGGTTATTTTCCTGATTGTTGGCCACATAAATGTCTTCTTTTGAGAAGTGTCTGTTCACGCTCTTTGCCCACTTTTTAATAGGACTTTTTTTCTTATAAATTTGTTTAAGTTCCCTGTCGACTTGATGTCAGACCTTTATCAGATGAATAAGTTGCAAACATTTTCTCCCATTCTGTAGGTTGTGTGTTC
This sequence comes from Macaca thibetana thibetana, assembly GCF_024542745.1. Classification (NCBI taxonomy): domain Eukaryota; kingdom Metazoa; phylum Chordata; class Mammalia; order Primates; family Cercopithecidae; genus Macaca; species Macaca thibetana. The sequence continues at coordinate 100,043,758 of NC_065582.1, forward strand.
ACTCTGATGACAGTTTCTTTTGCTGTGCAAAAGCTCTTTAGTTTAATTGGATCCCATTTGTCAATTTTTGCTTATGTTGCAATTGCTTTTGGCATTTTCATCATGAAATCTTTGCCCATGCTTATGTCCTGAATGGTATTGCCTATATTTTCTTGTAAAGTGTTTACAACAAATGTAAAACCCAAAACTATAAAAATCCTAGAAGTCTTCAACCTATTTTGAGTTAATTTTTGTATAAGGTGTAAGGGAGGGGTCCTGTTTCAATTTTTGGCATATGGCTAGCCTGTTCTGTCAGCACTATTTATTAGAGAATCATTTTCCCATTGTTTGCTTTTGTCAGTTTTGTCACAGATGAGATAATTTTAGGTGTTCGGTCTTATTTCTAACTTCTCTATTCTATTCCATTGGTTTATGTGTCTGTTTTTGTACCAGTATCATGATGTTTTGGTACCAGTACCATGCTGTTTTGGTTACTGTAGCGTTGTACTATAGTTTGAAGTCAGGTAGCATGATACCTCCAGCTTTGTTCTTTTTGCTTAGGCTTGTCTTGTATGTTTGGTTCCATATGAATTTTACAATAGTTGTTTTCTAATTCTCTGAAGAATGTCAATGATAGTTTAATGGGAATAGCATTGAATCTATAAACTACTTTGAGCCGTATGACTATTTTCATGATACTGATTCTTCCTATCCATGAGCACGGAACGTTTTTATATTTGTGACCTCTCTGATTTCTTTGAGCAGTGGTTTGTAGTTCTGCTTGAAGAGGTCCTTTACTTCCCTTGTTAGCTGTATTCCTAGGTATTTTATTCTTTTTGTAGCAATTGTGAATGGGAGTTCATTCATTATTTGGCTTTGTTGTTGGTGAATAGGAATGCTATGATTTTTGCACATTTCTTTTGTATCCTGAGACTTTGCTGAAGTTGCTTATCAGCTTAAGAAGCTTTTTGGGTGAAATAATGGAGTTTTCTGGATATAGGATCATGTCATATGCAAATAGGGATAGTTTGACTTTCTCTCTTCCTATTTGAATACCCTTTCTTTCTTTCTCTTGCCAGATTGTCCTGACCAGAACTTCTAATACTATGTTGAATAGGAGCGGCGAGAGAGGGCATTCTTGTTTTGTGTCAGTTTTCAAGGGGAATGCTTCCAGCTTTTGCTCATTCAATATGATATTGGCTGTGGGTTTGTCATATTATTATTATTACTTTGAAGTATATTCCTTCAATACCTAAAAACTTTTATTCAAAGTTTTTAACATGAAGTATGTTGAATTTTATCAAAGGCCTCTTCTGCATCTATTGAGATAATCAAGTGTTTTTTTTTTCTTTAATACTGTTTATGTGATGAATCACATTTACTGATTTGCATATGTTGAACCAACCTTGCATCCCAGGGATGAAGCTGACTTGATCATGGTGCATATGCTTTTTGATGTGTTGCTGGATTTTGTTTGCCAGTGTTTCATTGACAACTTTTGCATCAATGTTCATCAGGGATATTGGCCTGAAGTTTTCTTTTTTTGTTGTATCTCTGCCAGGTTTTGGTATCAGGATAATGCTGGCCTCATACAGTGAGTTAGGGAGAAGTCCCTGCTTTTCAATTTTTTGGAATAGTTTCGGTAGAAATGATACCACCTCTTCATTATACCTCGGGCAGAATTCAGCTGTGAATCTTTCTGGTCCTGGGCTCTTTTTGGTTGTAGGCTATTTCTTACTGCCTCAATTTCAGAACTCATTATTGGTCTATTCAGAGATTCAGTTTCATCCTGTTTCAGTCTTGGGAGGGTGTATGGGTCCAGGAATTTCAACATTTCTTCTAGATTTTCTAGTTTATGTGCATAGAGATGTTTGTAGTATTCTCTGATGCTTGTTTGTACTTCTGTGGGATCAGTGGTGATATCTCCCTTGTTATTTCTGATTATTTGATTCTTCTTTCTTTTATTCTTTATTAATCTAGCCAGTGATCTATCTAATTTTTTCAAAAAAGCAGCTCCTGGATTTGTTGATTTTTTGAAGGGTTTTTCATGTCTCTATCTCCTTCAGTTCCTCTCTGATAGTGGTTATTTCTTTTTTTCTTCTTTTTTTTAAATTTATTATTATTATTATACTTTAAGTTGTAGGGTACATGTGCATAACGTGCAGGTTTGTTACATATGTATACTTGTGCCATGTTGCTGTGCTGCACCCATCAACTCATCAGCACCCATCAACTCGTCATTTACATCAGGTATAACTACCAATGCAATCCCTCCCCCTTCCCCCCTCCCCATGATAGGCCCCGGTGTGTGATGTTCCCCTTCCCGAGTCCAAGTAATCTCATTGTTCAGTTCCCACCTATGAGTGAGAACATGCGGTGTTTGGTTTTCTGTTCTTGTGATAGTTTGCTAAGAATGATGGTTTCCAGCTGCATCCATGTCCCTACAAAAGACACAAACTCATCCCTTTTTATGGCTGCATAGTATTCCATGGTGTATATGTGCCACATTTTCTTAATCCAGTCTGTCACTGATGGACATTTGGGTTGATTCCAAGTCTTTGCTATTGTGAATAGTGCCGCAATTAACATACGTGTGCATGTGTCTTTATAGCAGCATGATTTATAATCCTTTGGGTATATACCCAGTAATGGGATGGCTGGGTCATATGGTACATCTAGTTCTAGATCCTTGAAGAATCGCCATACTGTTTTCCATAATGGTTGAACTAGTTTACAATCCCACCAACAGTATAAAAGTGTTCCTATTTCTGCACATCCTCTCCAGCACCTGTTGTTTCCTGACTTTTTAATGATCGCCATTCTAACTGGTGTGAGATGGTATCTTATTGTGGTTTTGATTTGCATTTCTCTGATGGCCAATGATGATGAGCATTTCTTCATGTGTCTGTTGGCTGTATGAATGTCTTCTTTTGAGAAATGTCTGTTCATATCCTTTGCCCACTTTTTGATGGGGTTGTTTGTTTTTTTCTTGTAAATTTGTTTGAGTTCTTTGTAGGTTCTGGATATTAGCCCTTTGTCAGATAAGTAGATTGCAAAAATTTTCTCCCATTCTGTAAGTTGCCTGTTCACTCTGATGGTAGTTTCTTTTGCTGTGCAGAAGCTCTTTAGTTTAATGAGATCCCATTTGTCAATTTTGGCTTTTGCTGCCATTGCTTTTGGTGTTTTAGACATGAAGGCTTTGCCCATGCCTATGTCCTGAATGGTACTACCTAGGTTTTCCTCTAGGGTTTTTATGGTATTAGGTCTAACATTTAAGTCTCTAATCCATCTTGAATTAATTTTCGTATAAGGAGTAAGGAAAGGATCCAGTTTCAGCTTTCTACTTATGGCTAGCCAATTTTCCCAGCACCATTTATTAAATAGGGAATCCTTTCCCCATTTCTTGTTTCTCTCAGGTTTGTCAAAGATCAGATGGCTGTAGATGTGTGGTATTATTTCTGAGGGCTCTGTTCTGTTCCATTGGTCTATATCTCTGTTTTGGTACCAGTACCATGCTGTTTTGGTTACTGTAGCCTTGTAGAATAGTTTGAAGTCAGGTAGCGTGATGCCTCCAGCTTTGTTCTTTTGACTTAGGATTGTCTTGGAGATGCGGGCTCTTTTTTGGTTCCATATGAACTTTAAAGCAGTTTTTTCCAATTCTGTGAAGAAAGTCATTGGTAGCTTGATGGGGATGGCATTGAATCTATAAATAACCTTGGGCAGTATGGCCATTTTCACGATATTGATTCTTCCTATCCATGAGCATGGTATGTTCTTCCATTTGTTTGTGTCCTCTTTTATTTCACTGAGCAGTGGTTTGTAGTTCTCCTTGAAGAGGTCCTTTACATCCCTTGTAAGTTGGATTCCTAGGTATTTTATTCTCTTTGAAGCAATTGTGAATGGAAGTTCATTCCTGATTTGGCTCTCTGTTTGTCTGTTACTGGTGTATAAGAATGCTTGTGATTTTTGCACATTAATTTTGTATCCTGAGACTTTGCTGAAGTTGCTTATCAGCTTAAGGAGATTTTGGGGTGAGACAATGGGGTTTTCTAAATATACAATCATGTCATCTGCAAAGAGGGACAATTTGATTTCTTCTTTTCCTAACTGAATACCCTTGATTTCTTTCTCTTGCCTGATTGCCCTAGCCAGAACTTCCAACACTATGTTGAATAGGAGTGGTGAGAGAGGGCATCCCTGTCTTGTGCCAGTTTTCAAAGGGAATTTTTCCAGGTTTTGCCCATTCAGTATGATATTGGCTGTGGGTTTGTCATAAATAGCTCTTATTATTTTGAGGTACGTTCCATCAATACCGAATTTATTGAGTGTTTTTAGCATGAAGGGCTGTTGAATTTTGTCAAAAGCCTTTTCTGCATCTATTGAGATAATCATGTGATTCTTGTCTTTGGTTCTGTTTATATGCTGGATTATGTTTATGGTTTTGCGAATGTTGAACCAGCCTTGCATCCCAGGGATGAAGCCCACTTGATCATGGTGGATAAGCTGTTTGATGTGCTGCTGAATCCAGTTGGCCAATATTTTATTGAGGATTTTTGCATCGATGTTCATCAGGGATATTGGTCTAAAATTCTCTTTTTTTGTTGTGTCTCTGCCAGGCTTTGGTATCAGGATGATGTTGGCCTCATCAAATGAGTTAGGGAGGATTCCCTCTTTTTCTATTGATTGGAATAGTTTCAGAAGGAATAGTACCAGCTCCTCCTTGTACCTCTGGTAGAATTCAGCTGTGAATCCATCTGGTCCTGGACTTTTTTTGGTTGGTAGGCTATTAATTATTGCCTCAATTTCAGAGCCTGCTATTGGTCTATTCAGGGATTCAACTTCTTCCTGGTTTAGTCTTGGAAGAGTGTAAGTATCCAGGAAATTATCCATTTCTTCTAGATTTTCTAGTTTATTTGCGTAGAGATGTTTATAGTATTCTCTGATGGTAGTTTGTATTTCTCTGGGGTTGGTGGTAATATCCCCTTTATCATTTTTTATTGCGTCTATTTGATTCTTCTCTCTTTTCTTCTTTATTAGTCTTGCTAGCGGTCTGTCAATTTTGTTGATCTTTTCAAAAAACCAACTCCTGGATTCATTGATTTTTTGGAGGGTTTTTTGTGTCTCTATCTCCTTCAGTTCTGCTCTGATCTTAGTTATTTCTTGCCTTCTGCTAGCTTTTGAATGTGTTTGCTCTTGCTTCTCTAGGTCTTTTAATTGCGATGTTAGAGTGTCAATTTTAGATCTTTCCTGCTTTCTCTTGTGGGCATTTAGTGCTATAAATTTCCCTCTACACACTGCTTTAAATGTGTCCCAGAGATTCTGGTATGTTGTATCTTTGTTCTCATTGGTTTCAAAGAACATCTTTATTTCTGCCTTCATTTCGTTATGTACCCAGTAGTCATTCAGGAGCAGGTTGTTCAGTTTCCATGTAGTTGAACGGTTTTGATTGAGTTTCTTAGTCCTGAGTTCTAGTTTGATTGCACTGTGGTCTGAGAGACAGTTTGTTATAATTTCTGTTCTTATACATTTGCTGAGGAGTGCTTTACTTCCAATTATGTGGTCAATTTTGGAATAAGTGCGATGTGGTGCTGAGAAGAATGTATATTCTGTTGATTTGGGGTGGAGAGTTCTATAGATGTCTATTAGGTCTGCTTGCTGCAGAGATGAGTTCAATTCCTGGATATCCTTGTTAACTTTCTGTCTCGTTGATCTGTCTAATGTTGACAGTGGAGTGTTGAAGTCTCCCATTATTATTGTATGGGAGTCTAAGTCTTTTTGTAAGTCTCTAAGGACTTGCTTTATGAATCTGGGTGCTCCTGTATTGGGTGCATATATATTTAGGATAGTTAGCTCTTCCTGTTGAATTGATCCCTTTACCATTATGTAATGGCCTTCTTTGTTTCTTTTGATCTTTGATGGTTTAAAGTCTGTTTTATCAGAGACTAGGATTGCAACCCCTGCTTTTTTTTGTTCTCCATTTGCTTGGTAAATCTTCCTCCATCCCTTTATTTTGAGCCTATGTATGTCTCTGCATGTGAGATGGGTCTCTTGAATACAGCAGACTCATGGGTCTTGACTCTTTATCCAGTTTGCCAGTCTGTGTCTTTTAATTGGAGCATTTAGTCCATTTACATTTAAGGTTAAGATTGTTATGTGTGAACTTGATCCTGCCATTATGATATTAACTGGTTATTTTGCTCGTTAGTTGATGCAGTTTCTTCCTAGCCTCGATGGTCTTTACATTTTGGCATGTTTTTGCAATGGCTGGTACCGGTTGTTCCTTTCCATGTTGAGTGCTTCCTTCAGGGTCTCTTGTAAGGCAGGCCTGGTGGTGACAAAATCTCTAAGCGTTTGCTTATCTGTAAAGGATTTTATTTCTCCTTCACTGATGAAACTTAGTTTGGCTGGATATGAAATTCTGGGTTTAAAATTCTTTTCTTTAAGAATGTTGAATATTGGCCCCCACTCTCTTCTGGCTTGTAGAGTTTCTGCTGAGAGATCTGCTGTAAGTCTGATGGGCTTCCCTTTGTGGGTAACCCGACCTTTCTCTCTGGCTGCCCTTAAAATTTTTTCCTTCATTTCAACTTTGGTGAATCTGGCAATTATGTGTCTTGGAGTTGCTCTTCTCGAGGAGTATCTTTGTGGCGTTCTCTGTATTTCCTGGATTTGAATGTTGGCCTGCCCTACTAGGTTGGGGAAGTTCTCCTGGATGATATCCTGAAGAGTGTTTTCCAACTTGGTTCCATTTTCCCCCTCACTTTCAGGCACCCCAATCAGACATAGATTTGGTCTTTTTACATAATCCCATACTTCTTGCAGGCTTTGTTAATTTCTTTTTCTTCTTTTTTCTTTTGGTTTCTCTTCTCGCTTCATTTCATTCATTTGATCCTCAATCGCTGACACTCTTTCTTCCAGTTGATCGAGTCGGTTACTGAAGCTTGTGCATTTGTCACGTATTTCTCATGTCATGGTTTTCATCCCTTTCATTTCGTTTATGACCTTCTCTGCATTAATTACTCTAGCCATCAATTCTTCCACTCTTTTGAAGATTTTTAGTTTCTTTGCGCTGGGTACGTAATTCCTCCTTTAGCTCTGGGAAGTTTGATGGACTGAAGCCTTCTTCTCTCATCTCGTCAAAGTCATTCTCCGTCCAGCTTTGATCCGTTGCTGGCGATGAGCTGCGCTCCTTTGCAGGGGGAGATGTGCTCTTATTTATTGAATTTCCAGCTTTTCTGCCCTGCTTTTTCCCCATCTTTGTGGTTTTATCTGCCTCTGGTCTTTGATGATGGTAACGTACTGATGGGGTTTTGGTGTAGGTGTCCTTCCTGTTTGATAGTTTTCCTTCTAACAGTCAGGACCCTCAGCTGCAGGTCTGTTGGAGATTGCTTGAGGTCCTCTCCAGACCCTGTTTGCCTGGGTATCAGCAGCAGAGGCTGCAGAAGATAGAATATTGCTCAACAGTGAGTGTACCTGTCTGATTCTTACTTTGGAAGCTTCCTCTCAGGGGTGTACTCCACCCTGTGAGGTGTGGGGTGTCAGACTGCCCCTAGTGGGGGATGTCTTCCAGTTAGGCTACTCAGGGGTTAGGGACCCACTTGAGCAGGCAGTCTGTCCCTTCTCAGATCTCAACTTCCGTGTTGGGAGATCCATTGCTCTCTTCAAAGCTGTCAGACAGAGTCGTTTGCGTCTGCAGAGGTTTCTGCTGCTTTTTGTTGTTATTGTTTTTTTTTTTTTTTTTTTTGAGACGGAGTCTTGCTCTGCCACCCAGGCTGGAGTGCAGTGGCCGGATCTCAGCTCACTGCAAGCTCCGCCTCCCGGGTTCACGCCATTCTCCTGCCTCAGCCTCTTGAGTAGCTGGGACTACAGGCGCCCGCCACCGTGCCCGGCTAGTTTTTTGTATTTTTTTAGTAGAGACGGGGTTTCACCGTGTTAGCCAGGTTGTTGTTGTTTAGCTGTACCCTGTCCCCAGAGGTGGAGTCTACAGAGACAGGCAGGTTTCCTTGGGCTGCTGTGAGCTCCACCCAGTTCGAGCTTCCCAGCGGCTTTGTTTACCTACTTAAGCCTCAGCAATGGTGGGCGCCCCTCCCCCAGCCTCGCTGCTGCCTTGCGGTTAGATTGCAGACTGCTGTGCTAGCAATGAGAGAGGCTCCGTGGGCTTGGGACCCTCCCGGCCAGGTGTGGGATATAATCTCCTGGTGTGCCCGTTTTCTTAAAGCGCAGTATTGGGGTGGGAGTTACCCGATTTTCCAGGTGTTGTGTGTCTCAGTTCCCCTGGCTAGGAAAAAGGATTCCCTTCCCCCTTGTGCTTCCCAGGTGAGGCGATGCCTCACCCTGCTTCAGCTCTGGGTGATCGGGCTGCAGCAGCTGACCAGCACCGATTGTCCGGCACTCCCTAGTGAAATGAACCCAGTACCTCAGTTGAAAATGCAGAAATCACCCGTCTTCTGTGTCGCTTGCGCTGGGAGTTGGAGACTGGAGCTGTTCCTATTTGGCCATCTTGTTCGATAATGCTTATTTCTTAACTTTTGCTCACTTTGGGGTTTGTTTGCTCTTGGTTCTCTAGTTTTTTAGTTGTGATGTTAGGCATTTAGTGCTATAAATTTCCCTCTTACCACTGCTTTAGCTGAGTCCCAGAGATTCTGGTACATTGTTTCTTTCTTCTCATTAGTTTGAAATAACTTACTGATTTCTGCCTTAATTTCATTATTTACCCAAGTGTCATTCAGGAGCAGGCTGTTCAATTTCCATGTAGTTGTGTGATTTTGAGTGAATTTCTTAATCTCGAGCTCTAATGTGATAGCACTGTGGTCTGAAAGACTGTTATGATTTCAGTTCTTCTGCATTTGTTGAGGAGTGTTTTACTTCTGATCATGGAATAAGTATTAAAGTAAGTGCTGTGTGGTAATGAGAAGAATATATATTCTGTTTTTTGTGGGTAGAGAGTTCTGTAGGTATCTATCAGGTCTGCTTGATCCAGAGCTGAGTTCAGGTCTTGACTGTCTTTGTTAATTTTCTTTCTCAATGATCTGTCTAATATTTTCAGTGGGATGTTAAAGATCCCACTATTATTGTGAGGGAGTCTAAGCCTCTTTGTAGGTCTCCAAGAACTTGCTTTATGAATCTGGGTGCTCCTGTATTGGGTGTATATATATTTAGGATAGTTAGCTAGTCTTGTTGACTTGAACTGTTTTCCATTATGCAATGCCCTTCTTTGTCTTTTTTATCTTTGTTGGTTTAAAGCCTGTTTTGTCAGATAGGATTACAACCTCTGCTTTTTCTGTTTTTCATTTGGTTGGAAATTTTCCTCCATCCCTTTATTTTGTCCCGATGTGTGTCTTTGCACAGGAGACAGGTCTCTTAAAGACAGCATACCCATGGGTCTTGACTCTATCCAGCTTGCCATTCTGTGTCATTTAATTGAGGCATTTAGCCCATTTACATTTAAGGTTAGTATTGTTATGTGTGAATTTGATCCTATCATCGTGATGCTGGCTGCTTATTTTACAGACTTTTTTATGTGGTTGCTTTATAGTATCACTAATCTGTGTACTTCAGCATGGTTTTGTATTGGCTGGTAACAGTTCTTTTCCAGATTTTGTGCTTCCTTCAAGAGCTCTTGCAAGGCAGGCCTGGTAGTGACAACTTCCCTTAGCATTTGCTTGTCTGCAAAGGATCTTGTTTCTACTTTCGTTATGAAGCTTAGTTTGGTCAGATATGAAATTCCGGGTGGGAAATTCTTTTCTTTAAGATGTTGAGTATAGGTACCTAATCTCTTCTGGCTTGTAGAGTTTCCACTGAAAGGTCCATGGTTAGTCTGATAGGCTTCCCTTTGTAGGTGACCTGGCCTTTCTCCCTGGCTGCCCTTAACATTTTTTCTTTCATTCTGCCCTTGGAGGATCTGATGATTATGTATCTTGGGGTTGTTCTTCTCATGGAGTATCTTACTGGGGTTCTCTGGATTTCCTGAATTTGAATGTTGGCCTGTCTTGCTAAGTTGGGGAAGTTCTCCTGGATGACATGTGTTTTTCAGCATATGAAGTATGTTTTCCAACTTGGTGCCATTCTCCTCATCTCTTTCAGGTACCCTAGTCAGTTATAGGTTTGACCTCTTTACATAATCCCATATATCTCAGAGGTTTTGTTTATTCATTTTTATTCTTTTTTCAGTATTCTTGTCTGCCTGTCTAATTTCAGAAAGGGAGTCTTCAAGCTCTAATATTGTTTCCTCCACTTGGTCTGTTCTGCTATTGATACTTGTGATTGCATTGTGAATTTCTTGTATTGTGTTATTCACTTCTATCAGGTCAGTTATGTTCCTCTCTAAACTGGTTATTCTGGCTATCAGCTCCTGTATTGTTTTATTATGACTCTTAGCTTCTTTGCAGTGGGTTACAGCATGCTCCTTTAGCTCTGTGAAGTTCTTTATTACCCATCTTCTGAAGCCTACTTCTGTCAATTCAATCATCTCAGCCTCCACCCAGTTCTGTGCCTTTGCTGGAGAGGTGTTGCAGTCATTTGGAGAAGAGACACTCTAGCTTTTTGAGTTTACAGCATAGAAAAACTTCTTTAAACCAAAATGTTTCACAAGGATTTGATCATTTGTTTGTCCACCCAGAAAAGTATATTAGTTTTATAGCCCGACACTTTTCTAATCTTTAATCTTTTCATTTGAAGAGAATGCCTACTTACTAAGTATATATAATACTCCTAACTAGCCACCATGACATTTATTTATTTATTTATTTACTTACTTACTTACTTTCTTTCCATAAGTTTTTGGGGAACAGGTGATATTGGGTTACATGAGTAACCCAATAGTGGTGATTTGTGAGATTTTGGTGCACTCATCACCCAAACAGTATACACTGCACCCAATTTGTAGCCTTTTTTTCCCTCAACTCCTTCCCACCCTTTCCCCAAAAGTCCATTGTATCATTCTTATCCCTTTGCATCCTCAGTGCTTAGCTCCCACTTACAAGTGAGAACAATGTTTGGTTTTCCATTACTGAGTTACTTCACTTAGAATAATAGTCTCCAGTCTCATCCATGTTGCTGTGAATGCCATTAATCCATTCTTTTTTATGGCTGAATAGTATTTCATCATACACACACACATACCCACACACCAATCACAGTTTCTCTACCCACTCATTGATTGGTGGTCATTTGGGCTGGTTCCATATTTTTGCAATTGTGAATTGTGCTGCTACAAACATGCATGTGAAAGTATCTATTTGGATAATGACTTCTTTTCCTTTGGGTAGATATCCCGTAGTGGGATTGCTGGATAAAGTGGTAGTTCTGCTTTTAGTTCTTTAAGGAGTCACCACACTGTTTTCCGTAGTGGTTGTACTAGTTTATGTTCCCACCAGTGGTGTAGAAGTGTTCCCTTTTTACCACATCCATGCCAACATCTATTTTTAAAAATTTTCTTGTTATTAGCCACCATGACATTTATAGAGCTACGTTTTTTCCAGTTCTAAGACAATATATTCTCCAAACTTTTTTGAATTCACTGCAGGCAAAATTTTTAAAAACTCTATTTTCTGATTTTAATAGGAAGTTACTATAAAAATAATTGTAATTTTATTTTCAAAGACAATTCAAGAGCAGCACTGAGCATTACTTAGTGTTTAATTTATGGCAAGAGTATATGGTTTATTTTTAAAGAAATAAAAATATCTTTCCTAAAACTTATTATACTTTGATTTTTTTCTGGAAAATTATTTCAGTTGTCTATTATGGTTTCCTTTCTTGACTCAAACTATTTTTTATGTCTTTTTAACTGAAATATTTGCATGTCCAAACTTATAGATGATTAATTCAAATGTGTAGTAGAAATTTGGTTTACTGTACAATTAGTAAACATTCAGTGTCAAAAATATACTCACTAAACAAATGCATTTTGAGAAAATAACGTGGGATTTGAGGAACATTTTTAGGTAACATTTGCTTATTAACTTTATATGTATCGACTCCTTTGAGGTGATGAGACCTTAAATGAATCACTTCCTAAATGAAATATACTCTTGAAACTGGTCATAAAAATGTTTTGAAGTGATTCTATTACTCTCATGAAATTAGTCCCATTCATAATATGTTATTTATGCAAAGAATCATAATTAATGTGTACTTATTATCCTCCCTTTTATCTATCTGGCTGTATGGTTTATGACCAACTAATTCAATAGAGAAATTACTTCATTGGTTAAGTCTTGGTTTGTGACTAGTTTCTTTGTGGTGTTACATGGATAAGTTTAAGTTTACATGAACAAATAAAACTCCACTTAGTGTAGGGTGATAATCTTTGTAATATCAAATCTCAGAAATGAGGCAGAGCCTGTGAACTATAAGAGATTATTAAGGTACTAACTCTGTCACCAAGATTTTATCTTAAAATCTTGTTTTTCTCCAGTTGATCTTTGAAAACTAAATCTGAGAACACCTTCAAAATACGGTTAGTGTGCCCTTTCTAGGGTGACTTAGTGAGCTGTGAGGGTGATGCATATCCTTGGTATTAATGGTACTCCAGTTGGCCTCCATTGCTGTCTTTCTCAACATCTCTAGTTACAGCTGTATTTGCCTTGGACAGTTAAGTATTTCTGATCCCTATATGGGCTAGAGATGTAAAATGGTAATCCAGAAATGGCTTATGTTCATTAGCTCTGGAGATGTCTCTGTCATCTAAGCCATCTGTCTGTACATGTGTTCCCTCTGCCAGCTGGTGTCTCTGCTCTTGAGCAATGAGAAGTGTTTATTTATTTTCCTTAGGTAGGAAAGCCACATCTTAATTTGAGTCCAGGATGAAAAAGATGATACCTCTATTACACAGTGCCATGGCACTTCTGGATGAGTAATGATTCCCAGCCCTGCTAGCTCAAGGACGTACTCGTATAGCTATTCCATGCCTAATACTGCATAGACTGTATATGCCAACAGATAATTGGAATGGATGACACAAAAGAGAACATCAAATAGATTTTTAGATAAAGAGGTATAGAATATAGAAAGACATAGCTCCTTGTAACACAGTATAGTTGTTTGGAGAGGAGACAAAGTTTTCTTCTACCAGACAGAGGTGCTATGGCTCTAAGCCTCACAACCCATTTACTTTGCTCAATATGTAAACCCTGAAGAGGATCCAGTGAACTGAGGGATGAAAACGAGCTTCCTTCTCTTTTCCCTTGGGATATGCTCTAGACTTCACACTATAGTTGCTGCGTTCTTAACCTTACCAAAAAACTCAAGGTAGGTCATTGTATGAGGATAAATATGAGGTTTATTCAGTGCTAGTATGAAGGTATAAAATAACCAATGATCTATTTCCATTTTGACTTTTATCAGGGGATACAAAATGTACTAATAAATTAAAATTAAAAGCACATGATAGTTTTGGTTAGTTATTAGATTCTCCTAATGCTTTCATAGATGTTTCTTTTATTAAACAGAGTCATATTAACTATAAAATGTGGGATAAAGATAGTGTAGTTGTCAAGCAAACAGTTATAGTAGAAGCAACTGTTAACTTGCTTTTCTTTTCAAAGCTTAATGTTTCAGGAACCATGAATCATTTAAGAAGAGATTTTATTCCATAATGAGATGAGATGTCACAGTTATTTTTTCTTTTTTTTTTTTTTTTTTTTTTTTTGAGACGGAGTCTCGCTCTGTCGCCCAGGCTGGAGTGCAGTGGTGCGATCTCAGCTCACTGCAAGCTCTGCCTCCCAGGTTCACGCCATTCTCCTGCCTCAGCCTCCGAGTAGCTGGGACTACAGGTGCGCACCACTACGCCCGGCTAATTTTTTGTATTTTTAGTAGAAACAGGGTTTCACCGTGTTAGCCAGGATGGTCTCGATCTCCTGACCTCGTGATCCGCCTGCCTCGGCCTCCCAAAGTGCTGGGATTACAGGCGTGAGCCACCGCGGCTGGCGTTATTTTTTCTTTAATGTTTTTAAAAATGCCTGTGCAAAGTCAACCAGATACTTAAAATAATACAAGGTTTTGAGAAAAGTTAGTGACCATTATAATTTTTTAATATACAGTTCATAAAATAACTTAATAAACATTGAATTTTACCAAGTTTCCCAGTTATTTTAAAATCAGTGTTAATGGGCATGCATACATTTTATGTTTCTTTCATTAACATATACATTATAATTAGTATTCTGCTTTTTCCAGTTAACATTATTTACGTTATAGGTTTCCATGCATCAACCTATGCTTATTGTTTTAGTAAAAGTAATAGTATTAGTAGTAATAGAAATAATACTGGTGATGATGATAACTAACATCAGTCAAGTGCCAAGTGTTGTACCAACTACTTAATGTATATTATCTCATCTAATAATCATAATATTTAATGTGTTGTCATATCATATTTAGCCATTTTGAATATTTGAGACTTTCTAAGTTATCATTAGTATAAAAAGCACAGCTATGTAAGTGATAATAAAGAATAACTTTTGAATATGGAATAGTATTATTTTCTTAGATTTTATTACCTATAGTAGAATTAAAGGATATAAGTAGCTTTATAATTAAAGGATATGACTGATGTATCCTAATGTACCATCTTTACTCTCTCATTTTAACACTATTGAAAAATTAAATTAGGCCAGGTGCGGTGGCTCATGCCTGTAATTTCAGCACTATGGGAGGCTGAGGTGGGTGGATCACTTGAGGCCAGGAGTTCTAGACTAGCCTGGCCAACTTGGCAAAACCCTGTCTCTACTCAAAATACAAAAATTAGCCGGGCATGGTGGCACATGCCTGTAATCTCAGCTACTCAGGAGGTTGAGGCACGAGAATTGCTTGAACCTGGGAGGCTAAGGTTGCAGTGAGCCGAGATCGCCACTGCACTCCAGCCTGAGTGACAGAGTGAGACTCTGTCTCAAAAAACAAAAATAAAAATAAATTAAAATTAATACTTATCACTTCCATGCATGTTATTATAAGAACACTGCATATCTATATATCTATACATTATATATGTTATAGTTTTGCAGGTTTTAAAACATCATATAATAATAATACACAGTGTGTTGCCTTCTGTGGCTTCCTTTTTTTTCTGTTCAATATGCTGTCAATATTAACTTTCGGTAAGAATATGGTTGTTATCCGCATGTTCTCACTCATAGGTGGGAACTGAACAATGAGATCACTTGGACTTGGGAAGGGGAACATCACACACCGGGGCCTATCATGGCGGAGGGGGGAGGGGGGAGGGATTGCATTGGGAGTTATACCTGATGTAAATGACGAGTTGATGGGTGCTGACGAGTTGATGGGTGCAGCACACCAACATGGCACAAGTATACATATGCAACAAACCTGCACGTTATGCACATGTACCCTAGAACTCAAAGTATAATAATAATAAATAAATAAATAAATAAAAAAGACTATACATTTGGCACAGTGTACACTGCTCAGGTGATGGGTGCACCAAAATCTCAGAAATCACCACTAACAAACTTTTCTATGTAATCAAATACCATCTGTCCCCCCAAAACCTAGTGAAATAAAAAAAAATAAAAAATAAATTAAAAGGGGTAACAGCTTGGAATCACAGATTTTCTTTAAAATATCCCTGTAAATAGGCTTTATGAGAGCCAACTGGTTATAAGCTAATTAGTTAATACTAAGATTTCATGACCTTTCTGCTCTAACTCGGTGTTTTCTTCATTGTTTAGTGGCTTGTTCTGTGTAACTTTTTTTTTTTAACTCTTAAATAATGAAACACTAGTTGGGGGAAGGAGGCCAGGTAGTGGTAGTTATCTATAGTTTATTTGTTCCCAGCCTAATTCTCTAACCTTGACTTCACTGGCTGCAGCAAAATAGGAAGGCATGTGTATGACAGAGGAGACCTAATAAGCATTTTTGTGTCTTGCTTCAATTGCCTCCAAATTAGGGGAACACATTCTATGACTCCTAACAGACAGAACCCACAAAATCTGATACGTAGATATATCTACACTTGGGGTAGATATTGTTCTAGGATTTGGGACAGCAAGAAAGAATTAGAGCCTAAAATGATCAGGAATAATAATTCTGGGATCCCTAGAATTTCTAGTGTCTAGAGTTCTCTGTACTTCTTAGTCTGCCTTTTTTCTTCCCTTTCTCCTTAAGGAATTAATTCAATTAGAGATTGCTCAATATAGACTATAATAATTCATTTTTGGCCTTTAAATATGTTGGAGAAAAAAGAAATGAAGGGATTCCATTTCACTGACACTGCCATGTTAAATAAATGCCTGGTGACTGGTGCTATAAAAAAAAAAAAAAAAAAAAAAAAGAATATGGTTGTTATTCTAATTTTTCCCCAATACTTAGATTGTCTCCAATATTTAAGTCACTTCCAATAGTTTGCTATTACAAACATTTTTAAGTGAATAATTTTCACGTGACTCATTCTATGCACATGTGGAAATATTAGATCGTAAGCATGTGCATCTTTAACTTGTCAGGATGTTACAAATGCTCTCTTAGGATGCTACATCAATTTACATGCTAACACCTGTATATGATTGCTTCCATTTTTCACATCCTCACCAGTCCTTGGTAATAGGAGTTTTTGTTACTATTTTTCGTCTACCTAATGGTTATAAGATGCATCTTCATCTTGCTATTGCCTTAATTTGGATTGCGCTAATTTCTAGTTGCGCCAGAGACACTGAATATCCATGTGTTTTCCAGCCCCTTTGCAGTTAGGTCTGGCCAGTCAACTACTTTCAGTCAATATAGTCTTACTTCAGGAGCAGAGAATTCAGAAGCTTTTGCATAACTCTTGAACCGTTTCTTTTTTTCTTTTTTTCTTTTTTTTTTTTTTTTTTTTTTTTTTTTTTTTTTTTTTTGAGACGGAGTCTCGCTCTGTTGCCCAGGCTGGAGTGCAATGGCGAGATCTCCGCTCATTGCAAGCTCCGCCTCCCGGGTTCATGCCCTTCTCCTGCCTCAGCCTCCCGAGTAGCTGGGACTACAGGTGCCCCCCACCATGCCCGGCTAACCTTTTGTATTTTTAGTAGAGACAGGGTTTCACTGTGTTAGCCAGGATGTTCTCTATCTCCTGACCTCGTGATCCGCCCACCTTGACCTCCCAAAGTGCTGGGATTACAGGCGTGAGCCCCCGCGCCAAGCCTGAACTGTTTCTTATTGTACAGCAGCTACACAATGGAGCATGGACCTTTTAGTTTCTTTGTGGAGCAGAGCCCCCTGTCAACCTGCATTGGATTTGTGTCATGACCAAAAAATAAACTTCTGTTTTGTGAAGCTGCTGAGATTTCGGGTTTAATTTGTAACCTCATCATAATGAAGTCTATCCTGATTAATACAAATGGGCAATTTTTCATATGTTTTTGTTGTCATGTGTTTGTTAAGCTTTGATCATATCTGTGATGATTAATTTGTGTGCTGCTTTCTTCTATCACTGACAGTTTTACTATTGGATTATCACTTTTTAAATGATTTGTAAGAGTTTGTTTGTTAGCTGTTATCAGTTGTATGTATTCAAAGTTGTATGTATTCAAAACCTTTTCTCAGTTTTTTGGTTTTCTTTTCACATTGAATATAGTACCTTTTAATGTATAGAAGATTTTTTTAATATGATCAAATAAATCAATATCATATCAACTGAAAATAATGTAATATCAGTGAAAAATGATGAGCAGTGT
Source organism: Macaca thibetana thibetana (assembly GCF_024542745.1). Classification (NCBI taxonomy): domain Eukaryota; kingdom Metazoa; phylum Chordata; class Mammalia; order Primates; family Cercopithecidae; genus Macaca; species Macaca thibetana. The sequence continues at coordinate 100,061,400 of NC_065582.1, forward strand.
TTATTCTTTTTCAAGCCTTTTATCATTTAACTTGTTTTCTTTTTTTCTTTCTTTTGGTTTTGTCCTACTGTGTTGGTAGTGCTTTCAGTACAAGGTTAGGTAAAAGTGGCGATAGCATGACCTCTTGACTTACTCCCAGATTTTAAGGGAAAATTTCTACATCTGACTTTTAAGTATGATCTTGGCACTTAAAAAATAATTATTTTAGAATGCCAGACACATAGCGGACCCTTAATAAAGACTCGAAAGTGAACAAATTATTCAACTGCTACTTTTATTTTGTATGAAAGTAGTTAGCGTCAGTATTTTTGTTGTTGTTTCTTTCTTTTAGAAGACAGGATCGCCGGGCGCGGTGGCTCAAGCCTGTAATCCCAGCACTTTGGGAGGCCGAGACGGGCGGATCACGAGGTCAGGAGATTGAGACCATCCTGGCTAACACAGTGAAACCCCGTCTCTACTAAAAAAATACAAAAAACTAGCCGGGCGAGGTGGCAGGCGCCTGTAGTCCCAGCTACTTGGGAGGCTGAGGCAGGAGAATGGCGTGAACCCGGGAGGCGGAGGTTGCAGTGAGCTGAGATCCGGCCACTGCACTCCAGACTGGGCGACAGGGCAAGACTCCGTCTCAAAAAAAAAAAAAAAAAAAAAAAAAAAAAAAAAAAAAAAGAAGACAGGATCTTGCTCTGTCTGTGGCCCGGGCTGGAGTACAGCGACTCAGTCTTAGCTCACTGAAACCTCAGCCTGCTGAATTTAAACAATCCGCCTGCCTCAGCCTCCCGAATAGCTGAGACTACAAATGGCCACCATGCCCAGCTAATTGTTTTATTTTTTGTAGAGACAGGGTCTCACATCCTTGCCCAGGTGGATCTCAAACTCCTGGCTTTAAGCACTCCTCCCACCCTGGCCTCCCAAAGTGCTAGGATTACAGGCTAAGCCACTGTGCCCAGCCAGTGTGTTTTTATATCTGTTTTCCTTTACATATCTGCTTATTACTGGCTTTATGACATTTGCTGTGTTTGGTAGTTATGCTTTATGACCTTAAGGAGGCTCTCTCATATCTGTAGTTTGCTAAGAGTTTTTGTCTTAAATGAGTTAAATTTTAGCAATGTTTTCTTCTGCATCTGTTAAGATAATTGTATGGCTTTTCTCTTTTACTCTTTTATTGTGAGCAGTTTTATTGATAGATTCTTCTAACCTTCAACCAAGGTTGTATCACAGGAATAAACCAGTTCTCAACCTGACCTTGATACATAATTTTAAATATCTTACGGGTTTTGAGTAGCTGATTTTTTGTTTAGTATGGTTATATCCATGTTTCTAAGTGTGTTTTGTTCTACATACTTTGGGTATAAATGTTGTATAGCCTAATAAAGTGAATTGGAGAGAGTCCCTCTTCTTTTTTTCTTGTTCTTTTTTCTTTTTCTTGAGGCAGGGTCTCACTGTCTCACCCAGGCTGGAGGGCAGTGGCATGATCACAGCTCACTGCAGCCTCAATCTCCCATGTTTGTGCCTCCCAATTCAACCTCCTGAGTAGCTGGAACTACAGGAATGTGCCACCATATCTGGCTAATTTTTGTATTTTTTTGGAGAGATGCAGTTTTGCCATGTTATCCAGGCTGGTCTCAAACTCCAGAGCTCAAGTGATCCACCTGCCTCAGCCTCCCAACGTGCTGAGATTACAGGCATGTGCCGCCGTGCCTGGCCCAAGTCCCTTTTTTCTAATCTCTGAAACAATTAAGATTGGGACTATCCATTGTTTTAATATTTGGTAGAATGTACTGATAAAACTTTCTGGGTCTGGTAGTGTTTATTGGCTTGTTTTTGATGTTTTTGTTATTTGTTTTGGTAAACTGGCTTTTAACTAATAATCAATTTCTTTTATGGATATAGATCTATTCATGTTTCTGTTCTGAATTTGTTTTGATGAGTTTTCTAGGAAATTATCTATTTTAAGTAATTAAATTTATCAGCATAAATATTTAAATGTTAACTCTTATTTTAAAAATATTCTCTGTAGTTACAAACTTCTTTTCATTTGTAGTATTCTCTTTTGAGACCTTCTCTTTTTTGCTCCTGATTGGGCATGCCGGAAATTTGTCTATTTTAATTATACTTTTCAGAGAACCAGCTTTTATTTTGGTTGATTCTCTACTCTATCTTTGTTCCCTATTTCACTGATCTCTGATTGTTATTTCCTTTCTTCTCTGCATCTATTGTCCATATGGAGACCTTTGTTTATTTCTGTCTGTTGGTTTTTCCTCCATAGACATATATTTTAAATATGGTTCTTATGTGTTGTGATATTGAAGCTTAATTATTAATTCCATGAGTGTATTTGCTGTATCTACTAAAAGTCTCTTTTGAGGTGTTGAGTCTTTCGAGACGCTATAAGCATTCGTAACCCTAGGCCAAGGAATAAAAGGGACTCTATGAGAGTCTCTAGATACAGGGCTGCGGGGAAATCCAGTGCATATCCAGCCTGTTCTCCCTGGTTCGGAGGATCCAGCTTCCTAAGAAACTGGGTTTAGATACCTGACCCCTGACCTACCCTGGACCTGAATCATCTCCTCTCGCATATCTTCCCTGCTTTGATAAGCACCCTGAAGCTTAGGCTCAGTTTGAACATTTCATCCCATCTATTCTATGCCAGGTGCTGGGATGCAAAAGTGAATAGCTGCTGCCTATTATCTCAAGGAGCCAGGCTGAGCTGGAGACCAGGCAGACATACAGGCAACTAAATGAAAACATCACATGTGCTGGACTGATTTTCTCACCTCCAATCTACCTTTGGTTTCACTTTCCTATTTGGCAAAGAACCAAATAATCCTGGTTGCCCTTATTTTTCATTAACCCTAAAGTTCTCACTGACCTCTGTGTTCCAGTTTCCCTTCATTTGCTCTGTTGTACAATTATGACCAATGCCTAGCCAAGTTTTTTAATGCTAACTGCTGTAACAAACATCCCCATTAAAGTATGGGCTATGTTCAAAATCAGTGTGTTTCTCAGTCCTTTCACAGTCTGATGCAGGTAGAGTGGGATTCCTAGGCAGCAAGACCCTAAGCAGTGATTCTGGTCACAGGCTGCTTCCATCTTCTACCTGTGTCATCTGAAAACATGGCTTCTGAAATGGGCACTGAAAAAGAAAATAGAAGGTGTGTGCAAAGTTCACAGGGCCATAACTGCCACAGCACAGAAGTGATACTTGTCCCTTCTACTTACATTCCAAAACTCGGTAACATTCTTGGAAGTCTGGGAAATGTCGTCTTCCAGTGAGCACAGGAAGAGGGAATGAAATAGGAGTTGATGAATACGTAGTATTATTGCCACAACTCACCCTTCTGTTTGCCACCTATATTTTTCTATTTCTTTTATCATGCAGGAAATACATTTACTCCCTCTACAAAGATGAAAATCCAAAGAACCAAGCAGTCGTTACAACCAGCTTACAAGACCAGAATTTCTTGGTGATACATGAGTACTCCATCTGGTCTAGACATGACCCTTCTCGGTCTGAGAATCTGTGAAATAAAAAGATGAATTGCCTGTCCCTCCCTCCACACACATATCGCCATATACAAACGGGACAGTATAACCACACTCAGCAATCCCATTCACACTTCAGTACACACACACACACGCACACACACGCACGCAGAGAAAGTAGCGGAGGCTCCCTGATTAGACCTAATTCTGTTTCCTGTGAGGAATTCCATTGTCTGTTTTCTTTCTGGCTGCTGCCTTCACCCTCTGGGATTCCGCTCCTTGTCATTATTCCCCTGGGAGTGGGTATAGGGAGTGTGTTCCTTCAACTGTGCAGTCTTCCTACTGTTCATGAAAGTTTGGTGACTCGATTTTTTTTTTTTTTTTTTTTTTTTTGAGATGGAGTCTCGCTCTGTCTCCCAGGCTGGAGTGCAGTGGTGCTATCTCAGCTCACTGCAAGCTCTGCCTCCCAGGTTCAGGCCATTCTCCCGCCTCAGCCTCCCGAGTTGCTGGGACTACAGGCGCCTGCCACCATGTCCGGCTAATTTTTTTTTTTCTTTTTTTTGGTATTTTTAGTAGAGACAGGGTTTCACCGTGTTAGCCAGGATAGTCTCAATCTCCTGACCTCGTGATCCGCCTGCCTCAGCCTCCCAAAATGCTGGGATTGCAGGCGTGAGCCACCGCGCCTGGCTTCGAGGATTGTTTTAAGCCTTGAACGATAAAGGCTTTTTTAGTCTGGGCTGATTTATTTATTTATTTACTTGTAATGATAGTCATGATAGTTGCTTAGTTGGTTTGTTGTGGCTTGAAGGAAGTTGACAGTAAGTTCATGCAAAAATGTAAAAATTGACTTTTGATCTGTTTGCTCTCAGTCAGGTGCATGTGCCAGCTATAATACCGTAAGTAGCATTGACTTCTCCTCTGCCTTTCAAATCTCGAGAGAAATCCTCTCACTGGAAGACATTTACCAGAATCCTACTGGCAGAAGATTCTGGGAAATACAGTTCCTGGGCTTTAAGCCTGGCAGTGCAAAGCTATCTTATAAAAATTATATGAAATTATGTTTCAAATAAGCAGAATAAACCATATGTGCTATTCAATTGATTAGAGCTGGCTTCATGGAGGAGACAGAATTTAAGTAGAAAATTTAAAAAGAAGAACTGGAAACTGGCCAGAGGAAAGATTTCAGTTAGAATGACATAAGCAAAGAACATAAGGGGAAAATGAGCATCATATGCTTTGAGCAGAGTTGATAGACCAGTCTATAATGGGTAGAAGGTTGATGAAGGGAAGTATTAGAAGATAAATTCTGAAAAATAGGCTGCAGCCAAATTGTAGAGTGGTTTGATTTTTAAATCTTGCATAAAGATTGCCTTGCTGTCTGACAAAATTTACTAAACAAAATCAAGAGCAAACAAACATAAAACAAATTTAAAGAAGAAAGGGAAATTTATTTTCTTGTTTCAGAGAGGTTTTAGAAAAATAACAAGAAAGGCACATATGGACCAGGCACAGTGGCTCACACCTGTAATCCCAGCACTTTGGGAGGCCAAAGCAAGCAGATCACTGGAGGCCAGGAGTTTGAGGCCAGCCTGGCCAACATAGCAAAACCCTGTCTCTACTGAAAATACAAAAAAATTAGCTGGGCATGGTGGCACACATCTGGAGTCCCAGCTATTCAGGAGGCTGAAGCAAGAGAATCACTTGATCCTGGGAGGCAAAGGCTGCAGTGAGCCGAGATCACACCACTGCACTCCAGCCTGGGTGACAGAGGGAGACTCTGTCTCAAAAAAAAAAAAAAAAAGGGTACATATGTGAACAAAATGATAATTACCAGAGAGTTATTTTTTGCTGGGTCAGATGACTAGAGAATAACAGATCTTTGGCTTCAAAGTCTTACAAAAGCAACTGCCACTTAATTGTAATGTATCCTTGAGCTCATTACAGAAGATTTAGTTATCTCCGTATTCTAAAATTTTTTTTTGTTTGCAGTTTATCTTCAACTGGATTTTTCAAAAATTTATTTATTTATTATTTCAGTAGGTTTTTGGGGGAACAGGTGGTGTTTGGTTACATGAATAAGTTCTTTAGTAGTGATTTCTGAGATTTTGGTGCACCTATCACATGAACAGTGTACACTGTATCCAATATGTAGTCTTTTATCCCTCACCCCCTCCCACCCTTTCCCCAAGTCCCGAAAGTCCATTGTATCATTCTTATGCCTTTGCATCCTCAGAGCTTAGCTCCCACTTATGAATGAGAACATACGATGTTTGGTTTTCCATTCCTGAGTTACTTCAATTAGAATAATGGTCTCTGATTCCAAATTCCATCCAGGTTGTGGTGAATGCCATTATTTTGTTCCTTTTTATGGCTAAGTAGTATTCCATGGGTAATATGTATACCATACTTTCTTTTTTTTTCTTTTTTTTTTTTTTTTTTTTGAGACAGAGTTTCACTCTTGTGGCCCAGGCTGGAGTGCAGGAGTGCAATGGCACGATCTCAGCTCACAGCAACCTCTACCTCCTGGGTTCAAGTGATTCTCGTGCTTCAGCCTCCCGAATAGCTGGGATTACAGGCATGCATCACCACGCCCAACTAATTTTTGTTTTATTAGTAGAGACGGGGTTTCACCATGTTGGCCAGGCTGGTCTCAAACTCTTGACCTCAAGTGATCCGCCCACCTCAGCCTCCGAAAGTGCTGGGATTACAGGCGTGAGCCACTGTGCCAGGCCTATATACCATAATTTCTTTCTTTCTTTTTTTTTTTTTTTTTTTTTTTTAAGATGGAGTCTCACTCTTGTCCTCCAGGCTGGAGTGCAGTGGTGCAATCTCGGCTCACTGCAACCTCCGCCTCCTGGGTTTAAGCGATTTTCCTGCCTCAGCCTCCCAGGTAACTGGGACTACAGCCACACGCCACCACACCCGGCTAATTTTGTAATTCTAGTAGAGATAGGGTTTCACCATGTTGGCCAGGCTAATCTCAAACTCCTGACCTCAGGTGATCCGCCCGCCTCGCCTCCCAAAGTGCTGGGATTACAGGTGTGAGCCACCATGCCCGGCCACCATAATTTCTTTGTCCACTCGTTGATTGATAGGCATTTGGGCTGGCTCCATATTTTTGCAATTGCAAATTGTGCTGCTATAAACATGCGTATGCAATTATTATTTTTGTTTAATGACTTATTTTCCTCTAGGTAGATACCCAGTAGTGGGATTGCTAGATCAAATGGTAGATCTACTTTTAGTGCTTTAAGGAATCTCCATGCTGTTTTCCATAGTAGTTGAACTAGTGTTCATTCCCACCAGCAGTGTAAAAGTGTTCTATTTTCACCATACCCATGCCAATGTCTTTTTTTTTTTTTTTTTTTTTTTTTTGCTTATGGCCATTCTTGCAGGAGTAAGGTGGCATCACATTGTGGTTTTGATTTGCATTTCTCTGGTCATTAGTGATGTCGAGCATGTTATCATATGTTTATTGGCCATTTGTATATCATCACTTGAGAATTGTCTATCCATGCCTTTAGCCCACTTTTTGATGGGATTGTGTGATGTTTTTTCTTGCTAATTTGTTTGGATCCTTGTATATTCTGGATATTAGTCCTTTGTCAGATGTATAGATTGCAAAGATTTTTTCCCACTCTGTGGGTTGTCTGTTTACTCTGTTGATTGTTTCTTTTGCTGTGCAGAAGCTTTTTAGTATAATTAGGTCCCATCTGTTTATCTTTGTTATTGTTGCATATGCTTTTGGGTTCTTGGTCATGAAGTCTTTGCCTAAGCCAATGTCTGGAAGGGGTTTTCCAATGTTATCTTCTAGAATTTTTATGGGTTCAGGTCTTAGATTTAAGTCTTTGATCTATCGTGAGTTGATTTTTGTAAACGTTGAGAGATGAAGATCTGGTTTCATTCTTCTACATGTGGCTTGCCAATTATCCCAGCACTATTTGTTGAATAGGTTGTCCTTTCTCCACTTTATGTTTTAGTTTGCTTCATTGAAGATACATTGACTATATTTGGCATTATTTCTGGGTTCTCTATCCTGTTTCATTGGTCTATGTACCTATTTTTATACCACTAACATGCTGTTTTGGTGACTATGGCCTTATAGTATAGTTTGAGGTTGGGTAATGTGATGCCTCTAGATTTGTTCTTTTTGCTTAGTTTTGAATTGGCCATGCAGGCTCTTTTTTCATTCCATATAAATTTTCAGATTTTTTTTCTAGTTCTGTTAGGAACAATTGGTGGTATTTTGGTGGGAATTGCATTGAATTTGTAGATTACTTTTGGCAGTATGGTCATTTTCACAATACTGATTCTACCTATCCAAGAGAAGAGGATGTGTTTCCATTTGTTTGTGCCATCTGTGATTTCTTTCAGCAGTGTTTTGTAGTTTTCCTTATAGAGGTCTTTCACCTCCTTGGTTAGGTATATTCCTAAGTATTTTTTTTTTACAACTATTCTAAAAAGCGGTTGATTTCTTGAATTTATTCTCAGTTTGGTTGCTGTTGGTGTATAGCACAGCTACTGATTTGTGTGCGTTAATTTTGTTTCCTGAAACTTTGCTGAATTCATTTATCAGTTCTAGGAGCTTTTCGGAGGACTCTTTAAGGTTCTTAGATATACAATCAGATCATCAGCAAATGGCGACAGTTTGATTCCTCTTCAGCAGTTTGGATCCACTTTCTTTCTTTCTTTTGTCTAATTGCTTTCAATTGTCTAATTGCTCTGGCTAGGACTTCCAGTACTATGTTGAATAGAAGTGGTGAGAGTGGACATCCTTGTCTTGTTTCAGTTCTTAGGGAGAATGCTTTCAACTTTTCCTCATTCAGTATAATGTTGGCTGTGGGTTTGTCATAGATGGTTTTATTACGTTAAGGTATGCCTCTTCTATGCCAGCTTTTGTATTTCTGTGGTATCAGTTGTAATACCTCTCATTTCATTTCTATTGAATTTAATTCTATTGAATTAATAAAGCGATGATGGATTTTGTCCAATGCTTTCTGTGCATCTATTGAGCTGATCATGTGATTTCTGTTTTTAATTCTGTTTATGTGGTATATCACATTTATTGACGTGTGTATGTTAAGCCATCCCTGCAACCCTGGTGTGAAACCTACTTGATCATGGTGGATTGTCTGTTTGATATGCTGTTGGATTTGGTTAGCTTGAGGATTTTTGCATCTATGTTCATCAGGGATATTGGTCTGTAGTGTTCTTTTTGTTGTTGTTGTTATGTCCTTTCCTGGTGTTGGTACAAGGGTGATAGGCTTCATAAAATGATGCTGGGAGGATTCCTTCCTTCTCTATCGTGTGGAATAGTGTCAGTAGGATTGGCACCAATTCTTCTTTGAATGTCTGACAGAATTCAGCTGTAAATCCATCTTTTCCTGGACTTTTTTTTTTTTTTTTTGGCAATTTTTTATCACCATTTCAATCTTGCTGCTTGTTATTTGTCTGTGCAGAGTTTCTATTTCTTCCTAGTATAATCTAGGAGTGTCGTCTATTTCCAGGAATTTATCCATCTCCTCTTGGTTTTCTAGTTTATACGTGTAAACGTGTTTATGGTAGCCTTCAATGAGCTTTTGTATTTCTGTGGTATCAGTTGTAATACCTCTCATTTCATTTCTATTGAATTTATTTGGATCTTCTCTCTTCTTTTCGTGATTAGTCTCACTAATGGCCTATCAATTTTATTTATTTTTTCAAAGAACCAGGTTTTTGTTTCATTTATCTTTTGTATTTGTGTTTGTTTGTTTGTTTCAATTTCATTTAGTTCTGCTCTGATCTTCATTATTTCTTTTCTTCTGCTGGGTTTGAGTTTAGTTTGTTCTTGTTTCTCCAGTTCCTTGAGGTGTGACCTTAGATTGTCTCTTTGTGCTCTTTCAGACTTTTTGATGTAGGCATTTAAGGCTATGAAGTTTCCCCTTAGCAACACCTTTCCTGTATTACACAGGTTTTGATAGGTTGTGTCACTATTATCATTGAGTTCAATGAATTTTTAAATTTTCATCTTGATTTCATTGTTGACCCAATGATCATTCAGGAGCAGATTATTAAATTTCCATGTATTTGCATGGTTTTGAGGGTTCTTTTGGAGTTGATTTCCAATTTTATTCCACTGTGGTTTGAGAGCATACTTGATATAGTTCAATCTTCTTAAATTTACTGATACTTGTTTGTGTTATCATGTGGTCTATCTTGGAGAATGTTTCATGTGCTGATGAATAGAATGTATGTTCTGTAGTTGTTTAGTAGAATGTTCTGTAATTATCTTTTAAGTCTTACTTGTTTTAAACTACAGTGTAAATTTAAATCCAGTGTTTCTTTGTTAATTTTCTGTCTTGATGACCTGTCTAGTCCTGTAAGTGGAATATTGAAGTCTCAGACTATTATTGTATTGCTGTCTATCTTATTTCTTAGGTGTAGTAGTAATTATTTTATAAATTTGGGTGCTCAGTGGTAGATACATTTATATTTAGGATTGTGATATTTTCCTGTAGAATAAGTCCCTTAATCATTATATAATGTCCCTCTTTGTCTTTTTTAACTGCTGTTGCTTTAAAGTTTGTTTTGTCTGATATAAGAATAGCTACTCCTGCTTGTTTTTGTTGTCCATTTGCATAAAATATCTTTTTCCAACCTTTTACATTAAGTTTATGTGAGTCCTTATTTGTTAGGTGAGTCTCTTGAAGATAGCAGATAGTTGGTTGGTGAATTCTTATCCATTCTGCCATTTTGTGTATTTTTAAGTTGAGCATTTAGGCCATTTACATTCAACATTAGTATTGAGATGTGAGGTACTGTTCTATTCATCATGCTATTTGTTGCCTGAAGACCTTGTTGTTGTTGTTGTTGTTTCCATTGTGTTTTTGTTTTGTAGGTGGTATGAGATTTATGCTTTAAGGAGGTTCGATGTTGGTGTATTTTCAAGATGTAGAGCTCCTTTTAGCCTTTCTTATAGTGCTGGCTTGGTAGTGGTGAATTACCTCAGCATTGTCTGAAAAAGACTATCTTTTTCTGAAAAAGACAATACAGCATTGTCTGAAAAAGACTGTATCTTTCCTTCCTTTATGAAGCTTAGTTTCGCTGGATACAAAATTCTTGGCTGCTGATTACTTAGTTTAAGCAGTCTAAAGATAAGCCCCAATCCCTTCTAGCTTGTAGGGATTCTGCTGAGAAATCTTCTGTTAATCTGATAGGTTTTCCTTTATAAGTTACCTGATGCTTTTGCCTCACAGCTCTTAATTTTCTTTACTTCATCTTGACTTTAGATTACCTTATGACTATGTGCCTAGGTGATGATCTTTTTGCGATAAATTTCCCAGATGTTCTTTGAGCTTCTTGTATTTGGATATCTAGATCTCTAGCAAGGCTAGGGAAGTTTTCCTCGGTTATTCCCTCAAATATGTTTTCCCAAGTTTTAGATTTGTCATCTTCCTTGGGAACAACAGTTATGATTAGGTTTGGTCATTTAACATAATCCCAAAATTCTTGGAGGCTTTGTTTATTTTTTAAAAATTATTTTTTCTTTGTCTCTGTGGATTGAGTTAATTTGAAAGCCTTTACTTCGAGCTCTTAAATTCCTTCTTCTACTTGCCTGATTCTATCGCTGAGACGTTCCAGTATATTTTACATTTCTCTAAGTGTGTCCTTCATTTCCAGAAGTTGTGATTGTTTTTTATTTATGCTATTTCACTGAAGATTTTTCCCTTCATATGTTATATCATTTTTTTTATTTCATTAAGTTAGACTTCACCTTTCTCTAGTGCCTCCTTGATTAACTTATTAATCAACCTTCAGAATTCTTTTTCTGGCAATTCAGAGATTTATTCTTGGTTTGAATCCATTCCCAGTGAGCTAGTGTCATCTCTTGGAGGTGTTAAAGAACCTTGTGTTGTTATATTACTAGAATTGTGTTTTTGTTTCCTTCTGTTTGGGTAGACTATGTCAGAGGGAAGATCTGGAGCTCAAGGTCAGCTGTTTATATTCTTTTTTCCCATGAGGTGTTCCCTTGATGTGGTGCTCTCCACCATCCCCTAAGGATGTGGCTTTCTGAGACCTGAACTTCTGTGATTGTTATTCCTTTTCTGGATCTAGCCACCCAGTGGAGCTTCCAGGCTCCAGGCTGGTACTGGGAGGTGTCTGCACAGAGTCCTGTGATGTGAACCGTCTTTAGGTCTCTCAGCCGTGGATACCAGCACGCGCTTCAGTGAAGGTAGCAGGGGAGTGAAGTGAACCCTGTGAAAGTCCTTAGTTGTAGTTTTGTTTATTGGGCTAGTTTTAGTTGGTTGGCTTCCAGCCAGAAGGTGGCACTTTCAAGACAGCATTACCTGTGGCAGTATAGGGAGGATTAGGAAGTGGGCAGGGCCATAGAGTTCCCAAGAAATTATGTCCATTGTCTTCAGCTACCAGAACTGGTAAAGAAAGACCATCAGGTGGGGGCAGGGTGAGGCTCAGACTCTCCATGGGAGGGACTTGCTGTGGCTGCTGTTGGGGATGGGGGCATGGTTCTCAGGCCAATGGAATTATGTTCCCAGGGGAATTATGGCTGCCTCTGCTGCCTCATTCAGGTCCCCAAGGGAGTGGGGAAAAGCCAGCAGTTACAGGCCTCATTCACCTCCCACGCAGCCCAAAAGGCCAGTCTCACTTCCCACTCTGCCCCCTCAACAGCACGGAGTTTATTTCCAGGCAGCTGGTAAGCAGGGCTGAGAATTTGCCCCAGGCTGCCAGCCTCCCGGCTGAGAAAGCAAGCAGGACTTTCATGGTTTGCGCCTCCCCACCTGCCATGGCTTCTGTTTTGTGTCTGCACTCCTGATTCCAATGCCCTCTTCCCCGGGTTCTGTCCAGGAAACTCTGCGTTTGCATTTGATGGAAATTGTTGTAAAGTTCAGCTAGAAGGTTCCTTCTCCCTGTGGTTTTTTCCCAGTTCCTCTGGCAGTCCTGCCCAAGGACCCCTATGAGACAAAGTGGGAAATGGCTTCCTTGTGGACCAAGAGTGCCCACAGGGCTCTTCCCACTGTCTCTACTCTCGTATTTTACTTGGCTCTCTAAATTTGTCTCAGCTCCAAGTAAGGTCAGACCTTCTCCTGTCATCTGGACCTTCAGGTTTCCCAGTGAGGGTGCGTGTTCAAGGCTGGATGGTCCCCCTTTCACACTTTCACACTTTGGGCACTCAGAGTTTTTCAGCTGTCTCCTGGAGCCTTCAGCAGCAATCCACTTCCTTCAAAGGGTCTGTGGATTCTCCTGGCTTTCCTGCTATGTTCCTGTGGTAGTTCTTGGAGCAAAAGTTCACAACGTGAGTCTCCACATGCTGCTCTCTCCTTCCAAGTGGGAGCTTCACTTGGATTTTATATTTTCAGTATTCTAATTTATTAGAGAGGAATAATAATATATAATAATAATATAGATAGGTGTGACTTAAGTATTTACTGTATGCTAAACACTGAAAAATACTTCTCATATTACTTCATTAAATGCTCACAGCACTATAGAATAAAAATTCAGTCTGAATAGTCTTGGTTATACTTCAGTAACAAACAATCCCATTATCTTAATGGCTTAAGACAACATTTTTTTTTTCTTGCTCATGCTGCCTGCACAATTTAGATTAACAGGGAGTCTCTGCCCTTGCTGGTCACTCAGGCACCTGGCCTGACAGAGCAGCCCCTCGCAAATGTAACCAGTTATTGTACCCAAGGAAAAGGAAAGAGTTCTATAGGACCTTGCATTAGCAATGAAATGCTCTGGTGGTCCAGAAGTAACTCCATTCCTTCTGCTCAGAACTCACTGGCCAGAGCTAATCACATGCCGCACCTCCACCCCCAGCCACAATGAGACAGTGAGTACAACCCTAGGATGTGCCTAGAAGGAAGGATGATTTTACCAATATTTGGTGAACAGCAGTAACATTCTACCATATTTTCCTTCTTTTTTTTTAAAGGTAAGGAAACAGGCTTAGAGAGGCTAGTTAACTTTCCCAGGATAGTACGTATAATACATAACAGATATATTTGATCCTAAAGCGTGAACTCTTTACCCTTGTATTACCTCCCACTTCTCTAGTCTTATATGCTATAGCATGTTATACTACCTGCTTTGCAGAGTTTTTGTGAGGATCAAATATATTAATAATAGATCTAAATAATTGGGTGTACTGCCTGGGAATTCATAAGCATCTAGGGATTAATGAAAGGGTCTTTTTTGTTCTTACCTCTTAACCTGTGTCTCAGAGCCTTTCTTAAGTGCTAAAGCTCTATGTTGCTTTTATAGTGGCTGTATTAATTGTTCTTCATCATGACAGCAGCTATTTTCAGCTACCAATATTAGATACGTTTTGTATATAAAGGTGTCTGATTGCACTCAACTTCTTATTCCCAACATTTACTCTAAAGACCGTTTTATATATCAACCATGCTGTTTAGAATACAGTTTCCTATCAGGCCAGCCTACCAAACTCACAAAGTAATTAACTAAATAGACTCTAATAGGATATCCTAGGAATCTAACACCTTAGCTACAATGTGGATATTGCTATGGAAAATTACATGTTAAGTTTCATACTATCAGGCTTCATAAGTTTGTACTTTTTGCTCATTGTGATAACAGATGTTTATTCAGTCCCCCACACTATTAGGTGCAGATGTCAAGTCTACTGGGGACTCTTGTACCCATAATTTATGGGCCTTAAATAACCTATAAATGCTAGAGAAGATTAAGGCAATCACTAAATATTGCATTAATTCTCACAATCTTAAATTATTAGCTGTACCTAGTGACTATATTGAAGACCAATATTGAGAATGTTCAAGTTTACTTTTATGCCAAGTGTTAATGGAATGAATTTCAAATAAGAAAACAAAGTTCTATATGTAGAATATAATTTTTTGACTCCTTTAAATTGATTTATTAAAATAACTGTATTTTCTAATTTAAGACATATGATAAGCAGAAAATAAACAGACTCATTAATCCATGTCTATAAGAGAAAAAATGCATTACTAGTATAGTGCTCTCTCAATGACTTTAATTCCTATTTCTGAATTTAATAAATTACTGCTTTGATAAACAATCCTTTTGTAGAAATAGAATCTCAAAAAGTACCAAATTTCTTTAACTATAATATTTTACTCCACAGGAGGGACTGTGCCAGAAAATGTTCACGAAGAGAAATAATTTGTTCATTTCACTAAATAAACTCAGAATGAGCACCACCATTGATCCCACTGCGAGGGGCCTTGTTAAGGGCTATGTATAGTATAAGAGGTGGGAAGAAGACGACTCAGGGAGAAAGTGGTAGACTGAGGACTTTGAATAGGAGATTGGTATTTATAAATTTAAATCTTATTAGAAAACAATGGGGAGCTACTAAAGATATTTTAATTAACTTTTCTTCATTATAGATATCAAATAACATTGCAAAAAAGCAAAAACCAAAAATGGACAGTAGAGGAAAGAAGCAAAGAGCCAACTTCCCTTTCTCTCCCTCTATTAATATAATCATTCTTAGCATTTTGATGTATGATATTTTGCCTCTTTTCCTACACGTATGTGAATATATTTAAGAAAGATAAATTCAAATTTTGCAAGCATTTATTTTCTGTTTTTTCCCCTTAACATATTATTATAAGGAGTTTCTATGTTAGTTCAGCCCTCATAATAACAATGATGATCATTCCCAGAATGCTTTATTTCAGATGTTTTTAGTGTTATAATGTTATTTAATATGATAAATACTGTTTGGTCAAACAATTTTAGCATAAGATTTATTTCTCAGAATTATTTCCTCAGGTTAGATTGCTAGAAGCAGATTCACTAGTTCAAAGGTTATAAACATATTTGTGGTGTTTAAACCTAATATTAAATTAAAATTTTACTAAAGAATTATGAAAATGTACTCAGCCACCAAAAAATATGGCAGTGTCAGTTGCATATATCAGACTCAATATTAGGTATCATAATTAAACCTTGTCTATGAGCAAAAGAACCAAAAAGAAGAACCTGTTCTGAATTTATAACTTTATCAATAATGAAATTCCATGTATTTCCTATTTTGTGAAATATTTTCTAATTCAACATACTTTTCCCATTTCGTTCTCAATCATAATCTCAGTGGTTTTGCTTAAGCAGCTGTGTGAATTATATTTTTAAAATATTGGCAGTGAATGTTTGTTAATAAAGAAGTGACATGACCAGAGGCTAGGTGTATGTTAAGAAGACAAATCTGACTATGGTCCTATTGAATGGATTTTAGAACAGAATGACCAATACGAAAAATTCTGTTTTACATTTTTTTTGTTATTATGTTGGTCTGATATTGGGCAGAGTTGCTTTTTATTCCCCTATTTCACAGATACTACAGAGTGTTGACAGTATACCTTTCACAAACTATCTTCTTCTCCAGTTAAAATTTTAGTCATTGCTGTTCATTTTTTAACAACAGAAATGTTTAGTGACTTTAAGGAAAAAGGAAGCACAGAGAAATAATGTGCTTTAGATCAGAGGCTCAGGGTGGTAACAAGTTGAATTTAAATTGCCAAACTCTCAATTTAGAGTTAATCTTGGGTTTTGAAGGCTGACATATTTAGAGAGAATGTAAATTATATAAGTTATGCATATTTTATGATTGGTTCTATTTCATCTGGGCGCATATTGATTTTGCCTGCATGTTTCGAATAATTCAGCTTGATAGCCCTTTTGTCGTTTCATGCAGTCATGTCTGTTTTGATGATCTCTTTGTCATACCAGGCATTTAGCCTGAATTATTTTTTTCAGAATACGTAATTTTCTATCACATGCCAGGTATTGAACTAGAAGCCAAGAATTCAGATATTGAAGTTGATACATGGAATCTTCAGACCAGCAAGCAATGTAAACTAACATTCAAATGTTTAGTTAGTAATTGGGTAAATTGCCTTAGAAGGAAAATAAAGTGCCCTGAGAGTATGTAACAAGGGTGCCTGATTTAAGCTAATACATCAGGGAAGGCCTCTTGAAGGAAGCTACCTTTCTTTTGAGACCAAAGCACAAGGGAGTAGTGAGGAATGGTGAGATGCACATTTCGGATATTGTCGCAGCATGCGATAAGGCCCTGGGACTGGATAACTCAAGGGAGGCCACTGCAGGAGGCTGAAGCCCAGCGAGAGAAGCAGAAGTACCTGCCTCCACACAGGCCGAAGAAGGGCTGCCAAGAATTTGAGAACATTTCCAAAACGAAATGAGGAACCATCGACAAATTGTAAACAAGGACAACTGTAATTAAATTTCTGCTTAAAAATATAAATCTGGCTTCTGTATGGTGAATATACTCAGAAGAAGGCAAAAGTGGAAGTGAGAAAACCAATTACAAAGCAATTAGAGTTGTCCAGGCAATGATATATGAAAGGCTGGAATGGACGAAGATGGACTAGATGAAGATGATTCTCAGGTTCCTGGTATGGGTAACTAGCTGGTTGGAGACCATAGAGTCTAATGGTTTGGGCCCCACCCCTGCTGTGTGCTCCATAACTTCTTTGTGCTTTAGTTTTACCATCTTCCACATGAAGATGCTGATTGAAGATCATGATTGAGTATACATTTGGAACTCAGAAGAGGTGTCTGGACAAAGATAAAAATTAAGAATTATTGGTGTGTGGATGGAATTTGGTGCATAAATGAGGGAGCATGATCATCTCTGTAGTATAATCAGCAAACTAAGGAGGAAGGTGATTACTGCTGTGCCTGAGTTGACGTCATAGAGAGATTATATATGTACTGACTAGCCGATATAGAGCTTAAGTGTTGTAAAAGAGTACAAAGGGAGGGAGGCACGTGAGACGATGTGCACGTTTATAGACATGCATAAATCTTGGTTTACAGGGTGAGGTGTGTCTAGGTAAATGGCAGGCAATGAACCTGCAGACATAGTCTGGGGCCATTTGTGCAAGACCAAAGAGTACAGGTTATAGACGATCGGAGGTGAAAAGCCACTGAACAGTTTTAGTCAGGAGATAGGATCAGATCACCCCTGGCAAGAGAGAGAGAGTGGATTGAAAAGGAGACTAGTTAGGAATCTATAATCCAAATGAGAGGCGGGAAAGGTCCAAACTAAAGTGACAGGTAGGGAAGGAGAGTAAACAGATAAAAGCTAGGACTTGTTAAGTGGCAAGGAAACATAGAGGGATGACTTCCAGATCCAAGTGGGTGGATGGTTCGTGCCTTCATCAAGGTGAGAACTAAAGAAAAAGGCACTTATTCAATGACTGGGAAGACAATAAGTTTTTGGGGGCATGGAGTTTGTGAGATTTTAAGATGATGTTGCGGCCTCCACTCATAAAGTGCTAAGACCAGCAAAAAAAAGTTTTGTTTGGGTATTCATTGTAGACTTTGACAAGGCAGATAAAGCACAGCAGCATATTTATTGATTAAAAATTAGCAAAGATGAAAGATTGCCTGCAGATCATCTTTTTTTTTTTTTCAAGATCAGAAAACAGGCAAGTTTAGTATTGATATTTTAACATCCTCGGCAAAATCAATCTTACCTTCTCGGTTTGGAAACTTTAGAAGTGAGTTTCAGTACAATAAAATGTAATTATTTTCCTCGAAATTCCAAAAAGCATTTATAGTTTTTAATAACATTTCCACTGCGTGTTGCCCTTTGAGCTGCCACTTTTCTTTTCAATTAACTGTTGTGGTTAGTTTTTTCCCCCCTACATACCCATATCCTAAAGTTGGTATCTACCATTTCCCTAAATGTTTTTATATTTCTATCACATGTGCACATATCCCTGAAATTATATATAAATTTGTTAAAGTATCATACTGTACACATCCTTCTCCAACTTGCTTCATTCCCTCCCTTTTAAGATAGATCTGTTGAAACATGCAAGATATAGTACAGTAGTCCTCATTATTTGCGGATTCTATATTGTGAATTTGCCTACTCTGTACTGGTCACCCCAAAGTCAATACTTACACTCCTTTTGCAGTCATTTGTGAACATGCCAGGAGGCAAAAAATTCGAGTAATGAGAACTGCATATTCTCAGCCGAGGTCAAATAAGGTGATGACGGGCCTTCTTGACAGCTGTCATCCTGTAAACAGGTGTCCTTTTCGTGTTCTATTTAGTCATGATTTTTACATGTTGTGCTTTCTGTTCATAATTTCCTTCTTTAAAATGGTTCCCAAGTATATGCTGAAGGGCTATCTAATGTTTCTAAAGCACAAGAAGGCTGTGGTATGACTTCCGGAGGATAAGTGGAGGACAGGTGTTTAAGATAAGCTTTGTTCGGGCATGAGTTACAGCACTGTTAGTTGTGAGTTTGGTATTAATAAACCAACAAGTATATTAAATAAGGTGTATTTAAACACAGAAAGATACACAAAACAACATTATGTCTTGATAATTTGAGAAAAACGTGACCAGAGGCTCACGGGAACCTGTATTTCCTCCAGGGGCAATGATTCAGTATTTACTAATTCAGTGTTCATGGCAACTTTATAGAACATCATTACCACACATAATGAGAATCTACTGTATATTTACCTAACTGCTTTATGATATTCTCTTCCATGACTATGCCACATGTATTTACCCTTTGTCCATATTTAGATTGTGTTCAATTTTTAATTATAAAAAGTTTAAAAAATTATATTAACATTTCATCAGGTTATGTAGGTAGGAGTGAAATATTAAGGTCTCTACACATTTTCAGTAAGAGTAAATGTCACCATATTTCCCTCTAAAACATTCTATTTAGTGGTATTTTCACTAATAAAGTATAGAGGTTCCAACTGCTCTACCAACTATCAAGCATAGGGCATTATCAACCTTAAATATTTACCTACATGATAGATGTGGATTGGTATTTCCTTGATTGAGATATAAAATGTTCCTGATTTCCATTGGAACTGAGGATTTTTTTTTTTTTTTGTATTCTGGACTATTTTGAAAAGTTAATTATGTAAATACAGTTGGGTCAGATTTAATAATTTAAAATAAATAGAAAATTTTATGTGCAAGGTTGGCTCTTTGATAATTGTGTGTAAATACCCATAAAAATAGAAACAAAAGGGCTGGGCACGGTTGCTCATGCCTGTAATCCCAGAACTTTGAGAAGCCAAGGCAGGCTGAACTTGAGGTCAGGAGTTCTAGACCAGCCTGGCCAACATGGGAAAACCCTGTTTCTACTAAAAATACAAAAATTAGGCCAGGCGCAGTGGCTCATGCCTGTAATCCCAGCACTTTGGGAGGCTGAGGTGGGCAGATCACAAGGTCAGGAGTTCAAGACCAGCCTGGCCAACATGGCAAAACCCCGTCTCTACTAAAAATACAAAAACTAGCTGGGTGTGATGGCGGGTGCCTGTAATCCTGGCTACTCAGGAGGCTGAGGCAGGAGAACACTTGAACCTGGGAGGCAGAGGTTTCAGTGAGCCAAGATCGTGCCATTATACTCCAGCCAGGGAGACAAGAGCAAGACTGCATCTCAAAAAATATGTATATATACAAAAATTAGCGGGACGTGGTGGGTCGTGCCTATAATCCCAGCTCCTTGGGAGGCTGAGGCATGAAAATTGCTTGAACCCAGGAGGCAGAGGTTGCAGTGACTGTGCCACTGCACTCCAGCATGGGCAACAGAGTAAGACTCCGTCTCAAAAAAAAGAGAGACAAAGGAAAAAGTTGAAAGAAATGAATGATGTTAGAATTTGGGTGAGCACAAAGTGGCCCACAGGCCAAATCCAGCCTAGCATCTGTTTTTGTCAGTAGTTTTGTAGGAACACAGCCATGCCCATTTGTTTACATATTGTCTGTGGCTGCTTTCATGCTGCCCACAGCAGAGCTGAGTAGTTGCAAAAGAGACCATGTAATCCATGAACCCTAAATATTTACTATCTGGCCCTTTACAAAAAAAGTTTGCCAGCTCCTAATGTAGGAGCATAATTGCCATAGATTGATGTAAACATCTGAGTTTTTATCATCACTATTCAATATCATGATTTGCTATTACCATTACTCGACACTAAAACTCAGAGCTTACATGGTTGAAATTATTTTCTGTTCGTTTGGGCCTATTTTATAATTATATTGTCATTTTAAAACTTACATGTTAACTATAAGGTATAAACTACTATCTGCAAGAAGATGAATTTATTTTACTTCAAAATTATATTTTGCTTTTTTTAATAATTGTACCTAACTGACAGTACTATGCTTAAAATTCCTTTGATTAAGAAATCACACTGGTTCTTTCTTTATGTTTCCATCTAATGAGTCACTTTTAGAGTGAATCATTTCTCAATATGGCTTGTCCTGAGATACAGGCTAAGGCAAAAATAATAACAGATAATGTAAATAGGAAAAATAAATTTTCAAAAAATTACTACAATTTTTATCAGTGTTTCTTCTGCTTTTATTTTGTTTTTGACTCGTATTTGCTTAATCCATGTAAATATGTCCCAAGGAATCCAATTATATTTTTTCGCAGATACTTTCTTTTTCCTCTTGGAGTGGCTGTAGGTGAAAATTTTTCCTGATATTTATCACAAGTTGTTGATTACTCCTTTGAAATACCCTGTGATGCTCTATAGTCACTTAACAGCTAGATATATTTGGGAGAATATACTATGCATAGGTTTTATGCCTAGAGACTTAGTAGTTACCACCTTTCCATTTGACTACTTACACTATGAATGACAGAGAAAGGAACATTTTGTTTGTTTGTTTTTAAAAAAAGCTCTATTAAAAATAGCACATGCTCATAAAGCAGAGCACAAAAACGTAGGTAACTCCTTGTTAAAAGATCACAAATGGCTGGGTATGGTGGCTCATGCCTGTAATCCCAGCACTTTGGGAGACTGAGGCAGGCAGATCATGAGGTCAAGAGATGGAGACCATCCTGGCCAACATGGTGAAACCCTGTCTCTGCTAAAATACAAAAAATTAGCCGGGTGTGGTGGTGCGTGCCTGTAGTCCCAGCTACTTAGGAGGCTGAGGCAGGAGAATAGCTTGAACCTGGGACGTGGAGGTTGCAGTGAGCTGAGATTGCACCACTGCACTCCAGCCTGGTGACAGAGCAAGACTCCATCTAATAAATAAATGAATAAATAAATAAGATCACAAACACAATGAAATTCTAGCAATCATCTTGATTTAATAACTCTGAAAGAAAGGTTTTATTTAAAGAAGGGTTGAAGAAATTTATTTGAAGTTCCACCAACATCCACATCTACCTATCAAACAGTAATCTTGTAAATGACTCTTTGGAACCTTTCCTGGCATCCTTCTCCCTGACTGGAAAGGATCACTTCTATTGTGTCCCACATCAATATAGCATTCCTTTGACTACTTCTCTTTTTACCTTTCAGTAGAGTATAAACTCTTTCAGAATAAGGTTGTAAGGTGTTTACCTATGCATATCTAGATTCTAATATATTGCATGACAGTTTGTTGAATGAATGAATGATTTATTCTTCCTCTCAAATTCTATTATCGCAATATATTCCAAGTTTTATGTTTACTTCTTGATCTTAAAGACAACCCTGTTTGATTATCTTCTTCAGATTTACAGTTTGGATTCTGAGAACATCATGAAAGTTTGAATTTGAACTTGTTTGTTTTCTGCTTCATGTGAAATCCTTTAAGTGGAAACTTACCCTGATGACTCCATCCAGGCCTTTATTTATTCGTCTTGTTATCAGGAAGCTCACATTCCTTTATCCCATTAAAAGAAAGAAAAATAAACAGAACTCTTTTTCTTTCTACATCCTCCCAACACTTCTGACACCAAATGTGTGAGTTTTGCATACCAAGCAATTCTCCAATTATCTGCAGACATGAACTGGGTGTCTGACAATTTAACTTAGTTTTGGCACTTACTGCCTGGCATTAGCATAGACCCCACAAGTCAAATGCCACAAGACTGTCCCCAATTTCAGATGTAAGTCCCAGGTTGTGACTTGTTCTCCTGACAAACTGGCTATAAATCAGGGGTTCCATGGCCCCAACTTCAGGTTCGATAATTTGCTAGAACAGTTCACAGAACTTAGAAAAGCACCCTAGCTATACTTACCAGTTTATTATGAAGGATGCAACTCAGGAACAGCCAAATGAAGGAGATGCTTAGGACACAGTATGGGGGAGGGTACAGAGCTTCAGTGCCCTTTCTGGGCACATCACCCTCGCAGCACCTCCATGTGTTCACCAACCTGGAAGCTCTCCAAACTCCATTGTTTAGACTTTTAATGGAAGTTCCATTAGGTGGGCACAATTAATTAAAGCATTGGCCATTGGTGATTGAATTCAGTCTCCAGCCCCTTTACCCTCTCTAGAGGCTGAAAGTTCCCACCCTCTAATCACATGGTTAGTTCCTCTGGCAGCCAGTCCTCACCCTGAAGCTCTCTAGCGGCTTTCAGCCTCAAATCATCTCATTAATATGCAAAAAGACACTCATCGATGGATAGTCCAAGGGTTTTAGAAGATCTTAGAAACCAGGGACTAAGACCAAATATATATATATATATATTTGACATGCCTATCTTTTCTTTGGCTAAATGAAGGAAGAGAAAATAAAAAGGAAAGAAAAACATAGTTTTTTCCCCCCATGATGTCCCAGTCAGAAGTCTCTCTTAATGACTATATTACTTACGTAGAATGATAAAGACTGCTAACTAGCCTAGCAACTCATGGATCAACCCAAACTTCCTTATAAATTTTATTATTGTTTATTTATTTTTACCCGTAAAAAAGTGGTTCATAATATGTGTACACTAACTGGGGGCATCGGGACAGAAGAAGGAGGGATATGAGCACTGAGAAGGCAACTAATAATTGTCCATTGCATAAGATCTCTTTAGTGAGCATCAAAGTTAGAAGATGAAAGGTATGTATGTAATCCAGGGCCTTATATTTTATCAACAAAGATTAGTGTTTGGGGAATTTCAGTCCAAAAACTGACCCTAGTTTTTCTCCACGTCATGGACATAATAACTGTTATAAAATGCTTTGTTGCCTACTGAATAGCGATTAAAGGTCAAACCCTTTAGCTTGGTATACATTGCCTTTAACAGTCTGAGTCAAGCCCAACCTTCTAGTCCCAACTCTTGCCACCATCTCTTTATTTCCTTCCATGCCCACTCATTTCAGATTTCTTATTTTATGCCTTTGCTCCCTCTGTTCTCATTATCTGGAAGCCTCCCCTCGTCACCTCTATCTGCCTACGGCAGAATTAGTTGTGTGCCTTATGTATATTCTCAAATAACATTGTATATATACATTATATAAAAATACATTATACAGTCATTACTTAACACCTATAAGTTTTTCCTAACATTTAACCATAGCTCATATGTATATATTCATGCAATTACATGATTAATCTTGGTCTTCCCCCATTAGACTACAAGCAGAAATCAAGTCTAATTTAGTCTTTCTTGTATCCTTAGTACCTCACAGGTAGTAAGTGCTCCATAAATATCTCTTGCTATTGAATGTTTTGAAAAATATAAGAGACAATGTGAAATAGTAGTTAAGACTGCTGTTTCTGTTATCAGATTTCCACAAGTCAAATCCTAGATTCATCACTTACTATCTGTGTGACTTTGGGCAGGTGCCTTAAATTTTCTATATCTCTATTCTACCATCTTTTAATGGAAATAATAGTACCTATTTCATAGGATTTTTAAAATGGAAAATGAGAATAGATAGATAGATAATGTTTAAATATTATGCCTACCATATAGTAAGCACTCAGTTAGCTATTATTGCAGTTATGCTTATTACTAGATGTAGGAGTCCATGTACCTGTTTTCTTGCTAGACTATCTACTTCTTTAAGACTACAGCCAGCATCATTAACGATGTCAGGGCCTAGTCCAAGGCTCAGCATGTCATAGTCATTTGGTAAATGCTGATTAAATTGTTGTTGGATTTGAAGAATACTATTTAAGAATAAACCACTAGGATAGTTTGATAATGACTTGCCTTCCCAAGTTCCACAGTCTTCTACTATTTTTATTATGAAAATTAATAACTCTCACTTCTGTCATTTATTATGTGCCCAGTCTATTCCAGGCACTAATGATACATGGTTTATTTTGTTTAACTTTTTTTTTTTTTTTTTTTTTTTTTTGAGACAGAGTTTTGCTCTGTTGCCCAGGCTGGAGTGCAGTGGCATGATCTTGGCTCACTGCAACCTCTGCCTCCTGGATTCAAGCGATTTTCCTGCCTCAGCCCCCCGAGTAGCTGGGATTACAGGCATGCAGGACCAGACATGGCTAATTTTTGTATTTTTAGTAGAGATGAGGCTTTGCCATGTTGACCCGGCTGGTCACAAACTCCTGATCTCAGGTGATTCGCCCGCCTCAGACTCCCAAAGATGTCATTTAATTTTTGTAATAACTTGTGAGATATAGGTTTTTCATTATACAGATGAGGCAGCTGAGCTT
This sequence comes from Macaca thibetana thibetana, assembly GCF_024542745.1. Taxonomy (NCBI): domain Eukaryota; kingdom Metazoa; phylum Chordata; class Mammalia; order Primates; family Cercopithecidae; genus Macaca; species Macaca thibetana. Next base: position 100,086,293 of record NC_065582.1, read on the forward strand.
CAGAGAAGTTAAGGGACTTATTCCACATCATGCAGTTGGCAACAGAGAAAAAGAGAGTTTAAAGCCAGTTTCTTCCCTGTAAATGAATATGCTGTAAAATAAAGTGTTCACCTATATTTATGACAACAGAAATGGCTTTAGTTCATTGAGAATACACATTTTATAAAATAACTGGTAATGCCTCACAGCCTTGCCACAATGAGCAGCACACTAATGGAGGACCTCACTGACTCCTGGCCTTACAATCTCCAGCTGGCTTTGTGGACAGGGTTCATTAGTCTCAGAGTCTGGCAAAAGGACTGCAAAACATTCCATCAGCTTCCCTTGTTTACAGCAGGGCCTACATTAAAAGAAAGCTTGGATTATGAATAAATGGCATTTGTTTTATCCCTTTAATCATTTTCTGGCAGTCATGCTCACAGTACACATTCACAAATACACACAGATACAAATGTGCTGTCCTGTTCCCCAAAACAGCACCTTCAGAAGAACCTTTCAATGCAACATCCCCTCACTATTATTGAGGGAATGTGGGAGGTGTTTCTTCCCCACCACCCAAATGTACATTCACTTGTTGATATATCATAGAAACGCAAACAGATCACCGGATAATTGTGGTACTTACTATTCACAGTCATAGATGAAAGAATGATTTCTAGAAGTTTTCCAGAAGAAGCAGCTCAATTACTGCTGAACGGTGTAAGTCTTAGAGCACAGAATCCTGAGTATTCTCGTCCTTTCCTGAGGCGTTAATGCTCATTCTTGGAAGAAACCTGGGCTGCTTAATTCTTCCCCATAATATTTATACTAGAAGAGTGAGATAATATTTTAAGAACCCATGAATCAGGTTATCAAAAGCTGTTTTCATGTTTGATTAGTGCTTTGATGAATTTATTTAATGAGTACTCAGAAAAATGGAATGCAATTATTTTTTGAACATATTATTTTTGCTCCACTTAAATATAAAGAAACCTGTAAGGAAAACCTAGCTATAGTTTTTTAATATATAATTTATAAGTACATTGTGTCAGCTGTTTGTTTGAGGCAGCAAGGGGGGGAAAGAAGCAACAAAGGAATTACTGAATTTGTTTTTATAAGGAAAATATTATTTTGAATATTCATTAATCACCTGTTCTGAAGGTGATTGAAGGTGATTGAAGACTTACAGGCAGGAGATACAAAAATGAAAAAGACACACTTGGAAATCACTCACTCTAATAAGGACAACATTGCAGCACCAGAATAAAGAAGCTAATAGTGTCTGCAACCTTAAAATCCCAGCTCCCTCTAAAAACAACACTAGACCACTCCTTGCCTGTCTTAGTAGCTGAATGTAGCTGGTGAAACCCACACAACTAAGCTGAGGTCCTGGCCTCTCTTGTAAGCAATTCCTTCATACATTCTCCTTGGCCATGATGTCTCCGGCATCACTTCCTTCACCCCTTCACACTCAGAGGATGACCTCACTCGCTGCTTCACTGAGAACATCAAGAGGCAGCATCCACCAGCTCCCACCCTCATATCCCTCCACCACCTGCCTCTGGGCCCACAGTGTTCTTCCTTCTTCCTTCCCATCTCCTGGACGGGCTGCGAGTCCTGACTAAGATCGGCTCCTCCCCTGTGTTCATGATCCCATCCCCTCTCACCCACTCAAGAACTCTCTCCCCCAATTGTTCCTCCTTCCTCCTCCCTCTCCTGGGTCACCAGTTTGATGTCTGTCTACTGAATCATTCCCATTTGCATAGGAATATGCTATAGTGTTTTCCATCTTATTTGAAAAGAAAACCCTCTTGACTCTTCAGCCCTCTTTAGCAATCGCCTCTTTCCTTTGCTATTCTTCACAGCAGAACTGCTTGAAAGAATTGCATAAGCTCTCCTTCTAAAATGGAGAAAGAAAAAAAAAAAGAATTATTTAAGCTCTCTGCTTTCACTTCCTCCTTTTTTGCCTGGAACCCACTCTAATCAATCCCTACTACAAAATGAAACAGCACATTGCCAAATTCAGCGGTCAGTTCTCAGATTTCATTATTCGCCTTGTCAGCGGCATTTGACACACTTGATCTTCCCTTCCTGTTTGTTGTAAGAGCTTTATTGAGATATAATTTATATACTGTAAAACTCACCCTTTTAAGGTTACAATTCAGTGGTTTTTCATATATTTACAAAGTTGTGCAACCATGAACAATATCTAATTCCAGAACATTTCATTACTCCCAAAAGAAACCCCATACCCATCTGCAGTTACTTTCCCTCCTCCATCCCCTGCCAGCCACTAATCTATTTTTTGTCTCCCTAGATTTGTGTGTTCTGGACATTTCCTGCCAGTGGAATTATACGATATGTGTCCTTTTGTTTCTGCCTTCTTTCACTTGGCATAATGTTTTCAGGGTTCGTCTATGCTCTATCATGTATCAGTACTTCACTCCTTTTTTCACTGATCATATTCCATCCTACAAATATACCACATTTTGCTTATCCATGCATCAGTTGATGGACATTTGAGTTATTTCTACTTTTTGGCTACCATGAATAATGCAGCTGTGAACATTAATATACAAAATGAAGTGTTTTACTGCAAAATTTTATGTAACAGAATGAAAATTTGTTAAAGTCTTCTACCTTAATTCCTACAATGCTCAGTTTAAACGATTACTTTTTGCCTGAATTTTTTCCTGATAAAAGACTTAAAGTCAGAGAATTAAACAAATAATTTGTAAAATGGCAGATGGAACTGTGTCAGAATTAATAAGAAACCTCACCCTACTACCATGTACAGATTTACCTGAGCAGTTTCTAAAAGGTGAGATTTCCTTGAGCCCACGTCTCAGGACAGATGGCTCTACCATGGGGCCATATAGTTAGAGCCAATGTAGTTTCTTGACTCATGGTCATGCATTAATCATTCTTTTACTCTGTAAATTCAGATTATTGTGATCTCTGTACTATCAGTATTTTTAAGTGACAGATTTTGAAATTGAATATAAATGAAAGTTCTAAATAAGAGCAATGTTTACACAATAGAATTAATATGTTTTATAGTATCAGCTGATTGTTAACATTTCAATGTTTCTAGGAAGAAAGTAGATGCTATTACTTAGTTTCTTATTCATTATACAAACATTTAGTGGTCACCTACTGTTTGCTAAGTGCTATTCTATGAGGCAGGGCTATAGCAGTTAACAAAACCCACAAACATTTCTGCTGGAATGGCACTTTCCAGTTTGCAGAAGAGAGAGGAGCTGAGAAGGGCAGAGTTGAGGAAAACAAAAAACTGAGGAGTGTTACTTACTTGGGCCACACTGTGAACCTGTAATTGATTTGATCTCTTATATTTCAAGACAAGCTTCGTTTTTGGTTTTTGTTTTTTGTTTTTGAGATAGAGTCTCGCTGTGTTGCCCAGGCTGGAGTGCAGTGGTACGATCTTCACTCACTGCAACCTCGGCCTCCCAGGTTCAAGTGATTCTCCTGCCTCAGCCTCCTGAGTAGCTGGCATTGCAGGCATGCACCACCACGCCTGGCTAATTTTTTAATTTTTAGTACAGACAGGGTTTTACCATGTTGGCCAGGCTGGTCTCGAACTCCTGGCCTCAAGTGATCCGCCCACCTTGGCGTCCCTAAGTGCTGGGATTGCAGGGGTGAGCCACCACGCTAGGCCTCAACATAAACTTTTTGAGAAGTATAAAATTTCTTTTTTCTCCTATATGGTGATTTTTCTCACAAAGTTAAATTGAATTATGCTGAAATACAGACTTGCTCTAAAACTTGGATCAAGATGAGATTTTAATTAGTTTTAACTGTTTATCATTGTCCCATTTTTACTATTATAAAAAAAGATAAGCATGTGTAAGAAACTACTCCCCTCCTAAAAATATATATTCCCTAAAGCATGTTAATAATTTTCTCAGAAAAAAAAAAACTGGATCGTTAGTTAGCTAGTACCGTGGCACAGAAGGGATTCATTAAATTATCTATGAGGAGAGTAGCAGCAGTTTAGTAAACAAATCTCTTTTTTGGAAAGCTAAATGAAACTTTTTTTAAGCAAAAACAAAGGCCTTTTTATGACTTAGAGTTTTTTGTGGTCTTTAAATTAAAACTGTATTTTTTTTTTTTTTTTTTTGCAAATTCAGAACTAAGCATCTCTTTTCTGATACTTTGTTATTTCACATTTCTTCTTATGAAGATTATGAGTTTAACGAACATTAAAGAGAGGCAAGAAGCTTTGCCATCTTCCATACAAGTGATAGGTGGAGGAGAGAAGAGGCCAAAGATAATGGGGAGGACTGGCTAACTTTCTTTAGAAAGTCTAAGTGTTAAAAATTAGTGCTACTCCTTTTGTCCTTCTATCTCAATCTTTCATAGTCATTTGAGCCTTGAACATAATTTTCTGTCCTTTCCTGATCACTTCTCAAAGAACCTGATGAAGAATATAGAGTCCATGAAAAGAATAGAGTTAGAGCTTGGGTTTTTTGGTTTTTTGTTTGTTTGTTTTGGAGGTGGGGGATGTTGAGACAAGGTCTCACTCTGTCACACAGACAGGAGTGCAGTGGCACGGTCACAGCTCACTGCAGCCTCAACCTCCTGGGCTCAAGCCATTCTCCCACCTCAGCCTCCCAAGTAGTTGGGACTATCGGTAGACACCACAAGGCCTGGCTATTTAAAAAAAAATATATATATATATATATATATATTGTAGAGACAGGATCTCACTATGTTGCTGAGACTGGTCTCCACCTCCTGGTCTCAAGCAATCCCCCATCTTGGCGTCCCAAAGTGCTAGGATTACAGGTGTGAGCCACCATGCCCAGTCCACACTTAGAGTTTTTTTACTTTCAAAATGCAAGCACAGCAACTGAACAGTGCTTAGGGTGACTCCTTAGACTAAAATATCAGTTTGTTATGCTTAAGCTTTTAAAAATTACTTACTTACAATACTGCCTCATAATAGCTTACTAAATTATTATTTTTAATTTTCCTCCCGTTGACTCACAAGCACATTACTTTTCTGGGAAGAAACTTTTAAGTGGAGAAACCTTCTACTCCTCCACAAAGGAAAAGAAGCTGTCTAGTAAACAAAATCCCTCCTGCTTCATATCCACTTAGCATGGCAGATAATTCGTACTGTACACTCTCCCACAGAACAGAGAGCCTATGTTCACAGCTTACTGTTGTCTCATCACAGTTATATGAGGGCAATGTATCAAAATTAAGATTGAGGTATGATATTTTAATGTCTTTTTTATTTTCAGTCACATTAATTTATCAGGGTAATTTAGTGCCTGGTATCACATAATTTTTTTCGATGATGGGTTCTTTATACAATTTTTAAAGATTAGACCATCTTAAAATATTTTTAGTGTTGACTGTGACGATTTGTTTTTTGACTTTCAAAACAAATTATTGTGTATTTTAAGTATGATGACCCTAGTTTTATTGGAGGTATATATCTACCCCCCCTTTCCATTTTTATTTGCTAAACTAGCTTATACTATATCCCATAAAAAGTACTTTACTATCTTATTTGAAACTTTGTAAGTATTTTAATGGCTGAGTAATCCTTTATCATGTGGATATGCCATAATTTACATATGATAGTAATTTGGTTATTTAGAATGCTTACATTTTCATTCTATTGTAAATAAAATATGATGAACATATCTTCCATCTAGTTTTGTCCTCAAATTCAATTTTTTTTTCGTAAGGCTATGTTTCTAGAATGCTTCAACAGGTGCCAGAGAAATAAATTGAAAGAAAAGAAAATTTTAACTTCTTTTTTTTTTTTTTTTTTTTTTTTTTTTTTTTTTGAGACGGAGTCTTGCTCTGCCGCCCAGGCTGGAGTGCAGTGGCCGGATCTCAGCTCACTGCAAGCTCTGCCTCCCGGGTTCACGCCATTCTCCTGCCTCAGCCTCCCGAGTAGCTGGGACTACAGGCGCCCGCCACCGCGCCCGGCTAGTTTTTTGTATTTTTGTAGTAGAGACGGGGTTTCACCGTGTTAGCCAGGATGGTCTCGATCTCCCGACCTCGTGATCCGCCCGTCTCGGCCTCCCAAAGTGCTGGGATTACAGGCTTGAGCCACCGCGCCCGGCCAGAAAATTTTAACTTCTAATACCCAAAAAGAAAATGGTTGCATTATGGTAGGTAATATGACTTTCATTTAAAATGCCATTTATTCTTGCAATTCCAACATTTAACATATAACCAAGTATATAGACTAGTGGTTAAGCACAGGTACTAAGGCCTATCTGGGTTCTGATGGTAACTCTGCCACTTACTCACTGGAACAAATGAAATTTTTTTGTGCCTCAGTTTCCTCATCTTTCAAATGATAATAATAACAGCTCTTGACTCCTTGGGTGGTTGTAAGAATTAAATGGGTTGGTTTATGTAAATCTCTTGGAACCATGCCTGGCATAGAATAAGTGCTCAGTAAATATTAATTATAACAGCAGCAGCACCAGGATTTAAGAGAATGTTTTCTAATTTTACTGTCTCAAAGAACATTCCTTTGTTTTTATTCCCATGGCATGTTAAATACTAAAGTACCTTAAAAATGCCACAATTAGAGCTACTGCACACCTGCAGATACATGCATGGAATGTACTCTTTTTGAAATTCCTGGAATTGTTTGTATTTTAGTTGTACACATAAATCACACAGCATATACCGAGATCTTTATCTCAAATAGCCAGTGGCAGAATTCTTATGAGCAAAGTGTTCATCATAGGTGGTTTGGGGTTTGGGGGGTTTTACAGTTTTTACCTTCACATACAAAAGTTACTAAATGATCAAATAAATGAAGAAATGACTAAAAGAAAGAAGCAAAGTGTGGTGTGAACTAGTGGATGTCAGTTATAACTGCAGTGGAAAGAGAAAGCTGGTCTCCCCAGTCTGTATCCCCAACCCTTGGCCATTTTCCTGCTTCAGCCACATGTTATGAGAGAGGCTGCAGGTACGTCTCTCCAGCACATTCACTCCATTTATTACAGTAAGGCTGTTGGCTCGATTTGGAGTCCCTGACCAGCAGGGCTTGTCTGAGCCTCATGGAGCCAGTAGCAACTCTTGCTGAGATAAGGTGGGTCTAAATGGCCTCCTGGGCCCACTTCTTGTCTGTCTTCCCCTCGATTAGAATATGTTTCATGAAAGCATGGAGTTTATTAGGAGAATTAACTCACATGATCACAAGGTGAAGTCCCACAATAGGCTGTCTGCAAGCTAAGGAGCCAGGAAGCCAGTCTGAGTCCCAAAACCTCAAAAGTAGGGAAGCCGACAGTGCAGCCTTCAGTCTGTGGCTGAAGGTCTGAAAGCCCCTGACAAACTACTGGTGTAAGTCCAAGAGTCCAAAAGCCAAAGAACCCGGAGTCTGATGTTCAAGGGCAGGAAGCATCCAGCACAGGAGAAAGATGGAGGCTAGAAGACTCAGCCAGTCTAGTCCTTCCACGTTCCTCTGCCTGCTTTTATCCTAGCTGAGCTGGCAGCTGACTAGATGGTGCCCACCCAGACTGAGGGTGGGTCTGCTCCTCCCAGTCCACTGACTCAAATGCTAATCTCTTTTGGTAACACCCTCACAGGCACACCTAGGAACAATACTTAGCATCCTTCAATAAAGTTGACACTCATTGTTAACCATCACAGTCTCCTTATTTTAACACCATGAAATGTTGTGAAACAACGGTCCTTGTGCTTGCTTTAATATGGGCAGGGAATTAAGTCTAAATGTGAGATTTTTTTGGCTAATTAGTTTGAAATCTTACTGCATTTTCAGTGTTTGTATTGATTTTTCATGTCTACTCTTTTGAAAAGTAATCACATCAAAAGGAACTCCTGAATGAAATATATAATAGCATATATTTTTACTTCCATGTTCTTGCTATTAATGTTTTTTTTAAAAAAGTATTCTTGGTATTCTTGAAAATTGCTAAGAGAGTAGATTTTAAGTTTTCTCACCACAAAAAATGTATGTGAGGTAATGCGTATGTTAATTATCTGTTTAGCTGTTCCACAGTGTATACATATTTCAGAACAACATGTTGTATAGGATGAATATATATAATTTTTGTCAATAAAAAAGTCAATCTTGGCAAATATGGACTACAGAAGTGTTTTTGTAAGTTTATAATTTTTTAAAAATTTTTCCTTGCTTTCATGATTTTATGAACTTAAAAATGCTCTACAAAGAAATGTCATGAAAAATTAATTAGCAGTCACCAGATTTGGGCAAATTTTATGTAACAACAATAATAATAAAAACTAGCTTTTATTGAGTGTTCACTTTGCTCTATCCTAAATATATCTCTTTACCAAATTATGCTCATATATTTTGTTTGTGTGTGTTGTTTGGTTTTGTAAATTAATGTTATTTTTAATTGACAAGTCATAATTGTACATATTTCTTCATATATTGTTTTATATAATCTTCATAGAGGCATGAATTTATTCAATATTTATGTTCATAATTATTCCCATATTATTTTAAAACCTATCTGTTTTACTGACTATCCCCCAGGATAGTCAATGTCTTAAGAATACCTTGTGGTTGACTACTGGATTGTCTCACAATATAAGTATTTATTAATAGATCCAAAACTTTGCTAGACTTTATGGTAAAAATGTTAACAAGAAGAATAAAAGGAAGGAGAGAGAAAGATAAAAAATAGGAGGAGGCTATAATCTCAATCTGCAAAGAACCCATTGAGACCATATGACCTAGAAACATGAAAAAACTCAGATTAAAGTATCAGGCAATGTGTAATCAAGGGTAGACTACGTGGTAGTGTGTTATGGAAATTAAGAGTTGGGAAATTTCGGTCATTAAGACCTGAAGTTAAGTCCAGGCACTGTGGCTCAAGCCTGTAATCCCAGCACTTTGGGAGGCCAAGGTGGGCAGATGACTTGAGGTCAGAAGTTTGAGACCAGCCAGGCCAACATGGTGAAACCACATCCCTACAAAAAATACAAAAATTACACTGGCTTGGTGGTGCACGCCTGTAATCCCACCTACTCAGGAGGCTGAGGAAGAAGAATCGCTTGAACCCGGGAGGTGGAGGTTGCAGTGAATCAAGATCACACCACTGCACTACTCCAGCCTGGGTGACAGAGCGAGGCTATGTCTCAAAAAAAAAAAAAAGACCTGAAGCTTGTTAGAGAAACTCCACTGGAGTTATCTCAGCCTCAAAGGAAGTTAGGATTCATTTGGTTTGAGGCAGTTGAGTCGCCGATGGTGAGCACATGACATTCCAGATGTAAGGACAAGCATGGGAAAATTCCTAGACACAAGAAAAAGCTTCCAGTGTACCAAATACAATTGATCCGAGGTTTCTAATTTTTCCTACAATTCTGGCATAATGCTTTTTACATTTTAAAGGAAAACAATATTGATTGTATTGATACTCATTCTGATCTAAAATAAGAGAACGTGAGGGTATTTGGGGGGCTAGAGGGAACATAACTTCAGATACAGTCTGAGAAGTCAGTACCCCCAGGATTCATTTGAGACATGTGTTGCCCATGCATTCCGAGATAAAAGAAAACTAAAAAGCTTGTGTTTTTCCTATTTATTACCTTAATCAAAAGTTTGTTAGATCTTACTTTGCCCTACAAAAGAGGGCTACAATAGAAACCATCAGCAAATTCGTGTGTTGCTTTTTGGTAGTAAATATTTCTGAATACCTTTCAGACACTGGCATCCTTTATTCCAGTGGTTCTTAGCTCTTTTTTTCCCCACCTCTTTCCAACTATTTTTTATTTCCTTCAATCCAAGTTGCCAGTCTGACATACTCCCATATCACTTCTCATTACATAGAATGATTATTCTAAGGAGGGGTGGGCCTGGGGAAGATTTCTGTCAGAATAGAAATCTTCTCGGTAGGGTATGGGGTATATAAGATTTGAATGTTCTCCTTGGAAATATTTGTATCTCCCCTTCCCTGTGCCCTTTGCTCTATCATTTTTATATGTAGTTTAAATTTCATTTTTAGCTTGATGTTTTTCTGGGGTGTTATAAATTGGATTATTGCAAAATTAGAATAAATTGTCTTTTTCCAAAAACTTAATTTGAAAGACTTTAACATTTATCTAGCTCTCTACCATCCCTCTTTTTTTTTTTTCCTTTTAGATCCCAAAGTCCAGGAGTGAGGGATCTATTCAGACACACAGAGTACTGCAACCAGAGCTATCTGATGGCATTCCTCAGCTCAGCTTGTGGCTAAGCCGTAGAAAATCCTGCTTGGAAGACATGAATTCAGCAGAGGATGCTAGTAGTGCCAAGTTGGTACCCAGGTTGGCACGTTTTCTTTATCTACACAATCCATATTGCATTATCCGCTCTTATGTTTAGGCCCACATATGTAGGTATTTCTGCATTGATCTACCACTGGAGTTTATAGGATATAGATCAGTAAAGATATTTAAAATTCACTCTATGTTTTGAGAATTTTCTAACAGTTCTTATCACAGAAGCATTCTAGTTGTTTTGTTTTCCAGATTGAAACAAGTGATTTAATCAACAGAAGTTATGTTAGGCTCAGAGTTAAAGTTGAATTGTTATCTTTGGATGCTTTCTCATAGTATGTTCAGTGGAAAATATTATCTGCAATTTAAAATGGAAATCAAAGTTGTCACTGGAACCAACTCTCACAGACTAATTTTGAATGTTGCTTTTTAACCAGCATGTTGCACATTATAACTGAAAGCAGACTTCTCTGGTATACTTGAAGAAAAAAACCTGCAATGTTTTTTGAGACAGAGTCTCACTCTGTTGCCCAGGCTGGAGTGCAGTGGTGCAATCTCGGCTCACTGCAACCTCTGCCTCCCAGATTCAAGCAATTCTCCTGCCTCAGTCTCCAGAGTAGCTAGGACTACAGGTATGTGCCACCACGCCCAGGTAATTTTTTTTTTTTGTATTTTTAGTAGAGATGGGGTTTCACCTTGTTGGTCAGGCTGGTCTCGAACTCTTGACCTCAAATGATCCCCCTACCTCGGCCTCCCAAAGTGCTGGGATTACAGGCATGAGTCGCTGCGCCAGGCCACAATTTTCTTAAAATAGGTAAATTTGGGCTTGAATTTTATTTACTAGTAGCTTGAATTTTATTTACTACTAGAATTACCATAATTCCAGAAATTATATAATTTTCATTTTAATAATATCTTCCATTATAACTTATAACCTATTTTTAAAATAAAAATACTCCAGGAAGTTGAAAGAAGTTATTAAACAGAGATAGAATGTAGTTAAGGAGCTTGCCACTTTGTATTGCCTTATAGAAGACATAGCATTTGAGCTGGATCTGATGAAGATAATTTAGATGATGAAGATGGTGAAGATAATTTAGATAGGAAGAGAAAGAAGACAAGAGTATTGTAGATATGCTTATTTAGGAGGTATAACAGGTATTTTGGAAATTGTAACTGGAAGTAGTTGGAGATAAGGCTGGAAAGGCGGAGTGAGGCCAGGTCATAGGGGACCTTGAATGCCTGGTTCAAGTATTTTTTCATTCTTTCATTCGTTGAACAAATGTTTGAGTGGTTAACCTCTGGTTCTAGGAACTGCTTTAAGACTGGAGATGCAGAGCAATGAACAAAACCAACCAGGCCCCTGTGTTAAGGAACCGTAGATTCTAATGAGGAGAGCAACAGAGAGACATGATAGAAAAAAAGACTGTGAGGAAGATGACTTCAGCTCTAATAAATGGAAGGTATTAAGAAATTATAACAGTTTAATAGACTGACACAAAGATCATTTTAGTTTGAGTAGTCAGAGAAAGTTTGTTCTGAGACAACAGGAGGGGGAAAAAGTCTGTAAAAATCAAGGAAAGAGCATTCCAGGCAGAGATTATAGCAAATGCAAAAGAAACGAAATGAGAGAACCTCGATTTTATCCTAGAGGTAATATGAAGCCAATGAAAGTTTGAGCTGGTTAGGGGAGGTGACAGATACCATGGGGAGTTAGTATATTAGGAAAAGTAACCTTCCATCAGTGTGCAGGACAGATTGGAAGAGGTAGAGTTTGGAGGCAATTGCAGTGTTGGTTCCTTCAACAGATATTAATCTTTATTGAAATCTAGTTATGTGGCATTTACTGGAAAAATGTAAATCTCCCACTTGGGGAGATAGAAGATGAATGAATAAAAATTCAATAATTTGCCTTAAAAACACATTTGCTACGTGCCTATTATGTACTAGACACTGAAATCATAAATAAGATTCAGGTGCTTTTCTTGAGAAACATAAAATACAATTCACAATACATAGAAACATAAAATACAATTCAAATACAATACAAAACAGTTAAGAGTTTATCAGGCAGGGAAATAGAGACAAGGGTGCCCCTGGAAGAAAAAGCAACAAGTGTGAGGACATTCAGGGCAGTGAGGACAATTTGGGAGAGCTGCAAGTGTGGCAGTGGATTCAGGACATCTGCAGTTTACAGTGTAGAATGTAGGGGAAGGTAAAGGTGAATTAAGAGACTAAGCTAAATAGATCAGGTCGTGAAAAACCATATCCCGTGTTTGGATTTTCTCTTGAAAATGATAGGGAGTAATTCTAGGAATATAAGTAGAAAAATGATATAAATAGATTTGTATCTTATCAAAGATCCTATGACAACCATGGAAAGGTAAGGAACAAGGAAAGATGAATGGAAATAGTAAGAGGTGCTGGGAGACCAACAAGCAGGCCTTTGGAGCAATTCAGTGCAAGTAAGAGCCTTCGTGAAGTCATTGTCAGTTACTGAGAACAGGCAGGTGTGGACAAGTCTTTGTCCCTTGAAGGTGTGGGAGAAAATAGACTACTGCTTATAGGGGGGCTTGGTCCAGAAAGGGTTGGAGTTTTTCAATGTTTCTTGTGTTTCTTCTGGGTTTTTTAAATATTTTAATGAGTCAAATGTTGGCAGGTTTAGATGCTTAAGGGGCAGAGCCAGTGGAGAGGAGAAGCTGATGTTGCAAGCCAGGAGGTAATAGAACAAGGACCTCCAGGAGAGAATCCAGAGACCAGGTGGCCGTATCTTCTGTAAGGCAGCTTGGGTGCTGTACAACCATAAGGACACTTTTCACATTATAGCTTCTGTGAACAAACAGTGGTGGGCGGTGCACCTTCTGCACGGCAGAGAGAGAAGGTCATAAGCAATAGAAGAATTAGCCTTGGCCATTAAGGAACAATTGGAAAAGAATAAGAGGCACAGATATAGTAGTCCTCTTTACAGTTTTCTTCTCTAGTTTAAAAATCATAGTCAAGTGGCTAGGTGACAAGAGCTAGTGTCAATGTTATTTTGCCAAATTACCCTGTAAAGAATTATGTCAAAAATGCCTTAAGTAAAATAGTGAAAAGAAAAATTCAGATGTTTGTTGTTTATGTAATTTTTATTCTTCCAATCAGAAAATGAAAATAGTTTCCTGCTTCCAAAGTTAACAAGAGCCTCCTTTTGAAGAATGAATCAGTATTTCTGTGATACAAATCAAGAAGTGAGATTATGGAGAGAAGGCACAGCTAGCCATTGCTGTAGCAACTATTTGTTCTTCTGGTTGTCATATGTTATCCCCAGTTAAAACAAATCCATACCTATATTTATAAATTTCTTATATTTTTTCTAGTTTGTTTTTTAAGACAGGCTTTCACTCTATTGCCCAGGCTAGAGTACAATGGTGCAGACTCAGCTCACTGCAGCCTTGACTTCCTGAGCTCAAGCGATTCACCAATCCACCCACCTTGGCCTCTCAAAGTGCTGGGATTACAGGCATGAACCACCATGTCCAGCCCAACTTTCTAGTTTCTAAAAGTAGAGCCAGACAACCTCAAAGGTCTAGATACAACAACATTATCCGTGTTTAACCTGGCCACCTCTATCACACAGAAACTTTTTCAACTTCCTGTCTCTATCCATAGATCTACTGTATCTGTGAAGAGATGTTTACTTTTTCATTTGATTTACCTCCTTGTGAGACAAATTATCAAAAGATAATTGGAGATAATGAAAAATAAATTTTAAATCCTTTATATATCTTTGAAGTAACCAAATCATGTTAAATGTGTAATACAATGTAATCATATTTTTATTTCCAAAATGAAATATGAAGCTATTTTCATTTGCAGTTACTTGCCAGAACAAGTTATTGGCTAGTTCATATATTTTAAATTAAAGAATAAATGTGCCTGTGTGGAAAATACACAGAGCCCACAAAATCTTTCTCCAAATCTTCTTCTTAACAATTTATTATTTGTCCTTGTCTTAAATGGTAATATCACTTGGTAAAGTTACTAAAAGTCACTGAATTGTAGAAATAGGTGGGCTTTATGATATGTAAAATATACCTTAATAATACTGTTTAAACAAATACAAATGCAAAAAAAGCTGGAGTGAGGAGGGATATGCTTTAACAAGAATGTCACTTGATTACAAAATGCTAAAATACAGCCATTGTTATTAAGTCAATGCTGTCTGCAGAGAGAGTTCGTTTATTACATTTTAAGAGATTTTTGTCCTTCATACTTTTCTTTGACTACATCAGAGCATGGTGGCGGGAATAAAGGTCAGGTTCTCATGAAAGGTGATTCCTAAGCAGGGAGAGGAAGGGGGGGAAAATGCTCTTTGTTTTCTCATCCTGGCAGGATTCCAATTTGTAGCTTACTGTACTGTAATCAAAAGTTATTGAAGTAATCAGTATTTCGGGGAGACGTTAAAACAGAAAGAAAAGGCTGAAACATCTTGGAAGTTTCATAAAAAATCATAGTTCCATTGTGTGTTTAAGCAGAAAAGTTAACCAGTTTGCTACTAGGATTAAGACAAGCTCTGTGACTCTAGGAAAATTGTCATTAGGTTTGAGTGTAAACAGAAGTTCATGGCCTTCTTTCAAGGTACTGTAGATAAGCTCACAATTAATGAAAGTTTTGTACTCGGGTGTCTCATAAAGAGATTAATATTAAATGTTTTTATTTTCTATAATGAGAATAAAGAAATAGCTACCACTATGCCAAGTATTTCTCTAAAATAATATGAAGAATACATAAGGAAAATGTCTTTGCTTATCTTACAGATGTGTTCTTAATTTGATAGATAAATGAGGGAAACATAATAAATCAGTTTTCAATGTATATTAAAAATAAATCTTACCGTGGGAGAGTGTGTTTCAGATGAGAATTGTTCTATTCTAAAAGTACTTTCTTACCTATTTATTCCTTTTCCCAACACTTTTTCATTATTGAGGAAATACATTCTTCTTAAAAAATTTAGTACATCACTGATGGCTAAAGTTCCCTTTGATTCTCTTGCTTCATGATTCTAATTCACTCCTTTCTCCCCCAGGGATAAGTGCTATTACAGGTTTGGTAATGTGTTCTTCCAGACTTATTTCTACGGATTTCCCCAGGAATGTATCTCACACATTTTTTCAATTTTTTAAAAAAATTTTCATTTAGTAAATGTATTGTGGTGCTTCACAGATTCTTGAAAATTCTCCTATTTCCTGTATTGCTTCCTCCTGCTGCTATGTTCCTTCCTTCGCCCTTCTGTCCAAATTGCAGCGTCCTCAAAGTCTCCTTCCTGGGCTGTCTGCTCTGTCTGTCTGCTGTTCCTTCCACGGCTCATCTAGTGCCACAGAAGCAAAAAAATAGAAATCAGTATCTCAGGCCTGAGCTCAGTCCTAGGCCTCCAGTGCTTGCCAGAC
The DNA here is from genome assembly GCF_024542745.1 of Macaca thibetana thibetana. NCBI lineage: Eukaryota > Metazoa > Chordata > Mammalia > Primates > Cercopithecidae > Macaca > Macaca thibetana. Next base: position 100,101,943 of record NC_065582.1, read on the forward strand.
AATCTCCACTTCAGGATGTATCTTAAACTCGCTATGCCCAGACAGAACTTACTCTCATTTTTCTCTCTCAACTTTGCTCTGTATTTCATTCTCCCAACCACCAGACTCACAATCTTTTCTATCATCAGTCACCAAACCTTGTCAGTGTTTTTTTTTTCAATGTCTCCAACATCCCTTTCCTCATTTTTTTTTCCTCATTATCTCAACCCTAATGTAGGCCTCCATCACCTTGTGGTTAGATAATTAGTACATTTTATCCATCCCACTAATGTACTAGATTCATTTTTGTCACACAAATTATTCCAGTACCTCTGTCTTCAACTCTTAATTCTATATGATGGCTTCTGGTTCTGTATTTCCCATTCAGAATTTTCTACTGAGCCACACTCATGTCACTCTAACTAGCAGACGTGTCTTCCCAGTCCCTCTGATAACCCAAACGCTTCCCCTTCTCCCTACCCCTGTCATGCAGTCATAGCCAGCCAACTCCAGAATGCTCTTTGATAGCCTCACTGCTCACTGTCTTTATTGGGCCCCACAGCTTCCTCACCCCTTACCATCTCCACAGACACAGGAGTTTAAACAGACTCCACTCCTGCTCAGAACTATATAGCGGCTTACTTGTGCCTAGCCTACAAAGAGCTCCTTGCTCTGCCCGCTACCTGCCCCTCCAGCTGTCTTTCCCCCAACTCTATACTTGTCTTTTTCGCATACCTAGAGCCGTCAGAGAACCCACACTTTCCAGGGCTGTCTTGGTTCCAGATAGTCTATTCATGATCTGATCATGTGTCAGATTTTGTCTTGATACTTGCTTTACAAATTATAGTAACCCTATGTATAACATCTTTTGGTTATATCACACTCTGTCAGGCAGCCCTGTAACAATAATGTCAGATCTGCAAAATGACCTTGGATGAAGAACCTATGATTCTGAAAAGGTTATTCATTTCACAAATATTTATTGAGTTAGGTGAATTATCTAAGATCATGTCGTTATTAGAGTCAGGCTGGGATTAAATACAGTTTCAGGCTGTGATTATTTCACTATTATTTCCTACCTGACTTCTACCTTGAGTTCCTTTCCCACATAAAAAGTATGTGTTTATATTTTCTTTCCAACCTGATTATGAGTTTCTGAAGAAGAGAGACTGTGTGTTAGGTCTCCTTTGTGTTCACGCTAGTACCGAGGTGGCATGTCCTCAGTTGCTGCTGCCCTAGTTGTTATTGTGATATTGTTATATGTGCCCACTTTGAATTTGAATTCCACTGTCAGATGAGAACACTAACCGTTCTTCATCTAGCTGACCTAGACCTAGGTTAGAGATTGAAGTCTGACTCTAAAATAATATAATTTTTTAATGTGTCAGTTTCTCTCTTCAGATCCTTGGAAAGTACTGACCCAAGGGAATCCTGTACTGTACACCCTTAGAGATACTACAGAAGTCAGGACAGCCATGCGCTCTCATTGTCCCCACATAGTCGCTGTCCATCTTGTTGCATGTCTGTCCATCTATCTGGGAGAAATCCATTGTTTTACAAGGCTCGTAATATTTCTATGCAGCTCTCTGCACTTGTGGCAGAAAGTTTGTGCCTTGTGACACTTGTCAAAGAACACTTTATAATTTAATAATGTATTATAATAGTGCATTTCATGAGAATCAAACTTTCAGCAATATTAATAATGAATCAGTGTTTACAATGTTAACTGTAACCATTGCCCTTCAAGGTATCTAATCTGCAATTAAATATGACTGACTTCATTTCTGAAGTCCAGCCAGCAAAAAAAGCAGTCATAACTATCCTGTGTTTGTACTTCATGAAGGGCACTCCAATTACTTCCTGAACATGTGTTTGTTCCCTTACAGTGTTTCACTCTCTGCTACTTGGAGCCAAGTTTCAGAATTTTTTAATTGACTACTGAAGCTGAAATGAAGCAAGGCTTCTTAGATACAAGATTTATAATCATATGTACAATATAATTTGAAAAATTACCAAATATCATAGCCGACTGCATGGGCAGCTGAAGTAGCACCCGTATGAATGAGGGAGCATCTCAGGCTGCCTTATGAAAAGCACAGCGTGCACTTCAGCACGCAGTTCCCCTGCAGAACTGCCATTTCCTGGGATGTTTCTACTCTCTGACTTTCGTAAGAAAGATGTATTGAAAGGTAGACTGGAAAAGGGCCCCAACCTCTCAAACTGGATTAGAAGAAATATCTAACTGTATCTTTTCATGCAGACCATTTTGTAATTTATTCTTGACTGCCACTAGTTCCCATGAAAAAATATCCCAAGGCCTTAGATAAACTATTTCATATAAGTGAAATATCTATTAAAAATATTTTCTAGGCTTAACTCCAGTCTCCTTTTCAAATGAAAGTCTCCGATATTTCAGTATTTTGATTATTAAAGAACAAATTGTTCTCTACTCATTCACCAAAATCTGCCCTTCAATACAATTGCTATGACTACTTGAATTTTGACATTTTACTGGAATCCAAACTTCAATTAAATGTTTTTTCTAATTCTGTATACAGTATGAGTAGTTAATGAAATGATAGATAAGTAATGGCAAAGAAATGTATTGTCATATCTTCAAATAATTTCTAGTGGCATTTAGATCAACAGAGTATATCTGGACTCCTATGATCTTAGCTGGATTTATTTTACTAATTCAAAGTTAACAGATTGATATTGGGCACAATCTATGTACTGCACATATGCACTGGGCCCTGAGGGGCCAGACAGAACTAAGGTGTGGTGTGTATTGTTAGGTGTCTACCATCTACCAGTCCATTAATTGAGACAAACTGACACATGGTTAACAATAGCATATAATAGAAAGATGTTTAAAAGCAGCACAACAGAAGTGATGTAAAAGCAAAGAGGACTTGTTGAATAAAGTTCAAGGTCTTCAAAGGTCTTTAAAAATCTGGCTAAGCCTACCTTCCTGGTTAACGCTTCTATGGTTCATCCTATATCTGAGCTACATTACAACCACATTATTTCAAATGTTTCCCCGTAGTTTCACAGTTCCGTATCTCTGCTAACATTTTCCCTTTTATCTGCAGTGTCCTTCTCCCACTTTGTCAATAGTCAGTTTAAATTTCTTCTTGTCTATGAAGTTCCCTCTAACTCTTGCACATTTTATATAAATAGAATCACATAATATGTGTTCTTTTGTGTCTCTCTTCTTTCACTTAGCGTATGTTTCGAAGGCTCATCCATGTTGTAGCATGTATCAGTACTTCACTCCTTTTTATGTCTGAATAAATAAATATTTCATTGTATATATGAACCACATTTTGCTTATCTACTCATTAGTTGATGGACATTTGGGTTGTATCTACTTTTTTTCGCTATTATGAATAATGCTAGGATGAACATTTCTGTAGAAGCCTTTGTATGGGCACATATTTTCAGTTCCCTTGGGTATAAGCCTAGGGGTAGAATTGCTGAGTCATATGTTAACTCTATGTTTAACCTTTTGAGGAATGACAGAGCAACTGCCTAGTTTTGCATTCCTTTCAGCAGTGTTTGATGGTTCTAGTTTCACTACATCTTCACCAACGCTTGTTATCATGTTTTTTTATTATAGCCATCCTACTGGATATGAAGCGATGTCTCATTGTGTTTTGATTTGCATTGCCCTAATGAATAATGATGTTGAACATCTTTTCATGTGTTTAATGGCCAATTGTATATCTTCTTTAGATAAATGTCTTTTCAAATTCTCTGTTAATTCTTTATTTTGGATATAAGACCCTTATCAGATATATGATATGCAAATATTTTCTCATATTCTATGGGTTGTCTTTTCAATTTTTCTTCTTTTTTTTTTGGAGACAGAGTCTCACTCTGTCACCCAGGCTGGAGTGCAGTGGTGTGATCTCGGCTCACTGCAACCTCCGCCTCCTGTGTTCAAAACAGTTTTCCTGCTTCAGCCTCCTGAGTAGCTGGGATTACAGGCGCGTGCCACCAGGCCCGGCTAATTTTTGTATTTCTTTTTTCTTTTTTTTTTTTTTTTTTTTTTTTTGAGACGGAGTCTCGCTCTGTCGCCCAGGCTGGAGTGCAGTGGCCAGACCTCAGCTCACTGCAAGCTCCGCCTCCCGGGTTCCCGCCATTCTCCTGCCTCAGCCTCCCGAGTAGCTGGGACCACAGGCGCCGCCACCTCGCCCGGCTAATTTTTTGTGTTTTTAGTAGAGACGGGGTTTCGCCGTGTTAGCCAGGATGGTCTCGATCTCTTGACCTTGTGATCCGCCCGTCTCGGCCTCCCAAAGTGCTGGGATTACAGGCTTGAGCCACCGCGCCCGGCCTAATTTTTGTATTTCTAATAAAGACAGGGTTTCACCATGTTGGTCAGGCTGGTCGTGAACCCCTGACTTTGTGGTCTGCCTGGCTCGGCCTCCCAAAGTGCTGGGATTACAGGCGTGAGCCACTGTGCCCGGCGTCTTTTCAATTTTTTGATAGTGTCCTTTGAAGCACAAAATTTTTAATTTTGTTGAAGTCTAATTAATCTGTTATTTTCTTGTTTATAATGTTGATGTCACATCTAATAAACTGTTGCATGATGTAAGATCATGAAGATTTAAATATGTGTTTTTTTCTAAGAGTTTTATAGTTTTAGTTCTTACATTTAGGTCTTTGATCTATTTTGAGTTAGTTTTTACATGTGGTGTGTGGTATGAGTCTAGTTTCATTCTTTTGCTTGTATATATCCAGTTGTCCCAGCACCATTTGCTGAAAAGAATATTATTTTCCCATGGAATTGTTGTTTTGGCCCTCTTGTCAAAAATCTGAACCTAATTTTTCAAAAAACTAATTTAGGATTCTCACTCTTCTCCCTCCCACCTTCATTTTCTGAGAACATTGACTTTCAATTCAATAGAGATGTGAGTATGGTTTAGATCTACAAAATATAATAGCACAGTCCGGAAGTTTTTATCTTATTTCAAGCAGCAATCATGAAAGACTGCTTTTATCCTCCTACCTCCCAAATCTACCAACATATTCGCATCTGCATCCTTATACTCTGCCTTCTCTCCCATTACAGTGGATGAGCTGAACCTGCACATCTTTAGGGTCATGTATGTGTATTCTTGTATGTGTACTCTGAGTCTCATTCCCTCTCGCTCAAGGGCTGTGTGTCAATAGTCACCTCCCTCCTTTATATCATCACTTTCCCCTTTTTTTCTAGACTAGTCCCATGAGCAAAGAAATTTGCAGTAAATAGCTCTCAACATTTTTGTAATCCCTCTCTAGAAACAATATCCCTCTTCTCTGTTGGAGCAAATCTCCGATAAAGGATTGTATGTACTTGCTGTCTTTATATCCTTTCCTCTCATTCTTCAACCCACACACCACTTAATGTGTTCTTGTTGAGAACAACAACCTCCATCATGGCAAATCCAAAGGTCAGTCTACTGTCCTCATCTTACGCTATCTCTCAGCACTATTTGACCCAACTGATCACTCCTTTTTGAAGCACTTTGTTCACTTTGCTTAATGTAACATTATAGTCTCCTGGTTTTTCTCTGGCCTTACTGGATATCTTTTCTTAGTCTCTTTCGTATAAGCTTTCTTCTTTTCAAGACTTCTCAAATTTAGAGAACCCCAAGTCTCAGTCCTCTGACGTCCTCTCAACCTATACTCATTCCTGGGTGCTTTCATTCAGTTCTGTGATTTTAAACACTATCTTTATTCATAAGCCTCCAAAAATTATACTTCTAGCTCTAGCCTCTTCATTATATTCCAGGTAGTTATGTCCAGTTGGCAAGACCAGCTAGTTAATTTGTTCTCCCCATCCTCCACCCCTCAGGGCAATGTTGGGGGGCAGATTCAACAATTATTAAAAATGTTAAGATGTTGACAGCAAAGCATAGGGCCCTTCTGAATATGGGCTCTGTGAGACTGCACTTTTCTTTTTTTTGTTTTGTCTCACTATGTTGACCAGGCTGGTCTCAAACTCTGGGCCTCAAGTGATCCTCCCTCCTCAGCCTCCCAAAGTACTGGGATTACAGGCGTGAGCCACTGTGCCCAGCCAAAACTGCACATCTTATATGCCCCTGCGGCCCTGCCAGTTGAAGAAGTCCACTTCAATATTTAACAAGCGTCTCACATTCAATCTACATACAATAGAATTCCTAATTTACACTCCTAATTTACGTATTTTTCCTTGTCTATTGACTGTCTATTCCATGAGAATGTAAGCTCCATAAAGGCAGGAACTACAATTTTATTTACTCCTCTGTACACTCTATTGCCTTAAAGAGTACCTGTTGAATGAATAAATAGATGTGTGCTTTATTTTTAAAAATAAGGTTTGGCTTTTATTTTTATAAATTTGGAATAACTAACATGCTATTTTATAAATAATTGCTGTTAGATCTGTAACCCATACCAGGTAGATTACATATTTAAACATAAAAATAAAATAGCAAAAGTATTGAAAGACAATATGGGTATATATGTTATAATGGAGCTGAAAAGGAATTTCTACGTGTAGAGTTAAAAAAAGAGAGAGGTTTCACGGTGTAACATTTTTAGAATTCTAAATGTCAAAAATAAAACAAAAGCCCAGGAACAAAATAAATAACATGATGATAAGAGTATTCACATTATATAGAGAAAACATTTAATAGTCTTTATATAGAGAGAACACATATAAAACAATTAAAAACACACAAGGGAAAAATGAAAAAATGCTGTGACCAGGAAATTCACAACAGTAGAAGTAAGTATAATCTCACGAATAATCAGAGAAATTTAATCTGCAACTATGAGTAGCTGCATCTTCCAATGTTTATGAGCACAGAAGGAAATAAGCACTAGCTGCAGGTAAAAGTACAAGTGCTGCAGTGAAATGTGTAACTATTTATCAAACAGCTAAAAATGTGTATTTTCTCATTAGTTATCCTAGGAAATTATTCTACAGATATCATTCTCAATGTGCTGAAAGACAGAGCTTCAAGATTTTTGTTCATAGCACTTTTACCACTCCTTTTCCATATTCAATGCTTAATAATATGGAGTCATAAAATAAGCTGTTACAAATTATATTTTGCTGCACAACAGCAGTTTTCAAAACTTTTGTTTCAAGCCCCTTTGGTATATTGTTATGCTTAGGTATATCCGTGGGGGGTTAGGTTTCAGGACCTCCCTCGGGTGCCGAAATTCATGGACAATTTAAGTCCCTGATATAAATGATGTTGTATTTTGCATATAACCTATGCACATTCTTCCTGTATACTTTTAGTCATCTCTAGATTACTTATACTTAATGCAATGTAAATGCTATTTAAAGAGTTGTTGTATTGTCTAGTGAATAATGACAAGAAAAGAAAGTCTGCATGTTCAATAAAGAAGCGTTTTTTCCCCAAATATTATTGATCTTAGATTGGTTGAATCCATAGATGTGGAACCCATGGACACAAAGAGCTGACTATATTCTTAAATGTCACTGAGAACACAAAGAAATTTCATTTATGTGGTCTATATCTATTGATATATAGATATAACTGGAAAAGAGAGTTTTAATATGTATTTATCACTATTTAAAAATAATATTTTTAACATAATTTTTGTTTGTTTGTTTGTTTTGTTTTGCTTTTTGTTTTTTGAGACGGAGTTTCACTCTTGTTGCCCAGGCTGAAGTGCAATGGCATGATCTCGGCTCACCACAACCTCTGCCTCCCAGGCTCAAGCGATTCTCCTGTCTCAGCCTCCCAAGTAGCTGGGATTACAGGCATGTGCCATCACGCCCAGCTAATTTTTTTGTATTTTTAGTAGAGACGGGGTTTCTCCATGTTAGTCAGGCTGGTCTCGAACTCCTGACCTCAGTTAATCTGCCCGCGTTGGCCTCCCAAAGTACTGGGATTACAGGCATGAGCCACCGCGCCTGGCAAAGGCTGACTATATTCTAAAACGTTACTGAGAACACAAAAATTTCATTTATGTGGGCTGTATCTATTGACATATAGATATAACTGAAAAATAAGCAGAGTTTTAATATGTGTTTATCACTATTTAAAAATAATCATTTTGGTCGGGCGCGGTGACTCACACCTGTAATCCCAGCACTTTGGGAAGCCGATGTGGGTGGATCACCTGAGGTCAGGAGTTCAAGACCAGCCTGACCAACATGGAGAAACCCCGTCTCTACTAAAAATACAAAATTAGCCAGGCATGGTGGTGCGTGCCTGTAATTCCAGCCTCTCCGGAGGTTGAGGCAGGGGAATCACTTGAACCTGGGAGGCGGAGGTTGTGGTGAGTAGAGATCGTGCCATTGCACTCCAACCTGGGCAATAAGAGTGAAACTTCGTTTCAAAAAAATAAGATAAAATAATCATCTTCTTTTTTTTTTTTTTTTTTTTGAGGTGGAGTCTCGCTCTGTCACACAGGCTAGAGTGCAGTGACACAATCTCGGCTCTCCGCAATCTCCACCTCCCGGGTTCAAGTGATTCTCCTGCCTCAGCCTCCCGAATAACTGGGATTACAAACACCCACCATCATGCCCGGCTAATTGTTGTATTTTTAGTAGAGAGGGGTTTCACCGTGTTGGTCAGGCTGGTCTCAAATTCCCGACCTCAGGTGATCCACCCACCTCAGCCTCCCAAAGTTCTGGGATTACAGGCATGAGCCACTGCACCTGGCCCATTTATTAAATATAACTACATTTTTTAAATGAAAAAGAGTGAGAAGATCTCATTGTTTTATATTTTTGCCAAGCTGTAACAACTGGCTTAATATTAATAGAAGACAGCTGGATTCTCATGTCTGCTTCTGCATTAAATCTGTTGCCATATTTTAGAAAGCTTGACTGTACGTTCATAAATGAATCAGAGTGTAAAAAAGTAGATGACATCTTAGTATTACTATGACAATTTTTATACCTTGCAGATCCTCCCAAGAGAGTCTCAAGAACCTCCAAGGGTACTTGGGCCATAATTCGAGAATTTCTGCTATACAGTGTAACCACTAAAAGTACTTTTAAGAACTAGAAATGTCACAGAAATGTATTACTGACTACTAAATGAAAAATAATGTTACAAAATAGTACATACTGCATAATCTTTTTATTGTGGTAATGTATATATAACACAAAATTTACCATTTTAATCATTTTAAGTACACAATTCAGTGGTATTAAGTACATTGACATTGTCCCATCTTTTATTTATGAATTTTTTTACAATGAAAGAATATAGAATTTTGTTAAACACTGGATATGGAAGCAATGGGATTGTGTTTAACTTTAATCTTTGTATTTTTAAATTTTTTCTACAATGCTAATATACTGTATAATTTATAATGCAAAAAAATTTTTGTTTTAAGTCAAGGATGGATGACAAATACTTCAAGGAGGAAGTGTTAATTGTCATATTTTAGAGAAATTATGTAGAGCAGGGGTCCCCAACCCCCAGGCCATGGACTGGTACAGGTCCATGGCCTATTAGGAACCAGGCCACGCTGGAGGAGGAGGAGGTGAGTGGCAGGTGAATGAGTGAAGCCTCATCTGTATTTACAGCCTCTCCCCATCACTAGCGCTACTGCCTGAGCTCCGCCTCCTGTCAGACCAACAGCTGCATTAAATTCTCACAGAAATGCAAACCCTATTGTGAACTACACATGCAAGGGATCTAGGTTGCACATTCCTTATGAGAATCTAATACCTGAGGATCTGTCACTGTCTCCCATCGCTCCCAGATGGGACAATCTAGTTGCAGGAAAACAAACTCAGGGCTCCCACTGATTCTACATTATGATGAATTGTATAATTATTTCACTATATGTTACAATGCAATAATAATAGAGATAAACTGCACAATAAATGTCACTTGAATCATCCTGAAACACCCACACCCTAGTCCGTGGAAAAGTTGTCCTCCATAAAACTCGTCCCTGGTGGCAAAAAGGTTGGGGGCCACTGAGGTAGAGTGACAACTGAACTGCTTTTTGACTTGCAATTGTGACTTCAGTCATTTAGATGGATAAAATCCTCTGAATGGAGAAATCAGAATAGGCAGTGTGTGAGAAGCTGAGAAAGGATGAGTTTTGTTTTGATGGATAGGTATGAGCTAGGGAGGATATTCCAGGCTAGGAGAAAGACCTGAACAAAAACTAGTGATGGGAAAGCAGGGCATGATAGGGGGCAGAGTGGGTCATTCAGCTGGGCCCCCAGTCCATGTATGTGTCTGTAGAGGAGGAGAATACCAGGCCTGCCGAGCATGTATGGAATTTAGATTTTACATTGTAAGCTTTGAAAAGCAATCAAAGCTTTGTGACATCATTAAAGCAGTATTTGGGGAGATCCGTTCTGTACAATCTGAATTTAAGGTGAACAAGACCAAAATAAGTAAAATTTACTAGAAAAAAAAAGAAGCTATAATGCAGAGGTTAATACAAATTTAAATGCAGGAAAGGGAGGATGAAGGGGAATGGAAGAGAACAGTGGTGGTAATAGACTAATGGACAGGGAAGGAAGAGAGAGATAACAGTATCTCATTTAAACTTTTATTAACAAAGTATTCATTCAGGTATCACTTGGTTCGGCCAAATTCTGTACTATTTGTTTTATAAACAGTGATTTGAAGTCTAGCATGATATTATTTCCAGAAGTATTTACAGTTGTTAAAATTATTTCACTGGACTGTTTTTAAAGTTTTAAAATTGGATTGATTTGTTTTAAAGTTGTCTTCTTAAAGTAGTATTTTGGAGAATTATTGTGGAATTATCATTTGTTTTTAATGAATTTTCTTCTACTTAGTACTTTTATTGTATATATTTGGAGTGTAAAACGTAATGTTTTGATATGCATAGTGATATGCTTACTACAATGCGTTTTCTTTATATAAATAGTGAATTAATTTCACTGCCTCTTTGGGGATTCATTAGTTTTATTGGCTTGCTTCATTAATTTATGTCTAACTTATTTCCTAATTTATTCGTAATTTTTTTTTTCTGCTTATATATGTCCTCACCAGAATTCAATGAGGAAAAAAAGATGTTTGGCTTCAAATTCCAATAATGCTCTATACATGAATGACACTAAGAAAAGATAATATAAACATATAAACAATTATTTGATGCACTGAGTCTAATTTTCTGAATTTAAATGGGTTTTTTTTGCTAGGCATGGTGGCTCACGTCTATAATCTCAGCACTTTGGGAGGCTGAGGCAGGAGGATCACTTGAGTGAAGGAGTTTGAGACCAACTTAGGTAACACAGTGAGACCTTATCTCTACAGAAAAAATAAAATAAAATAAAACAATAGCCAGGCATGGTGGTGTGCACCTGTAGAGCCAGCTACTTGGGAGCCCGAGGTGGGAAAATTGATTGAGTCTGGGAGATGGAGCCCTGGGTGACAGAGTGAGACTCTCTCTCGTAAAATTTAATTAAATTAATAAAATAAATAAATTGGATTTTTTTTTTTTTTAAGACAGAGTCTCACTCTATCACCCAGGCTGGAGTGCAGTGGCGTGATCTCAGCTCACTGCAAATTCTGCTTCCCAAGTTCAAGCGATTCTCCTCCCTCAACCTTTCGAGTAGCTGGGATTATAGGCACCCACCACCACGCCTGGCTAGTTTTTGTATTTTTAGTAGAGATGGGGTTTCACCATGTTGACCAAGCTAGTCTTGAACTCCTGACCTCAGGTGATCTGTCTGCCTCAGCCTCCTACAGTGCTGGGATTATAGGCGTGAGCCACCATGTTCAGTCTTGGACTTCTAAGTGGAATTTTTAGATATTTGGTTTCGTTTTGTTTTTGTTTTTGTTTTAATCAGGTCATCTAAAATGCAGTCGGAGTTTGACACTTTAGGGACTAATACTGTAATGTTTTAAAATAGGATCTATTCTTTTTTAAATACTCTTAAAAGAAAATGTTTAATGAACAAAATAAGGCAGAAGCCTTTAACTCACCAAGGTGCTATTCATTACTTTTCTTTGTTTTTTAAGTTCCGGGTACATGTGCAGGGTGTGCAGGTTTACATAGGTAAACGTGTGCCATGGCTGTTTGCTGCACCTGTCAACCCATCACCTATGTATTAAGCCCCGCATGCATTAGCTATTTTTCCTGATGCTCTCCCTTCCTCCAATAGGCCCCAGTGTATGTTGTTCTGCTCCCAGTGTCCATGTGTTCTCTTCGTTCAGCTCCCACTTATACCTGAGAATATTTGGTATTTGATTTTCTGTTTCTGCATTAGTTTTCTGGGTAAAATGGCTCCCAGCTCCATCCATGTCCCTAAAAAGCACATGATCTTGTTGCTTTTTATGACTGCATGGCATTCCATGGTGTATATATACCACATTTTCTTTATCCAGTCTATCACTGACAGGCATTTGGGTTCATTCCATGTCTTTGCTATTGTGAATAGTGCTGTGGTGAACATACATGTGCATGTATCTTTATAAAAGAATTATTTATATTTTGGGGTGTATATACCCAGTAATGGGATTGCTGGGTCAAATGATATTTCTGTTGTAGATCTTTGAGGAATCACTATACTGTCTTCCACAATGGTTTAACTAGTTTACATTTCCACCAACAGTGTAAAAGTGTTCCTTTTTCTCCTTAACCTTGCCAGCCTCTGTTGTTTCTTGACTTTTTAATAATCACTATTCTGACTAGCATGAGGTGGTATCTCATTGTGGTTTTGATTTGCATTTCTCTAATGATCAGTGATGTTGAGCTTTTTTTCGTGTTTATTGGCCACATAAACATCTTCTTTTGAGTAGTGTCTGTTCATGTTCTTTGCCCACTTTTTAATGGGGTTGGTTTTTTTCTTGTAAATTTGTTTAAGTTCCCATAGACTTGATATTAGACCTTTGTCAGATGGATAGATTGCAAAAATATTCTCCTATTCTGTAGGTTGTCTGTTCATTCTGATGATAGTTTCTTTTGCTGCGTAGAAGCTCTTTAGTTTAATTGTATCCCATTTGTCAATTTTTGCTTTTGTTGCAATTGCTTTTGGTGTTTTCGTCATGAAATCTTTGCCCGTGCCTATGTCCTAAATGGTATCGCCAAGATTTTCTTCTAGGGTTTTTATAGTTTTTGGTTTTACATTTAAATATTTAATCCATCTTGAGTTAATTTTTGTAAAAGGTGTAAGGAAGGGGTCCAGTTTCAGTTTTCTGCATATGGCTAACCAGTTCTCCCAGCACCATTTATTAAATTGGGAATCCTTTCCCCATTGCTTGCTTTTGTCAGGTTTATTGAGGATCAGATGGTTTTAGGTGTGCAGTCTTATTTCTGAGTTCTCTATTCTGTTCCATTGGTGTGTGTGTCTATTTGAATACTAGTACCATGCTGTTTTGGTCACTGTAGCCTTGTAGTGTAGTTTAAAGTCAGGTAGTATGATACTTCCAGCTTTGTTCTTTTTGCTTGAGATTGTTTTGGCTATTTGGGCTCTTTTTTGCTCCCATATGAATTTTAAAAAGATTTTCTAATTCTGTGAAGAATGTCAGTGGTAGTTTAATGAGAAGAGTATTGAATCTATAAATTACTTTGGGCAGCGTGGCCATTTTCATGATACTGATTCTTCCTATCCATGAGCATGAAATGTTTTTCCATTTGTTTGTGTCCTCTCTGATTTCTTTGAGCAGTGGTTTGTACTTCTCCTTGAAGAGGTCCTTCATTTCCCTTGTTAGCTGTATTCCTGGACTTATTCTTGATAACACAAATAATTTTTACTTCCCCTTGTTTTTATTTTAAATATATTTTCACTAATTTATTTACAGGGTCAATTCAAATAAAAACACTTCACTTGGTGTTAAAGCAAATTAATTTTACCAGCCAGTATATTGACATTAAGAGATTTTTATGTTTGTGCTTGGTATGTCATGTCTCAGGAATATAAAGAGTTTATTTTATGTTTTATGGACATAGAATCAGCCAGTCGGTTACCATATCACACTAAACAATTTTGACATTTCTCTGAGGAAGCCCTGCTAAAGCCTGCTTCTCCGCTGTCAGGAAATATCATTTAACAAGGTGAAAGTTCACGGGGACAATTTAAGGCAGCTGATCTCAGGTGTGGTAGCAGCTGTTGTGTGGGACATGACTTAGTTTATGAGAACAGAAACACTATTATCCGGACTCCCACGGGAGATTTGGAGAAAGTCATGCCCAGAGAGTCCCATTCCAGGAAAATGTGCTTGAAGCACTTATTTATTGGCAATAATCACTAACTGAGAGTCCATCTGGCAAAACTGTGGATTTTTCCCTGTCCCAGAAAGTTGAGGAACAATTACATAAGTTGTCTCGAAAATTTTATTTTTAACCACTTTTTATGGAGAATTATAGTCCCTCAGTTCTTACAAGAAATTCACTTAAAAAAAAAAAAAAAAAAAAAAAAAAAAAAAAAAAAAAACCAGCATCCACATGAATTTCTGTACAACTTTGCTACTTCATGTACCATGAATAAATGCTTGTCTTTTGATTTGAAATCAGTACTTAATCCTTCTGGGGAATGTTTTGAATCTTATTTTCTGTGTTTGAAATGTTGGAGCCAGTTAGTTGGTGAAGAAAGGAACCCTGAATCGTGCACTTCCAGCTATGGAGGCCTTTAAACCCCACCTCTCTTAGTAGCTCTTCCCTCCGTCTTCACTGACAGCTTGACAAGATTTTAGAATCCAAATCAATGAACACTGTGAGCCATTTGGGAGTCCAGCAAGCCTACTCAGATACAGTTTAATGAAATAAGCCTGTGTCAATTTTAAAAGCAAGATACATCATCAGAATTAAAGAGGGGTGTCTTTGGAAAAACAGTGATATAATTTCTATCTCTATGGGATATTTTTCTTCTGCAATCTTATATACACTAGATAAATCTAATAAATAAATGAGGAAACATATTAAATTACGATGATTTTATTGTTTTTATTTTGGCCTTCAGTAATGCAAGCGTATTTATTTCACTGTTACTCAACAAAATAGTAGTACCTAACTAGAAATCCATTATTCCTGTTAGCCTCAGCTTGTTTGAGTATCATTGTTTGTTTTCTAAAACAAGATTTTTATATGGTTTTGTAATGATTTCTTAAGAAATACTTGAGCTTGCTTACATAAAACAACTCACAAACCACCTGTTATTTCCATATATTAGTTTTTTAAAGAGGAATACAATCAAGAATACAATTTAAAACTTGATTTTCCATCTGTTTTTTCTTTGCACCTTCCTCTTTCCTCTAACACCCCACCTGTACCACGTCCTTCCTCCACTTCAACTGGCTCCTGCCACTCAGTAGCAGAAGTTTGTTATGGTCCAGTGTATGCCTCAGTGTTCAGACAGCCATTATGTAAGACTGTGCAGCCATTATTGAATATATACATACACACACACACCCACACACACACACACACACCCCTAAATATAAACCTCAGGTGAGAAGAAAGGATTCTTTATTTCCCATATCCAACTAACAATATGTATATCAGTAAGTAAGGATAATACTTTATTATCTTGAGGGGCTATTGAATGGTGGAAAAGGTATGGACACTGGCATTTAGATACTGGCTCCATGTCGGCCACTTACTAGCTGAGCATTCACATTAATTGACTTCTTCATTTCCATATCTGTTAAAATGAGCACAGCATAAATTCACAATAAATACTTGTTGCTTTACCTACACGCACTCCTCCAGCTTCTTCTCCCTTTTTTATTGACATTTCGCTGTTGTTGATAATGACGATGATATTGTCCTGTAAGCCCCAAAATCCACTAGTGTTTTAACACAGTTTGCTGGAAAACTAGTTTACTGAGGATCTTGTATAACAACACCAGAATATCTAAATTATATGTGCACTAAAAGTCTTGGCTTCATGATTCTAAATAACTCATGTTAGATTTAGTCCTTACCATTTATGAATACCATGCATCTTTTGGAGTGCATTGCTCCTTAGTGTGTTTTACAAAGATTGACAAGAATATGAGGAAGAACTCTTGCCTGAGACTCACTCTGTCACCTAGGCTGGAGTGCACTGGTGCAGTCATGGCTCACTGCAGCTTCAATTTGCTGGGCTGAAGCGATCCTCCCACCTCAGCCTCCCAAGCAGCTGAGACCACAGGCACTCACCACTGTACCTTGCTAATTTTCTTTTTTGTAGGGATGAGATCTCACTATGTTGCTCAGGCTAGAAGTACCTTCTTATCAAACTTGTAAGAAATAAGTTATTTTAATATATCATTATATCTTAGGAAATAAACCTATCTGATTTTAAAACAATATCTGAAAATACATTACTGTGGCCAAGAAATGTTCTTGGTTCTTTGGTTGTTTTCAGTTGATGTTGAAATTAAAAGAAACACAGCCACATGGTTTTTGTTGCTCTTGATAGGACAAGAGCAAATGCAGATATTGCCAAACAATTGGAATCTGCTGAAGAAGTTATGTAAGAAAATTAGAAATCTGCAAGCCAGCTAAAATGTGGAAAAGGAAATTGACAACCTGGGAGAAACTGGATAATGTAGAATGATTAAAAGATTTCAGAAGGTTTGGATAGAATCTTACTTTTAGCACATCTGTGATTGCACATCAGTGTATAACCCAGGTAGTTTATTCCTTAAGCCAGTTATTTGTTAGTATTATTTTTCATTTGAACTTACATGTGGCATCTAGTTTATCTTATGTGTAGCTCTACAGTGGAAAATGTTAAAAAGTGGGTAGAATATTGCTTGATAAGTTTAAATCTAATAAACGGAGCTATACTTCAGAATCTATAGAAGAGTAATTGATGTATTCATTAATTCATTCTGCACTTATTGAGTGTTCTGTGTCAGGGCTGCAGGAAAGATATAGTTCCTGTTGTAGAAAACTTGCATTCCAAAAGGAAGATAATATATACAGTAGATTCAAATAATAATAAAACTGTGCAGGAAAAAAAGATAAATATCATCGATACAAAGGGCTACATGACTTTAAAAGGTCAAGAGATTTCTTTGGCCAGGCATAGTAGTTCACACCTGTAATCCGAACACTTTGAGAGGCCAAGGTGAGAGGACTGCTTGAGCCCAGGAGCTCAAGACCAGCCTGGGCAACATAGTAAGAACCCCATCTCTACAAAAAAATAAATTAGCCAGGCATTTTGGCACACACCTGTGATCTCAGCTACTCAGGAAGCTGAGGTGGGAGGCACAGTTGAGCCCAGGAGGTAAAGGCTACAGTGAGCTGTGATGATGCCTGCCATTACACTCCAGCCTGGACAACAGAGAGACCCCGTCTCAAAAACAACAAACAAAAGAAGATTTCTTTCAATTAGCCTAGACCTAAAGTACAGGTAGGATTTTTCCTGAAGGGAATGAAATGGGAAAATATTCCAGACAGAGGGAACAGCATGAACAAATATTTAGGATAGAAAAGTTCAGGGCAGATTTGAAAATAGCGACCCAGGCATGTCTGGAGTTGTTTCCTCAGGGGAGGTTTAAGCAGCTGAATCAGAGAGGCAAATTGGGGTTAATAGGTGGAGTGTTCTAATCATCATATTAAAAGGATTGGGGTTCATGTAGGAGGTAGTTGGGAGCTATTGAAGTTTTTGAGTACAAAACTTACCAGATCACAAGCATGGTGGGAAATTGACTAATAGTGAAATGTGTGCTATGGTGGCACACATTTTATTGTGTTATTCTAAGAGTACAGATAACCTAGACAGATTGATTATAGAAACATGACGGGGCAATCAATAGACTGGTTGAAGGTAGGAGAGGAGGGAGAAGTAAAGATGACTCATGGTTTGAATCTGATTCACAAAGCGAATAATAACATCATTATCAAGAAGGACCAGGAGGAAGAGAAATTTGGAGATCAGATAATATGAAGTCTTGAATGTTTGACTGGGTTGATAATACTAATAATTACTGAGCGCTTAATTATTTGCCAGGCACTATTCTATGTATTGTACATGCATGGTCTCATTTATTCCTTAGAGCAGCCTCAGAACTTTTAAACAACCTGCCAAGGTTGCACTGCCTGTCAGAGGTGAAGTCAGGATCCAGTCCCCAGAGGTGTAATTCCAGCACCCAACTTATTGAATGCATGTATTGAATGGTGTTAGTCTTGGAGGCAGAGCTAAACGAGGAGGAAAGACAGATGAAATAAAAAGCGAATGTTGATCAGGAAGGTTTGGTGAATTCCCGGAAAAGATCACAGAGAACCAAAGACTTTCAGAAAACTGAAGGTGAGTGTTTCCAAAAAGTCAAGAGTAGGAGAGGATCTAAGAAAAGACATTTGGATTTAGTGGTCAAAAGACCCTTGATGGCCTTAAAAGCAGTTTTGGAAAAGTGGTAAAGGTCAAAATCCATTGGCATGGGATGGAGGAACAAGTAATTTATGAGGAAGTGGAGGCAGCAGAGATAGACTTGGTGGAAGTCTGTAAGTGGGAAGGAAGAGGAAAATAGCTCTGCAGTACGAGAGGATAGGACTGCTGAGAAGCACTTTCTAATACCACTCACTTGGTTGCCTGTCATAAGGGAGGAGAAGCGAGTAGTGAGGGGCAGATCTAAGATGTAGGAGAGAGACCAGGCTGCTTCCAGAGGAAGGAGAAAATGATGAGATCCAATACACAGATAAGAGGCTTGAGTCCTATATGTGAGGACCCTTTCTCCTAAACCAAGAGGAAGTCAAAAAGAATGAGGCAAGATGTGTGTTGGAATGGGAACGGGGGTGGTAGGTGGAGCAGAGAAGACCAAAGGCACTCGCTTATGTTTGATGATCTTGACTTTCTCAGTCAATTGGCAGGTGAAATAATTAGTGAGTGAGAGAGGTTCTGGTTTGTGGCACCGGAGAAGATTTGAAGCAGTTGCTGTGGGAATGCAGTGAACAGTCAAAGATAATAAAAAAGGTTGCAACACAGTATTGTGGTTCAAACTAAGGTTAAGTATTATGAATTTTTAGTATAACTAGTTATCAAGTTATGAGACTTTTCTTTGTAATTTTTAGCACTCTGGCAATAGACAGCCCAGCAGGCAGGACTTATAAAGGGGGAAGAAGTGGGAGATGCTAGGGAATCCATTTTAGAAATAACTAGGCCAGGTGCGGTGGCTCACGCCTGTAATCCCAGCACTTTGGGAGGCCGAGGTGGGTGGATCACGAGGTCAGGAGATCGAGACCATCCTGGCTAACCCGGTGAAACCCCATCTTTACTAAAAATACAAAAAATTAGCCAGGCGTGGTGGCGGGTGCCTGTAGTCCCAGCTACTCAGGAGGCTGAGGCAGGAGAATAGCGTGAACCTGGGAAGCGAAGCTTGCAGTGAGCGGAGATTGCGCCACTGCACTCTGGCCTGGGCGGCAGAGCGAGACTCCAT
The DNA here is from genome assembly GCF_024542745.1 of Macaca thibetana thibetana. Taxonomy (NCBI): domain Eukaryota; kingdom Metazoa; phylum Chordata; class Mammalia; order Primates; family Cercopithecidae; genus Macaca; species Macaca thibetana. The sequence goes on from NC_065582.1 coordinate 100,121,241, forward strand.
CTCAAGAAAGAAAGAAAGAAAGAGAGAGAGAGAGAGAGAGAAAGAAGGAAGCTCAGGAGGGTCAGGAATGTGCTTTTTTTTTTTTTTTTTTTAAACCTACATGCCAGTTGGTTTGATTGCAGGCTATCCTCTGTGGATATCACAAAACAATTGGAGCTGAACAGAGAGCAAAGTGAAAAGGCAGAGGAATGGGAGAGGGAGAAGTGTTGGAGGTTAAGAGGGACGCACATTAAGGGGCTCCGTGAAAGGGAAATGTAGCCAGGGAAATGCAGTTGAAATACCGTGTTTGAAAAATTAGAAATGACGGAGGTCATGAATGGCACTCCCACTCCCTGACTATGCACTGACAAGAGGATGTTAGAAATAGAAATAAGAAAGGTATTTAAGTGATCCAGAACTCTGGCAGTGGCTGGGGTAGAGAGAAGGGGCTGCGATCAGGTACAGATTCATAAATGATTGTCAAATAATGCCCCCAAAATAGATTTAAAAAAACACAAGAAAGAGGAATTGTTATAAATGATGGAGACTTGAAAAAACATGTAGTTACAGAGTTATAGCATTAATTACTTTTTTTAAAAAAACATTGACATTTTATGTAATATGGCATGTTAGAGGAATGTTGATAGGGCAACTTAATGTATTAGGAAATATATGTGAAATCTAATATTGAATGTAAATTGCAATTCAGTTTAATGTATTTTGAATGCATTGAGTGTAAATTGTAGTTCAACTTAACATTTTTTTTTTAATGCTGGGTTCTTTATTATTGAGCTTTTATGTCTATTTTAGCCAGGTAGTATTAATGTGTTCATAAAATTCAGAAAGGACAAAATAATATTTCTGTCACTTGAATGTTAACTATTTCTGAAAATATTTGTATCTTATAAGATATTTAAAACATTCATGCAAGGCGCGGTGGCTCACGCCTGTAATCTCAGCACTTTGGGAGGCTGAGGCAGGCGGATCATTCGAGGTCAGGAGTTCAAGACCAGCCTGACCAACATGGTGAAACCCCTTCTCTACTAAAAATACAAAAATTAGCAGGGCATAGTGGCAAGCACCTGTAATCCCATCTACTCAGGAGGCTAAGACAGGAGAATTATTTGAACCCAGGAGGCAGAGGTTGCAGTGAGCTGAGATCATGCCACTGCACTCCAGCCTGGGCAACAGAGCAAGACTCCGTCTCAAAAAAAAAAAAAAAAAAAAAAAAAAAAAATTCACACAGAATAGAGCCAGCACTGTGGTTCCGCAGTTCCTCTATATAGCAATGAGTTCCAGAGTAGACAGGAGAAATCTCCAATCCAGTTTCTGTTCTGCCACTACCTTTCCATGTAAATATGAACAAGTTATTTTCTAGTACCAAGTTTACTCATCAATAAAATAGATCTTATGATGTATAATTGTGATTTTTCTACCTCAAGCAGCTATTTAAAGTGTTAAGCTTACACCTGTAATCCCAGCACTTTAGAAGGCTGAGGTGGGCGGATCACCTGAGGTCAGGAGTTCGAGACCAGGCTGGCCAACATTGTGAAACCCCATCTCTATTAAAAACACAAAAATTAACCAGGCATGGTGGCAGGCGCCTGTAATTCCAGCTACTCAGGAGGCTGAGGCAGGAGAATCACTTGAGCCTAGGAGGCGGAGGTTGCAGTGAGCAGAGATTGTGCCACAGCACTCTAGCCTGGGTGACAGAGCAAGACTCCAACTCAAAAATAAATAAATAATAAATTAATAAATAAAGTGTTGAGCAAGAGTTAAAGTCATCTTTTTAAATAAAAAGGTATGCAAATATACAGAACTAAGTTGTGTTACTAGAAAATCAAATTAGAATTTGTAAATCTAGAATCAAAAAAGTATAGACAATTTCAATTTAAATAAGTTTGGGGTTAAATCAACTCCTTTTGTTTTAAAAAGCTGATTTTAGTTACTGATAGTTTATCATTATATATGAAGATAGTTTTAGGATGGCAAATCTATTTTCATAAACACAGATTATTTAGTCAGACAGTGAAAATGTTTTTATTAGCAGGTATAGCAAAGAAAAGCAGATGCCTTATAATAAATAGGACCTTGTGTTCTAAATTCAGAGTTATGAGTGGTCTATATAAAATTGGGGAAAAGCTACAGAGGAAGGGGATACCTCGTGCCTACAAGCCCTGACTGTTTCGGAATGTCATGTTCCTTCTAATACTGGAAGTGATGGTCTGGACTATGTGGTAATTTTTTACAACTCATGATGTGAAAAAAATCTCATGTAAATATATTTCTGCTATTTTTCTTACAATGTATAAAATCTATGAGTTAGGAATTATGTTCCTAAAAATAACACCCTGGTATTCCACATCAAAGAAGAAATTATAACGGGAAGGTAATAATTAACAGACATTTAGAAGACTTTATGGAAAAACTGATTTTGTGTTACCTATTAAAAAATAAATAAAAAGCAACCTCCCCAAAATGCTGTTGATGTTCACGGAGAAAAATAACTGTGTAAACACATTCAGTTTTATAAGACTAAAATGCAGAAATAATAAGCTGAAACAATTTTCATGAGGGTGGATTCTGATCCCTTAAGAACTTGGGCAGAGACTTAGGGCACGTATCCTCCCCAGAAGTGGAACTACGTGCCCTGGGTGATGTCACCAGCGACTAGTAACCACCGCAGTGTAAACAAACATCAGCAGGAAATACATGTGGGTAGGGCAAGGGTCTAGAGGCATGCTTTCCTTCTAGAAAAGTCTCACGCCTTTCAAGGCTAGTGTTTTTGTTTTGTTTTAAGGAAGAAAGGGGACGCAACATAACCCTTGCCTTCTGCTACAGAAACCTTTAGTTTCGTGGGCAGTGTCTTTCCTTGACAAATGGAATCCTTGCTGGCAGTCTCTGTAATGTTGAGAAGTACAGGACTCTTGGCTCTTGCTGCACTTATTGGTTGCTTGCCCCAGACTGAAAATCTTGTCTGTGGAACTGCTCAGAGGAAAGTTTCAAGTTACCAGAACTAGGCAAGCCCACTGAGGAGCAGGAGCAGGAGGAGAGGAGCAGGAGGAGGAGGAGGAAGAGGAGGAGGAGGGACCATTGAGGAGCAGAAGGAGTAGGGTGCGGGGGAGGAGGAGGAGCGCCTTTAGTGCTGCAGCAGCTGCTCCTCTGATTGGCCGGGTGGTTCAGCTGCTTCCCTGGAACAAAAGGTCAAAGTGGACTGCAGTGTAAATGTAGAGAAGCAGCCAATAAAATAGCATTGCCTGAAGAAGTTTGGAGGCTGAGAGCAGCAGCAGACTGGCCAACTGCAGAGCAAGTTGTTTCTCCAGCCGTGCGGTGCAGCCTCATGCCCCCAAGCCAGCTTAGCCACTGTAAGAAGACGTTCACTGTACAGACGACTAAACTTGCCGTGGAAGAGACAGTTGTGAGATTCCCTTGCAAATTTACATACGAGAATGGCTTGTGAAATCATGCCTCTGCAAAGGTAGTATTCATTCCTATTTTATTTTATTCTGCTATGTATTTTTTGAGTGGTATCAAGCCATATAACTTTGCCAGTACTTGGCATCTTTTAGTAACATGCTGCAAACTGTGTAGAGTCCATTGTACATATGGTTCCTCCCTAAGAACAGAAAAAATTAAATATTATACTGCTCTTTTACTGACATTTTGCCCAATTTATCTTTTTCACTTGGTTTTTGTATTTAGTTATATTCTCTGAATGGAAATGAATATAAGAAAATACCTTTGAAATCTGAAGAAAAACATAGACTGAGAAGTATAGTGAGTGAGTTTATAATAAAAACTGAATCAGCTTCTTAGCAGTGTCTCTGCTAAGGCTATTTTAAAGGATGTTGATAGACTGAAGACATTTTTAAAATGCATCACAATATTCTTCTCTTCTGGAGTTCAGATTTAGGCAAGGATTTTCCATCAATAAGTACATCATAATATGTGAGAATAAATATTAAGGATAACATTTCCCCTTCAATAAGTCCAGACAGATTTATTACACAAATAGCATTTTTTAAAACTGCTTGGTAAGAATGATTGAGCGCAAGACTGTTTTTGTTCCTTCATGATTATAATACAGATTGTGGGGCTGGGGGGAGCGAAGGAGTTATACTTTTTGCAGAGAAAGGTAAATTTAAACAAAGGGGCTTATAAAAAAGAACTCTGTTGGTGAACCTAAGAAATGAAGAATGTATGACTGGAGAGGGCCTCAGGGCTGCCCAAGGTCACATTTTAGGATTTTAAAAATTACTTTTGCTAATCATATTGTCCCATTTCAACTTCAACTGCTTTACATGCAGTGGCATTTCATTCCATAGAAATGTTTCATTTAGGAAAACTATAGAAGGTTTTATTAGTAAAAAAAAAAAAAAAAATTAAAAATCAAATAGTAAATGCGATTTATTTGAGGATTGAAAAAAAACTAGACAAAAACTAACTTCATTTTTAAAAACCATGCCACAAATATTTCAGTGAATGTTTTTGTTTTAGCAATGAAAAATAAGGTTTAAAACACTGTTTATTTGTAAAATGGTTTCTCCAGATACTTACAGTGAGATCAAACAGTATAGTCATTTTTCCTTCACTGTACTAACAAGGACACCGTCATGGGAACCTCATGGGGGTGTCCGAAGAGTTGCTTTTGTAAAAATTAATAATCCAAGGGAGCAGAAAGTAGTTTACAAATATATCTAAAATTTTTCTAAATGAACTCAGTGAAAATGTCCGCATGCTTAAAGCTTGTAAGAGACTACAACACTTTGTGGAGTCTTGATCTGGTTTCCAACTTTAAAGTTGGAGACATTTTTCCCTTTATAATGACATCAGTTCTTAAGGGTTTTAAGTGAATTGTATTCTAGATAAGAATATTGGCTAGTACTGAACTCTGTGATAGCCACTTGATGCTATAAAACGGTTAAGAAAATAGATCTTTATACTGTGAAAACATTGTTTAGGCAGTCAAAACTATTAAGGCTAAAATAAAACCATCATTATTTCCTGGAAATTATTTTGTATTTTTAGTCATGATTAATGAACCTAGTAGGAATAAATGGAGGAATAATTTGAATTTGCATTCAAGAATGTTGAGTTGCTACTTTTGTTTCTTTGCATTACCATTCTGAAGAGCGCTGCTACGTGCATTCACTGCGGCAATGTTTGCCCAGCTCTTAGAGTTTAATTTGACTGATTTCCCTGCAATCTTTACTGCCAGCCTGTACCTACCTTTGATTATAAACCTCCTGAAGGTAAGGACCAGGTTTGTGCAGTTGTCTTTCTTAAGCGTGCCTTGTGAATGTAAGCATTTATGTGGAAAACTTTCCTGCCCTTACGTGTAATTGTTTCTTCAAATCCCAGTTTGATATCTTTGGCTATTGATTTTTGTGACTCTCATGGTAATGATGACTATTGCTGACTCTCCCCACCGTTATGGGCCTGAAGCAGGAAGGTTCCAGAGCCTTAGTAGTATTCTTAGAATGAGTGCTTTGTTGCATTCTGTTTAAGAGCACCAAGGAATAGAAACTACATTGAAACTGGATGAGTAAAAGAGTAGCTTTAAATAGCAGCTAAAGAAATTCATGCTCACTATTTGTATGTAGCAGAGAGTTCAATGCTTCTCATACTTTGAGTACATGAGAATTACCTAAGGAACTTATTTTTAAAATCAAATCCTTCCCATTGCCCTCCTTCCCTAGACTCACTGCATCCAAATCTGGAGGTATCTGCATTTTAACAAGCTTCCTAAATCTGATGCAGATGGTCCACCCATAGAGAAACACTGATCTAAATTCTAGTTAATGATTATAGTGCGTGTAAAGCTAGTGACAGCTGGCATATATAGGAATCTAGCATTATACTACTCAACATCTCCAAATAGCATATTTAATATCTGACCTTATGTGAGGATTTTTTCATAATTGATGCTTTCATTTCCTAAATTGTCAGTTTTACCCATTAAAACAAAACATACTAGAGTGTTAATATTTTCTCTTTGATTGAACACTGCTCTGTACTGCCAGTACTCCTAAGGTAATTAAGACACAGCTTTCCTTCAAAGAGGTCACATACCAGTTAGGATGCAGACACATTACCAGACAATTACAGTACCATGTGGTGAATTCAGTAATACACAGTATGATTAGCATAGTAATAATAGAGATGTGCCTAGATGGATAATATTATCCTGTGTAAGTGTATGATCTTATTAGGGGCATGTTTGTCCCCTAATGTCTACTTACAATTTTCATAAATGCCTCTTTAGCCTTTCTTAGCATATTGTGAGAGTGTGTAGAAGATACGTTGTTACTGCTAATCTGTAGCCAAGATGAGAATAACAGATAAGGTCAAAAACTAAAAATGAAATAAAATGTGTCTTGCTATCTGTTTATTATGGAATGTTATTGGTAGAGTTTCCAGGATGGAGTTGGCTGTTTAGAAACGGATGATCTTTAGAAAAAAACATGGCAGAGGCTGAATGTTTAAATTACGACCTTCTCTAAAGTCCTTAGTTCTTAATGATTCACTACAAATGGCTTAAAGACAGGATCTTATTAACTATCTCTATTGAGATAATTAAACAGTCCCAGTTATTTTTTTTTATTATTATTATACTTTAAGTTCTAGAGTACATGTGCACAATGTGCAGGTTTGTTACATATGTATACTTGTGCCATGTTGGTGTGCTGCACCCATTAACTCGTCAGCACCCATCAACTCGTCATTTACATCAGGTATAACTCCCAATGCAATACCTCCCCCCTCCCCCCTCCCCCCTCCCCATGATAGGCACTCCCAGTTATTTTTTAAAATACTAAAATATTTACAAACTACCTATAGCTAATAATAAAACTCAACATAGTGTATCAACTTATATGGATATTCTTGCCATCTGAAAAAGTTCCTTGAGAAAAATAAAATAATATCAGAAATAAAGGGAGAAACTATATTAAACTAAGAATTGAAATAGAAGTTTTCTCAGGTGACTAAATTTACCTTCTGTCACTGAGATGTTTTGTCAGATCTCAGGCTTAGTTTGTACCACAGACTCTTTGTACAATTCTCATTTCATTGAGTTTCCTTCCCCTTAGATATTGTGGGTCTGTAGGTAAGGATCTCTATTTTATGTATAGAAAGACTCAAGCAGGCTAAGATACAAAGTTTTAACTCTGAGTCATATCTAAGACAAAATTCTCAACTTTCATAGCAGTATTTTAATTTGCAAGACTAACTTTCCAGTAAACGACCTTAATTTATATCCACAAGGGATAACGATGGCAGATGAAGTTATGAACCTGTGAGTGCTAATGATTGATGTAGATTATTTGACTTCAGTGCATTGACATCTGCTTTCATGTGTTGACATCCTGTTCTTTCCTGGGTTTGTCTACCAAAGTGAGAAGCTGAAATCAATCATGTCTATGTAATTATTTTTTCTCATGTAGCAAATAATGATATCAAGTGTGTATTATCGAATATTTGTTTGATGATGGTGAAGCACATCATAATTCCAAATTGCAGTGGCTCTTCTTCAAAACAGACTTAAAGGAAGAGGATTAATAAACATCTATTAGTAGCCCAACATCTAAAAGTTTCACTGAAGCTTCTTATCAGTAGAATTCATCAACTCTTCCCAAGCATTGGTCTTTAGAATACCCTTTTGCCAACGTAAACATCAGTAACATGGGGATGATATGGGAGTCCACCAGGGAAGAACCCAGGTAATGTTGGGCCAGCTTGTGAGTTTCTTTGTGGTGTTAGAGAGCCCTCTACTGCTTGTGGAGATGACACCTTTCAGTTAATTTATCTAGAAGTCTCTGTTTTTCCTAACTTGTTGGCACTCTGGTAGCACTCCTGGCTCTGCCCCCTCCCTCAACTAACACAGTCTAGGAGGGAGTTAAAAGCTGCCTCACTTCAAATCTGGGCCAATGCCTATGGGTTGTGTGTCTGAATTTATTCTTCATCACTGTCATTCAGAACAAATAAGATCTCTCTAGGCTCTGTTCTCACATGATGGTTGAATTACCCATGGAGCCCAAATATTTGCTAATTACTCCAAATAAAGAAGATAACATGAACTTAGGTGAGGATATTTTCAAATTTAAGATCATCCTGTTTAAACCACTGAAAAAGTAAAGATGTTAGCTATTCAGTACAAACCAGTGGTAAACTTGCCATCAGAAAACATATACAGACATGGACAACTAAGTTAGTTGGCCATATATGAATTTGAGCAGGTCATTTTCATTGTCTATAAGAGATGATACCACTCAAGGTACTTATTTTATGAGGGAAATTTTGGAGTTAAAGAATGTGATAGGACCAGGCACAGTGGCTCATGCCTGTAATACCAGCACTCTGGAAGGCCAAGTCTGGGGAATCACTGGAGGTCAGCAGTTTGAGACCAGCCTGGCTAACATGGTGAAATCTGTGTCTACCAAAAATACAAAAAGAAAAACAAACAAACAAACAAACAAAAACTATATGGGTGTGCTGGCATGCTCTTGTAATCCCAGCTACTTGGGAGGCTGAGGCACAAGAATCACCTGAACCCTGGAGTTAGAGATTGTAGTGAGCTGAGTTCACGCCACTGCACTCCAGTCTGGGCGACAGAGGAAGACTCTGTCTCAAAAAAAACCAAAAAGTGATAGTTTTGGTTTTGTGGGGTTTGTTTTGTTTTGTTAATGATGAAACTACTCAGATGTAAAGGGCATGTTGCTTTTCTTTTAGTTTGTCTTCTTATGCTTACAATGCACTTTCAATTCCATCAGTGCAAGATTGCTTAGCACAGTTTAGGTAGTGCTGTATCATTGTATTGCACTTCATCACATCAATATTGGAAGATGACCTCTAGAATTGTTTGCTGGAAGTACTGTTGAAAATAGAATTGAACCAAATTTCTTGAAACTCTCAAAGGCTTCACCCTATTTTTCCTAAGAAACTTACATTTGTCTGTGATGATCAGAATGGATTCCCAATGGAATAGTATGTTCTGTTTTAAACCTTTTTAATGCACTATTTATTCTTACCATAAGAAGAACTAGAAATAACTTTTTTTTTTTGGAGACAGAGTCTTGCTCTGTCACCCAGGTTGGAGTGCAGTGGTACAATCTTGGCTCACTGCAACCTCCACCTCCAGGGTTCAAGCAATTTCCCTGCCTCATCCTCCTGAGTAGCTGAGACTACAGGCATGCACCACCATGCCCAGCTAATTTTTGTATTGTTAGCAGAGACAAGGTTTCACCATGTTGGCCAGGCTGGTCTCGAACTCCTGACCTCAAGTGGTCTACCCGCCTCAGCCTCTCAAAATGCTGGGATAACAGGCATGAACCACCATGCTTGGCCATAGAAATCACTTTTTAACAGCTTTATTGAGATATAATTCACATACCATACAGTTCACACATTTAAAATGTGCAGTTCAGTAGTTTTGAGTATATTCACAGAGTTGTACAGTTTGTATGTAATCGTATCATCAGTTTGCATGTAATCATATCATAGATAATCTTTTGTGACTAGTTTCTTTCCCTTGGTATAATATTTTCAAGATTCATCCATGTTGTGGCATGTATCAATACTTCATTGTTTTTTATGACTGAATAATATTATGATATATGGATGTAGCAAATTTTGTTTTTCCATTCATTAGTTGATGGACATTTGGGTTATTTCCACCCTTTGGCTGTTATGAATAATGCTGCTATTAACATATGCAAAAGTAACTTTTGAGAATTATGAAAATATAGACTCTATTTTAGAGCCAAACGGATCCCTAGAGATAACCTAAGTCATAGCTTCCGTTTTCAGATGATTGAACTCAAACACAGGGAAATAAAATGACTTGCTCAGTCACATATACAGAAACAAATGGAAAACACTCTACACACATGTCTAAAGAATAGCCATTTGTACACGAAGTTAATGATCATGGCATGTATTTGGGATTAATAGTGGAGTTTTCCCCCATTAGAAGCTTAGTAAAGGGAAGAGTCTATTGTCATTCAAAAGAGAAAAACTAGCTAACTGGCAGAGGAAACTGATCTCCTGACCTTGCTCCCGTTAGCAATGAGCTCTAATATATAGACACTTACTGCACTAGAGATTAAAAATGACTCTGGACAGGGCAGCTTAAGTTGTTTTTATGTTAGGCACGTAGCAGGTACTCAGTAAACACTTGTTGAATTGGAGACTACAAAGAAATTTAATGGAAGCATATCAGAACACTATTGTCCACAGAATTTCTAAAGCCTTCCATATAAATTTCTAGGAATATTCTTATACTAAAAAAATTGCAAGTAATTTACTCACCCTTAGTTATTATATAAGCATTCCTGTAGTGCAAAGAAAAAACAATTTGGAATGCTACTTCTGTTTACATTGCAGAGTATTTGATATTTACCCTGAGAAAGATGAAATAGTTTTTAGTTTATTTCCTAGAGTTACTGTATTCATTAATGCAGTTTAAGGAAAATGAAGCTCCTATTTTACATGTACATTAAAATAGGAAGGTTTCCTCTTCTGCTTCTTTTTTATTATATAATGATGGGATAAAAGACTATTTTGTAATTATCTGGAATTAATTCTACTTTGGTTTTTTTAAGATAAAGATTTATTCAAAAAAGTTGAATTTACCTTTGATTTTTTTTTTTTTTTTTTTTTTTTTTTTTTTAGAAAAGAACTTGGATTATCTTATTCCTATTACAGATAGCAACCATTACTATTTTGTATTTGGAGAAATGTTTTGTCATAGACACTGAGCAGTTTATACGCTGGGGATAAACATACTTCTGCAATGGAAAATGTTAAGAGTGATGTTACATTCAGTCTTCTTTAATTTTTCTAAGTAGATGTAGCTCAAAATTGAATTTCTAATAAATATTTTAAAGTTTTCAGATTATAATAAACATTTGCAGGTCATACAGTATCTCAGCTGATAGGGATACACTGAAGGAAATTATGACAAGCCCATTTTTACACATAAAAATGGCAGATGAACTTTGTTTTGATCAAGTACACATGAGTACACTTTAAAAATTGTAAATTAATCTTTCGACCTATGTCCTTTTCTTGCGAAGAAATTTGTATATATCTATATTTCTAAATTTAAAATCCCTTTCAAATTTTAAGCCATCATTTTAAGATAAGCTGTAAAATAAATTTGACTTCTGATATCAGATATAGACTTACAGTATTGTTGCTAAACAAATACCGGACTCCAGAACCAAAGTATAGTACATTATAACCCTTATGCAAATTATCCCAAAGCCAGATATAGAAATTGATTTTAGTTTTTGCACGAGAAAAGGCATGTTAATGGGAAATAGTAGGGCCAGGGGTGGTAAAAACAAGATAGGGAGAAGCCTCAGAAGTTGCTCTTTAAAATTAAGGTGCCTAAGTAACAAAGTGAAAATAATGAGGTGGGGGTGTGGTTTAAGACGTACGTTTTATAATACCTTTAAAGACCAAGCTCAGGAAAACATGGTATCTTCTCATCAGATCTAAGAATAAAACTCAGGGAAGCTGGGTGCGGTGGCTCACACCTGTAATCCCAGTGCTCTGGTAGGCAGAGGCAGGAGGATCGCTGGAAGCCGGGAGTTGGAGACCAGCCTGGGCAACATAGTAAGACTCTGTCTCTACAAAACTTTTTTTAAAAAGTATCTGTGCATGGTGGCGTATGCCTGTAGTCCTACCTACAAGCTGAGGTAGGAGGGTTACTCTAGCCCAGGAGTTTGAGGCTACAGTGAGTTATGATCATGCCACTGTACTCCAGCCTGGATGACAGATTAAGACCCTGTCACCCTCCCCACCAAAAAAAGACTTCAGAAGACTCGAACTTACTAGAAATAAAAATAAAGAATTGAACTGCTTTACTCAGATCATTATATTAAAGGAATGGAACTGAAAGGCTAGAGAAAAAATTAAGCATTTAGAAAAAAACAATAAGTATCAGTATTTTACAGTCAGCAAAGTGATTATAAAGAGAAACTAATTTCGCTGTCTAGGTTAAAATAACTCTTGAAACTAAAATTAGAAATTAAATGCTGGCCTGAATAGACCATTGATACACTGTGTTTTACTTTTATAAGTGACTTTCCTTTATTTTCAACTCCTTGATTTAATAGAAACCCAAGAGCCTGCCTGTTTCTCCAGTGTCAGCTTTCTGGCAGGTCACTGCTGCACCACGGTGCTGAACTCCCTCGATTGCCACACCTGCCGAGTTATTAATTCTCCCATGCTTTCAAAGCACATTCTGTCTCTCTCTCTCTCTCTCTCTCTCTCTCTCTCTCTCTCTGAGTTCTCGTCCTGTCCATTATCTTTCTCCCAGAAATACCTACGTGACCCTCAAAATTCACTCCCTGTGTGGCTTATCTAACTGAACCTCAGCTAATCTGCCAGACTGCATAGTGCTTCAGAGTGGAAAGGCTGGAGCTCTGACTTCAGACTTGGATTGGAACCTCAGCCGTGACTGCCTCTATGGCCTTCAGCCTGTTAATTAACCTTTCTAAAACTTGTTCTTCTTATCTGAAAAATCTGGTTAGTAATTCCTTCCTCCATGATGTCTTTGAGGATTGAATGAGATAATGCACATAAACTCTTAGCACAAAGCCTGGCTTTTTATGGTGAGCTCTCAATCAATGGTAGTTATGTATGCCTTTTTTTTTTTTTTTAATAATAATCACATTTCAAGTTTCCATTTCTCTGCTATCTTGTAAATTCCGTGAAGGGTGGGATTGTGTTTTCTTAGCCTCTGTATCTCCAGCACCTACCATGGATTCTAATAAGTAGTGTACACTCAGAAAATGCTTCCCGTATGAGCACCTGCCCATGGTTGTAGAAGCACCCAAAGCCCAGGTGTAGGTTGACATCAAACTTTCATTCACTTTCCAGTTGCTGCTCATCATCCTAAAAAGCAGCAGAAAGTCAAGATGATGTCAGAAACAAGCCTTGACCCATTTTGCTGGCACAGTCCTCCTCTGGCTGAGGTGAGGGTGTTCAGGAGAGGATGACAGGATAATTTGCGTGCCTCCTTTTGTCTTTGTCTCAAGAATTCCACATTCAGAGTTAACAGTTTGGGAAATTGTGTATCTGTTAAATCAAAACTGTATTAAAAAACCCTTAATAAATTTGCAGTAAGGTAATAATTGAAAGAAGTTAGCAAAAACAATTTTCTTTTTCCTTCTTTCCTTCTACAGGTATCCCCGTATTCTTTTGATTTTGTTTCAGTGACTAAAGATTTGAAAATTATTTACCAATGTTATGAAAAATATTTTTTCATCAACTAATTTCATCCCCCCAAAGGATGTGGTGTTGTATTTTTTTTTTTTTTTTTGCTGTTCCAGTCAACGAAAGGGACGCTTTATTGAGGCTCCAGGGCCACAGGGCCTGGGCAGGAGGCTGCCCTTCAAGGAAAGAAGAGCCTTATTTGACCTTCTTCTTGGGGCGCAAGTTGTTGGTGTGTCCACACTTCTTCTTGTGGCAGTTGACAGCACGAGGGTGAAGGCGAGCGTAGCACTTGCGGCAGATCATCTTGTCGCGGTTGTATTTCTGGGCAAGCTGGCAATGGGAAGGCTCAATAATGCTACCTCGCAGGCGCAACACCAGGTGCAGGGTGGACTCTTGGATGTTGTAGTCTGAGAGAGTGCGGCCATCTTCCAGCTGTTTGCTGGCAAATATCAGACGCTGCTGGTCAGGTGGCATACCCTCCTTGTCTTGAATTTTGACTTTGACGTTCTCAATGGTGTCACTGGGCTCGACCTCAAGGGTGATGGTTTTGCCCGGGAGGGTCTTCACAAAGATCTGCATGTTTGCGTCTGCAGCTTGGCCGCCTCGCTGAAGAAAAAGAGGGTTGTTGTGTTTTATGTTCTAAATTACTGCCTCCCTAAGACAATGTTTTTATGTTTATAATAATGATAAACATCACTTTTCTGAACAAGATCTCAAAGACAAATGAAAACTTCCAGCTGCCTTGAAAATAGTTTGGGGACTAAACCCAACATTTCTTCAAACCTTAAACAACCTTTGTGTTTGGCGTGAAGTGAAATAATTTTTTTTTTTCCTGCTCTCAAGCCAGAACAAACAGATATAGTGTGTGGCAAGGCCATACTCAAACATTACCTTGCCCGAACATATCATTTTCTGGGTTCTCTGTATACCACAAAGAGTACAGTGTTAAAATTATGGGCATAATGGCAAAGCTCCCACCTCTAATTGTGCAGTTGGAAAAAAGAAATTATTTTCTTTAAGTGAGGATGGGAGAAAACCCATGGCACAGCTGCAGATTCATTAAGTTTTGAATAGATGGGAAAAAGAAAATTTAAAATGATCAATGTACAGATATCAGAGAATGCTTCTAGGCAAAATTAGTTTTACAAATTATAAACAGTATGTTTTCAAAATGTTTAATCAAACACTACTGCAAGCACTCAGCAAAATCTTGATGATACTGATTTTATTCAACAGCCATTTACTAAGCACATGCAGTGTTCTAGGTACCTAGCTAGGTGCTGGTGTTGCAAAGATAAAGACTAATCTGGAAACGAGACAAGCCTCTGAGCCTATGAATTTCAGTGTTATGTGCTAAGCAGCCGGTTATAGCTATGAACAAAGTGTCTTGAAGCCTGGAGGAAGAAGCAGCTCCCTCTCCAGGGTGCTAGAGATGGCTTCCCAGATTAGATGACACTTGAACTGAGAGATGAAGTATTTACCAGGCGGAGAGAGGTGGAGAAAGGATTGAAGGTAGAAAGAACAACATGTACAAATGGAAAGGGTTGCAAAACTGCAATGAGAGGTTTGTAGAGATATGTTGGGTTGCAACTGGGAGGGACTTCATGTGCCAGATTGAGGCATGTGGATTGTATCCCAAATGCAATGGGGAAGTAGGAGAGGCTAAGGATGAACTGGTATGGAAAACAGGGAAATAGTCTTGCCCCTGCGGAAGACTAATGCAGTGGAAATGGAAAGGAGAGATCTGACTCGAGAGACATGTCCTTTTTTTTGAGGCATAATCCATACAATTTGGTAATTGATCAAATATGTAGGTAAGAGATTGTCAGTCCATTTTGTGCTGCTATAACAGAATAGCATGGGCTGGATAATTTATAATGAACAGATACTTATTTCTTACAGTTCTGGAGGCTGGAAAGTCCAAGCTCAAAGTTCTCACATCTGACAAGGGCCTTCTAGCTCAGTCATCCCATGGCAGGCGGCAGAAGGGCAAGAAAGTGAACTCAGTGAACAGAGAGGAGAGGGTCAAATTCATCCTTTCACCAGGAACCTACTCCCGTACTAACCATCCCACTCCCACAATAACAGCATTAATCCAATCTTGAGGGCAGAGCCCTCATTACCTAATCACCTCTTAAAGGTTCCACCTCTCAACAACTGTTTCACTGGGGATCAAGTTTCTAACACATAAACTTTGGGAGACACATTTAAACTATAGCAGGGATAAACGTCCTTAAGGAAAACAGTTGGCTTATAAACACACTGTAAATGTTATAACAAGAATAAGATTCTATTCTGTGAGTTCTACACATGTCTCAGCCCAGGATTCCCTGAGAAGTGCACTGTCAATCAATCAGCAGGCAGTCATGGTTCACTTTTCACCTTCTAGCTGTAGAAAGAGATGCAAAACAAATGGAAGGTAAAGCAACTCCTCTTCCCACCCCCTACTTAAGAACTCTGTTCCTTTTCCCCCCGCATGCACATACCCCTACCTCCATGCAATTTCTTAGACATTACAAGCTGTTAATCAGAAGGACATTCAGAGCTGGCACTAGCTGAGTGAGTAGGATTGAAATAGAATGAGATGATCCTTAGTTTTCTCTAAGTATAATATTTCTTTGATTCTAGAAGACAGAATAGGTGATAAACAATGCCACAGTCATACAAATAAGAAAGAGCCATGGAGGCCGTGTCCTATGCAAAATGGTCTCCTTCACTGTGTCTCTGAGTCTCATTCTTGACACCGTCCTATGGTGTAAGTAGGGAAGGACTATGTAAGAGAGATTTGGAGATATTCTGTCAGATCCTTCTGGCCTTCCACAACTATGTCATCATGCCCACTACTGGGCATATCCAGATCCATTTTCTCTCTGCTTGTCTTTACCATCTACACTCAGCAAAATCTGTACTTCTTTGGCCCAGAGCTGATTTTGTCAGTAGGACAGAGAAAGAAAGAGTTTTTTTTTCTTTGTCTTGTGAGAACATAGATCTTAATTCATCAGCATTCATTCAGTGTGCATTATATAGCAAGCAAGGGAGATGTGTATTTAGCATATTGTAGAACAGTATTCTTTTTAGCACAACATTGTGTTTATTTCATGAATGATTATAGTTAATAAAAAATACATTATTTAGTTTGAATCAATTGAATGAGAGCAGTTATGGCCTAGAAATAAGAATTATGAAATAATAAGAATAGTTCATTTTAATATTCTCTTGAGTCTAAAATTTAGAACAGTATTTTTTAATTTTGTGGGTCATGATCTATTAGTGGTCATAAAGCCAATTTAGCAGGATGTGACCAATATTAATAACAAAATAGAAAATATCCCAGCAAACTAAGAATAATTTAGTGAAATTTGTGTCTGATTTATATGTATGTATATTGTCATGATATAAAATGTGTTTCTAACTGAATCATCATTAAAACTTTAAAATATTGTATCTGGACTGCTTATGAGGATAGTTCACTTAAATGAGAGGTTAGACAGACTTTTGAATACAGGCCTGGAAACCATATCTCGGTGTCAGTATGGGAAATTGATTATAGTCAGCATTCCTGTAAATGAACTTTCAGAGCACAGCCTTTGTGTAAGATTGAAGCACCTTTGTTAGGCAGGTTTTTCTGTCTGAATTTGATATGTTCCAGGCCTCTTCCCTAGCTTCAAGTAGTTCCGTTGCTTGGGACAGCATAACTCCAGTCTTCACATGATATTCTGCCTGGGTGCATATCTGTCTCTGTGTCCAAATTTCCCCTTTCTTTAAGGACACTAGTCATATTAGATTCAGGCCCATCTTAATGACTTTATTTTAACTTAATCATCTCTGTCAAGACCCTGTTTCTAAATAAGATAACTTTCTAAAATATGAGAGATTATGGCTTCAGTGTATATTTTTGGGGTGACATAATTCAACTGATAACAATATATTTCAAATTTCCACTAAACAGACAAAACATGGTAGAAATATTTTTCTATCTTATTGGAATGAAATCTAAATCTTTGGAAGTCTTTTTGTCTATTTGTTTTGCCTTCAAAATAATACTTCTTACTGTTAGCTAAAAATGTCTGTTGTGTGAATACTAACAACTTCAGCTCTTTGCATTTAACCTTTGGTCTGGAAAATCTATTTGCCCTTGAACTGCAATAATTTGTATTTCTACTGGCTAAGATTTGTGCTCTTAGGCACAAAGTGCAAATAATAAAACTATAAACAAAGCTGCCTGGGTTTACAAAAAAGAATTGTAAAATATCCCCCACCCCCAACAAATTACAGCTGCAAACAGTTATGAACTGATCTGAAAACTCTTACATTTGTTTTCCAGAAAAAAAAAAAAAAAAAAAAAAAGGGGACTTTTTTTTTTTTTTAATGTTCTTCATTGGGACCAAACCAAAAACCTAAGCAACTGAACAGTGGCTGCCACACACCTCCCCAGTTGGCAGGGGGCGTGGTTAATGACTGAGACTGGATAAATTGAAAATGCTCAAGTACATGTGCTGCACTTTATGGTTTGAGAACAAGGAAGGAAAGGAAAATGTGCTAACTTCACTTATCATTCTCTAAGAAAATTCCTCCCCTTACACTCTGCAGCGCATGTGGAAAATGCCTGAGTTCCTGAAAAAAATGTTTACTTTATACTTTTCTTTTACTTGTCCCTCACTTTCTCTCTCTCTTTTGCTCCTTGTTTTGTTTTTTAAGCCTCATAGATGGTTTTTCTAGTTTCTTCAAAGAATGGCACCAAATTCTTAGCATTTACTTGTTTTTCTGTACTTTTCAGTACTCAAGGAACACTTACAAACTATTTCTTCTGTCTCAAACCACTTAGAAATGTATTTAAAGTGTGTGACTAAATATGCAAATTATGTTAATTTTTTGGTAGCCAGCCACATTAACCAATTAGAAAGTTGAATTCATTGGAGAGTGAAAAAGGGAATTGAATGGAATGGTGATTTGATCGAGTAATTGAAGGTCCATTCTGGGTGCTTGCCCTGGGAATTCTCCCAACATTTGGTTTTTCTTAGACATATACAACAGTATGCCTTTCATGATTTCCTTTAGCTTGCTGTATAATTAAACTGATAGGCATTGCACTGCATTCTGTGGTTTCAGTTTAGAAATTAGTGCAGCTCATGAAGAGATTATCAGTCTAGGTGTCGTTTATTTATGTGCATTAACCAATGTCAAGCTGTATAAAAAGTTAGACAGGACTCTGCTAAAACTTAGATAAAAATATCTAAGTTATTGGCATTCTTGGTAGTAGCTTCTTAGATTTAGACTATTATTTAGGTCTATATGATAAATGTTCTTCCCACAAGCAGTTATTTTGAGAACATAGTACCATGTATCTGAGAACATTAAGCATAATCACATAAATGAGGTGATTGCCCAAATCTCTCAGTGTATATTTGATTTTTTAAAAGTAAACTACTTATAATTGGCTGCTTAAGCTTGGCCATTATTGAGAGTCAGCAAATAGGAAATAATTAAAACATGGAGTTGTTACTGGTAACCAAGGAGGAAATCAAATGAATTCTAAGTTGTTTCAATTTGTCATTGGCTTAATTTCATAACACACACTTCCTTCTTCATTCACAGAACATTTGCTTATTTTTAAAAATTAAAAGTGAATCAATTCTCAATTTCATATTTAGGAAAAAATTATGACAAATTATATTCAATTTAGAATTTAGGCAAAATCCTTTAGTATCATTGATCATGACACATTGACACAAAAACAGGAATAGGCGTAAATAATCTTTGTTAAAGATGTTTTGGAGCCTGTAGTAATAGTATAATATGTTCAAACAACTATATAAAAATGGTAATTTTTTCAAATGTTGTGCATTCTGGTTTGTACATTTTGTGGAGAAGTTTATTTTCTTGATTTTATTTGGAAGAATTGTCCTTGGCCATTTTTCTTTAAAATTGCCTTCAAAATCAATGCATTAAATTTATTTCTAAAATGAGTAGCATAATCAATTTGAAATCAATGATTTAGTTGTCTCAAAATGTATGCCTCTGTTTAGATTATATTAATAAATCCTAGAAAAGTGTATTTTTAGGAAAGGGAAAAGAGAAATATGCTTTTAAAATAAAAATTGATTTATTTATCCTCATTTTCTTTCCAAATTATATTGTTTTTCTCAGGTAGTGTGCATGGATTACTCCACTGTGCACTGCTGATTGTTGACTAAATGTAATACTGACTCTGCTTTATTTTACTTAAATTTCAGTGCTTACATTTTCTTTTTTAGAACAAAAACTGGTCAAAATTCAGGGGCATAGCCAAATTAAAAATTTCTTATTTTGTCTTTCATTGATGAATTTACTTTGTGCAAATGCAGGCCAGATAAAATATTTGCTTATGATTAAAGTCTTGTGTTTCTATCAAGAGACATTCTTGACATCGTGCCAGTACATTTTAATAAATTAATCACCTTATAAGTGCTGTCAGGCATAATGCATTACGAATAGACTTTGACTAAGGTGATGTAGAGTTGCCATAATCAGAAGCATGACAAGGAGCTTATCAAGTCCACGAGATCTTGCTGTGGCTGCTGGAATGCAGACTGGCCATCGAATGCGTTTTCTTTACTAACCTAGTCATCTTGCCGTACTTTGATAGGTTAAAAATGAAGAGAAAACAATAAGAAAAATGAACTAACATGTAACACAGTAGTTTACACATGACTAGCTGCATCATCTGAATGAGTTATGTACTCACTCTGAGACTGCTTTTCCCACCTGAATTAAAGAAGAAGCAAGAAGCCAGTACCAGGAAAGTTTTGTGAGGATCTAATTGAGATAATTAATATAGGACCTGTGGTAGGATCTGGCCCGCAGTCGCAATTGATAAGAAATTTGTGACGGAGATAAAAGGAAAACAGTATTGCTTCTGTTTGCTGCAAAGAAATTTGGCACACAGACACACACAAATAGCTAAGACACATGAACAGCTGTGTTCAGAGCCCTGAACCATTTAAATCATCTCTCAAAAGCACTTAAGAAAACCAAGCATATTGCTAATTGAGTGTACATCAAAGAATGTTACAGTAACCATGTTAATTTTCCTTCAGTTGGCTACATGTTAGAGTAAAGGATCTGTTCTGGGCAAAGAAAGTATGTAGTACTCATTTTACAAAATATGGAGGCCTTTCCTGGAATAACAAAATAATTAGAGGTTTTTAGTGGCAGGTGTTTTTTTTTGTTTTTTTGGTTTTTTTTTGGCATAGTGTTTCTTTGGCATAACGATCAATTTCTTGATCAGGAAACCCAGTTCTAACATTTTTATAATTGTTTCGTTTAGTGTTTTCTAGGAATATTTGGAAGTCAAATGTGTAAGTGACTTCTGTCAGGTTGACTTAAAAGTAGACACCTCCTATAATAGCACTGTTTCAGGTGGTTTCCTATAACAACACCTGGGAAATGTCCAGGTGTTGTCCCCGCTAACTCTTCAACCCTGCAACCTAATTCTACAAGCTTTGCCCTCAGCCCATCCACATTACAGCCCATCACTTACCTCTCACCTGGGAAGAGTTAACACCATTAGTTATAAACATTAAGATACTTGGCAACATGGGCATTAGAACAGCTGATCAGTTTTGAAATTGGAAATCCAAATCATGAGAGAATGAAAAACAATGTGTCACATTTTATGTTCCATATTCCTTCTAAAATGTTAAGACCTATTCAACTTTCAGGACAGGATTTTGTTTGCTTATGTGTGTTTTACAGTGTAACTCTGTAATAAGAGTTTATTGACTGCAAGTTTAATACTATCAGTCAAAGCAGACTTTTCTCTTTTCATGAATGATGCTTAAGAAAATTAAGCAAAAAGAGAGACAAAGAGAATGCTGCAGTTAATTAGTTGCTTTCCCAGATGCTGTAAGGTGGTATACACCCCAGGTGATATCCAAGAGGAACTCTAGGAGACAAAAGAAAATATTAGACCTTCTTTTTCATTTTATTTAATACTTTATCTTTCTACTTTTATCTGTTTAATGATGTACATAATATATATATTTAATCAGTTATATATTTGAGGGGAGTGGTTACTGAAAAGCAAGTTTTATGAGTGCATAATTTTAAAAGTTCAAAGATCACTCCAGTGGACAGCAAGGCGGAGGGATTCATTCTATACTTTGAGATCATTTATTAGGAAAAATAAAACATGCTAAAGAAAGGCAAAGAAAGTACAGCAAATACTTTACATTTTAAAAATTGAATTTCTAGGCCAGGCATAGTGGCTTATGTTTGCAATCCCAGCACTTTGGGAGGCTGAGGCGGGAGGATCGCTTGAGCCCAGGAGTTCAAGACCAGCTTGGGCAACATAGTGAGACTCCATCTCCACAAAAAAAATAAAAAATTAGCCTGGCATGGTAGCATGTGCCTGTGGTCCCAGATACCCCAGAGGCTGACATGGGAGGATCACTTGAGCCTGGGAGTTTGTGGCTGCTGTGAACCGTGATCGTACCACTGCACTCTAGCCTGGCCAACAGAGTGAGACCATGTCTCTTAAAAAAAAAAAATTAACTTTCAGTGTATTAAGCTTGATATTTTGTCTGTGTTGTTTGAGGAACTTAAACTTGTTAATTATTTCATTTATATCCTTTCATGTTATACACACTAGTTAATACTTAGTAGAGTAACTACAGAAGGACAAACAGCCCGTGAGTGTGGTGCTGTTTACTGGTGTGCTCTTCATTGCTAGGGAATCATTCCTGAAGTGGCTCGTTCTTAACAGGAATGTTTTGTTGGTTGTTTCTTATTTTCATCATCATGTTAATGAGCTGCAATCAGCTTTGTTGAGATAAATTAGTATGTAATCGTTTTAAGGGTTTATGTGTAATATACGAATACTTGAATTGGGCCCCTAGAATAAGGCAGTAAAAAGCTTCCTCTGGAAAGTGTGATGTGAATTACTTTTGTCTTAGCTCATCTTGAAAGAAGCCTCACTTGATGGTATCCTGACAAGAAGTAATTGACCTTGGCTAGGTCCGAGGTGGATCGTGTTTTACTAACCTTACTCCATCATGAGATT
This sequence comes from Macaca thibetana thibetana, assembly GCF_024542745.1. Classification (NCBI taxonomy): domain Eukaryota; kingdom Metazoa; phylum Chordata; class Mammalia; order Primates; family Cercopithecidae; genus Macaca; species Macaca thibetana. The sequence continues at coordinate 100,143,484 of NC_065582.1, forward strand.
GGCTTTAATGTGCTAAATCAACATTTTTGACCGGTAGAACATTTTTAGTAAAATTGACATGTCATATTAACAGACATTATATTAATTCAAAATTTATTTTCCTTTTAGTTCGCAGGAAGATGAAAGACCTATTTCACCTTTCTATTTGAGGTATTTATTTGATTTTTGTTGGTCTACTACAGGGAATAAAGGAGGGTTAAGGCTTCTTTGGGTTTATTTGCTCATTTTAATCCCTTTCAATAGAACATTCATTACTGTGGCCAGACTAAGCTTGCTGGAGCTCTTTACCTTACTGTATTTTCCCCTTTGGTTCAAGAAATATATTTTTTAAATGTCTAATATAGTTCAAACAACTAAAATAAGATATTTTGTTTTAAATTTGAAAGTGCCAAAGTGATCATTTTAATTTAAAATCTGCCCGATGATTAGGCTGTAAGCCAAGTTAAAAATCTCTATTTTATACATATACGTATGCATAGGTTAGTGGGGGCCAATGGGTACAAGACCCACTCACAGACAAAGCCTTGGGTTGGGTTACATCATTTTCTATGTCATAGCAGAGAAGGAAACTAAATATTCAGCAAGTTTATAGGATTGAAGATGATTTTCTAAAGCTTATAAACCCAGAGTAACAACTGTTAAAGCAGGTATGTTAACAGAATTCAAGATCACTTCTCTCTGGTGAATGAATGCTGTACTGACAGGGTTTTCCGAGTGAGTCATCTGAGATATAGCCTAGAATCAAGTCTTCCTTATTGCATTTCTTTTCTTGCTACCTACCACTTCAAAGGCTTAGAAAATATATTTGAAAAGTATATAAAATAATGTAAATGTAAAATAATGCTGATGTTTGTTTTTTGAAATCTTTCCTGAAGTCTACTGCTTTTTATTTATTTTATTTTATTTTATTTTATTTTTATTTTATTTTATTTTATTTTTGACGGAGTCTTGCTTTGTCGCCCAGGCTGGATTGCAGTTGCATGATCTCAACTCACTGCAACCTCTGCCTCCTGGGTTTAAGCAATTCTCTGCCTCAGCCTCCCGAGTAGCTGGGATTGCAGGCACCCGCCACCATGCCTGGCTAATTTTTGTATTTTTAGTAGAGATGAGGTTTCACCATCTTGGCCAGGCTGGTCTGGAACTCCTGACCTTGTGATCCACCCGCCTCAGCCTCCCTAAGTGCTGGGATTACAGGCATGAGCCACCACGCCCGGCCTGAAGTCTACTGTTTTTTAAAAGAAATGTCAGGATATGCAATACAGAATTTGTTTATTTATTTATTTTTGAATCTGACTTGTTGAAATAGTCCCAGAATGGATTTAGGCTATAATTCAACCACTAGTACTTCAGAAATGTGTCATAGGACTTCAGGCTTAGCCAAGTAACTGCTTTTTAGTAGTGTTTACCCTTTAGTGACTTGCAGCGTATTGCATAATCACTTTATGGCAAGAGAGGGAACATTTGAGGTTTCAGTATGAGACAACGTGGTCCGTTTTTTTCATCCTGGTTTCCTGCCGACCAAATCAGCATACTCTGGTTCATAGGCTATCTCAACTATGCAATTCATGTGAACACATGAGGATGTTGCTGAGCACGTAGTGAGTCTGGTATTCATTATATAAATACACACAGTAATATCAGCAAATGCTTGTTATATATTAATGGAAATTCAGTTTTACATAGTATAGTAGACTTTAGCACTGGATCATGCCAACTAATGAAAACTTATTTCTCTGAATGTCCTGTACTTGCAGAATGAAAGTACAAGAAAATAGAGTAAAAGAAAATCAATAATATATTTACCGAACTCTTAATAGAAGCTACTCGATTTTTTCAATGTTAAGTCATAGAAACTAAAATATGATAAAATTAGGGGGGAAAAGGGAATGAATATGCATACTGGCCCACATTTATGGTAGAAAAAGGAAAAGTTACCAGCAGGCATTCTTTTCATATGATGGATAAACCAAGCAGAACTATTTCACAAATGCAAAAATAGTAATTATTTAGCCTGAAATTAGAATTTCAGAAGTAGGCCCAATCAAGACATAAGACACGTCTGCTGAGAGGGGTACTCACTGGAAGTAGATCCAGCCACAAGCAGCCATGGAGGGGATAGGGCTGGGAAAGCTGGTCAGCAGTGAGATATTCAGTTTGGTGGTTAATTCTGAAAGTTATAGCATAAAGAGGTGAAACAGCAAAACTCAGTGGCTACAAGTCTGTGAGTGGACATTCTTCAGAGAGTGCAGATCCGAACAGACAGAAGATGAGAGCAGAGCAGACCTCCAGTCTCAAAGGAAGGAGGGTAGATGATCCATAGCCGCGCTCAGGTACAGGAGGTCACATAGTGGTCCTGCTAGTGGAGTGGAGAAGAGATGGATTGTATATAACAGGACAGGGTCTGTGTCTGGGATAGAGGATACAGATGGAGAGCATGTAAAGACGCCACAGTGCACACTAGTGGAGGTCCCAGGACCTTGCTGTGGCTAGGGGAGAAGAAAGGGATGCAGAAACAGGGAACCAGAGAAGCCGTTTCAGCCATTATGTTGCTCTTGTTATCACCTTATGGAATTTCAGTTCTGTAATGTGATATTCTCATTGAACAGTCATGCCTGAATCACATGTTAGTCTATCATGTATTTCAGTTACCTTCAGTAATAAGGTCCTTTCTGTAATAAGGTAGGGCTGTTGTAAATAGACACACAGTCATATTTTTATTCTAAATCAAATATCTTCTGTGATAACAACTCTGTCATCTCTAATTTCAGTACTTCTCCAACTTAACTCACCACAGAGCCATTTGTTGTTTTTTGCAAAGGAAGGAAACAGTAGCTATCAATCTACACCTGCCACCATTCCATGTAGCAAGTTAATTGCAGTTATAGGAGCTCAAACAGTAGGTGTCATTGTTCCCCAGACGCTTATTAGGGATTACCAGCCCAGCTGAAATGATTAGGGAAATGAAAGGGAAGAACAGGTTATGCCAAACCCTTAGTAAGACTACAACAGAATAAACATGACCTGCAAACTTAAGGTAGAGAACGTTCTTGGCCAGGATGTTCATACCCTGTTCTCTTTTATATTCTAGGCTGGAATCCCAAACAACAGGGCCCCTACCTCAGTTGCTCAGCTGAGCATCAAAACAACTTGGTGGTGGTGTTCTTCTGTGCCATGTTCAACCTTTTATCGTCTGCATTCTTTTACCTGGCCTCCAGTCAGATCTGTCTAGGATCTGTGGCCACTCTACTTCTGTTTGCCTGAGTTTTCAGTGTCTCCAAGCCTGAGTTTGGATTTCGGTGTTTGGTTTCCACTAAGACTCGAGTTCTGCATCTCCACTTGCTGTTTCTCCTCATCTCTCCCGGCTCTCCCCTCCCCTACACCACTTTCATGCTCCTATGAGCAGGATCAGATCCCATCCTTATCCCATTTCATCAGACTTCTATCCTTGAACTCCTTCTTTACAAATTCCTGGATTATACATATAACTTGCATGCCTAGAACCTGTGTTTAATGTGCTTTTTCAAAATCTTAGGCTATGTGTTCAGGGGCTATATACCAGTTTTGTTCATTGGGCTCCAACTAGCTCACCTGGCATCTGAAACTTGGTCCTTGCTTAGCTAACACCTGTCTTCTAGCAGGTGCACTGATCTTCCTCTCTTTTCCTTTTCTCATTTAGTGCTCCATGAAAGTCCTGGAATTGACCATCTTTAAAAATATCAGCCCAAGTTTTAATACTCACAGTACAAACTGAGGCTAAATTATTAATTTAGCAGGTTTGGATTAAGGTCAGCTTCAGTATTTTGTCTGTTTTCTAATTTTCCTGAAGGTGCATCAGATGGATTTATTTCTAAGTTAGCTGTTTTGCAGACAGACTTACTCTTTCTAATTTGGTTAATTTTTAATTGCTGGAGCCTAGGAACTATCGATTTTTCAGTCTCATAACTGTACATTTATGTTAAAGAAAAAAATGACTTTGGCTAAATTCAAATTAAAATATTACCTGATATTTAGATGGGATCTGAATATTACACCATACCACTCCTATCTTGATATGTAGAAAACTTCTTTCTAAAGCATTTTTAGATAGTTTTTCTGAGGAATTGCTTTCCGAACAACTTATGCTAGAATTTGTATGTTTGTGATTTTTTTTTTTGTATTATGCTTCATTAGCTTTAACTTTTAATAGTTTTTTTTTCTCCTTAAGAAGCATATTGTATGTTTTCTAAATGAATATTTTAAGGTAAAAATCCTTCATTATCACATGGGAGAGCTTTGGAGAAGTGTAGCATACCAAACATTATATTTATTCAAAAGCTTGTTTTAGGCTACTAAGAAGTGAAACAAACAAGCAAGCTGTTTATTTAAGTATCTACTTTTTTAGCAACATGATAAAGTCAGCTAGGTATCTGGATGTCTTTAGACACAACTACTTATCAAAAATATTTGTTTTCCTTTTTATTATAATAGTGTTTCCTCTTTTTTTGAGACGGAGTCTCACTCTGTCGCCCAGGCTGGAGTGTAGTGGCATGATCTCGGCTCACTGCAACCTCGATCTCCTGGGTTCAAGCGATTCTCCTGCCTCAGCCTCCACAGTAGCTGGGATTACAGGCATCCGCCACTAAGCCCAGCTAATTTTTGTATTTTTAGTAGAGAGGGAGTTTCACTATGTCGGCTAGGCTGGTCTCAAACTCCTGACCTCAAGTGATCCACCCGCCTCGGCCTCCCAATGTTCTGGGATTACAGGCGCGAGCCACCACGCTTGGCCAGAGTAGTGTTTCTAAACTGAGGGGGCACATCCCCTCTACCTGTGGAGCTCTGTTGTTTTGGTTTTGGTTTTTTTATTATAGTAAAATATAAACAAAGGTTGCCATCTTAGCCATTTTTAAATGTACAGTTCAGTGGCATTAAGTACATTCTCATTGTCACACAACTGTCATCACCATCCATCTTCAGAACTCTTTGTATCTTGTATGAAACACTAATTTTTCATGTCCTCCTTTCCCTATCCCCTGGCAACCACCATTTCACTCTCTGTCTTTAAGAATTTGACTACTCCGGGTACCTCATGTGAGTGGGATCTTAGTCTTTGTCCGTTTGTGACCGGCATATTTTACTTAGCATATCTCAGGGTACGTCCACATTGTAGCACGTGTCAGAACTTTCTTCCTTTTGAAGGTTGAATAATATTTCCATCTATGTATATGCTACGTTTTGTTTATCCTTTCACCTGTCAATAGACACTTAGGTTGCTTCCATCTTTTGGGCATTGTGAATAACACTGCTATGAACATGGATGTACAAATATCTGTCCAAGTCCTTGCTTTCATTTCTGTTGGGTATATACTCAGAAGTGGAATTGCTGGGGCCAGGCACAGTGGCTCATGCCTGTAATCCCAGCACTTTGAGAGGCCGAGGCAGGTGGATCAAGAGGTCAGGAGATCGAGACCATCCTGGACAACATGGTGAAACCCAATCTCTACTAAAATACAAAAAATTAGCCGTGCATGGTGGTGCACGCCTGTAGTCCCAGCTACTCAGGAGGCTGAGGCAGGGGAATCGCTTGAACCTGGAAGGCGGAGGTTGTAGTGAGCCGAGATTGTGTCACTGCACTCCAGCCTGGCGACAGAGCAAGACTCTGTCTAAAAAAAAAAAAAAAAAAAAAAAAAAAAAAGTGGAATTGTTGGAGCATATGGTAGTTCTACGTTTAATTTGTTGAGGAACTTCCATACTATTTACCCTAGCAGCTACATCATTTTACATTTCCACAAGTACAGTACACAGTTCCAATTTGTCCATATTTTTGTCAACACTTGTTATTTTGTTTTTTAATAATAACCATCCTTATAGTTATGAAGTATGTGGATTTCTTAAAGATGTTTGTGTCCCATTGGTCAGGATTCTAAGTCTTTGCTTGTGCTAGGTGCCTACACAGAACCAGACCAACAGTATAGCTGAGGAATGGCTACAAAGTTTACTAATGTTTGTCATACAGTTTTTAGACTCATTATTGAGTTCTTGATCTGAAAATCACTAGTCATTTTTTTTTTTTTTGCATAGTAAGATGTAAGTATAGATTCTAGGTTTAATTCTAACAATGTTAATAAAATATTAAGCATATGTTAGAGCTATATAATTTAGAAAGATAAATTATATACATTTTAAATGATTTTCTTCACATCTTTTACCTCAGCATGATAAAGAATAATTCACTTGTAGAAAATTACACCTTTCCATTCTGCCTAGATCTCTTGTTACTTCATTCCTCAGTTTCCCTGCCTCCCTGTGGGCTTCCCTTTGTAGAACTTCAGATTTTAATAAAATTTAAGAATCTAGTTTAAATAGGTAGCAGACTGCTTTTGCCTGATACAGTACTCCCATCTTTCTATTTAATATCCATGATAATATAAAATACAAACCCTAGAGACAGCTCTGTAGCAATGATAAAGAAAAGCCACATCAAAGGTCACATCATCTATGGGCTGGACAGAGAAACATATTTTTACCTTGCAGACTTCATGTTCTGCCATCTAAACAATACAGATAGCCACAAAGAGAAAAGAAAGGGAGGAAAAACTGACTTTGCTTTCTTCTACTGTCTATTGCACTAACCAGAAAAGCTGGTGACATTTCCTCAACTGAGCAGAAACTTATTTTCTGAACCATCTAGAGCCAAGTTGTGTTATTGTTTTTCACCTCTCTGCCCTCATCAGCTTTTATATTTTAATAACCATTCAGACAAGAATACTCAGCGTACAAAACAATGGAGAGGAAAGGGATTCTCCTGGGATGCTCAGTCACCTAGCAAAAGCATTTGAGAAAGGGATAAAGGCAAGAAGATTATTGGATTTTCATATGTGCTTTCAAGTGTACACTACCCCAAAACAAACCACAAATTTGTTCTGATTCTCATAATCATAAAATGGAACCAAAAAGCAAGTCTACCTAAGTAGGTATTATAGATTATTCTAGGGCAGATTCAGATACTGGCTCTTCAAATCTAAATCCAGGAGGAGCCATCTGCTCACAGCCAAGTAGACAATTATATAAGCTAAGAACAGTCTACCTACCCAGGTTGTTGGAAATGGTTCTACCCAGATTGATCGTTCCACCTTAAGAACCACTAAACACAATAAAAGAATTTGGGACCTATGAAGAGAAATGACAAACTAGGGGAAAGGATGATTTGCCTCGATGACTCAGCATAAAAACAGAATCTAGAGAACTGATTTTTATAAAATTCAGATGAAAACTTGAGAAGTAATATTGTTAATCTTCTCAAAAAATGCTCAAGGACATAAACTTTTCTGAAACATTAGTAGGAAGCCATTAAAGTGGAGTAGGCTTAGAATTGAAAGACTGGGGATACAGAAAGAACAGCTGAAATGAGGAGGGAAAAACAACCCTAGAAATGTTTTAGAAGAGACTTTAAAAACTATGTTGAAGGCAGTAAAGAACAGAAATGATTAAAAATCAGTCAAATACATGATGAAAGAGAAACTGGAGAAGCCCTTCTGGAATAAAAAGGAACAGGATAAAGATAAAAACTACGTGACAGCCTGGACACAGTAGTGCTGTCCTGTAATCCCAGCACTTTCGGAGGCCAGAGTGGGAGGATCTCTTGAAACAAAGGAGTCTGAGACCAACCTGGGCAACATAGTAAGGTTCTGTCTCCATAAGAAAATAATTAAATTGGCCAGGTGTCTTGATGTACGCCAGTTTCTTCTGAGGCCAAAGTAAGAGGACTGCTTGAGCCCAGGAGTTTGAGATTTCAGTGAGCTATGATGACGCCACTGTACTCTCTCCAGCCTGGGTGACAGAGCAAGATACTGTCTAAAAAAAAAAAAAAAAAGAAAAAGAAAAACCACAGAACTGTCAGAATAATAATGTTAAATGTGAAAGTCAGAGATTGAAAAGCCAATCTGAAAACTATAATTTGAATGAAGAAACGTATTTGTAAAAGGACAAGTATAGGGTATGCCCAGCTAATTGAGAGATAAATTTAAAAAACAATTAGTATGAAGTAGAGATCTGATTATTAGCATTGGTGGAAGGGCAAAGAAAGTAATGAAGCTATAATTTTCTTGTCTTACATAAACAGGAAAATAGAAGCAGGTGTCAAGAGGTTTTTTTGCTTCTTTTCTTGTTTTATTAGGTTGGTGTGAAAGTGATTGTGGTTTTGCCATATTTTTAATAATGAGAGAAATATGGGCATGAAAAGCAACCGTAGTAGAATTGTGCATAGGATTCCTGTATTCAAAATGCCTTCAAAAGATAAGAGCAATGGCAGCAACCAAAGGAAAAACAAGTTCCCAAATTAGAAAGCATAAAGCAAAAACAATACTAGAACAAATCTATCAGCTATGACAATAAATGCAAATGGATAAAATTATTTGAGAAAAGCTAAAATACTAAAAAAAAAAAAAAAGAAAGAAATCTAGTTGAACTGTACTGTTTGCAAAAGAGTCATACCTAAACCAAAGTGGCACAGAAAGGTCAATAATAAAAAGATAAACATGTATCTGATAAATGTGAACAGACAACTGAAGTTGAAGGCCAAATTTGTTAGAAAAGACAAACTGGACTTACTTTATTATCTAGATTTACAGTATTATCAAATCATATAAATTTAAATTCTTATATTATCAAGGATAAACAAGTAAACACATTTGAAATGTAGGACTTATACATATAACTATATGTCCATAACAAAATTTATAGGATATATAGCATTGAGAATTTTGTAAAATTAGTAAGATTTCAAATAAATGAGCACCTATATACATAAGTGAAACTTTGCATAGTACAAATAGAGCTCAATCAAGCATTTCTGCTACTTTATAAAAAGTATTCAGCTATCTTTAAAAGTTCTTAAAGAGTAGAAATTTTGATAGCCAATAATTTCTGACCACACTGTAATTAATGACAAAAAATAATTTCAATAAACCAGTGAAAACTCTTGTAAGGGGACAGGAGGAAGGGGATAACTCAAAGAGTAAATAAGAATCTTAAGTGCATATTGTTAAGAAAATAAAGAAAAAGTATATATCAAAATTTGTGGAATAAAGTCTAAACTTTTTAAAGAGGTAACCTGACACAAGATTGAAGATAAATCAGCCACACATTCAGAATAAGAAGTTATAGAAAGGAAGAAAAAGCAATCTCTTTGAAACCTAAAAGAATTCGTTAATAATAAAAGAAAACAGAAAACAAGCAGAACTGATATTTGAGTTCAGGAGCTGGTTCTTTGAGAGTAAAAATGAAAATTACAAGATACAAAATTCTTGATGAGCTTAAGAAAAATGAGAGATGATAATAATCATAATTGAAGTTTACTGTGTTATAATTTTTTAAAAGATTAGAGAACACTTCATGCAATTTGAAACTAATAAACATGAAAACCTAGAAGAAATAAAAATTTTCTGCATTATATAAATTTGGAGAAAAAGAAAAAATCTATTTAAATCAAAAAAAGCACTTTTAGTAACCTAATTCTAATGAAATAACTAAAGGTATAGCCAAAGATTTATGTAAATAGTAGCGTTATTTGAGAATAAAGATTATTCAGAGAATTGAGGACATACTCTGAAGCCGGACTACATAGATAGAATGGAGCTGTGTAAACTTAAATTAGATACTTCTCTGATCTTCAATTTTCTGTAAAATGAAAAAGAGATACAGTATATAAGTGAATTATGCATTGCATTTTATAATTTTGTTAATATAGACCTTAGTGTAAAAACTAAAAAAACTTCCAATTTCTTTTTATGCTAAAACATACTAAATATATGAAATTGAAAACATCAATAATTGTCAAAAGAAGCTGTGTAAAAGATGAATATTCTGACATTTTGATGGGTTACATTTGATTTGTTAGAATAAATTTTATATAGTATTAAGATATAGCTGTGAAGAGTAATTTTTTTCTTCAAATCAGACTATTTAAAAGAATAGGAAATTTGAATTAGAGAAGGTATGAGGATAAATATTTTCCTCTTTTTGAGTTATATCCATGTAGTATGTTTTCAATTTTTATTCTAGTATATTATGCACAGTATTCAATTTTAAACCAAAATTTGAGGCTACCCAAAATGTTTGTAATGATGCAAAAGGATGATGCAACTTTTATCAGAGTTTAAATACCTACAAATGTTCCAATAAAGTTCTGCATATGATAATCATAGCTAGATGTTAAAGCAAAAGGAATAAATATTGAGGATTGAATTGTTTTAATGTAGGACACTGTGAAGAATGCACTAAAATTATGAACAAAATTTAATTTAGAAAGCTGTTACATAATAACAAATATGTATGTTGTTATATATGTATAATGTTGATGCTGCATATCAACTTATAGTATTTTAAGATGATACTGAAAATACTATATTTTGTTAAATTGACAAATTAAAAATTTTAGGCTATTTTGATGATTGTTACATGAGATTTATCCTTAGGTTTATTTAAGCAAACATCTCATAATTGTCTTTTTAATCCTTGCTCTATTAGAAAAATAGAGTAAATTTAAATATTATATCTTAGAGAAACTGATAATTTTGTTGGACCTCATGTTTCCTAATAAAACGGTAATATTTTACAGGCAGGATTTTATATGCCATAGAGGAGAACATACTGAAATAAGAGAACACACAGAAAAGAAAACACATGCTTTTCAAGATGTCTCCATTTTGTAGATTTGAAACCTCTTTTGAAATGTATGCTTTTTTATTTCAAATCAAGAGATTTAATTAAAGAATCACTTGTCAACAGGCATCTGTGCATCTTATCACATGCAAATTTTAGAGACTAATATTGCTGAGCATAATTGGCTTAAGGAAATATAGTTTGGGTTTTGCTAATAAAAATAAAGACTAAAGATATTTCAATATGTCATAGACTATATTTCAAAGTAGGCTTAGAATCTATTTTAAATGACCATACCAATAGAATATTCAGTTGCATCATCACTAACAGTAGGCTTAGGTTTGAATTTGGCCATAGAACTGGGATCTGCATATGAGTGAGCATCTTTCTTTCCATTTTAAATACTTGCTTTGTCAACATTAGGAAATGAACGCTTCTATATCCAACTGTTTATAATGCATAAGTAAGAAATTTTCTTAGCAAATCAGTCAAGGACTCTGAAAAAAAAAAAATCGTTATTCTTAGCTCTCCGCAGAGGATAAAAAGCAAGCTACATGCAGATGAAGAAGGAAATTTCTTTATCTTTCACTTTGTCTTATTTGCTTATTGTTTAAATGCTTATTGCCTTTTTGTCAGTATCTTAGTTATGGAAGAAATCTCTATTGCTGTTGTTAAATATTCTTTAAAATTTTGTTAAGGGTGAATTGTTAAGTACATCCCATAGGAATTATGACGGTGGATACCTGAACTAAATACCAAAGTTATTTTGGTAACTAATAAACCATATATTTATCTGATACTATGTCATAAAACTAAATATGCAGTCATAACCTTTTGTAATGATTTAATCTTTAGGCAGTAAACTTGAACCTGAGATAGAACAATTTTTTGTTCTATCACTAGCCAGACGTTTCATTTTCTGTGTGAAGAAACCAACCCAATGCAGCCAAGCTAACCAACAACCTGCCAGTGATTTTGTCTAATCAACTGCAGAGCCCAGACCAGAACTTTCTTTTCTGATTACCAATGGAAAATATCTTCTCATAATACTTTATTTATAGGAATTCTATTAAAAGAACCTGAAATTACAGACTAGTTAAATATACCAGAAATTCCAAAGGACTATGAAAAACATCACACTTTATTCTAAAACTGTCCTAAAATAAATATACTAGCAAAAATATGAATATGATTTAATTACTTGGTTTTATTATTGATTTATTCGTTTACTTTTGTATTCTGAGAAATGTGCTCTACAACTGATTTAGATGGTTCAGGTCATTTTCCTCTAAGCTGGTGGAGAAATTTCGATATGTTGACTTTTATCCACTGAGGTTAACATGAGTTTTCCGTATCATACCTTCATTACTTAGATTACAGTATTTAAAAATCATTATTGGGATATTTAAGTAATTGAAGTTTTAAACAATTTTGGTTGCAAGGATATAGAGCTTCTGCCACTCAGTGTCTTCCACAAACCAACAGTATTAGAATCACTGAGGAATGTATTAGAAATGCAGTCTCAGCTTCCCCTTCCCAAGACCTAGGCCTGCTGAATCAGTCTGTATTAACAAGTGCCAAGGTGATTTCCTATGCACATTAAGAATGAAGAAGCACTTATTTAAAGAGTTAGAAATCTCAGACCCTCATCTTGTTTGTTGTTTCCTTGTCTTTTTCTTGTCTTTCTTTCTTCACTCTCCCTTCATAGAAAATGAACGTCAAAACATCAGGATCTGCTTTAATAGTCAAAAAGAAGACAGTTCAAAACGATGTAGAAAGGATGAGAGGAAATACATGTCTTCATTCTGAGATGGCATAGGGGACTAACAAGCTAATGGCATGTCTTTGGAATGTTTTTTAGCCTCTAGCAGATCCACATTCTTTACTCTCTTCTGAGTTTTCCCCGAGTCATTACTCACATGGGTCCCTGCTCCCAAAACCAAGGTTGTGTAACTGTACTGAGAAGTGGAGTATAGGAGTTAATTATATAGTGTTGAATTTACAGAGGGTGAGCCACAAAGTAGCAAAAGCAAGAACTGCTTGTTCCAGTTAAAGACAGAAAGCAGAAAGGGGTTTATTGTTGGTTATGTAGCCTGGGAACCACTATGAATAACAGGCATTGTAAGGCAGAAGAGAAATTGTTGTAATTAAAAGCAAAGTAAAATACCTAAGGCCAGGCCTCCATATCCAGAGATGACTGTAGTGAGTAATGGATTGAAAGACAAGCTAGTGGAGTGATTAAGAGCTTAGACTCTGAGCTAAAACTTTTCTTGGTTCAAATCCCAGCTCATCTTATTTCTTGGCTTTATGGCTGTGGGTAAGTTATTTAACCTTTCTAACCTCTTCATCTGAAAACAGTAGTACCTCTTCATAGGGTTGTTGTAAAGAAAAAGTGAAAAAAAATCTATGTAAAAAGTACTTAGCACAGTGTCTGGAACATAGTAGGTACTCAGTAAGTCTTAGGTGTTTGTATTTATTTATTTATCTTCTTAATTATTTAATACTTACTTGAATCAGCTTCCCTTTTACCTAATCACATGAGTTTATGTAGTTTTTCTGGGTTTCAGCCGTGGTCTGTGGCCATAACAAAGAGCTACAGCTTTAACTAAAGAAAATTGTCTTGGGCTAAAAGAGTAAACATTTTTTGATCACCTCTGGGATAATGAGTACTATGGAAGACATGATGGTGCTGGTAGTGGGAGGGAGTGTGATGAAAGAAAATGAGAAATATTATACAATCCCTTGAGGCATTGAGATTCTACATTGAAAGAGATGAGGTATACACTTACATGGGAGAAAAACCTGACAGATGATTCCCAAGCAACATATTCATATGTTGAAAATTATACCGTATAAATCAGAATGTTTGGAGTAGTTGAAAGACAACTATCAATATTGGTCCTTAACAACTTTGATTTTCTTTGAATGTCTTCTACAAAGAAGGAAAAGAACTATTAGAACTATTAGGTAGAACAATAGTTTGACACGACTAAAGATTGTCTCAAATCTGCTCAATATTTAACCTCTTTTTTTAAAGCATAGATACTTTTAAATCTTGATTCAAAAGCCAACTAAACACTAGAGGGCAGATTGTGAGGATGTAATGTGTTAATACAATTAAAATAGCTGCCGGCCTCAACACTCATTGTGGTTATGTGAACATAAGTGCAGGCATGAGGGGGAAAGTTCCAAAGCTTGCTAACCTGATAGTGTTTTGTAATTTTATCATTCTACTTTGTGTTGACCGCTTCTCAATACTTTTAAAAGAATTCAGGCTTTAGAAAAAATGGGAAAGTCATGAAAGTTTGTAAGTGCTCAACAAAAGCATTATAAATTAGATGTTAAGCTGACACATTACAGAGCTTGAGATGCTTTCCATCCTGAGAAACTTAGGGAAAAAATGTGGCTTTGAAAATATGGTTTAGAAATAGTCATATAGAGGCCGGGCACGGTGGCTCACGCCTGTAATCCCAGCACTTTGGGAGGCCGAGGCGGGTGGATCATGAGGTCAGGAGATCGAGATCATCCTGGCTAACACGGTGAAACCCCGTCTCTACTAAAAATGCAAAAAATTAGCTGGGCGTGGCGACAGGCACCTGTAGTCCCAGCTACTAGGGAGGCTGAGGCAGGAGAATGGCGTGAACTGGGAGGCAGAGCTTGCAGCGAGCCGAGATCACGCCACTGCACTCCAGCCTGGGCGACTGAGCAAGACTCCGTCTCAAAAAAAAAAAAAAAAAGAAAGAAATAGTCATATAGAAAACAACATTGGTTCCTTGTTATCTATCCCTGTGGTCCCCACTGCCCTCTGCCTGTTGAGAGCAGAGTTTTAGAAAGATGTTCTGTTTCCTGGCCTAAGAGGAGAAGGAAGGGAATGGATTTGGGCTGGGGAAAGATAGAAATAGGTGAAGTGGGTGGCAGGAAGTCACTTGGCCACAACTGACATTTTAGGAAAATGAAAAGACCTTGAACTAGGGCTGCTGTGGCAATATGTTGACAGCTAAGAGATGGTTCTCCAAATTTACAGAATTGTCTGCCATGGACATCTTTTAAAAGGAGAAAAAGCCACTGTTATAAGCAAGCCGGGCCATCTCCATTTCTAGAAACAAGTGAAAATGAGCATCTTTCATTGGATGGTTAAACATTGTTTTGAGGATCACTTGGGAATGAGCTAATTTCTTTCAGCCTGCGATCCACTTCAGATGTTTGGTTCATCATCTCCGATCTTTCATCTAACCTGACTTTCTTTCTCTTTGCTTCTTTTCTGCAGTGCTCATGTACCCCAAGTCAGCAATGTGTCTGCAACCGGAGAGTAAGTTATTTGGGTTGGGTTTTTGGGCTTTGGGTTTTATTTTTAATGCCCTTTCCCACTTATTAAACAGAAAAAAAAAAAAAAAAAAAAAAAAAAGCAAGTCTAACGGTGTACAGTATTGGAAGATTCAGATAATAAGCAGCCAGTGACTTTTAGACTATATGGAGGAGAGGACTACATAGGTTTTCTTATTTGAGCTTCTGTATGTGTATTCCTACAGATGACTCCAACATTAGAAAACATGAGCTTTTTGTTTACTTCATTAAAAATAATGCCAGGATCATTTAATATTGGCAAGTAGTCTAATGTGCTTTGGGAGGCATCTTGCAATGGATAATGTAATTAAAAGTTAAACCATTAATCATGTCTTTACTCCTGCTTAGTTCATTTGACTGAACCTACATTGACTGAGTGCCTGCAAGACACCAGGCACAGGTTAGATGTGTAACGTCAAAGATGCCTTGGGCCCTGTCTTCAGGGATGTTACAGTCTAATAGGGATGCAGAAAAGAAAGCGAGTTAGTGATGGCAACAAGTCCCTGGTCCACAGGGCAGTGGCAGTACTCTCTTAATTATGTCATCACATGCCATTTCCTCCAAAGTCTTCCACTGACACTTAGACTAAACCTAAACTCCAGTTATCAGTCCTTGCTAATGCCTCTGACCATATTGCTCATTACACTTCAGCCACATGACCTGCTGTTCCCAGGGAGGGCCAACCTTATTGCTGCCTCAGAGACTTTGTGTTGGCTGTTCCTCAGCCTGACCAGCACTTTCTTATCATTCACTCCTTGTTCAAGTATCATCTTATCCAGGATTCTATTCCTAACTACCCATATTCACTTGCCACCACTTTACTCAGTGTTTTAGAGAACTTATTACTATTGGAAATTACATTATTTCTTTATTATCTATCTTGCCCTACAGGAATGTAAGCTCTGTAAATACAAGGAGCTTGTCTGTCATATTCATTGCTATCTCCCTACTGCCTAGAAAAGTGCCTGCCATATATTAGGCACTAAGTAAATAGTCATTGAATGACAGAACAGCTCCTGGCCCACATATGTTTCCATCACAGGTACCTGTTCTCCTTACTTGCTGGGACATGAGTGGGCCTTTTTGGAGCATCTTCTCTTGGCAAGGATCAGGTGTAGGAGGTGGGGTGGATGTGGTGTGATAGGGAGAAGAGAGAAGAATTAGAAGAAGCACTAGTTGAAATGAATTTGGATCTAACAGGATGGATTTCAATTTTTTTAATTCCTTGTTGGGAGAGAAAACAATCAGAGGGCAGGACTGACCTCCTTTGACTTTGTCAGTTTCAAAGATATTCAAGAACTGCACCAAGACTGACATGTTCTTGCCTTTTTCATTTCCTAATAACCTTTCCTTATGGGTCTTGTATAGCTTGGAAAAGGTGCAGGGTTGTTCTGTTTAGGTATTTCCGTTTCATCTGGATATTTGGTATGTTGTAGGAGGCCACCTCTGACATAATGCATTTTATGGCTTCCTCATGAATATGTTATTTATATATTATGTACATCTCTTATGTGTATATTAACTTACAATCCTCTGTACTGCAATTAAATAATCTTGAATCATTTGACACATGGAGTTCTATGTATAAAAGTTCTAATGCCCAAGTTAATTGGACTATACTTCCTCATGATCTTAAAATATTTTTAATAAAATTTGAATAATATAACTATGAGTGGATTATAAAACTGCATTTGAAAAATCTTTAAGCCTGTAAAACTTTGGGAGGCCGAGACGGGCGGATTGAGAATAATAAAAAAAATACAAAAAAACTAGCCGGGTGAGGTGGCGGGCGCCTGTAGTCCCAGCTATTGGGAGGCTGAGGCAGGAAAACTAAACCCGGGAGGCGGAGCTTGCAGTTTGAAAAATCTGAAATTAGTTAAGTTCTCAAAACACATTTTATTTAAGTAAATGCTATTTCTCAGCCTGAGCATTTAGAATATACATATAGTTCTTTTTCAAGTGAAGAGAAACATGGTTTGAGGAGTCAGAAACTTTCCATACCAGCTTATTTGGAAATAATGTGGTGCTAAAAGAAAGTTTACACACCTTGAAAGATTCTACAGCTTTAAAAATGATTCCATTTATAGCTTGCCATGCACTTTTCAGCTCTTTGTGCTTATCTCTTTTCCTCAGGTTGAACAAAGTAAATCTATCCTTCCAATTTCAATAATATGTTTTGGGGTGTTTGCATGAATACAACTTTAATTATAAATATCATAATTTAATTGAAAAGAGGTTAGGAAAGATTATGCCATGCTGTTATAAGTTCTAATTGTTCTGGTGAGTTTTTCCCCCAAATATCATTATTTTCATATAATTTGTCTTAGATTCTAAATAGATAATAGGCATCATAAAATTATTTGCGCCAGTTTGCTTTGCAAATCACTCTCTCTTCCTCTGTAGAATTGGTATGAAATTGCCTTTGTGAGAATAGGTCTACTATTATTCTATAAGGGCAAAAAAAAATCTTTCCTCATTCTACCTTATATTAACTGACCCCGGTTTCCTGAATGCCTCATAATTGTTGCTAGACTTGCCATGAGCATTTCAGCAATACTAGCTTCACGAAGATGAGAAAGTTATTAAATTGGCAGAATTGTTTTCATTTAGTTTTGGTTTTAGCAATAATGCAGATATTTTTTAGATTAATGCCTCATCATTGCTCATGAAGTTCTAAAGACCTGCCATTGGAAATACAGGTGTTCCCAAAACTGTAGGCACATATTTTTTTAAGGTGACCACTGATGAACTTGACTGCTTGAATGACTCTGCATTCTTTTTTGCCAGACTCTTAGAAAGAACCATACGATCAGCTGTAGAACAACATCTTTTTGATGTTAATAACTCTGGAGGTCAAAGTTCAGAGGACTCAGAATCTGGAACACCATCAGCATCTTCTGCCACATCTGCCAGACAGCGCCGCCGCCAGTCCAAGGAGCAGGATGAAGTTCGACATGGGAGAGACAAGTGAGTTGGCATTGATTCTTCTTCTTACTTGAGTTTTCTCTTCTTTGAAAAATATACACCCAAATTAGTCACTGTGTTATAGTCATACCTCCTGGTCCTCTCCCATTTCAGTATTTAGGTTAAAACTTTAAGAGTTTTCAGTTTGCCTATTCTAAACTTAGCTACATTTGGAAATTTATAGGTGATTGCATAAATATTTGCATTTCATCCAGACATTTGGTATGTTGTTAGAAACCACCTCTGATTGAATACACCCTGTGGCTTCCTCATAAATATCTTATTTAGAGGGATTCTGAACCATGGGTAGAGAAAGTTACCATATGCTTGTCCGGAGGTATTTTTTTTTCTTGCTAGACAACATTAAGTTGACTATTTAGACTTGTTTATGAAGCAGCTGATTTCTCCATTATATTTATGTGATTAAATAGTCAGATATCACTATAATACTCTAACATTTGATTATGTTTTAGTATAAGAAAAGTTAGGCTTAAATCTACTCAAAAAATGAAAAGCTTAAGTTCTTTATTATAAAAATCACTAATTTTAAGGCATTCCCATAGTATGAATTTTAAGAACAGTGTTACAAAGAGCTTTATTCTCCATGAAAAAAGATTTAATAAAATACAGATGAGCAATTACCATTTATATTATTTAATAATCATGATTTAAATTGTCAAGGAAAATAAATTTATGTAGAGAATAGACTATGCAGATATTCCTATATTTTCCCTGAAAGTTCCAAGGTTATTTTTATTGACTGTATGTAGCCTTTAGCCTCTTTATGGTTGTTGTTTTGAACTCCTTATTAAATGTCAAAAACTAAACTGAACCAGACCCTAGCCCCCCTCATTCTTTTTCTTTCTTTTCTTTTTCAATTTTTAATTTGTATGAATATATAATAGTCATACACCCCTCATTCTCATTCTTTTTCACCTAGACTCATAATCTACATTAAACCCTTTATGGAAAAAGCAAAAAAGCTTTGTTTTGTTTAAAGAAAAACACAAAAGATAAACAGTATAAATAAGTTTCATGCTGTACCTCACCGAGATGTTTAAGTGCTATATTAGCAAATGTAACTTTAGAAATAGAGCAGTATCAATAATATAACCCACTGATTTACAGGTAGCATATGCAGTACTTTTCAAATAAATTCTCATGGAGCTGGTGGATAGAATAGTTGTAATATTCCATTTAGAAAATAGAAAAATTATAATACAGGAGATATTTACATTTCTTCTACTCCTGTGGCATGACATGAGATATTTACATTTAAAATTAGCTACTGACATGTTTATAGAAAATGTTTAGAAATATAATTAGTTTGTGTACTACCTCTAATATGTTGTAGAGAAAGCACAAATTATTCATTTAACACTGTTCTTATCCGCTGCCTCATTTTTTGCTGAGGAGTATGTAGCAACATTTTGCATTTTAAAAATATCCTCAGTGTGTCACGATATCCTGCTTTCCACCCTCTTTGTTTGGACAGAGGGCCAGCAGGTGGAGGTGGGAAGTGGTGGGGAGCATGAGAGAGAACAGAGTGTGATGGTGCTGTTGGTGGATGCTTGGCAGCAGGTCTCGGGGAGGACAGTGGAGGTAAAAACAGATGAGGGCCAGACAGGGCAGGGAAATGTGAAGCACAGCCTCACCTCTCCTGAAGAATTTAAATAGAGAACTTCCCAAGCCCAGGGACATTTCTAGCATAAGTTATCTTGATTGTTTTTTACCAGCAACATCAGGAGAACAAAAGGAGATGGGGAATGGTAGCTGAGTGATTGTCTGAAGACTATACCCATGACACCCTAGCCTTTCCCTTAGTTGTTCTTCTCTTGCTATTGCCTTCACCACTCCTCCTGGTCAAATTACAGTTGGGCATTGAGGAAGAGAATCTTGGGGTGCAAATAGTACCCAACCTGACACACTGTGACACAATCGTGTCTTGATAGTCCTTCAACTCTCAGTCCACACTGAACGGTTTCTCTTAGCTCTCCAGGTCTTTGGAAGAGTGAGACCCTTATCTCTCAAAGCCCCCAGATCCCTTAATTTTGTCTGGTCCAGCTTCGACCATAGGTCAGTAGTCATTTCCTGCAGCCCTTCTCCCCTCATCTTCATGCTGGGTTCTGTCATCCTTTCATTCAACTTCCTTGATCCAGCGTTCTCATTCCACTTATTTCTTCCCACCTCCACTCTTTTCCTTTTGCACATCTGCTTGCTTGAAATACTTTTCCAGCAGGCTGATTCTTTCAGCATCTCCTCTTTGGTGTCAGATTTCTCTTTTAACCTTCCTTTCAATGAGCCACTGCCATAAACGTCTTCTCCAGTATCTCCAGGAGAGTCATGAACATGTCATAAACTATAAGAAGGTCAAGAATCATTAATATAGCCTACAGTCAATGAGTTTATCATAGTATATGCTTCTATACAATTGATTCATTTAAGATTTTTCACAAGTCTTTATTCAAAAAATAAGGAAAGATTAAGCTAGGCTATAATATTCTATTCAAAACTATAAGCTTTTTGAAGTGGTTAAAAAGTGTTTAGAAACATAGGAATCTATTTATATTATTATCTATTATTTTGCCTCTAGTAACTTAGAGATGCAACAAATTAAAAAGTATTCTTGAAGAAGCCAGTGATGACTATATTTCAAGATGAGTAAAAGAGTCAGTAAAGTCATACTAAAGTCATCATGGCCAATTTTTGAAATAGCAGTACCGAAGATAGACGAAGACTACAAAAAACTTCATTCATAGGTACAAATGATTTGTTATTTGTCTGAATTCATAAGGAAATATAATCAGACCTATATTACTGTTTGCTACAATATAAACATAAAAGTTTCAACATAAAATCTTCATTATATAAAAATATTCAGCTAAATTCATTTAGTAAAAAATTTATCTGCCAAGTTTACGGAAATGTGAAATTTTGGTGATAGGTATATGGAAGTTTGTTGTGATAGTGTCTCTACTTCTGTATATGTTTGAAAAAAATCATAATAAATATTTTTTTAAAGCAAAGCATCATTTAAGTGAAAATGGTTTTCAATCTTCCAAAAACACAATGAACTGGAAAATTGATCCAAATGTTTCTTTGTTATATAAAGACTATATTAAAATCCTGCAAAGTAAAAGAAAGCAGGCTATATTTGGGGAATAATAAATAGTTCAGCATTGCCAGGACATTAAGTAGGTATGTAGGGGTGAGGAGAAAATCCTGAAAAAATGCGGAAATAAATCTAGATAATGAAAGTGAGAGGTCCAGAGATCTAAGTTCAGCCAAATCCAAGTTATGTCAGATATGATTGAAATCTGACAGAATATTGCAGGAAGGAATTGAGTACACCTGCTCCATCTAAGATTAGATTTAAAGAAATACAACCATGTGTTTTATACAGAGCTGTATCTAAATAAAGTGCCTCCAAAGTCTTTAACAGTGATAACTGAGGACCCAGTACTATAAGGTGATTCAATGATGAAAAACAGGTATTGCACCCAGCCTCTTGGATCTATAGTGTAACTGAAATTAGAGTTCAACAAAGGGAAGTAGAAGAGACACATGGATGCCCGTAAAAGCAAAGACTTTCCTCGAGGGAGAACAGGATTTGCGCATGAACACCATAGCATGGTCAGATTTTCATATATTTATTTTGACAGGATTTATTCTAGTCGTTCATTCACTATTCAAAAAGATCATAAAATGAATTTTACTGTCTTGTTTTTTTAAATAGTTTCTAGCTGTTGTCTTTCGTCTGCTTGGGCTGCCATAACAAAATACCACCGACTGGGTGTCTTAAACAACAGAAATTTATCTTCTGATGGTTCTAGAAGCTGTAAGTTCAAGGTCAAGGTGCTAGAAGTGTCTGTTTCTGTTGAGGCCTCTCACATTGGCATGCAGATGGCTACCTTCTCACTGTATCTGCTCGTGCCCCTTCCTCTGTGTGCACACTCCTGATGTCTCTCCCTCTTCTTACAAGGACATTAGTCCTATTGGATTAGGGTCCCACCCTTATGACTCTTTTAACCTTATTTACCTCCTTAAAGGCCCTGTCTCCAAATATGGTCACATTGGGGATTAGGACTTCCAAATGTGAATTCTGAGGGTACATAAGTCAGTCCATACTAGCTTTCAAGCATTAAAGGTCCTCTATTTAAAAGTTGTAATTGGGGCCGGGCGCAGTGGCTCACGCCTGTAATCGCAGCACTCTGGGAAGCCAAGGCGGGCAGATCACTTGAGGCCAGGAGTTTGAGAACAGCCTGGCCAATATGATGAAACCCCATCTCTACTAAAAATACAAAAATTAGCCAGCATGGTGGCACATGCCTGTAGTCCCAGCTACTCAGGAGGCTGAGGCAGGAGAATCGCTTAAACCTGGGAGGTCGAGGTTGCAGTGAGCTGAGATCGCACCACTGCACTCCAGCCTGGATGATGGAGCAAGACTCTGTCTGAAAAAAAATAAAAATGAAAAAAAAAGTTATAATTGGACATATATGCCAAAAGCTAGGTTAATGGGTACAAAAACATAGTTTGCAAAAGACCTAGTATTTGGTAGGACAACACGATGATTAGAGTCAAAAATAAATTAATTGTACATTAAAAATATCTAAAAGAGTGTAACTGAGCCGGGCACGGTGGCTCAAGCCTGTAATCCCAGCACTTTGGGAGGCTGAGACGGGCGGAT
Organism: Macaca thibetana thibetana; assembly: GCF_024542745.1. Classification (NCBI taxonomy): domain Eukaryota; kingdom Metazoa; phylum Chordata; class Mammalia; order Primates; family Cercopithecidae; genus Macaca; species Macaca thibetana. The sequence goes on from NC_065582.1 coordinate 100,166,117, forward strand.
CACAAGGTCAGGAGATCGAGACCATCCTGGCTAACACGGTGAAACCCCGTCTCTACTAAAAAATACAAAAAACTAGCCGGGCGAGGTGGCGGGCGCCTGTAGTCCCAGCTACTCGGGAGGCTGAGGCAGGAGAATGGCGTAAACCCGGGAGGCGGAGCTTGCAATGAGCTGAGATCCGGCCACTGCACTCCAGTCTGGGCGACAGAGCCAGACTCAGTCTCAAAAAAATAAATAAATAAAAATAAAAATAAAAAAATAAAAAAAATTAAAAAATTAAAAAATTTAAAAAAAAAGAGTGTAACTGGATTGTTTGTAACACAAAGAATAAATGCCTGATGGAATCGATACCCCATTTACCTTGATGTAATTATTATGCATTGCATGCCTGTATCAAAATATCTCATGTACCCCAGAAGTATATACACCTACTGTGCACACACAAAAATTAAACATAAATAAAAAACAAACAGAAAAAAAGGCTAGGAAAAAGTATGAAGAGTGATAAGAAGATAGAATTTAAATAGTAAAATAAATAATATTTGAGTTTTAGAATTAGATCAAATTCATCCAGCCACCCACAGAAGGCACTGCTCTGAGTGCGTGGAGGGGAGAGATTGAAGAGCATGTGCATGAGTATACATGCTTGCATTTAGTCCTTATCAGCTGCTCCTCCTGTCTTCAATTACTTTGTACTTAGAAAGTCTCTTATAAATGTGCATAAATCTTTTATATAATTTTACTAAATATATATTTTCACATTAAAGTTGGAGAAAAAATACTAAAATATAGAGTGTTAAAAATTACCAAAGAGAGTATAACTTTAAAAAGATTATGATAGTATTTAATTCATAATTTTGCCTCTGTTATACCCTGTCTAAAGATATGAATTTAGATTTCAGAATAAATATTTAATGTTATCTTTCATTTTGGGATATGGTTGAGCCAATAGTAAAATATGATATGTATTTTTTACTCTTTAGAATTCATTTATTTCACAATACAGTTTTAGGTGTTTAGGGAGGTAAATTAACTCATTCATACCACGAAGCAGGAGAGTAAAGTCTCATTTATTTGTTCCTTACCAAGCCATGGTGCTGTGCTGATGGTTTTATTTGTTCCATGATATTGTTTCTTTTTTTTTTTTTAACTCAGTTTGCTAATTTACTTTTGTGAAAACCTATTATGGGAATGCTTAAGATATTAATACTTAAAACTGTTTCATGAACATCAAATGAATTAAATTCTATAATTACAACATTCATATCTACTTCTACAACTATGTCATGAAAGATGTCTGTACTTGGAAGTAACAAATCCAGATTTCAGTTAAAATGCTTTGTATTCCATAGGTTTTATTAACTTATATGATTTCTACTAAGATTATCTATTAATAATTCAGTGAGATTGAAATACACATTGCTATACTACTAAAATGGAAGATATAATTCCTTTTTAGATTTTGCTCCATACACTGTATTAATTTATAAATTTGAAATATATATATATATTTAAATGTCTACTGTGAATAATAGGAAATTTCTGTATAAACTTGCACTGTTCTCCCTGTTTGAATACAAATTACTTTTGGTAAAATACAAAAGCTGTCCATTGATAGAAACAGCTCTTGCCAATTTGCCTCTAGGAATTATTTCTCTTTCAATGTGATTTATTTGGCACCAAGCAGTCCCAGGAGTAGCACTCTGCTCAGATTTTGATCAGAGATGCAAACTGGAATTTCTGGGCACTCTTTGGATTTCCTAGGTATGATATGATGTAGTTAGAGTATCATTAAATGACCATTTGATCTTTTAAAATAAAATTAAGCTTTTTTCTCAATTCAAGGGGACTTATCAACAAAGAAAATATTCCTTCTGGGTTCAACCACCTTGATGATTGTATTTTGAATACTCAGGAAGTCGAAAAAGTACACGAAAATACTTCTGGTTGTGTTGGAGAAAGGAGCAAACCTAAACGTCAGAAATCCAGTACTAAACTTTCTGAGCTCCATGACAATCAAGATGGTCTTGTGGTAAGTGAATATGTCTATAAAATTTTACTTGTTAGGAAATACTACATCTCTTTGCTTTGCTTTGTAAAAAAATTAAAAGTAATTTCAGTCTTCAGTTTTATAACATTATAGAATATGAGTTCTGGAAGAGACCTTAGAGCTACTAAGTATATATATATTTGTATTTCTTTTTAATAAATACAAAAATTAAGGCTGAGAAATATTACATTCTACAGAGGAACAAGAGACACCACACAAACTCTGATTTCCTTTTTTTTTTTTCTCATTTTTTTCAAGCATTTCTAAATTTTGTTTTTGAAATAAAATTGCCCATAAAGCATTTTTTCTTCTTTTTCCCCATTCTATTTGTTCTTGTCTAAATGAACATGTTTTATAAATTAATGAATGAACTTAAAGCAAGGTGAAATGCACAGTGAAAGAGGATCAGCTATCTTCGTGTTCAGATATCTCTTCATGTTCAGAAATTTCATTTCAAATCTATACTCTTTTAAAGTACTTTCTTCCAAGTTAATCAGAAACAAAAAGAAACTAATCCCTACGTAGTTGCCTCAGACCTGAATCTTGGATCATTAATTCAATACATAGTATACGTTTTTACAAGTGGTTTAATCAATGGCTAAATATTTGTTCAGTGTAACTATTAACATTCATCATCCTTCTTCCTTTATGCGTTAGTTTCTCTGAAAAATAAGCAACAAAGTCTGTCCCTTTAGTTAAAAAAAATGACAAAGCCAAAAACCTGGAGATAAATGTTATAATGTGACAGGAACTGGAATCCCTAATGAAAACAGACAATATCCTCTCCTACTGTTTGGTGTGCACATCCTCTGAAGTACTTTGTCTCTGACCAGTTTTTAGCTCCATGCTGTGCTTTTCATACATTCAATAAAATTCACGGGCCACCTATTTTCTCATTGTCAATTTCTGCATGTGCTCGGAGAAGATTTCTAATTTTTCCATAAGTAAAATATACATAAATGCAAATCTAGGATTTTTTCCCCCATAATGTCTCAATGCATGGTTTCTGGAAGTAAACTGATGAGCTAGAATGGACAGAAGTAATCATCTACCTCAGACTTATGTCTGGTACAGTTCTCAAAATAAAGAATTTAAAGTTTGGAATCATGACACACTTTTTTAACCCTGATAATTTCATTTATGTTGTTAAAAGTAAATATTTAAATAAAATACATGGTATTAACGTCATTAGCTCTCTATTTGGCCCATGATTTGCTTATCTGCCAAAGAGATATCTGGTGACTGGAAGTCTGAGACTTGGCTTTATAGTGTGAAAAGAAGCTATGAAGCAGGCTTCTCAGTTTGAATCCCTTTTTACGTTCATTTAACCCATTAATTTTTTCTACCAGGAATAGTGTCATAAGTTAGTTAGATGGTAATAGTTAATAGAAGTGGAAAAGTACATATACTCCTTAGAATATATGTTTACTGATAAAACTATGGACATGGTCTGTGCTGAAAAACATTGGGATGGAAGATCCTAATTCCATTTGGGGTTTTTTATGTGAAAGAACTTGCCCCTACCTCAGTTGCCAGTTTCCGCATTCCAGGATTGTGCCTGTCACATGTGAGCTCAGTGGACCGTGTCTTTGTTGCAATGAATAACTTAAAACCCTGCCAGTACAACTTAGAAGAAAAACTTCCTCATCTCTAAAGTGAGGGTGTTCTCAAAGATGTTTTCCAATTCTTATATTCCATGAATTTAAACATCTAATCTTCTCAAGTAACCACAAAGCAAAGAGCCAGGGAATACAACAGACTAGTGTTAAGACTACATCCTGAAAGTTAAGTTGTGTATCTTCACTTCCCCCTTATTTTTAACCTTCTAATTCTACTTTCCCCAACTTTCCTCCAAAACCTTTCCCTAGCCCATTTTAAGTTCTTTACATTCTGACCAAACATTTGTTTCTATTGCTTAAAAAAATTATACATAATTATATGTCTTCTATGTGGCAGGAAATAGTTTAGATCCTGTGGATACAGTAATGAGAAAAACAGGTAACAATTCCTGCCTTCCTGGAGCTTACATTCTAGTCAGGGAAACAGACAATGACCAAGATAAATAAGTAAAGAATAAAGTATATTAGGTAGTGATAACAACTAGAAAGAAAAAATATCTAGGGAATGGGGACAGGAACTGTGAGGGGGCAAGGGATGCAGTTTTAAATGGAATAACCAGAGGAGACCTCTCCAAGAATTTGACACTTGAGTATAAAGAACTAGAGGAAGCAAGGAAGCAAGCCTTACTGATGGAATGACAGGTGCAAGGGCTTTGAGACAATTGTTTTCTGGAATATTCAAGGAACCACAGAGATACCATTACGGTTGGAAAAGAGTGAGCAAAATGAAAGAGGTAATGGAAAGGCAGGGCACATTAAATAGGTAGGTCCTTATAGATCATTGTAAGGACCCCTCCTTTATTCTGGGTGAGATGAGAAGCCATTGAGTTCTCAGTAGAACAGTGACCTGGCTTACTTAAATTTGTTAATGTTTTGTTGAAAATAGACAGTAAGCAGGCAAGGGCAGAAGCAGAGAGACCAGTTAGGAGTCATTACAGTCATCTGGGTTTGAGATGATGATAGTTTGAACTGAGGTGATACAAGAGCCAGCTATATGGACTCACGGGCTATACCCTGCACTGGTCTAGGGAGCACTGTTCCCATCAACTAAAACATGAATTGTTCCCCCTGGGAGTTGTACACTGCAGTGGTCATGAGGTGGGGTAAGAAAATGAATGTATTTTGAAGATAGAATTGACAAAATCACCTGACAGATTCAATGTGGGGTATGAAAGCAAAAGAGGAGTCAAAGATGATTCCAAGATTTTTGGCCTGAGCAGCTGGGAGACTGGTGTTGCCAATTTACTGAGATGAGGTAGATAGAAGTTTTGGGAGTCATATCCTAAGTTCAGTTTCTGACATGGAAAGACTGAGCTGCCCATTAGACATCTAAGAGGAGAGATACTAGAGAGGCAACTGGGCTTCTGGGCCTAGAGTTTCGGGAGAATGTCCTCCTTAGAGATACAAATGTGGGAGTCATGAGCATTATAAATGACATTTAAAGCCAATACACTGGCTGAGATAACCAAGGGAGTGAATTTGAATAGAAAAGGCCTTCTCACAAGGCCTTGAGGCAGAGAATGGGGAGATGAGAAGCCAGCAGAAGAAACTTAAGAAGCAGCAGCCAGAAAACTAGAAGAAAAATGAGGTAAGTTTGGTATCTTAGAAGCCAAGTAAGCAAGGGTCTCAAAGAGGAAGGAGAATCAGATGATAGGTCAAGTAGAAGACTGCGAGTTTGACCATTGAAATTAGCAAAATGTAGCTCCCTGGTGATCTTAGTAAGAACAGTGTTGGTAGGAAGATGGCAGCAAGAGCCATTTTCAGGAGAAGATGGTAGGAGAGTAACTGAAGACAGTGAGTGAATGGCTTCACAGTGATCTTGCTGGCCCACAGCACAGCCAAAGAGGAGAATATGGTGTAGACCTGGAAAAGCATCTTAAAGATGTGGTGTCTTTACAGTGAGAACTATCTGGCTCCTTTCTCCCTCTGTCCTTTTGCCTCTTGAGGATATCATGATCAGCAGAGACTGAGAAACTACAGATAATTCAGAGCTCAGCAATCGGGGCAGTGAGGTATCAGTCTGGGCATCAGACTGCACTGCCTTACCTCAAATTATTGCCACAATTTCAACCTTTCCCTTTCCTTAAACCCCAAGCTCATACCTGTGCCCTTCCTTCTCTCCCAGAAGAAAACCTTATCTCCTCTTTTACTTTGAAGAGCTGAAATAACCAGCTTCTGTTTCAACTTCCCTCACTTCACTTCCAGATTTCTCTAGCTCTCTGCCTATTTTATTTTCTTTCCTGCTCAAATGACAAAGTAAGTTTCCTAAATTCTAAGACTAACCTCTAAGGTGAAAAGTATCTTTGAAAATTCTATTTTTTACATCCATCTCCCAGCCTACCTCACACAGGCATAAAAAAATATTTACACATATACACTTCCTCTCTATTGGCTCATCTCCATTGGCTTAGGAAAAAAAAAAGTCTATCTCCAAACTTCCGCTCTAGGGCAGAGTTTAATACTTTGACTCAAAAATCACAACACATTCATGCATTTTATCCAATAACCCTCCTTCTGCTACTCTGTTCTAGGTGCATAATCCTTTTTTGTTTGTTTGTTTGTTTGTTTGAGATGGAGTTTCACTCTTATTGCCCACTGGAGTGCAGTGACGCGATCTCAGCTCGCTGCAACCTCCCCCTCCTGGGTTCAAGCGATTCTCCTGCCTCAACCTCCCGAGTAGCTGGGTTTGCAGGTGCACACTACTACGCCCAGCTAATATTTGTATTTTAGTAGAGATGGGGTTTCACCATGTTGGCCAGGCTGGTCCCAAACTCCTGACCTCAATTGATCTGCCCGCCTCGGCTTCCCAAAGTGCTGGGATTACAGGCATGAGCCACCACACCCAGCCACTAGGTGTATAATCTTAAATATTGAAAAAACCATATGTATTAATTTGCTCACTGCAAGGCTATTTATAATCATGGAGTATTAGAAGCAATTTAAATGTTCAAAAGTAGAAGAGCAGACGAGTAACATTTATATGTCAACTCAATAAAATATTCTGCAATGATTCAAAATTATAGTTATGAAGATTATATAATAAAATAGAAAATATTTGACAAGTTATATTTTAAGTGCTTTGCATACATTCTCAATTTTAATCCTCCCAATAATCCATAGGTAGATATTGTTATTCCCATTCTAATCATGAGGAAAATTAGGCACAGGAGATTAAACAACTAGGTCACACATAAGTGGTGGAGCTGGGATATCACTGTACTGCCCTTCAATATAAAAATAGGTTATGAAGCATTACCTACAGTGCATGCACATATATGTATGACATATTCATTCCTAGGAAAAAAGGCTAAAAGGATATATAGCTAAAAGTGATTGTATGATTGCATTATGGTGGTGGCAGTAGTATTAGAGGTAATTGTTTCTCTTCTCTCCACATATGTTCTGTGTGATTATATGAATTCTATAATATTACATTTAATATATAAAAAATACAAACAAAGTCTATAGGTCTCTTATTTATGAACAACTTCCTTTTAGTTTCAGGTGTACATGAAATCTCAGTCAAGGTTCAAGAAAGGAGAATAGGTCTTATTAATCATACCTGAATTTCAGTTCCAGCTATCTCACTTCATAGCTATGGCAAGTAAAGCACGTTACTTAGCCTTTTACTTCATCTGTAAAATAGCAGCTTTTTGTGAGATTGTGTTTTTTTTTGTGTGAGATTTAAATGCAACTAAATGTGCTAAAGAAGAGGTAAAACTGAACACGGTAAATATGTTTCTGCTCCCTCTGCTCTGATGGCCAATCTCTTTTCTTCATTTTACCATCACACATTTTGAACAGTCTGTACTTGTTAGTTTCAGTTCTTCTATTTTTTTTTTAAGAGGCAGAGTCTCACTCTGTCATCTAGCCTGGAGTGCAGTGGCATGATCAAAGCTCACTGCAACACCCAACTCCTGGGCTTAGGGGATCCTCCTGCCCCAGCCTCCCAAGTAGCCAGGACCATAGGCATGCACCACCACACCCAGCTAATTTTTAAAATGTTTTTTAGAGACAGAGTTTCACTATGTTACCCAGGCTGGTCTCAAACTTCTGGCCTCAAGTGATCCTCCCACCTCAGCCTCCCAAAGTGCTAGGATTACAGGAGTGAGGTGCCACGCCCAGACCCCATTCTTCTTTTCATATTTATACATCAATCCCTATAGTCTAGATTCCACTCCCAACCCCAATCCGAACCCCAATCCCAATCCGAACCCCAACCCCGTTCTCTACAGATTTTTTCTTCATGTCTCTACTGGTCTTTTGTGCTATCACTGGTCCCTGTGCTATGACTTCATCTAGTTCTTGGCCTCCTCAAGGCCTTGGGGTGTTTGATACTTTGTGGCTCTTTGTCTGAACCCTTTCTCACTGGGTCTCAATGATGGTTGACCTCTCCTTGTCCTCATACCACAATGACTGTTTTCTTCTTTGCTGTATCCTTCCCTGGCTAAGCTCCCATAAATCATGCTTGGATTTAAATGTTACCTAGATTTTTGTCTCATATCTCTTTTCTATCTGAACTTTCAGAGCTTCTCCAGTTCCATGGTTTCAGTTGTCACCTCTCTACAAATGACTTACAAATTAACATTTGATGGATTCTGTCTGCAGTTCACCCTAGAGAATACTTTAAAGTCAACATGTTGAAACCAAACTCATCATCTTCTCCTCAATCTCTTTTTCATTCAAGAGTCCCATCTGATTCAATCACATCATCGTCTCCTTAGTCATTTTCCAAGTCCTTTCCTTTTCCTCACCTCCATCCTTCTTTCAGCATTTCAATCATTTGTCAAATTTAGTTGATTCTGCTGTTTAAAAAGATATTATGTGCATCTCCTTTCCCTTTTTTGTATTGCCATTACATAGCTGAGGCTCTTATTATAACTAATTTGGAATATTGAAACAGCCAGCCAACATGTCTCCAAGCCTCTACTCACTTTCCTCTCCAGAACATGTCTGCTGCTACAAAACAATTATCTACGTAACGCAGCAATTTTCAACCATTGTTTTCAGTGTAACACAACTCAGCAAGAACTCCTGTCAAAAACTACATGATCGTGATTTTCTGGGTGGTAATAATAATGTAAAAAAGTCCAACAATGTGAACCACTGACTTAAAATTATTTATTCCTTCAATCACACAACAGCTAACTATATGACAAGCACTATTTTCAACACTAAGGACACAATGTGATCGAAACAGACACACACTCTACCTTCCTGAAGTTTACAGTCTCATAAAATGAGATAGATAGGAAAGAAATATCTAGTCAGATGGCAGTACATGCTGTGGAGAGAAATAAGGCAGGGTAAAGAGTATGGAAAGTGGTAAGAGGTAAAGGATCGACATCCTAGAGGACATTCATGTCAGGCCTCACTGAAAATGATGCTTGTGCAGAGACCTGAAGGAGTTGAGGCAATGAGCCATCAGGATATCTGGGGAGAGAAAATCTAGGCAGAGGGAGCAGCATGCTGAGCCTTTGAGGACAGGGAAGAGGTGGCCATGGTTAGAACATAGTTGAGAGGAGCATTGTAGGAGATGAGATCAAAGATGTAGCAGAGGTCCTGATCACCTAAGGCTTCATAACCATTTTTAGGACTTTAGCAGTTACCTTAAGTAGGATGAGGAGCCACAGAAGATTGAGAGGGGAAGGAAGCCATTTTGTGGCATACTTTATAAAAGGATCACTATGGCAACTGTGTTAAGTATAGCGTATGAGGTGATGAGAAATGGATAAGGACTAAAGTAAAATAAATGACATAATCTAGTAAAGAATTCAAGTAGGCAGTTAGATATATTAATCTGGAGGTCAAGGGAGAGATGAAATAAATAATTTTGGAAGTCTTTGGCACACAGTTGGTTTTTAAACCCTTGAGAGTGGATAAGCTGACACCAAAGGACCGAGTACAAAGGGTAAAAATAAAGGTTCCAAGGACTAAGCCCTGAGACATACCAACATTTAGGGGGTAAGCAGATGAGAAGGGAGCACCACAAGGGACTAAGAAGGAGCTGCTGCCAATCTCCAGTGCAACATGAAGGCAAGAGCCTCATTAGATTTAGGTCCAGAGAAAATCAGAAGAAAGAAATTGGAATAGGGAGTGAGTGATAATTTCACATATATCTAGCTAACCCACAGCTACCTTGATAGGAGCTCTATCGGTGGGAAGAGGCAGGAAGAGCCTGATTAAGTGGGTTCAAGAAAGCCTAAGAGGAAATGAGTTGGATACTACAAGTATGGAAAGTCTTTGAACACGTTTTGCCTTACGGGGGGAAGAAAAACGAGGTAGCAGTTGGAGAGAATACAAGCTGAAGACAGTTTTTAGAAGGCAGTGATGTTACAGAATATTTGTATAAGACAAGCCCATGGAGAGGCGGAGATGACGATGCAAGAGAGATCCATTGCAGGAGCAATGTTCTTGATGGGGGATAGGGGATGGAACCTGATGGACAAGTGGAGTGGTGTGATCATAGATCACTTTGATCTAAAGACCATCTCATCAAGAACTCCAACAACTTTCCCCCACTGCCTCCTTTGCATAACACCAAAGGTCTATCTTTGTGTTCTAACCACAGCCCACATTTCATCTATGAAAAGTGAATACTCTTCTAACTTGTATCAGCCTCTTCATGTTTATGCACACATCTAGGATTCCTTTCCACTTTGTACTATTGAGTAAGGAAAGAAGGCTATACATATTCAGTAGAAGCCGTACTTCGAGTATCCGTGCAACCATATGGATTTTTACTTTCAGTAAGTATAGTATTCTATACTTACATGAGATATTCAACACTTTTGTTATAAAATGGGCTTTCTGTTAGGTGATTTTGCCCAATTGTAAGCTAATTTAAGTGTTCTGACCATGTTTAGGCTAGGCTAAGGTATGCCATTCAGTAGGTTAGGTGTACTAAAAGCATTTTTGGCTTATGATATTTTCTAATTACCATGGGTTTATTGGGATATAACCTCCATGGTAAGTTGAAGAGCGTCTCTACCTGGTGAAGCATTGTATTGGCTGATCTGGAAGCCACACATATCACTTCTCACATCCCATTGGAGAGCAGTCAGTCACATGGTTGTACCTGATCACAAGAGAGACTGGGAAATGTATTGTTGCTGGGCATCTACTTTATGACGGTGGAAGAAGCGTAGCATGGGTTTCGGTGGACAACTGGTAAACTCTTCATAGACATCCTTTATGATACCAGTAGTTCTTTTTTAATATGGATGAGCTTATAAAATTTTAAGCAATAAAACATAAAATGTACAAAAGGGTACAAAAAGGAATTCAAATATGCCATTAATCCTTTCTTAACGAGACTATCAAATATTCTCCTTCTCTTAGAGCTCAAGGTTAGAATAATGAACCTGTTTTGACTAACAGCATTCCTGTAGCCTTCAGATTGAGCTGTTTGTATATTGAGAGAGGCATTTTTGTGTGTGTCCTCTATTAAAGCTTTGTCAGCATTTTACAGTTTTAGAAGATGAATTTGTTTTTGTTCCAAGTGTTTTTAAGTGCTTCAGTCAGTGGTCAAACAGGTTTTGAGCCTAGCTTTCAACACCAACACAGAGAGGGAGAAAGAAAAATAATCGAAAATAAATTCCACAGTCTAAAATGAACTTTTATCAAGGCTTTTGCTCTTTTAGACTTGAGGTTATCTTTATAATTAAGGAGAATGGTTTTTAAAATTTAGTTCCTCTGACACCCCAAAATTATCAAAATAAATTATGCCACAGTGATTCTGTGTTTTGAAAGTCATTGATAGGACTTATATGAGTCAGAATTTTATGGATTATAAACTAGGCTTTATCTGGTTGAAAAAAATCGCAACACAAGAAGCAACTTTATTAAATTAGACCTAAAGTCACAATCTGTTCTTTCCTGCTTTTTAAAAATTACCTATTACCTTTAAAAGATCCCAAATTTAGAAGAGGAATTAAAAGTTAATGTAATAAAACACTTCCACAATATTCTATTACTTCAACATCTAATCAATAAAAACATTAATGGACTACTCTTTTACCACACCTGGTAGAGATATGTTTGGGACATAAAACAGTTTAAAACCTTCAAAAGACAATGACTCAATATTTTCTTGTAAGACAAGTATTATTAGCACCTGGAGCACATCTGAAGGTCTACTTCTCAAAAGCATTCTGCATTTCAGCATTATTTTGACCTGTACATTACACTTTTCCCTTCCCTCATCTTAGTGAAGTAGAGAAATTACTTTATCTTAATCATTCCTCCCTAACCCCAAAATAAAGAATACAAATTAGAATCTACAAAATGTATTGTGCCCATGGAAATACATAGTTTTGTAACTGTACTCATAGATGTTTACTACCCTTGTTAGTTTGATTCTGAAAAGAAAAAAAAAAAAATGCTTTCCCGGTTGTAACATTCTTCAGATTTTCCATTTCCAAAAGGTATAGGTGCATCCCAGCTACCTTAGAAAAGGAACACTGTGTACCTGCATGCTGTTTTAGTGAAACCAGACAATGAATATTCAGCAGGCTCAAATGTGTACAGAAATAACTTGACAATTAGAATTACTAAAAAGCCTTAGAGAAGAATATTGAACAATGTTGGAAATCAGCCTTTGTGAATTACATCTACAAAACCTCAAGTCGTTGGAGAGTTCTTAAACTTACGGATAAAACATGTAAAAAGTGGTAGGGATGGAGTTGAAGAAGTTAATACTTGTTTTAACCTGGAGGTTAGCTAAGCTTTCTCACATCTCACAACTGCTTTTTGCAAAGCTGTCTATTGTGTGACCTAACTGACTTTATTCTGTAGTTCCTAACGCCTGTTTCAGTTATATTTTGGTTCCTCTGTTTAGGAAAAAAAAAAAAAAAAAAAGCCATCTTCTAACCTTCTAACATCTTCTAACTGAAATATCTCTAAATTTATATAATGCTATTATGTTTTATTTTCTGTTCACTCTTATTCTTTCTGAATATTTCTTTTTTATTTTATTTTTTTCTTTTAAGCTATCTTCTACAGGAAGGATCTGAATATTTCTTAGCCTTGATCTGAAAATGATTAGTTCTTTGGAAATAGTCATTTACATGTAATTATGAATGTATCATTTCATTGGCGCTGCTGTGAAATGAACTGAAGATAGAGGATTGTGCTTTCCTTTGGAATTCATGTTTCAGAGCTTTAGGAAAACCTAATACTATTGCACTAGATCTTACACTAAAGATTCTGATAATCTATTGAAGATTACCAATGGGAACAAAGATTCTTTGTCATAGATACATCCCTCTTCATCAGGAAAGTCACATTCAGGTAATAAGAGCAATTATTCTTGATTTAATGGGAGCCATTTTATAAAGGCCTCTTCTAACTCAAACTTTAGAGGTATGAATAAAGTTGAAGTTGTAATTTTTAATTTCTCGGATCCATTCTAAAATTATCTAAGTGTGTAAATTGATGCTCAGTATTCTAGTATTCTAATGGCAGACACAAACTGTATTTCCTGTTCTTCGGACAGTGTCTTGACTGTGAACAAAGAACAGTAAAATATTTTCCTTGGAGACATTATAACAAACATCTTGGAGATATTATAACAAATAACAATAAAATGTTTTTCTTGGTTCAGAAACAATAACATCAACAATTCATTAATTATATTAACAGTATTCATTAAACGTACCAGGCATTATTCTATTTTTTTTTTTTGAGACGGAGTCTCTCTGTTGCTAGTCTGGAGTGCGGTGGCGCAATCTCGGCTCACTGCAACCTCCGCCTCCCAGGTTCAAGCAGTTCTCCTGCCTCAGCCTCCCAAGTAGCTGGGACTGCAGGCACGTGCCACCACACCCAGCAAATTTTTGTATTTTTAGTAGAGATGGGGTTTCACTATGTTGGTCAGGATGGTCTCGATCTCTTGACCTCGTGATCTGCCCGCCTCAGCCTCCCAAAGTGCTGGGATTACAGGTGTGAGTCACCGCGCCCATCATTATTCTAGTACTTTATATATCACTTTATTTAATCCTCATGACCACCCTATGTTAACTATTGTTGCCATCTTCATTTTCCAGATGAGGAAATTAAGGCTGAAGTAGGGTCATACAATTGGCAAATGGCGGAACTGGAATTCTAACCCAAGTATTCTGATTCAGAGTCACCGTCATAACTATTATGTTATGATATCTCTCTTTGTTTCTATTCTTTAATGGAGCCCAGGGTGTCAAACTGAGAATTCCAGGCAGATTGGCCAAACCAACATAAATGGAAAATAATTCAGCTATCTACCAAGCCAAAGATTCGTTTTCTATTCTAATTATGTGTTTATTTTGTGGAGATCGTTGTAAATGCCAACTTCATGGGATTATTGTGAACCTTAATTAGATTTACTTAGTAAAGGGTTTTATTATAATGGAATGTTATTGATATGTAGATGAACATATGTTACTTTCATATATGTATAATTTACTTTGATGACACAGGATGAGTGGATTATGCTTAATATCCTTTTAATGCAGATATAAATCTGAGTTAACAAAATTCAGGTCCAAATTTCCAAGGCAGCTTTGTTTTTGAGTTTGCTGAATTCAGATATTCTCTTGTTTGCTTATGTGTAATCTCCCTTCAAGGAAATGGCTTACTTATTCTGTTCCAGTCACCTGAATGATATTTAGAAAGCATTGGCCATATTCACAGAGGCAGTCAAAAAAATCTTACATATATGCCTCCTGGTAAGCAGTAACCCTACCTGGTCAGCTGAAAATGCATACTATTCAAATTAGGTTTTCTGTCTTTTTCCATCCTGGCTAATATAAAGATTAACATTAAATATTGTAGAAAGGTTCTTAAATTTTCATTTCTGTTTATAGATATTTTACAGCTTATGTATAAGCTACATGTTACTCTAGATAATATTAGCAGTATACACTAAGTATGTATATGTGTGTGTGCATGCATATATGTATGTATGTATATATACATATATGTGTATACTCCACCTTCGATTTTATCAATATACACTGAATATATATAAATGTGTATATGCATATGTATATATACATTCTTAAACATATATATATATATATAGAGAGAGAGAGAGAGAGAAAATGTTACATCAGTTTCTGAGGAGATTCGAGGTCAGATTCCTCAATTCTAAGTCTGACCCACCCTGATTCTCTAACAATCTGGGTTTTGCTATTTAGCTGTCCAATGTGGATAATACCTAAGAGAAACATTATAGGGCACAATGGCCATTTCTGTGATGCTGTCACATATCTTTGTTAAAAGGATGATAAAGTTCAATAGACAATTCTATGAAAGTAGGATATAATAAACTGTCATAATTTTACTAGTTTAAACAAAGATAAAAATATGAGGACTAGAATTGGTTTATATATACATATTATGTGATTTTTCTATTTTAAAGAAAGGAGGGTCTGCATTGCATATTTCTTACCATTCCTGTTGGACAACCAATAATGGTTCTGTTACAGAATATGGAAAGTCTCAATTCCACTCGATCTCATGAGAGAACCGGACCTGATGGTTTTGAACGGATGTCCGATGAAAGGTAATTTTAGAATTATCTCCTAATATTCTTTCCAAGGGCAGGAAAAGGTTATTTTCATGTAATGCAATGTGAATTATAAGAACTAAAAAGAATGGATTTAAAGGACTATATATTTACCAGCAATATTTTATAGCAAGGAAAATGCTTAGAATAGAAAATCTATCACAGTGCTATTGAAGGCAAATAACTATAGTCATGTTTATTTGTGTTTCCAGTTTGCTTTGTTTTGATTAATTTTTCGTTTTGTGTTTTGTTTTTGAATTTTGTAAGTATTAGGCTTAGAGCTACTCAACATACTCTTAAAATAAAATTATAATATCAATGGATGAAAAACATTGTTATAAAACAAGTAGATATTTTATGATTTTGTTGTTGTTGCTGTTGTTTATAGGAAAGGAGGTGAAAAAGATGGTGGACACACTCAGCATTTCGAGGTGAGTAACTAACAAGCAAGAGTAAGACTGTGATGGGGCTGTTCATACACTCTTCAGTGTCCCTCTGAAATATTAGTCTGTCAGTAAGGGACAATGAGCTAAGTAATATGACTGTGATTGATTAGAAAGGCAAATACCAAACTTAAAGATTCCTTGAGAAATCATAAGAACTCCATTATTTTCCTTTGTGAATTATTTTGTTTTGCTTATGACGATAAACTTTAATAGCACAAGAATTTCTCTTTAGATTTTCTATAAAGTAAAACAAAACAAAAATCAAAGCTCCTGGTTTTATTTTCCACAATTTGATGCATTTTTTAAGTGATTGAAATATGTAGGTAGTGAGTCTTAGTCACAAGGATTAGGTCATGAATCTTCAAATTAACATAAATTCACTTTGAGTTACTTAATCCAATTTGTTTGCTGAGTTTTGTCTCTCATTTTAAATAGACATTGGAGGAAAAAGTCTCTCACCTCCCTTATGTCATCTGTATCTTCAAGTTTCATTTACTTCCCTGGCCTCCCACTTGTCCTCCAGGCATCACCATGCTGACCCAAGTATTTGGTTTCCCTTTCTCCCAACTCCAGCTCCCATTCAGTGTGCCGAGCATCATTTTTATTTCATGTATGTGTATGCAATCTACTACGTCCAGATACTTCCAACTCCACCTTCAATCTTATCAGTTTTGCTTTTCAAGAAGTAAAGTTTTTCTTAACCCACTCTTAAATTCTGACTGTCGATATAAAGAGAACATTCCCTCTAACCCAATAATTCTTAATCTCTGTTGGGCACTGACCAAATTCACTGATGGATTTAATCAACAACATATATTAAATCCCACTAGGTACAGGTACTGCGCTAGGAGCTGGGATTTAAAGACAGCCACAGTCTATTCCCCCATGGAGTTTTACAGCTTAAAAATCAGAAAGCTACAGACCCTCTTAGAAAATTGTATTATCATTAAAAAATGTGCATAAAATTCCTAAAAATTAATCCCCACTCCCTGAACACACGCTAATGCTCATATCTACTGTATTCAACTCTTGTCATATATATACTTCTTCACTAGATAATTTAGCCAGATAATAGGAGGGGAATGCTTCCTCTTTCTGACCCCACAGCTTCTGAGCCACTGTTTTCATCTATTTCCAACTCATTTATGCTTCCTTCCTTGGGACCCAGGCAACAAGCTGACATTCTTTTCTTATCTCTAGGCATCTTTTTAAAGATCATGTTTCCCCCATGTTAGTGTCATGTTGTGTTTTGTTTTTTATGGTTTTATCCTTTCACTGCCATCTTCCTCCACTCACAGCAAGCACCTACTCATCTCCCATCTAACATGATTTTAAAGAAAATCGCTTTGCCAGTCTCCTGGAGAGGCCGGTTCTTTCCTTTTGTGCCTGTTATCTTTTATGAGATAAAAGGGAATAAAAGTAACTTTTGTGGATGGACTTCATAGCATTAACTCATAAATTCCAAGTAGCACACAAACTAAATGGCAAACTAAACTGAACTCAGTCTGCCTTGGTCTTTGGTGGACAGCTCCCAGGGCAGTGGATGAATCATGGGGAAACAATCTCACATCCTTCTTCCATGTGCCAAGTCCTCTTCTTATGTGTGTTATCCATGTGCAGCCACCAATCAGTGCCCAGTGCCACTGCTGGCACTGCTTAGGCATTCACTAATAATAATCATTGTCATCATGATGGTTTTGGTTAGGAGATAAAATTAGGTGGTGAACTAAAATCTAGACTAAGCTCTCCATGTCACCTTTCTATCACAGCTGCACCAAAGGAGAAAAATAAGACATCACTCCACAAGATTGGGATGATTTCTACTTGTGAAAGCATGTGCTGCTTTCACTGAGGGAAATTTATTTTGTTATTATCCATGAAAGACAGTGAAAAGAACTGTTTTCCATTTTGTAGGGGTTTTTCCTTTGTTTCAGTGTGCTGTTATTTACTACTTTTTAATATATGTAGTACTTCCTAAAACTTACACCACCCAATATTTAATCTGGTTTTCTAGTAAAAACATCAATAACCTTTCATTTTCAGTGATGAAAAATAAGTCTATACTTTGGTTACTCCTCCTAGAGTTCTGTTTAACCAGTATTTATTTTGTTTCAGGTCTCATTGCATAAGATTGAGATGTCAGATTTTACATGTCCACTACTGAATATATATTGTAATATTTCTAATTTTCTTTGCCATTAAGATAGACTTCGTCCTTATTAGTATTGTGATTTAAAATTCTCCCTGTAAAATCTCGGATTCATATAAGATAACATAGCAAATGACAGCTCTTGTGGAAAGGTGATTTTTTGGGGGGGACTACTGTTTCCATTAGAATGAGGAACACTTGTTTTCAGCCTCAGAAATGCTCTTTAGAGACAGGCAGAGAGAGGCTTCTCTTAGATCTGCCGCTCGAAGGCAAATGAAGTTACAACTGTGACCCCAGTTCTTAAATAATCAGTTTGCAGCCTTAAATGTGTTTTGTTTGAAGGTATGTGTTGAAAGTGAACATGGGCTTATCCCTTTATTTCATATCTTTTTAATTTATTTTAATTATGCAACTAATCTCAGAAGTTCTCCTGAGATCTCAGATGGGCATTGATCAATAATAGTTACCCATTTCTATTTCATAAGAGTTCCTTATGTGGTTTGGATTAAAATTTGTTTAGTGACACACTGCCAATGAGAAAAAAAGTCAGGAGTCACTTTGAAATGTCCAAAATTAAAGTACAGTTTCTTCAGGTAGGTTCAGAAAGGCTGATATTTTAATAAAATATCTTATCTGGGCAATATGAAATGAGATAACATGAGGAAGAGCCTAGCACACTGCTCCCTGGGCATGCAAAATCTACAGTCTTTGTTCTTCTGTGTAGTTTTAAACTCTTTTAACAAACTACAAGTATCCAGAAGAGAGGTAATCCTTAAAACTAGCATTTTCTAGATTCTAAAAGATATCCCTGAAATTACCGATTTTCAGAGTTCTGTTTCCAAGGGAGTTTATACTTTACGCTTCAATTTAATCCCTGTTTTCTATGATGAAAATATTTTATTCTTCTCTATAAAATCCAGAATATTAAAACTAAAACCTTACAATGAATCTCTGTTGAGAAGTCAAAACAAGTAAGAATTATTAACTACATGTGAGGGAATTACATTATCTGGGAGAGATCATTTTATGTCAGAATTACAAGGTCAGTGAAGTGTTAAGTTCTTTCAAAATATTTTTACATTCTTTATGCTTTCTAAGCCTACTGCTTAAGAGAGCTTAGAAGCATACCTTTGATAACAAACACGACATTCATAATTTTAAAAAAAGACTAGTTCCATGTTTCTTATCCTGCTTCAAAACAAAAAAAAAAGGAAAAGAAAAAGAGAGAAGGAGAGAAGACAAGGCTTTTCAATCAAGACTGAGAATTAATATTAGTTATCACAAGATCTTAAGTGCAGGCTCTTATTTGCCCTGAAAAAGTGAATTTCTGAAAAGTATTTATGAAATGGATGACTGTTATTTTGACTTCACTGTTTTCATGGAAGCTTTAGGACTTTGTTTTAATATTATAACCAGAAAAATTAACAAGCTCTATTTACTTCACATTCGCTTCCAAATCAATCCAATAGCCAAAGCCTAATGAAGCTTTGGAGTTCACGTGGATTTTGAAAATTTATGTCCACTTTTCCTTTCTTGTCAGGCCAAACAAAAAATGTTTGTGGTTCTGTGTAGTTCTGTTAATACTGTCGTTTCTTCCTATGCAAACTGCATTATATGGCATATTTTCTGATATTGTCATTCCTGGCTCTGTTAAACTATTAGGCCACTTAACTATATCCTGTGCAGGGCAATAGAAGGAATAAAACAAAAATTCGCCAACTATTTGAAGCCAGAGAAAGAGCAGGATCACATAAAGTCTGAGGACAGAAAAAGGTAGGTCCAGCTGGACAGGGACAAGTCTTGGCAAAGATTAGACTGATAGCTTCATAATTAATGGCTCCTTGACCTGAATGTGAAATGTTACCTGAGGCCCCAGGAGAGATGAGCTCTCTTCATATTTGCCCCCTAGCATCCTACGTTTCTTTTATAACACACATGATACTTGGCACTTGTATGTTCATTGTCTGTCTCTTGCACTAAATCCCTTATCTTGCTTGCTACCAAATTCCAGTGCCAAGGACATAGCATGTGTTCAGTAAACACTTGCCAAATGTATGAATGAATGAATGGGAAAGGAAGGTAGGGTATAAATGGAAATAACATTGTTTATAGTTCCTATAGTCGGTTTTATACACACTTTTCATTTTAATCCTCACAAACCTTACAAAGTCTTGTTCCTGTATTTGAGGAAAAGAAAAAAAGCTAAAGTTCAAAGACGTTTACTCACTGAAAGTCTTGCAGCTAGTAAAGCTCGTGTCTAAACGTGAGTCTCTGCCTCTAAAACCATCCTAATATGCCATACTATGTTGTCTCACCTAAAAGCCAAACACTCAATTTGTTTCAATACACAAATATTTGGTGTGTTTTCATATAGTGCAGCATTTTTGACGATGTTTAGCATATGACATCACAGTACAAGGATCTTGGAGTTGAAAATTGTGAAATTAATTTACTTACTTCGTGATTTAACAGAAGATATTAGACATGTAAACAACAAAAGTGGAAACCAAAAATATTTTTATATTTGAGAATGCCTTTGACATTTTAACCTTAATGATCTAGTAGGGGAAATAGATAATATTTGCAATACTATATGAAGAGCCCTGTTAGAGAGGGTGGTGCACCTGGGCAAGATGCTTCACCCAGACTATGCTAACATTTGAAGGCAGGACGGTTTTTATGCTAGTGTTTACGGAGCCTGAAGAACTTCACCATGGGCCATAGGACATAGGACAGGCTCCCTGGCACCCACATGCACAAAAAACCATCAGCAGTCTGCAACCTCAGGCAAAACAACCCTGTCACATCATAGACCAGCAGGGCCAAAAGTTGGGACTTGGGCAAGTAAGAAAGCAACCTCAGGGATTGATGGGAGCACAGCAGGACAGGGCCAGTCTGCACGTGCGTTTCCACATGCAGTTGGAGTGTGCTGTGCTTAGGGTGTCCAGGGCTATGCCAGCTGGTGTAGGTTTGTGTAGGAGGGATCTCTCCACTGCTGTACCACAAATCAGCCAGGAAGTATAGAAGCTCATGTAAGTTGACATAGGTCTATGATGTGAATTACCTAATGCCTCATTATATATGACACATCCTCACCCTCTGTATACAATGGCTCTGGCCATCCTTTCCTGGATTCCAGAAACAGTGACCTCTGTACTATTCCTGAAACACAGAAAAACTGACCGTGCCCCAGAGCCTTTGCACTCGGCTTCTTTCTTCCTGGAATGCTCTTTCCACAAATGGCCCACTTTCTCACCTCCTGTCACTTTATCACAGAGACCATCCCTGACCACTCAATATAAAACAGAGGCCTCCACCGCTACCACCAACATCCCTCTTACTTTATTTTTCTTTTATTTGTTATATTCCTTTATTTTTCTCCAGAACCCTAACAGTTTTTTGTTAACTGTCTTCTCTGTAAGACTCATTATGACAGAGATTTTGTGTGTCCACCATAGTTTCACCAGTGTATGAAAAAAACATCTAGCAAATAGTAGGTACTGAAAAATCATTTCTTTTGAATAAGTTTTGTCTTTGTATCTCTAAAGACATAATAGGCAGCCCTATTATGAAATAATATTTTTTGAATATATAAGTATATAATACTTAGCCCGGAATATAAGGCCTTTCACAGTCCAGCATCTACTTAGCTGACACCTCTGCTATCTGCCATCCCCCCTTCTTGTCCTAAGCGCTGGTCACCCTGAAACTTCTCTTGCTGTGGCCAAGCATGCCACGCTCTCGTGCCTGCATCTGCACTTGGTATTCCTCCTTCCTTCTGTGTGACGTGCCGTCCTCCCTCACCCCTCCAGCCCACACCTATCTGCCCCCAAATCAAAATTTCTGTTGCTGATTCATGATGGATACGCTAGTGGCTCTTTTCACTAAAATGTTTTCATAATGCATTTGACATTGTCTTCCATCCTTTGTTGCAGTATACCTCCCCTCAAATTGCAAATGTATTTGCCTTGTCTCCAATTCCTCTCTCTAGCAATTCTGAGGCATGCCAGTGTTTTATTCATTTGTCTTCATACGGTGTCAGATAGTAGTAGAGAAAGAATGATGGCTTTCATTTGTGTCTCTCCTGCCCCAGACATCATGCTAGGGGCCCTTCATACCTTCTGACAGATCTTCGAAAGAACTTTGCAAAGTTGGTATCACTTATATCATTTTAAAGGTTAGGTAATGGAAGCTCAGAAAAGGGAAGCAACCCAGCCAGGGCACCAGGCTAGTAAATGTCAGAGCCACACTTCATACCCAGGTCTGCCTGTAAGCAAAACCCTTGTCCTTTCCGTGGCATGATGACGTAAATGACTTGATGTATGTTCCTCGTGAAGGAAATACCATACTTGAAAAATTAAATCGTATATCTAGTATTCTTTTTTTGATGTCTGTAAAGGTAATGAGCATTTTAAATCTTTTTGAGAAAATGCTTATTTGCTGTATGCATATTCTCATTCTCTTTTGCTTTCCCCCGCCTGCACCCCCGCTCCCCCACAACCCAGGCACACACACAATTGGTGACTGAGTGGCTTTGTAACTTAAAAAGCTGAGAACTAGATTTGGGCATTTAACCCTGGTCCACTTAGGCTTTAGCTTCAGGGAAAACTGCTTTTTGTGACATAAATGCCTAATCTGGCTTTTTCCCCAGTAAACAAACTGCATTTTTAAAGTATCTTAAATCTCCAGATTTACTTGGCATTTCTATAAGACTTTAGTAGCTCATCAGGCCCTGAATGATGGTATTTCATTTTATCCCAAATGTGAAGAAAATATGTCTCCATGCATCATTTCAGGGAAATATAATAGTAGAAAGCCCTGGCTATTCCCTGATGATTTCAAAGTGGGTTGGATAGCTATTAAAAGTAGCTGCAAGTCTTAAGTAGTGCTTTAAGCATAGGAACGTTTCTCATACATTAATGAAATCACTTATGATTTCCAGATGTTTTTAGTTTTTTCATTTAATTATAGTATATTTGCCAAAGTACATTTGTAGTTACTCCAAAAGAAGATCTTTTGTACCCATCTGTACTACTTAAGGAATACATTTGTGAGCAAACTGTTTCATAAACACTTTTGTTTATAATTGTATGAGACAGAGAAGACTGACAGTGGTTGAATTTACGAATGACCCAGAGAACAAGGTTTAAAAAAAATTAATTTCAGTGCAATTTGTTTAAACATAAAATTATTGATTTGAATATCAGCCTTTTGGGGAGGATTTCTCCATTCCCTCAGATGTCCTAGCCTGGTGTAAGCAAGTATAGCCAAGTATTTAATATTCAGAGTAGATGAATAGTAGGAAAACAAGTGACAGTTGCGTATTTGTAAGACATGAATTATGCATCACTGACTTGCCAGCTCTTGACTTTTTACTCAAAAAAAAAAAAAAAAAATTGCTCCCTATGTAATTTTGGCTCATTTCCAGAGTCCGTATTCTTTACTGCTAGCTGAGATGAGACACCAAACCCCGGTGCTGTTTGAATTTGCGCAAACAATGCTTTAATACCCAGAGCTCCTCCATAAATAGTCTGTTCTCCCAGTACTCAGCGAGAAAACAACCACAGGAAATCTGGGAATGTGCAGCTAGCCCCGCTTAATTGATCTAAGCAGCCAGGGCTGGCAGGGGAGCTTTCACGTACACAGCCTCTGTTCCTGGCTCGCAGGACTGTTTACCTAAGGGGCAAAGAAGTCCACCTGTGAAAGACACCATGTTGCTACTACAGCCTTAGCAACAGCAGTAGCCCGGTTTTCGCTGTTGTTGTTGTTTACAGTCAGGAGAGCCATACTCCTTTAAGAAAACACCAAACTCCTTTCCCTCATTCCTGGCCCCAATCAGTAATCACCAAGACTGTCAGCTGCCTGCAGTTATCGGGAAGAGCAGCCTGGGGAAAGTTAAAGGAGCACAGATGGACAGTTGCTTTCTGCATGCAAGTGGCCAGCTAGGATCCGGGGGGCATCCAGCCATGATTTTTATTTCTGTGCTGGATGCATTAGCAGCTGTGGCTTGGAAGGTTTTATCCTGAAGGAGTGGAATTGCTGCAGACGTTTTTGGGTTTGGGCGAACAGTAGATATTTGGGGACATTGTGCTGTTATTGCAGAGCCCCACAATGAAGATCCAGGAGCATCCCAGCCTATCTGACACTAAACAGCAGAGGAATCAAGATGCCGGTGACCAGCAGGAGAGCTTTGTCTCCGAAGTGCCCCAGTTGGACCTGACTGCATTGTGTGATGAAAAGAACTGGGAAGGTAGGGTTGTCTGATACTTGGATGATTTGCCATCATTAAAGCATATATAAAGAAGCACAAATGAGAGGCATGTAACTGTGTGAGAGTGTGGGTGAAAGAGAGAGCTATGCATGCAGAAGTAACTGCATTTCTAAATGACTGAAAATCCTTGACCTGGCGTAGGAATACCTCAGGGTAAATGTTGCTGAGGGCGGCTGCAATCTAAGAAAGAAAATACGCTTGCCCTTCATCATAGTGTCACCTTGCAGGCCTTTTATTTTTCTTTGTGACTCACCAGGAGCGCTGATACGTGCGTGTCTTTTCCCCCTCATAGTACCAAGCCGAGTAATAGGGAACTGGTGTGCTTTTAGGATTTCTACCTTCTGTGGCGCGATCTTCCACTGCTGCATGCCAGCCGCCTGCCTCTTTCATGAAATCTCCTTCCCATTTTTCAAGAACGATGTTTTGGTTTGCTTTGTTTCTATGTTTGTTTTTATGGATAGATTTTTTTTTTCAGGTTAGCAAATTTAAGGAATTTGCTTATCAAAAAGAACACTGAATACATGCATCTTACTGAAAGCCTGTAATACAGTGAGTGCTTCAGATTTTCTAGAGACTTTGGTGAAAACGTTAGAGATGTACTTGCAAAGAAGAGAGTAGCCTTGTCAAAATTGTGTTTCTGGGAGGATATTGCAGCAGTTTTATCTAGCTGCTTGTTCTTTCATTATCCATGTGTCTGCATCCAAACACATACCAATATGGATCCAAAATAAATGCCAGTCTACCTCTATACAGTATGTGCGTGACGGCTGCAAGGAGGGAAAAATTGTGCACCTGTTTCCAATACAGCAGCATGACTTAACACAATGACTTACCGGGGGTCTTAGCTGTGAAAAATCAGTCCCGTTTCAGCACGTGGATCTCCTTGTCTTCTCTCCCTACCCACTTTCCCCTCTTTTTTAATCCAAGAAGTTATGTTAATGACGTTAGATGAAGGATCAAGAGGAAAGCTGAAAAGACCACCAGGTGAAAAAGAGTAAACTCCATTTCTGGCATCCAGGGCTTCAGTGAAAACAAACTATTTTTTACTCTAGTTCTGTCCTTGCAATCTAAGAAACCTGTTCTAGTTCTTTTTATATAATTAGGCAGTGGATTTGAGATTTTGTCAGACATTTTCAGCTCAAAAGGCATTCACTGAGCAGCAAAACGCAGTGTTGTTTAATTTGTAATTTCAGTTATATATTCCTGAGTACCTTTATGTTCTTTCATTTTTGAGGACCGTGAAATAATCACATGTTAGTTTTTAATTCATACGTTAAAAACAACCTTTGCCCCCACCTCCCATAGTAGTCACTGTTACCCAAATAAAAGAAAAATGTAGTAACCAAAAAAAAAGTTATATTTGCACAAGTCTTAGTGATATGGTCTACACTAAAGCTCTAGATAAAAACTAGGATTTTTGGTTAGAATTCAAATTAGCCATATTTTTTCTTTCTCCTAAAATGGACTCAGTTTGTTATTTTTATCTTGGTTAGTCATAAATGTATCGTCTCTCCCAGCCACTGAAATAATGCTAATATAAAGCTGAGAATACTCTTCAGAGTGACTGCAAGCCAGTTTATAGTTTCCTTAAAGCTATTAACATAAAGAATTTTCCTTCAGATTATAATTGAAGGAACCAACATTTTATTTTAGAAATCTAGATGGATTTTTTTTAAGTTATTGGAAAAAAATACATTGCATTTTGATAGGCTTGGGAAAGTGGATTGTGTATTCCAAGTAGTTTTTGAGATAACTTGCTTTAACTTTTTTTGTTTTTGTTTTGCCAATTACCGCATTTGTTATTGAACGTACATATCTTTAAAATCTACATGAATTCACACTAAGGCCATTCTGATCATTTGGTTACTGCTTTCAGTGACTTTTTTTAAGCTTATGTACTTATTGTAACTTTAGCATTAATGTAGCTATAAGTATAATAAAAGTAAAGGAATTTTTGCATAAAATGAGAGCAATAAGTCTGATCACTAAAATATCACCGTTTTTATAGCTAAAATAAGAAAATGGTGTCTTTCCAGTAAGGAATAAACTTTGCACGAATTTGTGAATGTGAAGCCAGTGCAACAAAATATGTAAACGAAAGTCGTAATTAGCAAAAACCACCTGAACCAGTATCCACCTGCAAGCCCCCATCACCAGTCTTCAAGCCACCATCCCCTCTTTTGTTTGGTTGCTCCTTCCCATCCCCATACTGTAGCTCATACTCTCACATTCGTGTGGAATCGCAGAATATCAGGTGAAGCAATACTTACTGCAGAGGCGAGCACCAGCAGGCTCTTCACTAAGTACTGCCCCTCCACACGAAAATGATGTTCATTGGCTTCTGGGACTCAACATCAAGGAAACAAAAGGGGAAATGAAACTAAGAAATAGATTCCATAGGACATGTAGAATGGAACCCTCACAAAGTGAACATAGGATCCGAGTCTGGTCATGCTTATTGGCAAATACTAGGCGTACTTTATCCTTTTTAAATATACATAGCTGTTTTATTATTTGCTTTATCCACATGACTGTTATTACTAGGATTTCCTTTCACCAGAGTTAAATGAATATACAAATTTAATATACTATTCTGTGTTATTTAAAGCTCTTCAGAGTTGCATAATTAGAATGTTCCCAAGCAGTCGATTATGTTGATTTGAGGATACTCCTTGTGTAAGTACTGGGGTTTAAGCAGTCAGCTACTCTATTCAATATGTCCTGATGAAATTAAATTTAAAGGGGCATTTTAAGCCGGGCATGGTGGTCTGCGCCTGGCGTCCCTACTACCTAAGGGGCTGAAGCAGGAGGATCACTTCAGCCTGGGAGTTCAAAACCAGCCTGGGCAACATAACAATTCCCCATTTCAAAAACTGGGGAGCTGGGTGGTATTTTTAAAAGGGCATAAGATACTTCATATATCTAAAACGTACTGCTTGTTGAAAGTAACTTTGGAAAGGAAATTCGCTAAAAGTATCATAGAAAAGCAAGAGATCTCAAAAGACCTTCCGCTTGAACCTTCCTGTTATACAGATAAGAATACTGAGGCCAAAAGAAGCAAACTGATGATTCAGAGTAACAAAGTCTCCTCACTTCCACCTGATGCCTCTTTCTAAACAATGCCAGTTTTATATCCTTACAGGCAACAGATCAAAGTAGTTACAAGCCAGATTCCCTGGGTTCAAATCCTGGCTCTGCTGCTTATCAGCTTTACGACAAGTTAGTAAACCTGCCTTGGTTTTCACCTTAATTTTCCCATCTTTAAATAGGGTGGTAACAGTAGGTAATAATGAATAGTTGATACAGTAGTATCTATTTAATAAGTAATGCAAGGATTAAATAAGCTAAAATATGCTAAGTGCGCAGCACAGTATGGGCACTTAGTAGGTATTATGTGAGTGTTAGTTTTATCTTCCATAAATCTTTCCAAGTATAGTTTCAGGAAAAGACAGCCTAAGTTTGTCTTCTTTGAAACCAGAGCGCAGTTTACCAAATGGCCATGGATGACTCTGAACACAAGAGGAATCAGTATTACTAGGTCCTCTACAGATTTACTAAGGATTAACCATGTCACACCAACCTCCTTTCTTTCTTTGATATTATTAATACTAGACTCTAGATTAGGGAAATGGTGCATTTGAAAAGACTTCAGCTGGGCCTCTGACAGGGCCTTAATGATAGCCTGACTGTCAGAGAAGCAGGAGAGAAGACAGGTGGGGTAGTGAATTAGTAACTGATGAAACAACTGTTCTTAAATGTGCACATAAGTGGATCCAAGTCAACTCACACGGGGGTATTCTCATTAGGTAAAAAGTCCTCAGCCCTATCCTGTTCCACACATTTATTAATGATTTAAATGGAGCTACTAAGGGCTTGCTTATTAACTTTGCAAACAGGGACAAAGCAGTTATATGAAATGTAAGGATTAAATTTGTGATTGATAAAGCTGACTACTCTAGTTCTTCCTAACTCTGATAGTTTACAAGACTAATTGAACAATTTAATAGGACTAACATTGTTCTAAATTTTGGAACACTAAAAATGTTATAAAATTCTTTCAGGAAAGAGCCTCCACCATGAGGCTTATATCTTTCTATGTCTGGGATGTCCAAGTACCTCCTAACTCAGCTGAGCAGAAAGATGGTTACATCTTGCCAAGGAGTAATGGCTCTAAATAATACAGTTGGAAAGGAAATGTGGAAAACATCAGCCCCCTTAATTCTGTGCAGATTTCTGAGAAATAAATCATCTCAATAGCCGGTTTTCTTTTGTATAGTAAGTGGATCCAGCCAGCCAAGCAGAGAGTAGCTATGTCCCAGTGACCACGATAGCATTACTCAGAGATATGTCCCTCTTTCTACAGAAAATTTCCGTTATATCCATGTGTACTATGGTGTCTGAACTGGAAGTCCCCCAGGGCCTAGTCTTTTTTATTACTTCAGTAGCAAGCATGCAGCTTTTATCTCTGTTATTTCAGACCTGCTGCGATGTCAACTGACCTGGGTGGATTAATTTTTAATAGAGAGGCATGTCATACTTATGTCCAGAGTTCACTGTGACGAGACACATGACTAGAAGCAAAACTAACTGTATACAAGGAACTTTGGTCTAGATATGAAAATGCATTTATTTTGTGGTGCTTTAGCAAGACAGTCCAGTGTGAAGCCTCACATGCCTCCTGTTTTTCCCTTTGAATAATTTTCTTGCAACATCCCTGTCTCTTTCCTTGCTCTAGCACTGCTAGTTAAAATACAAAATATTGCCCAAAGTAGCAACTGGGAATGGTAAGTGAATACATTCTCAAAACCAGCTCTCTAGGCAGGCGGTGAAATTAGACCTATTACCTACCACACTACCTTATTTAGTTCTTTGTTGTTGTTCTAGTTGAGTGCCAACTCTCAAAATGTGAGCCTTGTGCTTTTAGATCATTTCAAACTAAAATGGGGAACAGTTTTACTGATTCCTTAGTTATAGTGAACTGTGTATTACATGTCATTTTATAACTCTTTTGAATAGAAGCCTTAAACTATAAGACGATCGAATAACAGAAAAGAGAGGAAAAGGGGAAAATCACGTAAGCATTTTGTGTTGCATAGATGAGAAACCTTTCACTTCTGTTCTACATGCATACCTTTTTATTAAAGTCGAAATTTCATATAGTTTTACATTTCTCATTTTAAAATAAGTGAATTCATTCACCCTAACTATATGCTTTAGGAGAAAATGTCACTGATAAGCTAGAATTACTGCAGCTGTGTATTTCCTGTATACCACGGGAGACACTAGGAAAAGGACACATTTGATCTCCCTGTCAGTGAAGCAATTGATGAAGAATAAAGCCACAAAATAAAGCTGTGTTAACAAACAAGAAAACTGATGGATGGCCCTGCCATTAGCCACAAAGCATCAAATAATGATTATTCAGTTCCATGATTAGCATTTTATAGTGAATTCAAGATCACAGTTTATCTTATCACACACACTTATAAGCAAATATTTGTATACACAGAGACCACCTAGTTGAAAACTTAAAGAAGAGTTGTAACATTTTTAAGGAAATATTCTGCTAGATTCTAACACATTAAAGGGCTTCAGGATGTAAGGTAACACCTTTTAAACTAAGTTTTTATGAATAGAAATGTCAAACTAACCAGCACTCAAATGCCAATATCAACATCAGACTTTGCTTTGCCAAAGCCCTCTGTCCCCAGGAAGGCTTTGCTGCTTTGCCACTCTGCAGTGAGCTTATTGCCTGCTGCATTACTGTTCGAGCCATCTTAACCCTTTCCCTCTCATGGGGAAAGTCCTTGCAGAAAATTACGCTGTCTCATGAAATATCATGACAGAGAAGATGCAAGCTGGTCAGTTTAATAGCTCCATTTTCTGCAGCTGACATGTTTTATTTTTTCTAGGGGTTGCTTTCCACTCCCCCTTCGTTACTTCGCCTCTCAGTCCATTTTCTATTCTTTTATGTTGGCAGTTTGAGCTGCTTGTGCCCAAGTCCTACCAGTTAGAAGGAGCAGACCGATAATGTTAGCACAAATGATGAAACACCTCCTGTTCGTCTCCAGCTTTCGCCAAGCACATCTACTAGCATGTCCTCTGCCACTTTTTGAGCCTCGATAGATACGAATCTGTCTTTCACACTGCTTTCATTTCTCAGAATGTTTGTATTTTTGTCTGCGTTTCCAGATAACCTAGCTCTCTTTAAATTTCGAGAACCTGTGGACCTCATGCCATATAAAGTAATTTTTTTTAATTAATATGCTTATCCTCCCTATTATGTGGGATCTACAAAAATCTCAAAGCTGCCACTCTTATGGAAGCACTTGGCACATTCTAAGTTGTAGCATGGATCTGGAAGTCAGGAGACTTAGCTTCTAGACCCACCTCTTAGGGTTTCAGTTTCCTTATCTGTCATCTGCCGGGTCGGATCAATCGTTCTCAAACCTGGCTGCACATGAGCATCACCTGGACAGCTTTTAAACTTGTGTGTGTGTGACGGGCAAATATCTGACCCTCACCTAAATGTTGTTGACTTGGATGGTGTGAGAAGCCTGCGTTCTGGTAGTCATTTATATTTCCCTGTGTGACTTCAATGTGCGGCCAGGATTGAGAAATCACAAAATTAGTTGAGGTATGAAGTCACACCCAGCTGTAACATTCTAGGATTATCTATTTTTAAATAGAAGCCTGAATAAGCACTTATTCAAGATAGTTTTGCACATTTTATAGTATGATAGGTAGAGGAGCAACTGTTCCATGATTCAAAGTCTAGGAATCCCAGAATTTAAGATCATGGCCAAATTCTAGCGTTGTGTAAATCACAGTAATCCGCAAGTAAATGTAAAGCATAACTCATTTTATAATGCAAACATTACAAATGAAATACCTTATATCATCGACATCTATTTTTTAAATCTTTTAGACGGGTTTTTTTAAATGAGGAAAGGAGTCTATTGAGGTGTCTTACAGTAAATAGAAATAAACAATTGCCTTCTTCCCTCCCTAAATGACAGATCAAGATTCTGTGCTGAGCATGTTATTTTTTTTAACAGATTATCTAAACTGATTTGTACAAATTTGTCCTTTGTAAGGTGTTCGTTTTTCCTCTGTTGGCTAATTTATGTATGCATCTCACTCTAACTGGAGTCTTGAGCAGCTTCTGAAGTTTTGAGCGCAAAGCATGCATCTTAAATGTGCTAATCCCAACACACTTAAGCAGAAGCACACAAAACAGCTTACTGGATGACCTCAAGGGAAGTTATAAACTCCTAAATACATAGGCTCTCTCAAGATTGATGTGGTTCCTTAGCTTGACTCCTCAGTTGTTTAGTGAAGGCTGTACAGCTGTGATGCCAAATATCTCCCCCACCAACACATTTTCTTTTTTTTTTTTTTTTCTGAGACAGAGCCTCACTCTGTCACCCAGGCTGGAGTGCAGTGGCACTATCTCTGCTCACTGCAAACTCTGCCTCCTGGCTTCAAGCGATTCTCGTGCCTCAGCCTCCCGAGTAGCTGGGATTACACACATCCGCCACCAGGCCCAGCTAAATTTTGTATTTTTAGTAGAGATGGGGTTTCACCATGTTGGCCAGGCTGGTCTCAAGCTCCTGACCTCAGGTGATCCACCTGCCTTGGCCTTCCAAAGTGCTGGGATTTTAGGCGTGCACATTTTCTGTTCAATGATGCCATCAGGTGGAAGAGTTTTGTCACTGATCGACTGGGCTTCCCCCTTCAAGGCTCCTCCCCAGGGTAGCCCTAGCAAATTCTCTTTGGAAAGCCAGTGGGAATGGAAATGAGAGGTAGATAGATGATGGCTGTCAGACACGTTAGTGATTTCAGTTGGGGCACAGTGTCCTTAGTCTAGACCTTAGCTGTAAAATGAGAAATGATTCAATAGGCAGCTTCCTAAAGCATCTGGGAAGCCTGGGAAACACGTGTTTTAAAGAACAACCCTGCCCTCTTTCAGGAACAGTCCTGACCTCTTACTGCCCTTATTTTCCAGAGCCTATCCCTGCTTTGTCCTCCTGGCAGCGGGAGAACAGTGACTCCGATGAAGCCCGCCTCTCGCCGCAGGCTGGGCGCCTGATCCGTCAGCTGCTGGACGAAGACAGCGACCCCATGCTCTCTCCTCGGTTCTACGCTTATGGGCAGAGCAGACAATACCTGGATGACACGGAAGTGCCTCCTTCCCCACCAGACTCCCATTCTTTCATGAGGTATGTTTCTCTGTGTTGCCAATAGGTAAATGCATCATCCCCACAACATCAGAAAAGATAGGAATGGCACTGATAGCGAATAATGTTTTGTTAATTAAGTCGTGAGCCTATGGAGCAACATATGTGAAATTCTCCATCCTAGGACACAGGCCGCGTTGCAGTTTCCCATTTGAGCTGTGGCCCAACTAACTGCAACATCACATACTGAATTTTCTTAGCACCTCCTTTCCAAAGCACTCTCCAATTCAGCTCTTTTAGGCCCACAGGAAAGGTCGACTTCAGTCCTACTTTGCTAATTAGAAATGTGAGCTAGAAAAGCTTAGATGTATACTTAATAGGTGGGACATACCACGCTCCAGTGGATCAGTCAAGTGTCTTTTATTCAAGAGGAGAGAGGCTGTTTGGTCTTCACGCTGCCACCCCACCCCACCACCACATGCCACATGGTGTCCCACTTCCCCAGGGCCCCTCTCGCCAAGCAGTGACTGCTCCTGGGGAAACTGACCCAAGTTGTACTCTTCCCAGGCGGCGAAGCTCCTCCCTGGGGTCCTACGATGATGAGCAAGAGGACCTGACGCCTGCCCAGCTCACACGAAGGATTCAGAGCCTTAAAAAGAAGATCCGGAAGTTTGAAGATAGATTTGAAGAAGAGAAGAAGTACAGAGTAAGTGTCCCCTCACACTGTTCTTTTCACCTCCCCCTTTCCCTGGACATGCCAGTGTTTCAACAACTCAAAGAAACAACGAAAGGTTAAGGGAGACTTCTAGGGAATCTTACAACAAAAAGGCAGCAAACCCTGGATAGTACACCCT
Source organism: Macaca thibetana thibetana (assembly GCF_024542745.1). Classification (NCBI taxonomy): domain Eukaryota; kingdom Metazoa; phylum Chordata; class Mammalia; order Primates; family Cercopithecidae; genus Macaca; species Macaca thibetana. The sequence goes on from NC_065582.1 coordinate 100,199,225, forward strand.
GATAAACCCCAATCATTATGTGTCAGCATTTTTCTTGCACAAGTGCATTCTTACCAAAAAAAAAATGAAAGTTTAAATCTACATTTTATAAATTAATCAGTAAGCAGGAGCTGGAGAAATTGTTGAATGAAATCGTTTGACTAAAATTTAATTCAATATTATCTTCTGAAATCTCGTTAGCACTGAGCTTGTTCTGCTGTCAGCTCTGTACTCAGGATTTCCCACAAGAGTGGCAAACAGGCATTTTCATGATGGTTGCTGAGCAAAACATCATATACCCCTCTGTTTTCTACACTGTTTGCCTTACAGGTTGAACCCTACAAATAATGGCAAGGGGGTCTTGGACCTCACAGAAGTCCCTGATCATAAAGATGCATTTTGCCTCTGAGGAATTTTTTGAAAGCATCAAAATAACCAAATGGAAAGGATAATGGAATTACATTTGTGTTTAATTTCTTATTCTGATGGGGCTCAATTTTTCCTTCCTATTTAAAACAAAAATGATCATCAAACACTTCTTCTTTTCCCTGCTCCAGTTCCCAAGCATTTACTCTAGACTTCCTTTTCTCAGCCTTCCCACAGTGACAAAGCAGCCAATGCAGAGGTTCTGAAATGGACAAATGACCTTGCCAAATTCCGGAGACAACTTAAAGGTGGGTAAAGTTCTGGAGCTGTGGCTTCTGTACAACAAGCCAGGTGCAGAGTCTCTCACCTCCTCTCCCACTGACTGCCACTGCTAAGGCATTCCAGGGTCCTTAAAGTTGCTTCCCAGCACTCTCAGCTATTCAGAGTGACCACTGCCCCAGGTCTTTGCATGGTCTCAGTCATAGGGAAACCAGATCAGCTAAGAGGCGAATCCTGCAGCATTTCTTCATTTCCCTAGATCACTAATAGAAAGGATGATGGTTTCAAGTCAACATCTCTCAAACACCTGTTTAATCCAAGTCTCCATTTGCTGTGGTGGTAGAAGCAAACAAGTAGACACAGAGATGAATCTGCAAAGCGTTTGGCCCCCATCCCTCAAAGAGATTCCCATCTTTTCAGAGATGGGAATATAAACATATAAACAACTGAATAGAATACAAAGTGAACCTAATTTCAGAATAAAGTATGTAAGTCATACAGAAAAGGTTGGCCAGGGGTTGGGCATTAGATTAGTAAATACCTTTAACCACTGAAGGAACAAGGATGCCACATTCTGAGAACATCATACAGATAGATGCGGCTAAAGCTTTCTCAGCAATTAGTGTTAGGAAAACATTCCATATAATCAAAGAAGATGTTACCATTAGCTCAGGTTTTGCATAATAATTCAGGGATTTCTACTGATACTGTAACTAGATACTCTCTGAAAAAAGACAGAATAAGTTATTGACACTACAGAAAAACAATTTGTGTTGGGCAGACATCAAATCTCATATCTCTACCCCGAAATCTTCTCAACTAGAGTCAAAACTAAAGATATCTGAAGAGGACCTAACTCCCAGGATGCGGCAGCGAAGCAACACACTTCCCAAGAGTTTTGGTTCCCAGCTTGAGAAAGAAGATGAGAAGAAGCAAGAGCTGGTAGATAAAGCAATAAAGCCCAGTGTTGAAGCCACGTTGGAATCTATTCAGAGGAAGCTCCAGGAGAAGCGAGCGGAAAGCAGCCGTCCTGAGGACATTAAGGTGCGATGATTCTGCGAAGTCCTAAGCCCCAGTCAATGTGGTAGGGACACAGGGCATGCCACACGAATCCCAGTAGGAAGGTGATGCCTTGTTAAGCCTTCCAGGCTGTTAAGTGTCTAGAGAAGCTGATGAAACCACTGCAGAGTGCGTTAACTGTGGGTGCTTTGGTTTTTGACTACAGACTGAAAACAAAACTCTATTGTATAGGTTACAGAATGAACTTGTTTAGGTTAATAGCTGGTTTTGTGACTCTCTGAGGTAGAAGGATTAGAGACAAACCTTTGGGACTGTGTAACATATAACTGTCGTCATTGCTTGGGCCATTAAGCTAAGCCCCATGTGCCTCACAGCCCTGCTTACCTCAGTGTTCACAGTACCTTTACTGCCATGTGGGAGATCCAAGTGGCTGATGATTCTGCTGTGCTGGTCACATTTCTCCCAAGAGCTCAGGAATAGCCCATTACTAAAGGAACTTTGGATAGAGCTAGGGAGAGCTGTTATATGAGGAATCTTTTTAGCCTTGCTTTAGGAATGTGTTTAAGTAAAGAAGTTGGAATGTTCACAAACATTTTCCTCTCTTTCAATTCTCTATCCCTGTGTTTATACAGGATATGACCAAAGACCAGATTGCTAATGAGAAAGTGGCTCTGCAGAAAGCTCTGTTATATTATGAAAGCATTCATGGACGGCCGGTATGTGATGTAGTAAATTTTCTGATTGGGTCAATTATCTGGCTTTAGAAATGGATTTTCTATGTTCAGTATTTTACAAATGGGGTTCCCTAGTGTCTGCTTTCTTTACTTTTAGGATAAAGGAGGTTACTATATATTTACACCATAACTAAGCTTTCTGAAGGCTTAGCCAATAAGAAAGTTCTATCTAGTAGATGTTGAACTTAATTGGGTTCCAGTGAAAAATTTGTTTGCAAGTAAAATTTAGTCATTAATGTACTGCTTTAAAGGAAGGAATGGTGGAGGGGCCAGGGGTTGGGGGGGCAGAGTATAGGGCGTAAAGACCCCTGGAGTTTGAAGACTTCGCTGTCCCTAGGTCTCCCCCGATAAGCTGTCACTGACTGTAGGCTTCCTCATCCATAAAATGAAAGGTGTTAAACTAGAATGATCTGCCTTAAAATTCAATCTCTCTGCAATGCAGTGCAACTAGTGTTTGTCTGTAAAGAAGTTCCAGCTGCCATTCAGAACTAGAAGTGTGAGGAATCCAAAATATGGCTTTGCCTTTTCCTAATCACGGAAGCATTTGCGGTGGCTTGCTGTTCAGCAAGCACTGCTGGAATGTTTGTTGTTAGCTGTGGGGGAAGCGGTAGCACGATAGGCTTCTGCTCTCCTCCTTGAAGAACTTTTCATCACACACCCTTCTTGTCAGTCATTCTTAATAACCTTTTGTTCATAATGTTGTCAGAGACCTAACAAAACAAATTCTTGAAAGCAGGTATAAGGAAGCATGAAGTTTAGGTTCACTGATTATTTTTATATAGCCAAAAAGTATAGATCTCTTTTTCAGTCTTGGCCATGACTATACGATAGTCTTTTCATCTAAAATATGCTCTTTTAAATAAAGAAGGTTCCAGAATAATTCACTAGACTCTAAGGTGTGGGAGGGTAGGGATTCTGGGCTTTGTTCACCTAGTGGTGACCCCAGTCCTCAGTGTCTAGCACCAGACCTGACACATGACACGGGTCCAATAACTATCTGTAGAATGTCTCCTTGGTGGCATTTTATTCTGAATTTATCAGGTTTAAATGTTAAAAAAAAAAAAAATGCTGCCACTGATGATGATTTATTCTGCTGGCCTGTCCCTGCAGTGGAAAATACTGACACTCTGGGATAATGTTCATGCTTCAGCCAAGCTTTGTGTGGGATTTTTTTAAAGGCATTGAACCAAATAGTAAATGCTCTAGAGCTCAAATACGCTGTGAAACTTTCTCCTTCTCCACTGGAATGTTCAAAATGTGTAGAGGAAGAAGTGAACTTCTTTTATCAGAGAGATGCTCCTTCTCCACAATAGGCTCAGAACCCTAAAGTATAGATCTCTGTGTAGCCGTATGGCAGGCCTCATGGAGAAGGTGTGTTTTCCTTCTTTAACATTTCCTCTTTTCCTTCTGTGGATTTGGGTTATGACATTGATAGACACCTTTAAGGACTTCCATGCCCAAGGCCCTTAGGAGCTCACAGCTGTGTTCTAGATAGACTTCACCTTGCTGCCAGTTGAGTATTGTGTGTGCTGTAGTATTTGTTGCTCTGAGTTGGGAACAGATTCCCTCAATCAGTCTGGACTGGGTCAGACACATAGAATTGGCAGACCCAGCTTCAAAACCAGCCCCACTGAGATGATCTCTGTGACATTGGGCTGCTTAGGTAACCTCTCAGAGCCTTGGTGCTTTGTCTATATAATAGATACCTGTTATAAATTGCCAAGGAGATGAAATGATATTACACACACACACACAGACGTTTATCTGTGTATATTTACCTGTAGGATGTCTGCCACTGAGGAAGTGGGGTGGGGTGGCTTTTACTGGGTTTGCACAGTAAATGATAGTTTTCACTTCTGTTACAATTACATGTTCTACTCTCTGTAGCCTCCTTCTGATTAAGTGATTAAATCAGGCAAAAGAATGTGCATTTCATAGCCCTCTTATTAAGAATATGAACTATTATTCTTGGCCCTGCCTTATTTCCTTTCATCACCCTTTCAGGTGGGTCTGGATTCTAGCATCTCATAGGGTGGGGAACAAATGCTGTAGGAAATTTGAGCATCATTCATTTCTGGTCCCGTGCCAAACTCTCTGCCTCTCTCTATTTGGAATGTGATGCTCCAACCTCTTCAGGAAAAGCAGAGTTCATTTGATATCTGGCCAGTCTGAAAAACAAATCAAAGAGTAAACTTTTAATTCTTAGATTTCTGGTGTTACCATGGACTCTGGACTGTAAATACCATGTGGACAACACTCTTCTTAGAAGAAAAATACATGTACTTCCAGAGTTAAACTATTGTTCCAAACCCCAATTGTTCAGAAAAGCAGGTGCTCAGAATTCAATGGATTTTTTCTGAGTCTACAGATACTGATTTAAAAGGGCACTAACTAGTAAAATCTTAGGCCGAAACGGTAATCAGCTGCTTCTGTACATTTTTAGCAAAGCTGTTTGCTTTATCAGGGCACTCTGCAGACTTATATATAAAAACAAAACACTCATGTATACACAGGCATATAATTCCCTATTCTTATTAAAGTGTGTCCTTTTCAATATTTAAGAATCTTCTCATCAAAAGAGCATGTCACAGAAGTGCAGTAAATAACTACATGTCACTGTGTTACTGTCTGTGTATCCCACTATTTGATAATAAACAGAGGGGAGAGAATGGGTTGCCTGATCAGAGCTTCTGGTTCTTCCTCAATGGAGTATTTTAGTCTTGTGTGTTTTTAAACCTTGAGGACCCTAGACACATCCATGTTCAAATTTAAATGCAAATTCTGGAGCCATTTATAAATATTCTCCTTTGGTTAACTGCTGTTTTGGATTTTCTGATCTTTTTACAGTCTGTTATGATTACCTGATAATGAAGAGAGAGTTGTCATTTTTCAAATTAATAGGCCAAGAATGCAACAGTTATAAGAATCCATCTCATTTTGTCTTCTCCTTCTAGCAGTTTGATGATTCAGAGGTATACCCCTCACACACAAACTCAAAGTACTTCTTGTTTTATCAAGGAGAGTTTGAGGCCGCATAGTTTGTCTATGACATAATTTCTCACAAAGTTGTGTTTCTGTGACACTGTTCATAAGCACAAATTTCTGTAAATTCAATATAGGCAAACTCTTGGCTTGGAAGGCAGAGTTCTTCGTTATGAAGGCAGCTTGGCCAAACCCTATTAGAGAATAATGCTACATCTCTGTGCTATATTGACAGCACTATATCCTTTATGCTGTATTGACGTGCCACTGATTGAGCATCCCGAATCCAAAAATCATCACAGTTAAAGATCCTACTTCTTATTTGTGAAAGAAAACAACTGGAAGTCCATAAACCTCGGATCTGGACCCAACTCTGTGGCCTTGAGCAAATCATTACCCTCTCTGGTGCTTTAATTTTATCATCTAAAAAATAAGGCTTTTCTAGCTCTTAATATTTCATAGTTCTAATTTATCTTTATTTTTAAAGTAAATACATTCATCATTTTACCTTTCACCTTTGTGGTTTTGTCAGGCAACAGCAACCAAACTGATACTGCAGTAAGGAAGTTTTATTTGAGGCTAAGACCAAAACCATCACAAAATATAAAGGCAGACAAATGCAGCTGCCTAATCAGGCCTTTATGATTTCTGTTCAAGACTTGCCATTAATTAAATGTGGATAATTGTTGGCTAGTGTTCCCTTTGTGTTTTGAAATATCCGAAACTTACGGGGCAACCAAATAGGGTAGTAAGAGACCAGTAAATGACAATTTATTTGAATCATTAAGGAAAGACGGAGTGGAAGTGCCACATTCTCCCCTTAGATCTTCACATCTGGATATTTACGTTGTTTCACTTATGTGCAAAAATACGTCTTCCGGATAACCCTAGTTCCACATATTGGAAGACCATTCAGCACTATCACTTTAGATAAAGTTTTGAAGACAGAGGAGTGAAAGTACTTTGAAGAGAGAATATACTATATGCCTGGCCTAAAGTCATTTCCAAGCAATTAGGAAGCATAAAGATTTTCTAATTTGATTTCTGCAATTTACCATTCAGAAAACTGAGGCTGAGAGAATTTCAGTAGCTCATTCAGAGCCCTGTTCTTAGTGGGCAGCAGAATCCCTGAGCAGCTGATGAGTCAAGAATAAGAGACGTCAACTCAAACGGTTTTCCTATGGCAGATTTAATAGCTCTTTTTTGACAGTTCAACGAAGGTCCTGCTTTGTTCATATAACTACTGATTAAATTTTGACCCCACTTACAAACCGAGCACTGATCGTTATTATGATGGGTAAAAGTTGCATTAACTTTTAGTATCACTGAGCCTTTGGCTTCAAATATATATCATGAAAATGATTATGATAAAAATCAGGTCATTATTCTTACACCTTTCTCTTACCTCAGACTTAAAGATCTTTGATATTTTTAGTGCTTCTGTTAAATGACAATGGTTTTGTGGAATCATGAGTTTTAACTCTCCATAGTCAAAAACACTGGATTTTGTCAGATCACCCACATGTGATTAGTTCCTGGGGGCCACTTATTGAAAACATGAGCAATTTGTAGAAAATCTAAATATCAATGGCATGAGCCGAAGAATTAAGCCAGTGATCTTCCTCATCTACTCCAAGTAGAAAACTTTCTTTTTGAATAAAGAGTAAGAATGAGATTGGTTTGTGTCAAATTTGTTGTAACTGGTTGGTTTTACTTTCAAAGATGTTTCTGCCAAATACATACTAATGGATGCTAGTTCACAGTGGGGATGCTGGCTGGTTCCTATTTCTATTTTTAGTTTACTTTGGTTACTCAACCATCTATTGTTTATCTTGCACATTATATTTCACCATGTGTCATGTGCTGACATTAGATGCACTTTAATCTCATCTACAACATGTTCTATATATTGTTTAAAAAATTATTTCATGTGTCCGACAGTCCTAAATTCTGTCATTTTACATATGACATTGTACAAATCATTTCATTTCTGTTCCTCACACTTTTTTGTGGCTATCGTTGCACTTTTGTTGAAGTACAGGTTGAATATCCCTTATACAAAATGCTTGGGACCAGAAGTGTTTCAGATTTTGGATTTGTTCAGATTTTGGAATATTTGCATTATACTGATTGAGCATCCCAAATCCCAAAATCTGAAATTCAAAACGTTCCAATGAACATTTCCTTTTGGCATCATGTCAGTTCTCAAAAAGTTTCAGATTTTGGATTTTCAGATTTGGGATGCTTACCATGTATAACGTAAGTGCAGAAACGAGCCCAAATTATAAACATGTGTCTTGATGAAATTTCACAAAGTAAACACACCCAGGTAACCAGCACCCAGATCAAAAAACAAAACGTTGCTGATCCTCCAAAGGCCTCGCTTATGTTCCCTTCCAGTCAGTACCGTGACTCAAGGTTCCACAGAGAAAAACCACTATCATCTAACTCTGTGGCTCTTTCTTATTTTTGACCTTTATGTAAGTGGAATCTGACAGTATGTTTTGTGTCTGGTGTAATTTACTCGGCTTTATTATTATGAGGCTAATCCATGATGTTGCATATAGCTGTGATTCACTCATTCTCATTGCTGTGTAAGTATTCAATTTGGGGAACATACTTCATTCTATCACTGGGCATATGGGCGATTTCTGGTTTGGGACTATTTCCAGTTTGGGATTACAGTGCTGCAATGAACATTCTTACATATGTCTTTTGATGAACTTAAGGCCACCTTTGTTTGGTATATACTGAAGAGTGGAATTGACGAGTCATAAGTTCAGCTCTAGTAGGTACTGCCAAATAGTTTTCTAAAGTATTTCACTCTTACCAGCAGTGAAGGAGAGTTCCAGATGTTCAGCATCTTTGCCAGCACTGCACACAGTCTTCATTTCAGCTGGGTGGTAGGTGTGTAGCGGGTGACACCTGGGGTTTGATCCTTAGTCTTTTTCTGTAAAATAATTTGAGACCCTTCTAGTTTTGACAGTCATTATTTGTAAAATTATAAAACTCCTCATGGTATAGTAGATAGTGGAAGAGGAAAATACAAATTGCCCGTTAGTTATCTGATAACAGAAGAGCAAGAAATAAAAGGCTGTTATTCTTGTTGATCTTATTCTAACTTGTCAAGTTTATCCAAAGCACACTTTCTGTTGATCACTTTGAGAAAGGCAAATACAAAAGGCAACAAAGGACCATCCATTTCTTTATAATCCAGAGTCATCTTTGAAGTTGAAGGCTCAAAAAACCCATAAAAGAAATGGTCAAAGCTAATGCTACTTGCCTTTCTTACCTCTAAAACTCTTGCCTTATTATGTGTGAAGTTGTAAGAGAATGCAGGAGACAAACAGCTAACTTGAAACAAAGATGCTTCATCTCATTCCCCATTTAAGTAACCAATGGGACTGCATCTGTGAATCAGGTACACCTATTTATGTTTGAACCATTTATTCACTCATTTGATATTTATGGAATATTTCCACCAAGTATTCAGGCACTGAAATAGTTACTAGGGATACAAAAACATAAACTCCTGCTCTCAAGGGGCTACAGTCTCAAGGAGGAGACACGTGTCAACATATCGCTACAATAGAGTATAAAAGCATTTGTGAAATTGCAGGGTATGCACCGGCAGGGTGGTGAAACAAAGGAGAGAATGGGTGAGTCTCCCAGAATGGGGGATATTGGAAGAAGGCTGCACAGGGAAGTGGCTCTCGATCTGGAATTTGCCAAACAAAAGAGCAAAGAGGAAGTCATGGCAGGGTAGAGGGAATTAGACAAGAAGGTTGAGACAACCTACTTGATTGCTGGAGCTGGAGGTGTGATGGGGAGGAGAAACAGCAGAAAGAGTATGAGGCGCTTCCAATACTGTACCAGGGAGCTGGGTGTGATTCCTCCCCACTGCCTGGAGAATCCGTCCTTTAAACATTTTTTAGCCCTGTGCCAGATTCTATTAGGGATATACAGATGAATCAGTGCATGTATTTTTCATCAAATGTTCCTTGAATACCCACTGTTTGCCAGAATCTTGTTCTTAGAAACATAACAATTTCATAGAGGAGAAAGAAGTGAATGAACTACGTGATATGTCTTTTGTTTTTTGTCTTTATTTTTTTAAAGACAGTCTTGCTCTGTCACCCAGGCTGGAGTGCAGTTGTGTGATCTTGGCTCACTGCAACCTCCACCTCCTGTGTTCAAGCAATTCTCCACCTCATCCTCCTGCATAGCTCGGACTACAGGTGCCCACTACCACACCCAGCTATTTTTTTTTTTTTTTTTTAAAGTAGAGATGGGGTTTCACCGTGTTGACCAGGCTGGTCTCGAACTCCTGACCTCAGGTGATCTGCCTGCCTCAGCCTCCCAAAGTGCTGGGCTTACAGGCGTGAGCCACCGTGCACAGCCTACATGATACGTCTTATAGCAAATATATGCTTTCATTTTCCCTGGGCTCAGAAAATAGTCATGTGGGAACTCTGAACCTGGAGGAGTTTTAAGCAGGAACCTGAGAATGATCCTAGTTTGGATTTAGAAAAAGTTGTACTACCAATGGAGTGACGTCCCCTGATCTGCAGCTGAAGTAGGTAATCTGAATATTTATTGAATAAATAATATTATCAGTTTAAATAAATTTTGTGAGGGTAGTAAGACTTAAGTTGCATCATCTGGAGTTTCTCTAGAATTACAAAGGCCCAGAGCATGCTTAGACAGCTGGTCGTGACTCCCAGCAGCAGGCTTCTCATAGCTCTCGTTCTTGCTTTTCAGGTAACAAAGAACGAACGTCAGGTGATGAAGCCACTATATGACAGGTACCGGCTGGTCAAACAGATCCTGTCCCGAGCCAACACCATACCCATCATTGTGAGTAGAATACCTTCCTGTGGCTGCTACAACACCTTTCTGCTTGAATGGGCCCTGGATATATGAATTAGGGCCCTAACCTGCTTTCTCATTAAAGAATAGGCTTTAGTGGCTGAATCAGCCATTAGTATCCATGACCCACAGCTTGAGGAATGAAGACTTTATCAAAGACCCCTGAGGCTACATTTGTTAAAAATGGGCAAATCTGAAGCTGATAGAATTTATTTTTCCCTTTTGGAGGACATGCTTTGCCCCAAAGGCATGTACATCCATTGGATGTGCTGGGCCAGATGGACAGAGCACCAAGCGGGCAGGGCTGTGCTTTCTCCAGCCCTCTTCACTCCAAAGAGTGCTGCTGTGGTCCCAAGGCCCTCTGCTCATAGTCCCTCCCATCCAAGAGGGGATAACTCCCTTGGGAATTGTGTCCAGGGAGAAAATCCTCTGAGAAACTCAAGCAAGAGGCCCTTCTTCTTGGAGGATGTGGCAAGGTGTAGGAAAGGAGGCTGCTCATTGAAGTTGCTGTCAGTGGCCACCATCCTTGAACTTTGCTGCTTTTGGCTCCTGGATTTTGATTTTGTCAAGAGTAGGGAGCAGGAGCTTGCCTTCAGCGACAGGACAGTCTTTAAGGCCCAGCCACCTGCTCCCATCCCTCATCCCAGTCTCAGCATTTCCACCCCCAGCTTATGAGTGGGGTGTTCTGCCCTGCCCGTCTCTCGGGGAAACATTTGCCTCTGTTTCAGTGCTCCCATCTCCCCTGCTGGCTTTTAGGCTCTTTAATAAGCAGACACAAACTCACTTTGATGTTGCCGTTGCAATACATACTCATTTTAGCCGCTGCTCCTGTCTGGCCCGGCCTTAAATGCCCTTCTTATTTCTAGGCCTAGGATATTGTCTATTTCTTTTAACAATGTATTTAATGAAGAAAGGAGGGTCCAGAGATCTCAGGCAGGTGTATTTGAAGAAAGCCACTTTAGTGTATTCTGGAGGAATGTCCTAAACTAACAAATAAAACGATTAGATCCAAGGAGTTGTTTTCATTCTCCAGGCAGGAACCCATAGTGTCCCTAAGTAGGGTGAACGTGCAACAGAGAAGCCAGCTCCCCTTTGTATTGCTTTCTGAGCTTATGTGATTCTCCTTAGCTGACTACAGCCGAAGTGTTCTTGTGGCTACTGTGACTGGTGGGGGCAGCGGTGGGAGCAGGTGTTTCTCCTCGGGTTTCTTCTGCGTGTCTGCCGGATACAGTCCTGTGCTGTTCTCGCTGTACTCTGTCCTCCTTGATTTATGTGTGTGGGCGCTGAAGGGAAGCAGCAACTTGGAAAAAGAACTTTTGTTGTTTCAGGTTTTCCTGGGAGTGTTTGGCAGGGAGGGGTAAGAATGCAGAGTTAAAAGTTAATAAATACTGGTGAGGTCAGAGGAGGCCGAGAGCTGGAGGGAAAGGGAAAGGGATTCGGAATGTAACCTACTTGTTAACACCTGTCACAGGGTTCCCCCTCCAGCAAGCGGAGAAGCCCTTTGCTGCAGCCAATTATCGAGGGCGAAACTGCTTCCTTCTTCAAGGAGATAAAGGTGAAGACCCCAGCTGCTAACCCATTGCTAAATCCGCACCAGTTCCCTCCCTACTCCCCTCCCCTCCGGTGAATGGAAAGGGGGTGTGATTGGGCCTTTTGGTGATGGCTTCTCCTAGCATTCCCTAAAAATCAGTAGCTGCATATAACCGACTTTCAACAGTTCCCTGTAAAGAGTGCTGATTTCTCCAGTCTCATTTAGCTGATCTCTTTGGTTTTATTTTATTCCCTGCTCTTTTTTGTTTGTATTATTTGCTGTCGTTCATTTTGTTTTTACTTTGCTTTCAGGGATTATTTTGTTTGGTTTTGTTGTCCACAATGCTTTTCATTTGGTTTTGTTTTCTGTATTTGGGGAATGGATTTTCTGTATTCCAAAATCTTAAATTAGCTCATGAGACCAACTTTAAAAGGAATCTCATATACTGTTTATAGAAAAATCAAAATTAGCATAGGAAATAGATATAAACATATAAAACAATGCAAAATTTTACTTCTACAAATAGTAGTTTTTGACAGATTTGCGGGTGCAATATTTCCAGCTTTTCCTTCTTGACTGTCTCATAGCACATTTAGTCCCCAGGACTAATTTTAAAGTCTGCTCTTAATTTACAAATGAGGTGCTGTGAATGACTGATAGCTGCCAGAACATATGTCCTGATTTTTTTTTCCAGTAATACGGATTTTGTACAGATAATCCTTGTCATCAGTGGCTACTTTTGCTAGAATGGGAGATGGAATCTGTGCCCATAGACCAGCGTGTCTCTGTGGGACCCTAACTGGCCCGTACTAGGATCAGCCTCTTTCATGTTTTTGTTTCTAGACAACTGAACAAACTGGACTGCCTTATACAGAACTCCAGAGATGAAAAATCAAGGGAAATCATTTTTTAAAAATCAGTGATTGTTTTTCTAACAGTCATTTAATTCCAAAGCAAGAGTTAAACCTGAAGCAGAAGTGAGTTTTAAGAGTTTCACTTGTCATATTTCTGTGACAGTTCCGAGCCTGGGGTGGTCATTTACATGCTATAGTTAGGAATGATTATTTCAGTATATGGGGGACTCTTGTCTACTGAGGGAAACCAGTTGAGAACTTCTCCATTTTCTTGTCTGAGGTAAGGCACCACAAGCTACAAAGTCTTCTTTTATGTATTCCTTTTCTTGCCTTTTGCAGATCTTAATACTTCATATGCCTAATTGTATGGTATTAGGCAATGACTGTGCTCACTGTATTAAGCAGAACTTGTTTCATGAAAATGCTCTAAACTTGGTACTTGAAATTTGGGCCAGTATACTATATTGTGTCTTTAAAAATTAGAGCTATTTTCTTACAATAAGCTTGATGTTAATGAAAGACAAATTTTGTCTGGCTGGTAATGTCACCCAAGAATGAAACCACAGTAATTGGAGAAATTTGGGTAATTGTGTGTATGAAAATTAGCATGTTTCTCTTAGCAGCATGCAATAGAACCATTACTAGATAAAAATGTGTTCTTGAACACATCCAAAATATAGACACTTAATAATGATTTCACTAGATGAATTGAAGATAACCTAATGATGGATACTCTTTTTTATATAAAAGACATTTTTCCCATTCTTATCCTTTAGCTTAATTTTTTTTCACAAGTGTATTTTGGCTGTGGTTTATCTCCTGGCCCACATCATGGTCAAAATTTCAGATAATTTTGCAACGACTACCTTGCTTTTGTAAACAGTGCTGTCTTTTGGTTCATTTTGTTCCTGTTGGCCAGGCCTATTAGAATGTATTTTGACTGTACTAAATCTTGGCAATTCCAATTTAGAATTTGGTGTGTGTGCAGATAAGATTGTATCTAAGTGGTTTCTCCAAAACTCACCCCTGGTTTTAAATGCTTTTGGGAGCGAACCAGCTGTATATGAACTAGAGCCAGCTCAAGTTCTGAAGGCCTAGATTTTCCAACCCAAGGTAACCTAGAGATCATCTAGTCAGTTCTCCTGGCCAACATAAGAATCCCCCCTAAAACTTCTCCGGCAGAATAAAGACATTGTCCCTACAGAGAGATTCCATCCTCAAGCTTGAAACGTTTACATCAATGGGAGCAGTTAGGTCACTCACTACATGAGTATCAATAATAGCTAACAACTTATATTATTGGTTTTATAATTATCTTTCTTAATTACATAATATGTAATTTAAAATGTATAGGTTTGATAAATACAAAAAGTTAATGAAAATAGTTGAAATTAGAATATTCATAGTTATTATCCATTTATTGCATTCTATCCCATAGGCTTAGTTTTGCCCTTTGGAGCACCATGAAATAAACACACTGCTTCTTCCCTGAGAGCACTGCCTGTATTTACAGTCACCTGCCCTGCCCACTGTCACTCCACACCCTATGACAATCTGTTATCCAAGTTCCTCTTACTCTTATGTGATATGGGTTCCAGACCTTTCAGTGGTCTCCTAGCTCTGCTGTGTGCACACACACTGGTTTATCAGTGTTGCTGTTAAAACTGATACCCAGAACTGGACATTAATCTGGATATGATGTTAATCAGAACAGTGAACCAAAGACTAGTCTTTACCTTGATCTGGATGACTGAGACCTTTTCATGCCTCCAATTTCTTGCCTATGCAACTGTCAGGGTATTGGGACAGTTATTTATTTTGGCCTGTCTGAGGATAGGGTGTCAGCCTCAGCACTGCTGACCTTTGGGGCCGGTAACCGTTGTGCAGCACTGCCCTGTGCTTTGTGGGTTGCTTACCAGAGTCCTTGGCCTCCACCCATTAGAGGCCAGTAGTGTGCCACCACAACCCCTTCACCAGTCGTGAGAGCCAAAAATGTTTCCAGACATTGCCCGATGTCCCCGAGGGAACAGATTACCCCCATTGAGAACCACTGCTCATGGCCCTGGCATGGCTCACACTTTGCTGTATACTTCTGCATTGCCACTGATGTATCCAGCCTTTCTTTTTCCTAATTAGAGGGCCTTGAATTTTTCTAATTTGTTACATCTCATACTTCTATTTCAGCTGTAGGAAATACACTAAATCTAGCTTTTGTATTCCAACATATCAGATATCCCTACCCGCTTTGTATTATCTGTACATTTTGAGAATATGCCTTTTCTTTGTCCAAGTGACTCAGATACTGAGGAAGGCAGGGTCAGGCACAGGGGCTGCTGTAGACTGCGCTTCAGGTTCACGTCACCCTTTAGTCATTACTCAGCAGAAATGTGGGCAGCCAGCTTTCCTTTCATAGTGTCTGCTTACCTGGTTGTTTATTGAAATCCAAATACTACATCTATCAAAAAAGGAAAAATGGTTCGTTTTCGTGACTCATTTTTAAGGAACCAGTCTCATCAGTTGATCACTGATTATTTCCCAATTGCTTATATATTATCTATGTATTAATTTCTTCTAGAATCTATCCAGTCTCTACAACACTTACGATGATTGTCTTATTTGAAAATCTATTTGCTATTTTTCCTCGTGATTGTCAAAGGCTACTAAGGATAATTTTGTTACATTTATCTCAAAAAATATTGAGTGCTCACTATGTGCAAGGCAGACTTCCACATTTTTAAGTTCTCTCAGGACTTTGGGATATAATTGATAAGACCTAGACACCTGATTTCATTAAAGGCCGTTAAGTTCTTATTTGTAACTTCGTTAGCTGTCCCAGGTGTTTATGCTCTTCTAATAGTTTTTTGTAGTTCTCTTTTCAAACTGAATTACTAGACTGCTTAATAGCCATTTATTGGCCATATGCAAGCATTGGCCAAGCTCTGGGGACAGCAGTAAACAGATAGGCCCCAATTCCTGCCTCCACTGAGTTATGGTCAGGTGCTTCTACCCTGTCTTCCTTATCCAGGGGAGAGGAAGGAAGAGAGGGAGCAGAAAACTGATGT
The DNA here is from genome assembly GCF_024542745.1 of Macaca thibetana thibetana. Lineage (NCBI taxonomy): Eukaryota > Metazoa > Chordata > Mammalia > Primates > Cercopithecidae > Macaca > Macaca thibetana. The sequence continues at coordinate 100,214,901 of NC_065582.1, forward strand.
GCACAGCCAGTGTCTCAGGTGTGCCTTATGAGGTACCTGACATACATTATCTCAATTTTTATCAAAACTATGTCGATGGGAATTGTTATGACTCTTAATAAAACAAAAAGAAGCGTGTTCATTTAAAAAGTCAATTTTACTTTGTAAATTTTTAAATGTTTTTAACAATTTAAAGAGACTCAAGATCTGAAGTCACAGCTGAGACAATCTGGAAAAGCCACCTAGCTTTTGCCAATTTTATTTTCATAGCAATACTTTGATATCAGTTATATGATAGTCCTTTTTTGTTTTGCTTGGTTTGGTGGCTTGTTTATTCCCAGTATTTCTCTTCAGAAACACCATTATTAAACATACCAAAATTCACCATGAACCATTTGCACACTTGCACTTTGCCCTCCAGCAGGTACTGCTGCTGCCTCCAGAGATTTTTTTGCTGCACTGCCATTGAAGCCATTTGGTTTACCTGTAATAACTGATGCTGTGCATACCGTTTTTCATATAGCTGTATTCTGAACCAATTTTTAAATTTTTTTAGGATAGTAAGTTATTCTCTGTGGTCTGACTACCTTTTGGCAGTACATCACTTCTTTTGAAATCTTTCAGACTCTGATATTATCTCTTCCTTAGGCTTACATAGCCTTAAATTGGCTCTAAGAAATGCTGATCTGGCTTTATTATTTTTCTATTTGCATTATCAATACAGAGAATAGCATACTTTTCTTAGAAACTTGTATGCTGAAAAATAGATTTTTGGCCCTCGGAAGTTCTTTGGAAAAGCTTGAGTTTTCTTATTTTAATCACGAGAATATAATGTTTCAGTCTTCTTAAAATTTCCCTAAAATTCTGTGCATTAAGCAACCAGAAAATATTTTCTAATCTCAATTCTTAAATAGAAAGGTTGTATTGTTTTATTTCAGAAAATGTTCAGACTGATTTTTTTTAAAAAGCCCTCTGAGATACACAAGTAGTGGAATCCTTTAAAGCACTGGTTACTGGTGATGAATTTTGTTTTGTACTGTCACAGCTGGAAAATTTTGGATCCTTTTAGTTCATCTGATTTAGGTTATAAATTATGATGGTTGTTCCTTCTTACCCCATCCTGACAACTATTAACATGCTGTACACTCATTTGAAAATAGTTTTGCAGTCTGTTTTCTCTACTGAGTGGCTACGTTGTTTGTGTTATTAAATGTGTATATTTATATTGAATACGGATATTCAATAATATATCTGTAATGTACATATGTATTGCTAAATGTAGATACAGAAGAAACTATGGTGTCTGGTAATTAAATGATTATTAAATGATACTCATAATGAAAGTGTGCCCCAAAAAGTGACCAGATTTTTATTGGGGTTGCTGTGTATCTCCAGGAAGAAGAGGAGGGGTCAGAAGACGATAGCAATGTGAAGCCAGACTTCATGGTCACTCTGAAACCCGATTTCAGTGCACGATGCTTTCTGGACCAATTCGAAGATGATGCTGATGGCTTTATTTCCCCAATGGATGATAAAATACCATCAAAATGCAGCCAGGACACAGGGCTTTCGAATCTCCATGCTGCCTCAATGTATGTCATTTCGATGGTGGCGGTGAAATGTTTTGGTAAAAATAGCTCTCTTAAATATTATCTTAGCCTTTGTATCTAAATAAATTAGCTGATAAAATACATGTGACTACCTGGGGTGTATCTGGATAAAACTGATTTTTTTTTAATTCTTTTTTTATATGCTTCAGCCCATATTATTTGAGGGAACTTTTGAGTCTTGTTTAAACAACCAGAAGTTCTCTCTCTAAATGGCACTGTGTGGTTCTGTACATCACAGCCCATCACTTAACACACGCTGAGCACAGACGTCATCTTCTTTCAAAGAAAAATACGACAAAGTGCCGTGGGATTTCACGAGGCCTAAGGATTCCCAAGTAGCAGGAACCCCCAGAAGCTGGATCTGTTGCCAGCATGTTTGGCTTTCAGGAAATGGAAAACATCCATTTCCGCTCCCCCTCAATGCCCTCAGCAGTTTCTGGATTTATTTGCCTCCCCTTTCTGCACAGCTCCTGTTGAGTTACACATTCATTACATTTATGACAACTCAAATTTAACTTAATTTCCTTGCAATGCTTCCTCTCTCTTAGACCTGAACTCCTGGAACACCTCCAGGAAATGAGAGAAGAAAAGAAAAGGATTCGAAAGAAACTTCGGGATTTTGAAGACAACTTTTTCAGACAGAACGGAAGGTAGTGCCTGTCTTCCCCGCCCTCCCTTCCCCACCCCGCCACACCACACACACCCATCCCTTTTGTTTTTCTGTCAGATCTGTGGAATGCCTTCAAACGGGGGACTCTTCTGCATCCTCCCTGTAACCTGGTCCTTGGGTTTGTGCCCAGGGACCCTCAGAGGTTGACTGTGAGATGATGGGATTTGTGTGGACCTCCCAGAAGAAATGCTCTTTGGGTAATGCCCAAGAGTGATGCAGATTCAGCTGACATTTATGAAACGAACCTGTGCCATCAAATTCTTATCTACAATGAGCAGCAGGAAGCTGCGTTTCCAGCTGGTGGTGGCACCAGTGCTTTTTTCTTAAGAAGCCAGAGGTTAGCCAAGTGGCCATAGTGGCACACCTGTAGCTCTAGCTACTTGGGAGGCTAAGGCAGGAGGATTCCTTGAACCCAGGAGTCTGAGGCTGCAGGGAGCTATGGTCCACCACGGCACTCTATTCTGGGCAATAGAGTGAGACCTCATCTCTAAATAAAACGAGCTAGAGAAACACAGGAAAGAGGGATCTAAGTATTACTGATTTTCAAGCTCATTTCAAAAATGAAGGTGATAATTGCCAAGTTTAAATGAAAAATATGTATGAAAAGCAGTAAGTTGGCCAGGTGCAGTGGCTCACGCCTATAATCCTAGCACTTTGGGAGGCCAAGGTGGGTGGATGACATGAGGTCTGCCTGGCCAACATAGTGAAACCCTGTCTCTACTAAAAATACAAAAAATTAGCCGGGTGCAGTGGCACAGGTCTGTAATACCAACTTCTCTGGAGACTGAGACAGGAGAATTGCTTGAACCCGGGAGGCCAAGGTTGCGGTAAACCGAGATCACACCACTGCACTACAGCCTGGGCTACAGAGCGAGACTTCATATCCAAAAAAAAGAAAAGCAGTAAATCTACCTGGTTGATGGGCTGGCTCTCGCCAGTGAATTTTAAGGCATAATTTAGTCTTTCATGTTTACAAGTAACAGCACACAAAACATCCTACTGAAAGTCACAGTAGGAACCCGAGGAAAGAACCAGGAACAGATTTGCATCTCTTACATTGGAGTTAGGTTTTATCGTTTTAAATTGGTTTTAACCCAGATTACTGAAGCTATGTAAGTATTGTTTCTCTTGAGTCCTCTTTTATACTTCTTGAAAGTTTGGGGAAATAAAAGCACCATAAAAATTTTTGTCATTTAAAATACATTGTATTTCAGTTTAGTTTAACAATTATTGTGTAAATTTACTTTTAGGATCTCTGATTTAGATATGTCTCATATTTTTATGCCTAAACATTTGCTTTTCATTTCCCACCCATTGCAGAGTATTTAGAAAATATAGGTAAGCAAATTTAAGTAGTAATTCCCAAAATAATAATAACCAAAGACAAATCAGAATTAATGTTTTGATGTGTATCTTTCCAATCTTTCATCTAAGCCTATTTTTTCGTTTATCCTTTTTTATATTCTAAGTCACATTATGCACAGATATCTTATACACGAAGAAACATGTAGAATTATGCAACACCCAGGTTTTAAGAAAATGTCAATGGAGGACATTAACTTAATTGTCAAAAATGTTTAGAACTATGAGGGACTTGGAGATAAACTCTGGTTCCATGACTTCATGTCTGAGGAGAGTGAAGCCCCTCAGAGTATAGCGGGGGCCTGCGTTCCAGATGCTCCAATTCCTGAGCACCTGTTCCTTGCCTGCCCCCTGAGAAACCACTAGATAGAATCCTTTCCTAGAACAAGGCAGGGTATGAATAAGATTGGTTTATTTTTAATTCATTGAACAATTTAAGCCCCACGCTATCTTCCTTACCCACATTTGCCCTTTAATAATAAAGGCAGGGAGCGTACGTTTGAATGTCTGCCATGTGCAATTTCCCATAAAACGCAAAGCAGCAGCGCACACCGCATAGTGGCCAAGAGCAGGCAAGTTATCTGATTTCCTGTGCTGGTTTCAACATGTGTAGTATAGAAATGGCTCCGTCTCATCAAGGTGTTATAAGGGTTATATTAGATCATGGGTACAAAGTACTTATCACAGGGCTTGACCTATAAGCTCTCGAATACTTGTGCATATAAATAGGATGCATGGAAAGTTACTCAAACTATAAAGGCTTATTATAGTAGTATTATGGAATCCAGCTGCTGAATTCTAAGACTGTTTTATGATAAGCAGGAGTACTATCTGTTTTTGAAAAAAAAAAAAAAAAACTAAGTTGTGGATGGACTAGTTGCTAATTAAAAATTTAAAAGTTCACGAGATGAAATATATAAGAATGAGAAAACATTAATTATGAATAAAGGATTTCGGTGTATGAGAGCTCAATGTGAATTCATACTTAGAGAGAATGTCTGCATTTCTTAGCCTTCTTGTCATACAAGATGCCAGATTAATTATATAAAAACTCAGTTGCATGATGCCTTCTGGGTGAAACATTTTCATTATTTGTCTAAATCCAGCTCCAGTCTTAAGACCAAGGGCCACTTGGCAACACTGATTGTACAAGTTGATAAACTGCAATGTTTCTACACACAATGATAATTTGCCCGATGAATAGTATCTAGCAAAGACAGGAAATGATCCTCAGACCCTTTTTTCCTTTATTTGCATTAGAAATGTCCAGAAGGAAGACCGCACTCCTATGGCTGAAGAATACAGTGAATACAAGCACATAAAGGCAAAACTGAGGCTCCTGGAGGTGCTCATCAGCAAGAGAGACACGGATTCCAAGTCCATGTGAGGGGCGACCCCCGCCCGAGCACAGGGGGCTGGCAGCTGCAGTGAGAGTTTACTCTCCCCTGAGAAAGAGCAGCTCTGGAAGGCAGCCTTGGAGCTGGCCCTGCAAAGCATGCGGCCCTTCTGCCTCTAGACCATTTGGCATCGGCTCCTGTTTCCATTGCCTGCCTTAGAAACTGGCTGGAAGAAGACAATGTGACCTGACTTAGGCATTTTGTAATTGGAAAGTCAAGATTGCAGTGTGCACATGCGCATGCGCACAGACACACACACACACACACACACAGTAGTGGAGCTTTCCTAACACTAGCAGAGATGAATCACTACATTAGACCACACTCATCTACAGAGAATATACACTGGTCTTCCCCGGATAACTGAGAAACATGAGACCATTCTCTGTCTAACTGTGATAAAAACAAGCTCAGGACTTTATTCTATAGAGCAAACTTGCTGTGGAGGGCCGTGCTCTCCTTGGACCCAGTTAAGTGCAAACGTGCATTGGAGCCCTATTTGCTGCCGCTGCCATTCTGGTGACCTTTCCACAGAGCTGCGCCTCCCTCACGTGTGTGAAAGGGTTTCCCCTTCAGCCCTCAGGTAGATAGAAGGTGCATCTGCCCACAATGGCAGTGCAGTCATCATCTTCAGGGTGTTTCTTCAGGACTTCCTCAGCTGACAAGGAATTTTGGTCCCTGCCTAGGACCGGGTCATCTGCAGAGGACAGAGAGATGGTAAGCAGCTGTATGAAGGCTGATTTTAAAACCAGCTGATGGGAGAAGAGCCTGGAGATTCTTTCCTGAACAGTGACTGCACTTACCAGTCTCAGATTTTATCATCAAATACCAAGCCAGGCCAGCATGCTTATGGCAACCTGTTTGGGGCTGTTTTGTTGTGGCACTAGCCAAACATAAAGGGGCTTGCTTAAGTCCTAGCCTGCATACAGAGGATCAGGGGAGAGAAGGGGCCTGTGTTCCCAGCCTCCTGAGTACTTACCAGAGTTTAATTTTTAAAAAAATATCTGCACTAAAATACCCAAACTGACGGGTAAATGTAGCCCTCAGAGCTCAGCCCAAGGCAGAATCTAAATGACACTATTTTCGAGATCGTGTATAAAAAGAAAAAAATGTCATTCTGTCTGGCCAATTATAATTTTTTTCAAAGACTGTCACAAAGCTGTCTATATTAGACATTTTGGAGGGACCAGGAAATGTAAGACACCAAATCATCCATCTCTTCAGTGTGCTTGACGTCACCTTGTGATGTGTTGTTACTTTAACTCCTGCGCCTGCGCTGAGGACAGCGGGTTCTGGGTCCACCTTTGTGCTCTGCGAGGCCGAGCCCAGGCGTCTGCCCGCCCGCCATGGCTGACCAGAGAAGGTGCTTCAGGAGCTCTGCCTTTGACGACAAGTGTTACAGGATGAACACACAGCAGAGCCACCCTCCTGTATGTTTTGAAAGTTGCCTTCTTAAAGGGCACAGTTTTAAGGAAAAGAAAAAGAATGTAAAACTATACTGACCAGTTTTCAGTTTTAAAGGGTCGTGAGAAACTGGCTGGTCTAATGGGATTGACAGCAACATTTTCCATTGCTGAAGTGAGGTAGCAGCTCTCCTCTGTCAGCTGCATGTTAAGTCAAGGATGGGGAAAAAGAATGCCTTTAAGTTTGCTCTTAATCGTATGGAAGCTTGAGCTATGTGTTGGAAGTGCCCTGGTTTTAATCCACACTCAAAGACGGTACATAATCCTACAGGTTTAAATGTACATAAAAATATAGTTTGGAATTCTTTGCTCTACTGTTTACATTGCAGATTGCTATAATTTCAAGGAGTGAGATTATAAATAAAATGATGCACTTTAGGATGTTTCCTATTTTTGAAATCTGAACATGAATCATTCACATGACCAAAAATTGTGTTTTTTTAAAAAATACATGTCTGTCCTTTAACAGCTCTCTTAAATAAGCTATGATAGTAATCAGATCATTACCAGTTAGCTTTTAAAGCACATTTGTTTAAGACTATGTTTTTGGAAAATATGCTACAGAATTTTTTTTTATGCTACAAATAAATGAGATGCTACTAATTGTTTTGGAATCTGTTGTTTCTGCCAAAGGTAAAGTAACAAAAGATTTATTCAGGAATCCCCATTTGAATTTGTATGATTCAATAAAAGAAAACACCAAGTTATATAAAATAAATTGTGTATGGGATGTTGTGTTTTCCTTGGTAATTTCCACTAACTACTTATATCTTCATGGAATGGAGCCCAGATGAAATGAGGGGAAGCCCTTCTCACAGTAGATCTTATTTGAAGACATGTTAGTCAGTGGTTTCTGGCTCTGCCAAGGGAGATAGATACATTCCCCAGCAACCATTTCAGCAGCCCGGAATCTCAAGGCACTAGAAGCGGTGTCTTAATTGGCTTCACACAGACAGAATGCTCTGGACTGGGGTTTTTCCTTTGCTGTCTTAGAAATGTGTGTTTATTAGCACATACCAACAAAATAAATGTCAAGAGTTATTTCGTAAGTCTAAACTTAAGAATTAAAGATGGCAGACTTATAATTTTCATAAGCACTTTTATTTTGTTCAGTCTGGAGTAAACATTGAAATAGATGTTTATATTAAGTATGATATCATTACGTTTCATCTTTGAATCCTTTAGTTCAGATTTCACGTTCTAAGACTTGTAGGTGCAAGATTTAGGATAAGGGCTAGCTTAGAAGTTTTTCAAGATGGTAGAAGTTTGTCCTGTGCTGCTTTAAAAAAAAAAAAAAAAAAAAAAAAAAAAGCTAGTACAATTTGGTGACCTCCAGATGAGGGAAAATTTCCGTGAAAGACCAAATCAAATTTCAAACTGGAATACTAATTATTTTTTTAATTACCAGCTAGGATGTTGTCAGCTCTCAAGATTTCTTCCATTTGCCTACCAGTTCAAAGAAGTCAAAAGATTATTATTCATTGCAGGGATCAGTGATGTCTCCGTAACAGTGTTATTTTTGCTTTGTCTCATCCTAATTCATTGTTTGGGTGGCAAGGGAATAGCCTCTTGCAGGGTGTGCCTGCTCCCAGGTGTGACATTTCCAGCCAAGGACAAATGCCTCAAAGCTGTGCGGTGTCATAAATGTCACACTAAGGTGTCCCAAGACCAGCAGTCTTGGAACCCCGAGGGCTGAGCATTTGTAAATGTGGTTGAGCTTAGAATTCCTTATAAGGTGAATATTTAGGTTTACTATCAGCATAAAGGGATGGCCATGGTGCTAATTAAGCTAGTTCTGCCCAGGGGTTGCCTAGTTCTCAAGAGACAGAATTGGGCCCTGTGTCCAGAACGGATCACAGAGTTAAGGAAAATCAAAATTTTAAGTTTGGATCATTTTTGGTTTTAGAGCTTTTTAATCTGATGAAGATGCCATTTTCTTAAGAGTAACACCTTATGCTTTTGGTGGTATATTTACAGCTGAACACCATAAACTGTTGACAGCTTTGTGAAAGCTGGCTGTAGTCTAAATTCTGTTCTGCTCGCAAGAGGGGTCTTCCTGCCACACTGCTTCCTCGTTTGTTTTCCCCTAGTGGGGAGAGGTGGTTTCTGCACCAAGATCAATGCCTCTGTGATGCTCTTTTTTAGTATCCACTTAGTTAAATCAATGAGGAGGGACACACCACACTACAGTCTTGAAGCAGTGTTTCCTCTGAAGCTCTTGTGTTTGACAGAACTCGGTAAGTGCTTTCCTTTCCTTCATTCATTTCCTTTTATTGTTTTTTTCCACTTGACACTTAAAATGTACTGAAGAGTAGACTGGCTAAACATATTTTCAAATTTTTATATTTTCAAATTTTTATATATTCAAATTGTGCACACTGGCTCTACTTTTAAGTGGTGACCAACACAGCACACACCAAATCAGAGTCACGTATAAATGCACTGCACAGTGGCACTGGCCACTTTCCCAAGCAGAGATCATGTGTGTGCCTCAAAACGCAGGTTTGGCAAGTCCTCCAACTGAAAACACCCATACAGTCATGAAAATCTCCACAAATAGTTTTTGTAAAAAATATGGGCTCCTAACTATTTACATGACATGTAAGCAGAAGGCATTTGAAATTACCACTTTCCTTTTTAAAAATGTAAAATGCACAAAAAACATTTTATACATGACTATTTTGTATAAATGTAAAATATTTTAAACTGTGAAAGTTCTAGAACTTTTGACAGTGCCATCAGGATCAGGGTCTGACCTTTCCCCTCTTTAAGGAATCCTGTGACTCCCTGGAGCCCCTCAGAAGCCTCCTGGGATTAAGTTTTTGTTCTATCTCCAGGCAGGGCACTGGAAGGTGATGCAAGCTGGGCGTACACTTCAGGCATGTCCGTTTTGTAGCTAGAAAAGTGGGTTTGTGCTCTATGCCCAGTTGCCTTTAAAATAATTCATAGAAAGCGTTGGAGGAGTGCAGTAATGAAGGCATTAAAGCAAATTTTTAAAAATTAAGTACGTTTCCAAAGCCAATGAGGCCATCATGAATAAATACATTAGCCATTTACTATTCTGAAACTAATAAGGCCACCAGAGAACTGAGAGACTTGGAGAAAGACACGTTTCAGTTGTGTGGAGGGAGCACCTCATCCTTTGCACTGCCTGTTCCTGTCTGTGGCCAAGTGTGCCCTTGCTCAGACCTCGAACAGCCTGGAGAGTTGGGCAGCAGGAGCTCCATGTCCCACCTGACAGCTGGGTACACAAAGCTGCCATGGTGGGTACGCATGCAGTGTCCTTTATGTGCTGCTATACATCCTCTAAGTGACAGAAAGTAAGCATTAAAAATATGCTAAGCCTGAAATTAAAAAATAAAAAAGGCTTGGAATAAGGGCCTAGTGCTAAAACAAGGATTCAAACTCAGATCTGTTTGGCTTCAGAGTGCAAAGATGCAATACTGCTAACACAGATGCAAGTTAATGCTGTCCTGCCAAAACTGAAGCTCACCCTGAATAATTCTGGTAACTATGGGCTCAAGTAATAAAATTTGGGCAGAAACGACAAGCTATATTTAGTGACTCTCATTTTCTTCAATATTCTGATGTTGCCTCTTTTGAGGGACCAGAAAGTTATACAAGCCCAAGTACACCAGGTTCCACAGCCTAGTACAAAGCCTGATGTCCTCTGAATCCCCCCAACAATGTTTTCACTTCTAGTCCTATCATAGCTTGCAGAACTGTGAAGTACCTGAATGGAAATTTCAGAATGGAGACCCACGCGGGGTGGGGGCGGGCTGAGGAGAAGCAGGCCCTCCCAATGGCCTATTACCTCTTCTAGCTATGGATTCTGAATCCTGTAAGACAAAGTATATCACAGTCATCCCTGACGGGGTCAGCTCACCAAGGCTGTATATACACAGATTTGCACATTCAGTGAAAGTCAGAATTCCCAATTGCAGTTTTAGAATCCTGGCAGGCACACAGACAAATGGGGCTTGGCAGGTCTGGGATTGTTGACAGCTTGGTCCTCACCCTTCCCCTCCAACAACAAGGCTTAGACAGCAAGGGTGACTCCGTGTTGTGCTGCAGCTGCCTGGGGGACACGGCCCAGTGCACACCTCAGCAAGAACTCAGTTCTGACACCAAGAAGATCCCCATGTTACTATGAATTCTGAAATTGTAATCTTTTAGATGTCTGGATTCTTCTTTCTGTAAAGCAATTCAAAGATGTGCAGAAACCTTCATGTCAAGCTTCTGATCCTACAGCTTTGAGTGTTTCTTGGTAAGCCATTTTGAGACACTATGATTTTCTGTAACTTTTAAATAATTTAAAATTACTGGACAAGATGAGACGAAGGGGAGGGATACATTCCTCCGTAGTAGCAGAAAGCAGTGCGGCTCAAACTTGGATGCACGTGCGCCTGCCTGGGGATCTGGTGCTGTAGCTCCAGGGAGTGCCTGACGTTCTGCTGACAAGCTGCCGGGTGCTGCCGGGCTGCTCGCCCAAGGACCTCACTTTAAATAGAGGCTGCAGACTGCATCCTGGGTTTTTATGGAAATGAGCAGCTCCACCAATTAATCCAAAACCCTGAGTTAACAGAGACCAGCACATTTGACAACACCCACAGAGGCCAAATGCTGCCTCGATGCTTGAGATGCAGACAGATGGCTCAGCTGTATGATTTGCGTTACTTACCCTCCAGAAATGTTTCTTTTTCTGAAAAGCGGTACCCATCTTATCAGGTGATTATGGAAATTTACTTGGATGACTGTAAAGTGACCACACAGTAAATCCTTAATAGATGATGGTGGGTGGGGTGGTTACTATCATCAGCCTCAAGGCAAACATTCTTCCTATCTTGAAGTCCAGCGACACATTCTGAATCCCTGCAAAAAACGAAGTGTATTTCACCGTATCATTTCCCCCACCAACACCCTCTGATCCTTGTTGGTGTGAATCAGAAAGAGAATACAAGTTATTGCTAACAGGATGAGTAAGATTCTATGGGAACATCATCCCATTCTCTTGGGGGAATATGATAAATTGTGACTATTACTATTTTCCAGCACATCACATCAAAACTTGTGCCACCTTCTTAGAAAAATTAATGCTTGCTAAATTCCTTCTCTCACAGAGCAGGGAAAACCCCTCTAAGTCTACTTCTCCCCAAAATGTTTTGGGAGGTCCAGATCTGCTCCAACATGTAAAAAGAATAAACCATTGACATGGCAGCTGAGACCAACACGGAAATGCCTGAGATGTGTGGAGTGAAGGAACAGAGTAACCTTTGGATGGATTTCAAAGTCACTTAAGTGTCCTGAAATTTCTGTCTCAGGGTGTATTTTTAACAACTGAAAACCGAACGTCCCCTTGGGAGGGGAGTTGCTCTGATTTTGGCACGCTCCTAACCAACATACTAAATTTCATCGAAACCTGTGGCCAAGGCTGACGCTAAGAGACCTGGGGTCCTCCACTCCCTCATCAACCCGTACAGGAGACAACCTGAAGGTGCCATTGCCAAGGCCAGCAATAGGGCGAGCTTTCCCATTCAGGTGACTTTGCAGTCTCATTGAATAAGGCTTTGCGTCCCTCCTCTCATTACCTCAGACACTTAGAACTTCTAGGTCTTCTCTCCAATCTGCCAGTGACTTGAACTTGAGAGTCCTTGAACCTGGTTCACAAACATCTGAGTCCCAGAGAATGTCCAAGCATGAAAAGCCAAAAGACCCATTTTTTAACCAAAACAAGAAGCTTGGGCTGTGGCAGGCCAGCTCTGCTGGGACCACAAGCCAGTACCTAGTTGGCACCTGCTGCCAACCTTCGTCCTCAAGAGCACCAGCCTCTTATGACCCAGTGGGGAATGGGGTTACAGTGTTTCAGAATCTGCTCTTGCTTTCTGATCCTCCTAATCCTAAAGAAAAGGTAACCACAAAAGACTAATCTGGTTTAGTGTTTGGCTCCATCTGAGGGGTGTGTGGGTGTGTATTTTAATTCTTGTTTAAGTTTCTCAGTAAGTTCAACACCAGCAGGAGCTGAATCAGTAATTATCATAGACTGTCTCCAACTCTCATGGGATTAGGCCCAGGAAAATCAGCTTTTAGAAGATCTGAAGACCATGTGATTGTGTGCCCTGCCAAGTATCCAGCCACACTAGAGGAAAAAAAAAAAAAAAAAAAAGATGACATCTGGATTAATTTTCTTGGTGCTACAAATAGCTAAGGAGTACACACTCCATTATTCTGGGAGGAAATAAAGCACCAAAGCCTGGACTAGCTAATCCATGGGAGAGGCTGTTATTAATACAGATCCAAAGAGTCTGTCCACACTGTAGTGGACACCTCTTCCAGCACCTATTCTGTTGCATATCCTAGGTATCTCACTGCACAAGTAAAGGGCACTACAGATGTTAATGCAAAGCCACACCTGAGCAGTGTGGACAAGCAGCCCTGCCTGCATCTGAGGCAGTCTATGTTAGCATCCCTAAGCAGAGAACTGTAGTCAGAGAGCAACATTTGCCACCCGCTCCACGGGGCTCTGCTCTCATGGGATTCATTCATCACTCATTACCAAAAACCTGGATTGGAAAGGCACTGTGATAAGTTCTGTGTCACTTCCTACTGGAGAACTCCCTTTGTCCAAAATCAGTAGGATAATGTTCACTGTTTCTGAAGAACACGAGGACCTGCTCTCTTCGTCCTCTTCCTTATCACAAACTTCTGTTCTGCTTTGTGAGATCCTGTTCACCAACAGAAGTCTGTAAGTGGAGCCCAGGCATGGTTCCTATCAATACTGCACAAAGGCACCTCAAAAATGGAGACATTCACAGAGCAGAGTACTCATAACTCATGGAACCTCTGCTACTAACGAAGTTAAGTTAAAGGCAATGTAGCATCACATTCTTAGGTACTTTTTGCTTGGTTACATTTTAAGAGTCAAAGACGACAAGACGACAACCAACACATACATTTCTCATTAAAAGAATATAATGAAATTCTGAAAAGTAGCTTTGATTTTAATGAAAGTATTTGTTTTTCCTCCGATACTTGACCCTAACATGAAGTATTCTATTCATTGGGTTTCACTGCAAATATATTTTGCTATTCCAGTGTATGCCCTCCCTTCACTTTAATCTCTATCATCTGATTAACTACTATTTGGACATTAATTCCAAACTATGATTCTGGGAGAAATGAACAGATACTAAGCAAAGAAAAAAGAAAAAAAAATTCCAAAGGACAGGGGATTCCGTGGAAAACTAAATTTGAGAGGAGGAGGAGGAGGAAACGAAGGACAAGAAGAAGGGGAAGAATGAGAAGGAGGAAGAGAAGGAGAAACAGGGAAAGAGAAGGAGGAGGAGAAGGAGAAAAGGACAAAGAGAAGGAGGAAGAGACAGAGGAGAAAAAGGAAAAGGAAGAGGAGAAGGAGAAGGAGGAGGAGGAGAAGGAAGAAGAAGAACGAACTAGTAGTCATTGTGCAATAAAGTTTAACTTTCTTTAAATTAGAGACAGCCAAACTTATATAATACAAATGTCCTTTTTCTTCCTTATTCAAAGTATTTTTCCCACAGGAAGCTCTGCTTTTTGCCAACTATTGAGGCCTCAATGTCTACTTATTCCTACTACTGAGAACACAGAGCCGCTTGCCGAAGAAGGGCCCAGCTGTGTGCTCATGGTCTCCCAGGGCCCATGGAGTGGCCTGACGACTTACCTGCCTGCCTAAAGAGGCCCTTCACTTTACCCTATGTCCCAAGATTGGACAGCATGACTGCCTGGGGAGGTGGAGGGGCACAGACGATTTGCACTCTCATATCTAGCCAGAGGCAAAGCCTGGAATCCCAATATTTACTAAAAGCCTGTTGAAATACATGCACTGTGGGATCCTCGATCAGACCTTAGGACAGACATCAGTGGGAAAACTGATAAAATCCAAAAGAAAAGTGTGAAGTTTCTTGAATAGTAATTTCCTAATATTGGTTCCTTGGTGTTGATAACTATACCATGGTGCTATGTTAACATTTGGGGACACTGAGTGAAAAATCAAAGAACTCTATTATTTCTGCTACTTTTCTATAGATCTAAAATTATTCAAAAATAGAGTTTCAGAGTGATATTAGCAAGATGGTGGAATAGACAATCCCCCAGCATCACGCCCCTGACAAAAATACAATTAGAAACCATTCAATGACAAGAATACCACCATGAATATACCAGAACTCAGGGGAGAAGCAGAGAAACCACCTAGGCACACAGAATTGAGAGAAGCCATGACAGGTAGGATAAACAGTCACTTTACACATTTTACATTTTATACCTCTTCCCCTAAGCTGGCATAGTGCCACTCACAGAGATTTTCCCTAGACCCATGGTTGCTGGTGAAGGAGGGAACTGGAGGTGAATATTCAATCTCCCCACTGATCTAGGAATCTTCATGGGAAGTCTATTCTGGTCCTATTCGATCAGAACCATTGGGAGTGTCAGGAAAGCTTAACTACTTGGGGTGAGTTGGAAACAATGACCAGGGTGTTCATCATAGAAAGCTGATCTCAGCACTGTGATCATTAGGGATACCAAGTTAAACAGACTGGCCAGGACCATAGTGCTTCAGGAGCACAATCCAGAAGAAGGCCCAAATCCCCAGCTGGGTTTTCCACAAATCCCAGGTGCGTGAGTGGAGTCTTCCTCTAGCTCAGAAACAACTAAAAGGTCGAGATTAAGTTCCAGTGCCCTCTTAAGTCTTCCTCAGACTGGAAAACAATGGCAGGGCAGCAGTGTTGTTTCAGGGCAGCATTTAAACTCTGGTATTTGCTATAAGTCTTCCCCAGACAAGGAAACAATGGCAGGGCAGCAATTTAGTTCTAGAACATCATTTAATTTTTGATATTCACTGTGCCTTCACGAGACTGGAAATGACAACAGGGCAACAAGTCCGTTCCAGTACAGTCGTTTAGTTCCAGTGCTCAATATAAGTCCTCCCCAGGATGGGAAGTGAAATTTGAAAAACAATCCAGAAACAAAAGGAGACAATGACAAAGAAATAGAAAAAAATTAAAAGAAATCAAAGAGAAATCCTAAAACTAAGAATACAATAACTGAACTGAAAAACTCCTGAGAAAGTTTTAACAGCAGACTTGATTAAACAGGAAATAATTAGCAAGCTTCAAGCCAGAATATATGAAATTATCCAGTCAGAGTAGTAAACAGAAAAGAGAATGAAAATAGTGAAGAAGGCCTACAAAAATTATGCTACACCATCAAGTGTACTAACCTCCATGTAATTGGAATTCCTAAAGCAGACAAGGAAAAAAAAAAGGCCTAGAAAGTATATTTAAAGAACAAATGGCTGAAAATTTCCCAAATTTAGAAAGACGAACAGCATCCAGGTACAGGAGCTGAGAAGTCACCAATCAAATTCAAATGAAAGAGGAATTATCCCCCAAGGAGCATCATAATCAAATTAGCAGAAATCAAAGACAAAGAGAGAAAAACTCTAATCAGCAAGACAAAAGAAAAATATCACATCCAATACAGCTTTCAGCAGACTTCTCAGTAGAAACCCTACAGTCCAGGAAAGGGTGTGATGTTATATTCAAAGTGCTGAAGAAAATGTCAACCAAGAATACCCTACCCAGCAAAGCTATCCTTTAAATATAAAGGAGAAGAAACACAAACATACAAACAAAAGCTGAGGGAATTAATCAACACCATACCTGTTTTATAAGAAATGCTAAACAGAGTTCTGCAATCTGAATATAATGGATGCCAACATGTAATAGGAAAACATCTAGCTGGGCATGGTGGCTCATGCCTGTAATCCCAGCACTTTGGGAGGCTGAGGTGGGTGGATCATTTGAGGCCAAGAGTTTAAGACCAGCCAGGCCAACATAGCAAAACCCCATCTCTACTAAAAAAAACAAAAGTAAAATAAACAAGACATCTGAAGGTATAAAACTCACTGGTAAAAGTAATAAAACGGACAAAATCAGAATAATACTGTAAATGTGGAAAGTAAACCGCTTATATCACAAGTCTGAAAACTTAAAGACAAAACTATTAAAAACAATAGTAAGTGTAGCAATTGGTTAAGGATAGGCAATATAAAAATACGTCAACTTTTTAACAAAAAGTCAAAATGTGTGGGGCGGATTAGACTAGAGTTTATTTTTCATAGTTTTCCTTGTAATAAAAGTTAAATCATTATCAATTTAAAATAACCTGTTACAATTCTCAGATGTTTCTGTAAGCCTCTTGGTAACCACAAAGCAAAAACCTACAAGAGATGTGCTAAAAATAGAGAGCATAGAATCAAAACATGTTACTAGAGGAAATCACTTAATCACAAAGAAATATAGGAAGAAAGGAAAAACAGAAGAAAGGATCTACAAAACAACCTAGAAACAAGTAACAAAATGGCGGTAGTAAACCCTTAACTATCAATAATAATCTTGACTATAAAGGGATTAAATTCTTAAATTAAAAGCGTCTAGAGGCTGAATGGATTTTTTTTAAAAATACAAGACCAAAGTCTATGCTGTCTATAATAAGAAACTCACTTCACCTATAAAGACAACCAGACTGAAAGTCAAGGGATGGAAAAAGATATTCCACGCAAATGAAAACCAAAAAAGAGCAGGAGTAGCTACAATTATATCAGATTACTTTAAGAATGGTTAAAAAAAAAAAAGGACAAAAAGGACTCCTTCATAACGATAAAGGCATCAAGTCAGCAAGAGGATATAACAATTGTAATATGTATCCAACACCAGTGCACCCAAATATATAATAGCAATATTAATAAACCTAAAGGGAGAGATTGACTGCAATACAATAATAGAGGACTTCAATGCCTCACTTTCAGCAATGGGCAGGTAATTCTGACAGAAAATCAACAAGGAACATTGGAGTTAAATTGCACTTCAGATCAAACAGACCTAATAGATACAGAACACTCCATCAAACAGCTGCAGAATACGTATTTTTCTCAAAAGCAAATGGAACATTCTCCAAGACAGACCCAATTATTAACAAATTTTTATTTTTATTTATTTATATTTTTTGAGACAGAGTCTCGCTCTGTCGCCCAGGCTGGAGTGCAGTGGCACAATCTCAGCTCACTGCAAGCTCTGCTTCATGGGTTCCCGCCATTCTCTTGCCTCAGCCTCCTGAGTAGCTGGGACTACAGGCGCCTGCCACCACGCCCGGCTAACTTTTTGTATTTTTAGTAGAGACGGGGTTATACCGTGTCAACCAGGATGGTCTTGATCTCCTGACTTCGTGATTCGCTTGCCTCAGCCTCCCAAAGTGCTGGGATTACAGGCGTGAGCCACCGTGTCCGGCCAACAAATTTTTAAAAATTGAAATCATATCAAGTATCTTTTCTGATCACAATGGAATAAAACTAGAAATCAATAACAGAAGTAATGCTGGAAACTGTACAAATTCATGAAAATTAACATGCTTCTGAACAATCAATGGGTCTATGAAGAAATTTAAAAGGAAATCTAAAAATTCCTTGTGACAAATGAAAATGTAAGCACAACATACCAAAACCTATGTGATACAGCAAAAACAGTTCTAATGGGGAAGTTTATAGGAATAAACACCTCCATCAAAAAATAGAAATATTTCAAATAAACAATCTAACCATGCACCTCAAGGAAACAGAAGAGCAAGAATAAACCAAACCCAAAATTAGCAGAAGGGAAGAAATAATAAAGATCAGAGCAGAAATAAATTGAGACTAAAAGAAATAGAGAAGAACAAAAGTTGTTTTTTTAAAAAATAAGCAAAATCAAAAAACCATTACATAGACTAATTAAGAAAAAAGAGAGAAGGCCCAAATAAATAAAATCAGAGAAAAAAAAGAAGACATTAGAATTTATACCACAAAAATATAAAGAATCATTAGAGACCATTATGAACTACATGACAACAAATTAGAAAAACTAGGGGAAAAAAAGATAAATTCCTAAATACATATAACCTACCAGGATTGAACTATGCAGAAATACGAAACCTCTAAGACCAACAGTGAGTAACAAGACTGAACCAGTAATAAATCCTCCCACAAAAAAAAAAAAAAAAAAACCCAGGACCTAACAGATTCACTGTTGAATTCTACCAAACATTTAAAAAAGAGCTAATACCACTTCTATCCAAACTATTCTATAGAATTAAAGAGGAGGGAATACTTCTATTAGGCCAGCATTACCCTGATATCCAAACCAGACAAGGATACAACAAAAAAAGATCTGATAGCTCTGATGAACATAGATGCAAAAACATCCTCAAGAAAATACAAGCAAACTAAATTCAACACATTAGAAAGATCTCACATGATCAAGTAAGATTCATTCCAGGGATGCAAGGATGGTTAAACATACACAAATCAATAAACACAATATATCACATTAACAGAATCAAGAAAAACCACATCATCATTTCAACAGGTGCTGAATAAAGCATTCACTAAAATTCAACATCCCTTCATAATAAAAACTCTCAAAAAACTAGGTATACAAGGAACATACTTCAAAACAATAAAGGCCATATATGTTGCAAAACCCCGTCTCTACAAAAAATACAAAAATTAGCTGGGTGTTGGTGGCTCACACCTGTAGTCCCAGCTACTCGGAAGGCTGAGGTGGGACATGTATGTCAAACCCACAGCTAATAAGAGGAAAACTGAAAGCCTGTCCTCAAAGATCTGGAAGAAGAGAAAGATGCCCACTTTCACCACTTTTATTCAACACAGTACTAGAAGTCCTAGCCAGAGCAATTAGACAAGAAAGAAGTGGTATCCAAATTAGAGAGAAAGAAGCCAAATTATCCTTGTTCACGGGCAACATGATCTTGTATTTAGAAAAAGCTAAAGAATACCAAAAACTATTAGAACTGATAAATTCAGTACAGTTACAGGATACAAAATCAACATACAAAAATCAGTACCATTTCTATACACCAATAGCTAACAATTTGAAAAAGAAATCAAGAAAACAATCCTATTTACAATAGCTATGAAAAATTAAATACCCAGGAATAAATTTAACGAAAGTGAAGGATCTCTGTAATGAAAATATAAAACACTGATGAAAGAAATGAAAGAAGACAAAAATAAATGGAAAGATTCCCCATGCTCATGTACTGAAAGAGCTAATACTGTTAAATATCTATGGTACCCAAAGCAATCTATAGATTCAATGCAAGCCCTATTAAAATACCAATAAAATTCTTCACAGAAATAAAAAAAAAACTATTCTAAAATTCATATGTATCACAAAATACTCCAAATAGCCAAAGCAACCCTGAGAAAAAAAAGCTGAAGGAATCACATTACCTGACTTAAAAATATACTTCAGGCTGGACGCGGTGGCTCATGAGGTCAAGAGATTGAGACCATCCTGGCCAACATGGTGAAACCCCGTCTCTACTAAAAATACAAAAATTAGCTGGGTGTGGTGGCAGGCACCTATAGTTCCACCTATTCAGGAGGCTGAGGCAGGAGAATGGCATGAACCTGGGAGGTGGAGCTTGCAAGATCATGCCACTGCACTCCAGCCTGGGTGACAGAGCAAGACTCCGTGTCAAAAAAATAAATAAATAAATACTACAAAGCCATACAAACCAGAACAACACGGTACTGGCATGAAAACAGGCACCTACACAGACCAATAGAACAGAATAGAGAACCCAGAAATAAAATCACACGTTTACAGTCAAGTCATTTTTGACAATGGTGCCAAGAACATACATTGGAGAAAGGACAGCCTCTTCAATAACTGGTGCTGAGAAAACTGGATATCCATATGCAGAAGAATGAAACTAGATTCCATACCTCTCACTATGTATAAAAACCAAATTGAAATGGATGAAATAAATTAAGACCTGAAACTATTATATAAAACTACTAGAAGAAAAACACTGGGGAAGTGCTTCAGGACACTGGTCTGAGCAAAGATCTTCTGGGTAAGACCTCAAAAGCACAGGCAGCAACAGCAAGAATAGATAAATATGATTACATAAAACTAGAAAGCTTCTGCACAGGAGTGGGAATAATCAACAGAGTAAAGACACAACCTACAGAATGGGAGGAGATATTTGCAAACTATCTATCCAATAAAAGGTTAACCAGAATGTATAAAGAACTCAAACAACTCAAGAGTAAAAAAAAAAAAAATGTGATTTAGAAATGGGCAAAGGATCTAAATAGAGATTTCTCAAAAGAAGACATATAAATAGCCAACAGGTATTTGAAAGAATACTCAATATCACTAACAATGAGGGAAATGAAAATCAAAACCACAGTGAGACACCATCTCATCCTTGTTAAAATAGCTGTTACCTAAAAGACAACAAATAACAGACACTGGCAGGAATGCAGAGAAAGGGGAATGCTCACACCCTTTGGTGGGAATGTAAATTAGTGCCAGTATAGAAAACACTATGGAGATTCCTCAAAAAACTAAAAATAGATCTACTATATGATCCAGCAATCCCACTACCGCATATATACCCAAAATTTGAAAGGAAATCAGTATGTCAGAGACATCTGCATTACCATGTTTGTTACAGCACTGTTCACAACAACCACTATATAGATTCAACCTGAGTATCCATCAACAGATGAATGGATAAGGAAAATGTGGTCTATAAACATGAGGGAATATTATTCAGTCATGAAAACAGAATGACATCTTACCATTTGCAGCAACATGGATGCAACTGGAGGTCACGATGTTAACTGAAATAAGCCAGGCACAGAAAGACAAATATTGCATGTTCTCATTCATATGTGGGAGCTAAGAAAGTTGGTAGAGAATAGAATGATAGTTACCAGAGGCTGGGCAAATACTAGGAGGAGAGGGATAAAAAGAGGTTGGTTAATTGGTACAAAAATACAGTTAGATAGAAGGAATAAGTTCTAGTGTTTGATAGCACAATAGGGTGGCTATAGTTAATAATGTATTGCATGTTTAAAAATAGCTAAAAGATTTGGAATGTAACCAACAAAAAGAAATGATAGATGTTTTTGATATCTTAATTACCCGGATGTAATCATTATGCACTGTATGCTTGTATCAAAATATCACAAGCACCCCATAATACGTGCAACTAGTACCAATAAAAAAGTATTCAAAAATAAAAAGCCTATTAATGAAAGAAAAAAATTAGTCTTCTGAAGAAAAGAACTCTACAGAGAAGGATCCTCTAAAGGGTATGAAGTCCATCCCTCTCTCAGTGTTTTACAAAGGGGCCTGTCTTAGTCTAGTCAAGTCGCTATAACAAAATGCCAAACACTAGGTAATTTACAGCAGAAATTTATTTTTCACAGTTCTGGAGGCTGGGAAATCCAAGATCAAGGCACTGGTGGTGTCTGGTGAGGGCCTACTTTCTCACAGATTGTGCCTTCTTGCTGTGTCCTCACATGGTAGTGAAGGCAAGGCACCTCTCTGGGTTCTCTTTTATAAGGAAACTAATACCACTCATGAGGGTTCTTCCCTCATGATAAAATCACCTCCCAAAGACCTCACTTCCTAATACCATCACCTTGGGGGTTAGGTTTCAACACATAAATTTTAAGAGGGAAACAAACAGTCAAACCATAGCAGTGCCCACTGGCATCTTGGGCAGGATAAAGAGGCTATGCAATGCAAGGCATTAAGCATACCTGGTTCCTGGCTACTAACTACCTACAGAGACCTCCAGCCTCACTTGAGACCCACTGCAAATGACTAGAGAACTGCACTAGTCACTACTGAATTGCACACTGGCAGCAAAACAAAACTCAGTGCGATGTCTTTGCAGACACGTGGAACTCAGGGCGATGTCTTTGCAGATATGTGGTCAAAGAAGTTACCTGCCACGTCACAACATTCCTTATTTGGCTACTGAGCAGCCTTAGTCCAATTTGTTGCCCATCTCTAGCAGCCGGGCATAACACAGATTAATGGTCAAGTTCAGGTCCCACTATTTTGTGGTAATGAGCAATTATTTTCTCTAAACATTAATTCCTTCATGTGAAAAATGGATAATAATGGTAATTCTAATTACTGAGAGCTTATTATGTGATAAGCGCTATTCTATGTTTTCCATTAATTCATTTAATCCTCACAACAACTCCATGAAGTAGGCACTATTTCTATTCTCATTTTGAAAAGGAAGAAAATCAGACACAGAGAGGTTAAGAAACTTGCCCAAGGTCAAACAGCTAGTAAATAGCAGAGCCAGGAGGACCCTGGTGGTGGCAATTAAACTAGTTAGTGCATAGCAAATGTTGGTGTGGGATCACATAACGGGTCTGGTACACTGCACACAATTAATACAGGTTAGTTATTATTAGGTCGAAACCTTAGTATTAATATCAACTTCTGTGGATTAATCTTAGTTAAAACTTGATTTTCTTACCTCTGAGGCAAATAAGCCCAAACACTTGTTCTCTCTGATTCAACATCAAATTATGACTCAAGTTCCTCCTAACACTTCAGGAAGGTTTTTCACTCTGTTACTGTGATTTTTGCAAGTCTGGTCTCATAAGGATTGGTACGTTTTTTTCTGTAAAGGGCTAGATAATATGTTAGGCACTGTAGGCCATCCAGTCTCTGTCATGTATCCTTCCATTTTTAAATTTTTCAACCCTTTTAAAATGTAAAAACCATTTTAGCCCATGGGCCATAGTTTGCCAACCCCTGCTCTCTGGGATTATTGATAAGAGTACCATATAAAACATCAAGAGACTTTCACACGGAGTAGATGGAACTATCAGAATTTGGTAATTGCCTCATTACACTGTCATTGATCCCCACCCGTCACAATAAAGTTGCCAGAGAATTCATTAAAGTGGTAAATGACTAAAACAATGAAGAAGCATCTGAAAAGTTTTCAGGGGAGGGAAGGTTGGTAGGTGGGTACGCAAATCCAGAAATGCCTATGCAGAAGTAAGTCTTCTAAAGCATTGGTAATGAAGGGGAAAAGGAAACTATCTCACAAAAATCACAGTGTTTTAGAAGCAGCACAAGATTTCATTCATGCAACAAATCTTTAGAAATATGTATTGGGTATCTCTATGTTCAGGCACTTTCTCAGTAATGGAATTATACAACTTTAGAGCTCAAAATGACCTTAGAAATTATCTGATCCAATCTCCTTATTTCACAGATGAGAATTCTGAGGCCTCAAAGTTAGTTAAAATAATTTGGCAATTTCTGCGCAAAATTAAATGTAGTGGGGTTTGTTTTTAACCCCTCAAATGTAGCACTTATGTAGATTATTAAATGTTTGTTAAATAGAGGTTATTAATGGAAAGCTCCTATTCTCTTTACCACCTTTAAACCACCTATTTAATCTGGCAAAACAATACATTTTACTTCCTTTATCAATTTACTTAAAATCCTTTTTTTGTTTGTTTGGTTTTTTTTGCTGTGTCTCACAAACTTTTGGTGTGCTTAAGTGGCCTAACAATCACCAATCATTAAATGAACCAGTCTCTGATCTACTTTTAGCACCTCCTTCTCCCTGCAGGCTCCTAGCCCCTCCACTCACTCCCCCTACCTCTCCTCAGACACTCTTCTCTAGTTCTGTTGCTGCCACTGTCACTGTCACTGCTGTCTCAGCTCCTGTCTTTCTGCTTCAGTCCTTCCCACCTCAATACCTCCAGATTTAGACTGTCTACATTTTCCTTCTTAAGACCCGGCTCAGGTCTTACCACCCTCAGGTTCTGAACACTGAAACAAATCCTACTTGGCTACTACTAAAGCTCCACTGTTAGGCTAGTTCCTCAGCCCCAAATCTACCTTCTTTCTCCCAAGTCTTACTTACCATTGTTTACTATTATTTGTCTATTTCCTCTGATGTTTCCTTCAAACTGTTCCTCACTCTTGCCTAAATATGCCCCAATGTTTGAGCCTTTGCTAAAGCCTCTCTCTCCTCGAGAAACACCTTTTTGTCCATCCCAACCTTCAGAAACTTCATTCTTCCTTAATGCCATCTGCTCCTTGCCCCTGCTTTCTTCTCTATTTCTGCAGCACTTGGCTCTACTTTCTTATGCAGGAATCGAATCTGACCTTCTATGACATTATCTGAGTGTATGAACTAATGCTTCTATTGAAAGCAATCTATCCATTCTGCAAGTACAATAAGAAATAGTTTTAAGTTAAAACACCAAATTTATTGCATAATATTGAACTATATGCACACACATAGAAAATAAACATTTCATATAACTGTATATATATTTTTAATCCTGTATTTATAAAGACTGAAAAACTACCAATTTAGCAATTGGAATAAGTTTTAAAAACAAAAAAAGCAAAAATCTACAATCCTTCATCAAGATTTGATGCTTTATCACAGTTCATAAATACTTCATTTTATATAAATAAGTCTTTTCTCTAGTTACCAGGAATTTAAAATTAGACTTACATGGATTCTTTAATCATGTAGAATTTTCTTACTCCATGATGAGGAAGGTTGAGCATGTCATTATTTTTAAAATACATATATTTGATTTAAACACAATCCCCCCTAAAATCCCACTGTAAACAAACATTTCGAATGTGATAAAGTTTCATAATAAAGAACGTCCTTAAATCTTAGCAATTAGGGAAGAGGAAAAAAATCTGAGTAAAAATTTTGCAATTTAAATAAAAATTGAAAAAAAGGCTGCATGCATCCACTAGGAGAGGAGAGGAAGGGAGCACTGAGTCAAGTAACAAAGAATGGGATAAAATAAAGAAGAAACGAAAGGAAAATCAGGGAGGAAGCAGGGTATGAAAAGGAGAAAATTAGGGAAGGGAGCAAGGAGAAAATAGTAGAGGACATAAGGTGATAGAAAAGGGGAAAGTAAATTTATTATTTCTACTTTTCTTGGACAATATAGAGACTCAAAATAGTTAATGCAATTTGCTCCAAAAGCGAGAGCGGAAGGGGTGATGGGTCTATCAATTAACCTCATTGTCAAAGGGAAAAGGATGAGCAAGAAAACAAAATTAGGCTCAGCTACAATGAATGCTAAGCTGCTCTGCACATCTTTTAAAAGGTCTAGGAAATAGGCACAGCCATGGGAAAGTTGCTATTCCCTCAAGAACTTTTTAAAAGCAAGATATGTTTATATAGGCTCCCATAAATTCTTAGGAGTTCTGCCAAAATAATGGACCCAGAGTCAGCTTTTTGGAATTGGGAGATTCTGAAGTAGTCCTTTCCTCCTTTGGGTTAAAGGAGGGCTGCAACAAGCCAGAGGCATTCCCAAGTGTACAGAGGAAGGTGATGTTCTTGCATGCGCAGATAAGAAAGGACGGATCAGTCTAAATCATTCTCATAGAGGAATGAGAAGTTAAAAGAAGGACAAGGAAGCATTGTGAGAAAAGATCAGGGCTGAGAGAGATATTTGGGAAATGAAAGTTTAAAAATCCACTGCCATTTCATCCAGCAGAGTGCAACACATTCACAAGTGCAAGGAATACTGGGTAGTTTGGTTTAAAACAAAACAAAAACACCTCCCATACAAGGGCCAATTTTTTACCCCATCCCCAACCCCTAATTTTTCAAAAAGGTTGTTTACTGCTATACAGTCCTAGAAACACATCAACCAGGCTCAGGATTTTAAAGTCCCAACCCACTTAGACAATAAAAAAATAGAAATCACTCCCCATGATTTTCTGTATAGGTCTCAATGTGGACATTGAGGAAGGAAGGGAAATATTGGACAAGCTGAGGAGCCTCAGGCCAAACTAAACCCTTCATAGTTGTCAAGGGCCTGGGTCAGCCGGGCACTCAGAATCTCTTTGCTGCTGTACTTGGGGAGGTCAAGAAGGTTGTAGCAAGTGTGGGCCACTGGCAAGTACTCCTCCCCGCTGGCTGTGGACTGGATGACAATCTGCAGGCTGGCCATGCCGTAGATGGGAATCCGATCGCTGCCTGTCAGGAACACTGGGGAGAACGAGAAATGGCATTAGGAGCTAAGCAAACGGAAAATGGATCTCAGAGGTCCTTCTAGCAACAGGAGAGGAAGGCATGACACCCTGTGGCTTGCATGAGAAGTACAATTACATTTATGTGCCAATATGCATCCTGTGGAATGATGCTTAGATGCACTTAAGAAAAAAAAAAAAGGCCTCAATCAAATGTATGCCCTCACAAATTTTAGGAGATTTCCCAAAATCAAAGAGGGAAGGAACTGTTGTCATAGGAAAAGAGCAGCTGATCTCAGGGGGAAACCAGGCAGAAGACTGAAGTCTCTGACCTCAGGGTCTCCTCTCACCTGAAGTGCCTGATGCCTGTACCACCTTGTCTATGGAATTCCATTTAGGATCTATTTGCTCTCCTTTCCATGTCTCCATTTTTCTTAAACCAGAAGAGCTGACCCAAACATTATGTTAGACATTGCACTCCTGTGACATGCACTGTGACATGGCAAAAGAGAGAGAGGGAGATAGAGAAAGAGAGCCAGCTGACTTTCCTTGTTTTCTAGTGCTGAACAACATCCTCATAGTTGAATTGCTGGAAATTACTATGAGAAAATCATTAGTTAAGAAGCATTTTCAAATAACCTGCCATTCCCTGAGGCTATGCTACATAAACTTTCTTGCCAAAAATCTCCAGAGTTAACAAACATTTCCATAAGTCTAATGAATAGAAAGTGCCGTTTTCTAGGGAAATCCCAGGACCATGAGCAGGCATCTCTTGAATGTCACAGCCTTATAAGCTCACTCGGCAAACCTTAACCTGTCCTTCAGCTCTTCCACTACTGCTTCTCAATAGCCAACGCGGCCAGGCAGAGGAGAAGTGGTCCTCCTTTCTAAGAGTTCTTGTGTAAGATCTCCACTTCCTCTCATCCTTGCTCCAATGTGAGCAACAGAACCTGGGGGTAAGTCCTACATTAATACTAATATATGCCCAGTCTTATAAAGCAAAATAGACTGCCTATCAAACCCCATGCTTTGGTTTTATATGACTAAAATTCCATAGTATGCACTAGCTAATTTCTGACACTGATTATACACAGACACAAACTGAGAGATACTTCAACTATTTTTAAAAGGCTAAATTTGTTCATGTAAATTAGAATTCATTCTCCTTTCCAAAGGTATTATTACCTTTCTCAAACGTCATTCAGCCAGCCACCAAAGTCTACATATTGTATGATTCAATTTGCATGAAATGTCCAGAATAGGCAAATCCATAGAGACAGAAAGACTGGCGGAGGAGATATGGAGAATGACCGCTAATAGGTATGGGGTTTCTTTTTTGAGGCTATGAACATATTCTACAATTAACTGTGTGATAGTTTCACAACCGTGTGTATATGCTAAAAAACCACTGAAGTACACACTTTAAATGAGTATGGCATACAGATTATATCCCAGTAAAGCTGCTATAAATCACACCTTCCCAGTTGCATCTGGATACTTTGTAATATATTTTAAAGGCTAGAGAGGTAAGAGAGGTTAATCCAAACAATTTGACTTCATAAATGTAATACTTGAATAACTTATATATAAAATAATTAGTATTTTTAGAATAATTTAAAAATCAGGCTGGGCGTGGTGGCTCACACTTGTAATCCCAGCATTCTGGGAGGCCAAAACAGGCAGATCACTTGAGGTCAGAAGTTCAAGACCAGGACCAGTCTGGGCAACATGATGAAACCCCATCTCTACTAAAAATACAAAAATCTGCCGGGCATGGTGCCAGGTGCCTGTAGTCCTAGCTACTTGGGAGGCTGAGGCATGAGAATCACCTGAACCTAGGAGGTGGTGGTTGCAGTTAACTGAGATCACACCACTGCACTCCAGCCTGGGCAACAGAGTAAGACTCTGTCTCAAAAAAAAAAAAAAGAAAGAAAGAAAAAAAAAGAAAAGAAAAGAAAAGAAAGAAAAGAAAGAAGGAAGGAAAGAAGGAAAGAAGGAAAGAAGGAAAGAAGAAAGAAAGAAAGAAAGAAAGAAAGAAAGAAAGAAAGAAAGAAAGAAAGAAAGAAAGAAAGAAAGAAAGAAAGAAAGAGAGAGAGAGAGAGAAAGAGAAAAGAAAAATCAGTGAGATGCTTCTTTTCTTCCTTTCATGCAACCCTCTTGTTAGGCAACAGATCTGGATTAACAACCTATATTGTGTCTGACATATCATTAAGACAAAAAGCATACATATAATGAATTACAATTACCTCATCTTTACCATTTAAATGAGTTAAGCCTCAGCCATGGAGCTTATCATCCTATACTGTATGTAAGACTAAAATGTAGACAAATACCATATTGAGATTACCGATACTTACAGAGAAACTTCTTCTTCTTTTCCAATGGAAACTCATGAAATGTTTCCCAAAATAGTTTTACAGTGGGATGTGTGGCCGAGTAATCTCCCTTGTAGATGGCAGTCTGTCCAAAAAAGACAAAAAGAAAAAAATGTCTCTTAGAAAAATATTTTAGTGGACATTATATATCCTTTGCATTTGAGGCTAAGAAATAAGTGCTCAGATACAGGACACCTCTAAATCTAACTCAACCACAGTATGCTTGGAACGAGACCAGGCTCTGGGAACACCTCCCCAAGCTGCTGCTGCTTCGCCGAAGTTAAAGGAGTTAAAGGATCTTTTGTGCTTACCTCTTCCAGTTCTTCCCAGTTGTAGTTGCTGTTCCCCACCATCATAGCCCTCAGTTCTGAAGGCTGGAAGAGCTCAAGTACTTTGCCACCACACACCTTTAGAAAGCCACTAGAGAAGGCTGTGTACCATTCATGAACTGAGATTTGGAAGACATAATTGACATAAGCATCCACAAATTCCTGCCTGCCAGAACACAAAAGAAATCAAATACATTTAGCTCAAAGTCTTATAAAGCTTATGAAGTTACCCTTCTACACTGAGATTGGGAGTGATAAAAAATGGAATTTCATCAAATGTTCACATCAGGAGGCATCCTAAAGCATCATATAGGTTACCAGCTCTCCTCTCCTCCCTCTCCAGCCCCAGCCCTAACATTCCACCAAGTGCCTCAGATGATCCAAGGAAGGATAAGACAGGTAGGAAGGGGAGCAGGCCAGGTAAGTAGAACTAAACTACTGGCTTTACCTGAGGTATTCCAGTTTTCATGTTAAAAGTCCTGCTTAAAATTTAGTGTGGAAAAAATAATAAGACTTTTTCTGCTTAAAATAAAAAGTCTGAGATAACAGTTCTAGGCCACTTTCCCTATCCTCAGAAACAAATAAAGCTAAACCACTTGACATTCGTATCCTCACCTATTTTAAAAGGTTAATTTTATAACTCCTTGTTTATAAAACCTTTATGTCTGGAAAGAACCATCTCAAATAATAGCTCCATCTCACTAATAATCAGGCAAATGCAAATGAAGACCAGTGAATTGTCATTTGCACTCATCAGACAGGTGTAAGGTTAAAACGAGATTATATCAATATGGTGAAGGTGTGGGGAAAACGGAAACCTCATAGGCAGCTGGTAGGAAGATAAACTGTAATGATGGGAGCCACATATCGCAACCATGGAAATATATGAAGATCAACCAAATGAGAAGAGCAAAGGCTATTTTTTCAGAGCTGCTATAGCAAGAGAGTCTGCCACTGTCACTTGTGCTGTGGAAGAGACTCAAAGTCAAGCAGAGGAGTGGAAAAGCTTTACAGTGGAAAGAGGGAAGGCTTCAGGTACACTCTGATTGGAGGCTGCTAGCCTGGGGAAGCTGCAGGTGGGCTATAACTAGAAGTGGGGCATCCTATGTGACTGGTTAAGGGTGCATATTTGGCTTTCTCTGGTTGGTTCTAAGTTGGAAGTAGGAACAAAAATTAAGGAAGTTGTTTATTAATCACATCCTGGCCTATTTGGGCCCACCGTTACAAAAGGTATCAAGAGAGATGGCAATCAGGCTCCCTGCAAGTCTGACTTAGAGCAGGCTGGCTTCCTGGGCTGCTTATTGCAGATAAGAGGTTGGTTTCCTGGGCAGGTTGCTACAGACTGTGGGTCTCAGCTCCATTTTTATATATGGCCTGGCCACTGTCCGTAGGTATATTCAGTCTCTCACAAGTGGAAATATAAACTGTGAACATAGACATAAACATTTTTGGGGGAAATTCTGTGAATACCTAGAGAAGGTGAAAATGTAAATACCCTTGATAATGCTACTGTGCTAGCGGGCAAGTAATGCAGAGATGCTAACATATGTGCACAGGAAGATGACTTCAGGGAAGTTTACTGCAGCATTTTCTTGTAATACAGAGAATTCAGAGAAACAAAACTAAATATCCATTAATATGAACACGGACAAGGAAAAGATGGCAGAGTCATATGATGGAAACCATAAAGCAGAGCACTTTAATGGAATTAACTAGATCTAATGTTAGCAAAATGAATAGAATCTCAGGAACAATGCTGAGTGAAAATCAAGTATTTGCATGTTCAGTAAAATATGACAGCATTTATGTAAGTTGTGTTTTAACACTTAAATCAATGCTACTTATAAAAGTTAGTAGGTCTGTCACTTAGAACTTGTGACCCTTGGGCAAGTTATTTAATTTCTCCATGCCTCTTGTGTCCTCATTTGTAAAATGGGGAGAGTAAGAGTAGATAACTCATGGAACTGCTTTAGGATTAAATGAGTGAGTACATGTAAGAGTGCTTAAACCAAGGCTGGTGTATAACAACTGCTTTGTAAGTATTAGCTAGTATTATCGTATTGTTATGGATATAAGATTTTGCTTATGAGTATGAAATTATACATATGCATATGTAAGACATTTAAGTGTTCATTTTTAAAAACAAAGACATTAATGTAAAAAGATCTTTGTCTAGCCAGGTGCGGTGGCTCATGCCTATAATCCCAGCACTTTGGGAGGCTGAGGCAGGCAGATGGCTTGAGCCCAGAATTCAAGACCAGCCTGGGCAACACGACGAGATCCAGTCTCCACAAAAAATCAGCCAGGCCTGGTGGTGCATGCCTGTAGTCCCAGCTGCTCAGAAGGCTGAGGCGGGAGGATCGCCTGAGCCCAGGAGGTCAAGGCTGCAGTGAGCCATGATCACGCCACTGTACTTCAGCCTGGGTGACAAAGCACGACTCTGTCTCCAAAAAAAAAAAAATCTGTTTTAATATACATGTTTATTATAAAAACATTAAAAAAAATCAAATTCATAAGAGTTTTCTCTGTGTAAGAAAGAAGGGTGGGAAGAGGGGAATGGAATTAAGGGTACGTACAAAAAGAAGTTGAGCGGTATCAGTTTTTTCTTTTATTAAAAAATCTGAAGCAAATACCTGTTGACTGTGGATCATATATGCAAATACTTGTTACATTATTCTATGTAGTTTCTGTGTTTTAGATTAAAAACAATTTTAAAACTTCACATCATGAAGATAGTTATTTACTACTTATCCATCACTGTAATTTAACACTTTATAGAGCTACATTTGAATTATTGGGTTTCCTCCAAGCAGATACTTTTTACATGTTCACCATTCATACCAATAACTAACCAAAAAATGGTGTGATACAGTGGATAAGTGAGGCAGACAGGGGTTCAAATCCAGGCTCTGCCATGTTCTGTATCTAACTAGTAAGCCTTTCTTTTCCCATTTTTAAAATGGTATAAGTTGCAATCTTTAAAATAAAGCCACTAATGTAAAAAGAGTATTGTACATGTTAATCATTGATACTGAAAGTTTCTCACACCATATATAACACTTCACTTCTCTGAAACCCATTACACTAAACTAATGACATTTTTCTGATACAATTACCCAAGAGAAACGCCATCACAACAATTTTTATTACAGACTGTGATGGTTAATTTTATAAGTCAACTTGGCAAGGCTATGGCATCCAGTTGTTTGGTCAAACACCAGTCTGGATGTTGTTAAGATATTTTTTTAGTCGGGATTAATATTTAAATTCATAGACTTTGATTAAAGCAAGTTACCCTCCATAATGTAGGTAGGCCATATCCAATCAGTTGAAGGCCTTAAGAGAAAAAGACTTGAGGTCCTCCAAAGAGGAAAGAATTCTGCCTCCACACTGTCTTTGGACTCAAGACTTCAATATTAACTCTTGCCAGAATTTCTAGCCTGATAGCCTATCCTACAGATTTCAGGCTTGACAGCCTCCACAATCACATGAACCAATTCTTTAAAATAAATCTGTCCCTGCCCCCGCCCCCCTTGGCCCCACACCCTATCGGTTCTGTTTCTCTGGAGAACACTGACACACAGATTTTGGTACTAAGAAGTATGGTACTGCAACAGCAAATACCTAAAAATGTAGATGTGCCTTTGGAATTAGGAAATAGGTAGAGCCTGGAAGAGTTCTGAGGAGCTTGACAGAAAAAATCTAGATTTCACTTGAGACTATTGGTAGAAATAGCTCAACAGTCTCAGGAAGCAGCCTGAGACTCACCATCTAGATGCCCAATCTTGAACCTTCTAGCTAGTAGCCTCCAGTATTCCTTTCTAGCAACACTGCTAAACAGACTAAAGCCACTATGAAAAACAATGTGGCAGCTTCTTATGAAGTTAAGCATACATTTACTGTATGACCCAGCAATCCCACTGCTAGGTATCTACCCAAGAGAAATAAAAGTCTATGCTCATAGAGAAACCTGTAGATGAATGATCACAGCATTATTCACAATTACAAAAAACTGGAAACAACACAAATGGGAATACTATCCAATAATAAAAAGTAAAATAAAAAATAATAAAAAATAAATTTACCAATATATACAACAACACGAATGAATCTCAAATGTACTCTGCTAGTGAAAAAAGCCAGGCTCAAAAGGCTACATTCATATAATTCAATTTACCTGTCATTCTGGATAGAACAGAAGTATTGAGACAGAGAACAGCTCAGTGCTCACCAGGGCTGGATGTTGGGGAAGGGTCACAAGGGACCTTTAGGGGGCGATTTACTGTTCTATATCTTGATTACTACAGTGCTTACATTACTGTACTTGCTTGTGAAAGCACCCCCAAAAGTGCAAATTTTACTGTTATGTAAATGATACCTCAATGAGCCAGACTTTTTAAAATACAGTCTAGTTTAACACTAAGTTTTAAGATCTGTTGAGACAGGAAAATAAAAATCTTGAAAGATGAGCATGCCCTAAATATTTTAAGCAGGTTAAGTTAGTCAAGTGAATTTAACCAAAATTTGGGATTTTTTTTTTTTTAAGTCTGTCACAACTTCCATACTATAGGGGTCAAAAGGCCTATTTTCTGCCCCTGAATCTGCCAATTAAGTGATACATGCAGTAAGATGATTTCACCATATTTGCTTCTAAGTTTACTATCTGTAAAATGAGAAACATCCTTCCTAATCTCAAGGTAGCTGTAGCCATCAAAAGAGATGATATATGGGACGGGGGAAGAAGGTAGAGAAGAAGACAGTGAGCCACTAAGAAGATGGTGAGCAGGGTAAAGAAGAGGGTTGGGGGGAAGGTGGGGAAGAAGACCGTGGGGGAAGGTAGGGAAGAAGACCATGGGGGAAGATGGAGAAGAAGAAGGTGGGAAAGAAGACAGGAAGAAGAAGGTGGGGGAAGGTGGGGAAGAAGATAGAGGGTGGGGAAGAAGACGGTGGGGCTGGGTGGGTGGGTGGGGAAGAAGACGGTGGGGCTGGGTGGGTGGGTGGGGAAGTAGACGGTGGGGCTGGGTGGGTGGGTGGGGAAGTAGACGGTGGGGCTGGGTGGGTGGGTGGGGAAGAAGACGGTGGGGCTGGGTGGGTGGGTGGGGAAGAAGACGGTGGGGCTGGGTGGGTGGGTGGGGAAGAAGACGGTGGGGCTGGGTGGGTGGGTGGGTGGGGCTGGGTGGGTGGGTGGGGAAGTAGACGGTGGGGCTGGGTGGGTGGGTGGGGAAGTAGACGGTGGGGCTGGGGGGGGTGGGTGGGAAGAAGAAGACGGTGGGGCTGGGTGGGTGGGTGGGGAAGAAGACGGTGGGGCTGGTGGTGGGTGGGTGGGGAAGTAGACGGTGGGGCTGGGTGGGTGGGTGGGGAAGAAGACGGTGGGGCTGGGTGGGTGGGTGAGGTGGGGGTGGGTGGGTGGGAAGAGGGTGGGGCTGGGGGAGGGGAAGAAGAGGGTGAGGTAGATGGGGAAGAAGAGGGTGAGGAAGATGGGGAAGAAGAGGGTGAAGAGGGTGGGGAAGAAAAGAGTGAGGAGAATGAGGAAAAAGGGCGCGGGTGGGGGGAAGGTGAGGAAGAAGGCAGTGAGTGGGGAAGAAGAGGGTGAGGAGGGTGGGGAAGAAGAGGGTGAGGAGGGTGAGAAAAAGGACAGTGGTGGAGGGGAGGTGAGAAAGAAGGCAGTGAGTGGAGAAGAGGAGGATGAGGAGGGTGGGGAAAAGGACAGTGCGGGGGGGGGGGAGGTGAGAAAGAAGGCAGTGAGTGGGGAAGAAGAGGGTGAGGAGGGTGGGAAAGAAGAGGGTGAGGAGGGTGGGGGAAGAAGAGGGTGAGGAGGGTGGGGAAGAAGAGGGTGAAGGGGTGGGGAAAAGGACAGTGCGGGGAGGAGAGAAGGTGAGGAAGAAGGCAGTGAGTGGGGAAGAAGGGGGGAAGAAGATGGGCAGAAGGTGGGGCATAACACAGTGCGGGGGAGGGGCAGGAGGGAGGGAGAAGATGGTGGCAAGGAAAGGTGTGAAAACAGATAATGGGGAAGGCAGGAAAGCAGATGGTGTTGGGGGAAGCCCGGGAAGACGAAAGTGAGCAGGGTGGGATAGATGGCACACGCTTTAACCAAGATAAGAGGGGGCCTTGGCCCTGGGCCCCATGCTTTAGAGAGACTTGCTTTTTTT
Organism: Macaca thibetana thibetana; assembly: GCF_024542745.1. Classification (NCBI taxonomy): domain Eukaryota; kingdom Metazoa; phylum Chordata; class Mammalia; order Primates; family Cercopithecidae; genus Macaca; species Macaca thibetana. The sequence continues at coordinate 100,250,121 of NC_065582.1, forward strand.
CAGCCCTCCTCAAGCTTTAGTACTTCCCACAGGCCAAAGATTCTGTAGAACCTTCTAGAACACACACCAGGACACTGGGAGCTCTGAGATTTCCTACCCAAATGACTCCAAAACTGCTTCCAGGGGTGTCCTGCTGAGAGACAACCTTGCCACCAGGGTATGTGTCGCCAGGGGTGTGGGATGGCCAAGGGGGTGTTGGGTGGACACACGGGTACAGAGCTTGGATATGCAAGCTGCCCTATCCACACATATGCTCCCCAGGTCCCCAAAAGGGTAGAATGGAGCCAGCTTGCCCGTTCCTCCACTGCCTGGAGAGGAATGTGGAGGAATCTAAGAGGTGATCAAATGCCAGCTATGGAGAGAGATGCAGAAGTAAGCGAAGACATATGTACTAGCATTTGTAGAAGGGCCTGGATGGGGGTGAGGAGCACACGGAAAACGGGCTGAGGCCATCTACGCAGTTCCTGAAGCAGCACCTCGGGCAGCCACTGACACTCCCAGCCCAGCTCTACAGGGGGTGGGTACATGGGTGGGCTGGGAACAGGGTGTCTGTCCAACAGGCTGGTGTTGAGGGCCCAGGAGACGTCAGGGTAGCAACAGGAGGAATCTGGTGCAGTATGAGCGCACGGCCGTCAGCTGATAGTGGGGAGCCAGTCAAGTGCCGCAAAAGCAGGGGGCGGGGCCGCGGCCGACGTCATTCCCGCGGCCGCGCGTCACCGCCACTTGCCGCATCCACAAGATCTCTCTGGACCAGCTCGGGTGCAGGGCCTCTGCGGGATCCCTCCTAGACCTCTGCGGCTTCTCCTCTAACATGGCCGACTCGGAAAACCAGGGGCCTGCGGAGCCTAGCCAGGCGGCGGCAGCGGCGGAGGCAGCGGCGGAGGAGGTAATGGCGGAAGGCGGTGCGCAGGGTGGAGACTGTGACAGCGCGGCTGGTGACCCTGACAGCGCGGCTGGTCAGATGGCTGAGGAGCCCCAGATCCCTGCAGAGAATGCCCCAAAGCCGAAAAATGACTTTATCGAGAGCCTGCCTAATTCGGTGAAATGCCGCGTCCTGGCCCTCAAAAAGCTGCAGAAGCGATGCGATAAGATAGAAGCCAAATTTGATAAGGAATTTCAGGCTCTGGAAAAAAAGTATAATGACATATATAAGCCCCTACTCGCCAAGATCCAAGAGCTCACCGGCGAGATGGAGGGGTGTGCATGGACCTTGGAGGGGGAGGAGGAGGAGGAAGAGGAGTACGAGGATGACGAGGAGGAGGGGGAAGAGGAGGAGGAGGAGGATGCTGCAGCAGAGGCTGCCGCGGGGGCCAAACATGACGATGCCCACGCCGAGATGCCTGATGACGCCAAGAAGTAAGGGGGGCAGAGATGGATGAAGAGAAAGCCCACGAAGAAAACAGCTTGGTTTTGTTTTTCCCAGAATATTGGTGGACTTAAAAAGGCTCGGGTTTTTGACCAAAATACAATGTGAATTTATTCTGACATTCCTAAAATAGATTAAATTGAAGCAATTAGATCCTGGCCAGCTCGATTCAAATTTTTCATTTTGAACATAATAAATATATCAAAAGGTGTTAAAGAAAACCGAATTAAACCCAAAATTATGTTTTCATGGTCTCTTCTATGAGGATTGAGGTTTACAAAGGGTGTTAGTAGATGCGAAGTAAAGAACGTCACTTTGAAACCCATTCATAACACAGCATACGCTACACACGGAACACCCAGGCCATGACTGAACACGTTTTCAGTGCTTAATTCTTAAATTTCTTTACTCATGACATTTCGCTGTGCAGAGAAGGCAGACCCCAAGAAAAACGTCATCTTTGAGACTTTGCTTTTGTAACGCAGACATCAGCTTTACACTTCACAGGAGATTGATGGCACTGAGGAAGACTGCAATGGAGATCATGACACTACTGTTAATAAGGCCAGGAAAACTGCCATTTCGAGTTCTGAAAAATGTTTGAGTATTTGAATTTAGAGAATAACATGGTTCCAAGAAGGAGGGTGTAAAACCTGTAAAATACTGTCAACATATGTATTCATTAGTTACAATCTCATGTTTGTGTTTTCTTAGTAGTGTCTATTTACAAAGACGTAAAAAATACCCCAAATATGTTTAAGTATTAAATCACTTTACCTAGTGTTTTAGAAATATTAATTTACTTGAAGAGATGTAGAATGTAGCAAATTCTGTAAAGCATGTGTATCCAGTGTTATGTACTTTGATCCTTGTGACGTCTTTCTGTCATGTAGCTTTTAGGGTGTAGCTGTGAAAATCATCAGAACTCTTCACTGAAGCTAATGTTTGGAAAAAATATATACTTGAAGAACCAATCCAAGTGTGTGCCCCTACCCCCAGCTCAGAAGTAGAAAGGATTTAAGTTTGCTTGTATTAGCTGTGCCTTCATTATTTTGCTATGTAAATGTGACATATTATAAAATGGTGCATAATCAAATTTTACTGCTTGAGGACAGACGCATACAGTAAGGATTTTTAGGAAGAATATGTTTAATGTAAAGACTCTTAGCTTCTGTGTGGGTTTTGAATTATGTGTGAGCCAGTGATCTATAAAGAAACATAAGCTTAAAGATGTTTACCACTGTGGTGTTAATAAAACAGTATTTTCAAAAAAAATTATATAAAAGTCTCGGTACTCTGACTGCCTGTATTCAAATCCCAGCTCTGCCTCCTATTAGTAATGTACCTTAGGCAACTCAGCTAATACTCTCAGTGCTCAATTTCTCCTCATCTACAAAAGGGAATAGGAATAGTCCCTTCCTCATGGGTTACTATGAAGAGCAAATGGATTAATACATATAACGCCTATAGAATAGCATCCAAACCATGGTAAGCGCTGAATAATTCTTAGCTATTATTATTACATGAAAGATAAAGACAGTGATTGGAAATTCAATCCTCCTTCTCTCCTGTTACAAAATGGGAGAAATGGACATCACTACATCAATGCCTTCCCATGTTTCTGATTCCTTATTATGAGAGAAGAATGTGGCCTTTAATTCAGAAACACAGGAAATTAAATAAACTATCTTGTTTTGGTTTCCTCAACATAATATCAAGTTTTTATTATCTCCCAGAAAGGATAAAAGACTTCAATATAACATTAAAAATATACAAAAAAGGCTATTTCAACTTTGTTTGCTTCATTCTGAATGAAGCAGAGTTTTTTTTAAAAACTGGACTCCAAAAAAATTAAAAAATCAGATGCCATTTGCTTCATTTTCCCTGCAGGGTTAAAATTCCAAAGAAGCAAAATTAAATTGCTTTATCCTAGGGAGTGGAAGGCAGCACTGACCTGTTGCTAATAACAACAGATTGTTGAGTACAAACAACCTTAAGGTAATGTTAATCTTCCTTATGCTCAGGCCAACCAAAAGAGAAAATCAGAACAGTATATTACATACGAAGTTCTGATTATCTTAATCATATGATTATCTTAATAGAGAAAAAAATCTAATAAAATTTAATATTCATTTCTTATATCCAGGAATGAGATTATCATTTTACTTTTTTTCTGGGTACAGTAAAAAGCAAAAATGATTGAAACACAGATAAGAGGTATAAGTATTGGGAAATGTTTTTTATGTATAGAAAACCCAAGAGAATCAACTGAAAAACAATTCAATTTAATAAGTTTGATGAATTGACCAGTTATCAGATAAATACACAAAAACCCATAACCATTTATAGGCACTAATAATGATCAAAATATATGGGAAAGGCTAAAACCTCTAATAAGAAATGTGTATAACCTATGTAAAAATAAAAAACAAATAAATGTAACATAAGCCTTTGGATGTAAGATTGAATATCACAAAAATATCAGTTCTTCCCAAATTAACTTTTATCACAATTCTAATCAAAACTCAAACTGGATCTGGAACCTAATATAATTACCATAATGCTCACCTTAAGAACAGCTAAGAAAACCTTTAGCAATTTGGAAACAGTTTAGATTTTTACCTCTGACTACAGACTAATTGAAGAAAATATACTAAATATTTATCAATTACATCAATTACTGGACAGGGAATGGCTCGGATAAGAGTGATATAAGACCAAAAGAAGTAACAGACATGACAACACAAAAATTAAGAAATCACAGAGTTAAAGACACACACTACATTTTCAAAAGCAAAAACAGAATAAAACCTACAATAGATATAGATGGCAAAGGGTTAGTAGTCTTAAACATAATGAAGAGTTCCTATGAATCATATGAAAATTATTAAGTCCTACTAGAGAAATACATAAAGGACATCAGCAGAGTCTCTAAAAAGAGGAAAGACTGCAAACCCTGACTGAGGCAGAAAGAACTCACCTAGTACTGCGTGTTCCTGAACCTGCAGCACTAGGTGAGCTGGGGCTCTGGCAGAGTCTAGAGACAAGTGTTCCTAGCTCTGTGCTCTGGCCAGCAATCCTTTTGTTTATGATAACACTTTAGCTATGGGGTTTTCTAGCTACCGGCTGTACCACTGTTGGCCACTTCTCTAAGGATACAGGGATGTTTGTGATGTCAAGCGATTTCTGCCATTTCCTAACTAGGCTAATCTTTATACTCTTTCCTAGACTGCTTATTTGATAGCTTCTCTGGCAACCCTAAAACCTGCATCTAGCAGGATACCCTTGCTTCAAGGTAGGTCAAACACTATCATTCATAAACCATTTTCAACCTATTATAGGCCAAAATTAGTCAACAAAGCAAAAATTAACTGGCAGAAAGAAAGAAAGGCAGCATGCAATACACAACCAACTCTCTGAGTATTACACAGAAAACTGGCATGACGATGCTTACTGTGAAAAATGGCATGGCAGCTCTCTCTACCTGAGAATGTACACTCAATGCATACACATAGACACATTTACACATATACACACACATACACACTTTTTTTTATTAAGGTGAAATTCACATAACAAAATTAACCATTTTAAAGGGAACAATTCAGTGGCATTTGTACATTCACAATGCTGTGCAACCACCACCTTCTAGTTAATTCATTTTTTAAACAAAATATTTTAGAGGTAAACAGCAGTAAAATAGATCAGTACTGTGTAGAGTATGTAAAGTAGCCTATGTGTGAAAGAAATGCAACATTTTGTAAGTGAGATTAAATTTCTTTTTAGTTTTTTCATTTTTTTTTTAAAGAATACACACCATTTTTCTAAGAACTGGGTGAAATGGTGATAATGACATATAAGGGAGTATAATTCATTAGCAAAATAAATTTATCAAAAATACCTATCAACAAATTCAAATGTTATACATTTTAATTCCATTTCACCCCGGAGACCTTATCATTAAAAAGCAATTTTAAAGGTACAAAATCCTTTATACACAAAAGATACTTGACATAGTCTTATTAAAAATGGTGGTGGGGGGAAGAGAAAAAAGAGGAATAAAAAAGAACATACAAACAAGTCAAATATTAAACAGTGAAGAAACAGAAAAATACACATTCACATAGCAGACCATGCAGTCATTATTAAGGGTGTTCATAAGGACTTTGTAATAGCATTTTAAATATAAGCATTGTCTTCACCTAAGTTTAAAAATTCAGACACTCCATTTCATATGTATATAGTTATGTTTTTAGCTATTCCAATTTTGCTTTTTAAAAACATTACCTAGTTGGCCTGAAATGAAAAACAGCAAAGTCTTCAAAGTCATTTTTCTTCCTAGGGGGAAAGGAGGATGGGAACTCTCGAGCCCCAGCCTTAGCCCCTGAGAGGTCAGATGCTGATGCCCACGGAGCACAGTCTGACTCAAACCACCTGGCTTTGAATCCTGGCTCTGGTTTAGAATCCTGGACTTGTAGCTCTGCAACCTTGAACAAGAGACTTATGCCTATCTGTGCCTCAGTTTCCTCATCAGTAAATGGGAAGGCTTACATGTCAAATATTTCAAATAATGTCTGACGCATGGTAAGCACTCAAGAAGTGTTACTGGCATTTTAATTCTGCTGTTCCTGTAATAGTCCAATGCAAATACAATGCAGATCTTAAAGACTGCATCCCTCAGAAACTATCCTGAAAGATCAACTGAAGTCTGCCAGCAGTCCTGAAGATCTTAAGGAGCAAGAAGTGTTTGTCATGCATGAGTTTTATTCTCAGCTTCTCACTATAGAATCTAGATGCCCTCTGAAGCACTTACCTTAAGTTTGGCATTTCTCACTATGTGATCCTTTTACTCTACTCTCCGCCCCCCCACTGCCCCCCCCAGCCCCATGTGTGTGTCATCTGTCTTTTTTAATATGGGGAAAATGGGAAGACAGCAATTGCATTTAATCTGATTGCATCAAATTGAGTAAATGTTAGGGAATCTAGAACAATATGTGGGTTTTTCACTAATGGTAATAACACCATGTTATAGACCATAAGAAATGCTTAACCATGAGTAGTCATGTGATATAGTATTATCCAGATGTGACTACCAGCTGGTGGCAAGATTTGTCTATGATGCAGCCACCAGTAATTAGCCACAGATGTTCTTTTACCTGGATGCCTACAACTCATTTGACTGTATAGGTTCTGTCCAAGGATAGAAAGCATTTTAAAACCAAATGAAATGGAATAAATTATGAATATGGAATTGGTATTCCTCTGGCATTTTCCCCTGGGGCAGCAATGCTAGCAAATATCTTACTGTTAACAAAAACAGCCTCAATGCTAGCAGTATCTGTGTATACAACTGCCTAAAAGTACAGTAGAATAATATTCTTCTTACAGTTCTTTCATTTTCTTAGTCATAAAACGTAGGACTGCCAATGACTAGATTATGGCATATAACCAAGGAAATAATGACTATAATGATCAACTTTTTATAACTTCATACAGCCTTTCTTACCAGGACCTCAATGTACTTTGTTGGTAAGACTTCTATTTTGTGCAGCATAAAATGAAAAGAAAAAAAATTCATTCATGTCTTTTTCTGGTGGTCCCTAACCAAAACAGCTATAGTAAAGAGTACAGCAGTAACCATGAATGGGACTGGTGTCCTTATAAGAGTCACAAGAGAGCTTGCTTTCCATCCCTGCTCTCCACCATGCTAGGATACAACAAGAAGTCAGCAGTCTGCAACGTGGAAGAAGGCCCTCGCCAGAACCTAACCATGCTGGCAGCCTAATCTTTGACTTCCAGTCTCCAGAACGTGACAAATACATTTGTGTTGTTTATAAGTCATCCAGTTTATGCTACTTTTTTACAGCAGCCCAAACGAAGACAAACAGGTAACTGTGACAGCAACAGGGTCTCCTGCCTGTCACTGAGTGACACAGACATGTACAGCAGTGCCTAAAGCAGCATGGATGAGTTCACAGTGCACTCAATGAGTACTCTGAAAAACCAAAATCTAAATTTCTACCTAGTACAGAAGCTGTTCCATACATCATGAACATAGTATAACGCAATCAAAATTTCTCTGTCTGAACTGACAACTCAGATTTTTCCATCCCTTTACAGAGCACCTTTCATATTTATGTCCTCTTCTCTACTTTCTAGTATCCAAATCTTAGTAGGCTTCCAAACTTAGCTCTATCCCGTATCTGTCCTCCCAGATGCATCTGTCCAAGCTGATTTCTCTGAACGCCTTCAGATTCAACCACCCAATTTAGTCTTCATATTCCATTTATGGTTGCATCTGAGAACAGCTTATCACCCTAAACAAACTGTGTTATATTTTACTATTCCTGCACAGTTCCTCCCACAACTGTTGAGTCAATTCAACTGTTGATTCAAAGAAATGTCTTTTGAATAAGGAGAAAGACAGGGAGAGAGAAGCAAAGAAACAGAAAGAGAGAAAAATTCAGACTTAGAAACAGAGCAAAAAAGACAGAGACAAAAATATGCTAAGAGAAATAACTTGACAAAGATATGAAAAGGAGTAAAAAGTTCTGGCAACTGCCTCAACTGCAGACTACATCGCCAATTGCCTATTCCTGCACTAGGTCATTCATTTCCCCAGCCACTGTATCATACTCACAGAGCACTATGATGACCCACCAAAGGATGAGGACATTGTGAATGTTCCCCTTCCTCAGGATGCTTGCCTATCCCACTGTTAGCTTCTAACGAATGATGCACACATTATCTTGTCTGAAACCTAATGCAAAAGCTAAGACATTGATTGAAAGACTAAAGGCTATATATGTATCTACATATGTACTTGCACACATGTGCAATGTTTAAAGCAATCCCCAAAACAAGAAGGGAAGAGAAATCAACTGGGCTAACAAATCTGCTTTATGATCTGCCACAAATTTTCCCAATTCTAAAAACATTATATGACTATATGGAATAAAAAGCCTGTTCTTACTAAGGAAATAAACAACCTGAAAATAAATTATTTACTGTTAACAAAAGTACCAATGTTATATAGATAAAGGAAACTGCTTGGATAGACTGAATTTAATAGGATCTCCAATTGCATCTTCCCAAGTATTTAGAGGAAGAAGCCAGTAAAAGTCCAGAGTGAGTTTTACTTAATTCTTATCAAGATTCTTATCAAGGGTTTTGATTGCAACATTCTTACTTGAATCAAAACTAGCCTCTATATTAGGTTTCTAGAGCCAAGATAATTCCATCAACTGAAGCCATTTTTGTTGGGTGTCTAGGTGGCTTCTGCATCATTTCACTCAACTCTGATACTAAAGCTCACTTTCCCCAAAGCTGAGGCTTCTTGGATAGTCTGGAAAGTTTACATGACAAAAAAAAAAAAAAGGTTACTGAATGCTCTATGAGATCATACTAGCTTCGAGTTGTTTTTTAAAAACGTCAAGGATGGGCTGCGTGCAGTGGCTCATGCCTGTAATCCCAGCACTTTGGGAGCCTGAGGCGGGCAGATCAGCCCAGGTCAGGAGTCCGAAACCAGGCTGGCCAACATGGTGAAACCCTGTCTCTACTAAAAATACAAAAATTAGCAGGGCATGGTGGTACACGCCTGTAATCCTAGCTACGGGGGAGGCTGAGGCAGAAGAATCACTTGAACCCAGGAGGTGAAGGTTGCAGCGAGCCAAGATTGCACCACTGTACTCCAGCCTTGGAGACAGAGTGAGACTCCGTCTCAAAAAACAAAAAAGTCAAGGATAGAAGTCTGTCAATATTTTTCTATCTTTTTTTTTTTTTGGAAGATGAGGTCTTGGTTTGTTGTCCGGGCTGGAGTGCAGAGGCATGATCATGGCTCACTACAGCCTCCACTTCCCAAGCTCAAGTGATCCTCCCACCTTAGCCTCCTGAGTAGCTGGAAGTACAAATATGCACTACCACACATCTGGCTAATTTTCTCTTTTTTTTTTTTTGTATTTTTTTTAGATACTTGGTTTTGCTATCTTGCCCATGCTGGTCTTGAACTTCTGAGCTCAAGCAATTCACCCACCTTGGCTTCCCAAAGTTCTGGGATTACAGGCATGAGCCACTGCACCCAGCCCATTCCTATTTTCAAAAGGAAAGATTGTGGAAGAAAACCAAGATAGATCACTTGGATAGACTGAATTTAATAGGATCTCCAATTGCATCTTCCCAAGTATTTAGAGGAAGAAGCCAGTAAAAGTCCAGAGTGAGTTTTACTTAATTTTCCTGCATGCGTACAAACAGCATCTAGGTCCTCCACATCTGTATCTTTTTTCATAGCTTAAATGAAACCTTGCTTTCCTCTCTAAAGGCTTCCAAAGAAAGACTGTCATTCTCTCACCTTTCCCACCCCCTACCTGCCCTTTCCTTAAGCCAACAAGTTTCAATGCTAGCCTATGGGCGAATTATGCTCACATCCTCAAGAGTCTGCATTTTATTCTAACTTATATAGCTCCTCCAAGAAATTACATTTTCCTTGTCCTTGTTTTTCATTTCACCACTTCTTTCTTGTTGATTCTTGCTGTAAGCAACCTCAAATTCAATGGTGATTGAGGCTCACATAACTAATTAAAAAATATCCATATAAGACTTCTTTATTGAGATATATAAATTTTCTGCTCTAAACACAATCACCTGGGTATCACACAGACATATCAAAATCAATATATTCAAAATGGAACTTGTTCCCTTGAACCTGCTTTATAGACTCTGTTTTCTATTAGTTAGTGTTTGAATTAGAAACTTCAGCATTATTATCAATATATGCCTCTCTCATACCATCCATATATAATCAGACACTAGCTCCTATTTGGTTATATAACTAACTCTGTTTCCCACTGCCTTTGTTCTGGCTGTTACCATCCTTTACCTGAGCTACCTCAAAAGCCTCCTAATGGGTATCCCTGCACGTGGTCTATTTCCACATGACCCCCAAAGTAATCTTTCTAAAATAGAAACCAACCATGTTCTACTCCAAGCGCCATTCAAGGCCTTGATAACCTCCACTCTGATGCTACTACAGTCTCCCTTCATCCGTACACCAGTCCCCACTCCACAAGTATCCGACATTCTCTATCATGTGTCAAACTGGAAAGTCGCGACTCACTTGGTGCCTAAAATGTTTCCTCCAACTTGTATTCTTTAATGTCTGATAAAAGCGTTGTAACCTCTTACTCTAGTACCGTGGCACCTGGGCTAAAACTTCTATCACATACACTGGATGCTATCGCAATTATTTCCATACATTGACCCTTCTCAACTAATCCCAAGCTTCTAAGGATGGAAGTTATTCACCCTCTATACCCAGCAATATGGCTGACACACAGTAGTCACTCAGTGTTTGTAAAGTAAATTGATTTCATGCAGATTAGCATAATTTAATATAAAAGTAAGCAAAAATGAGCATCTTCTCTCCTCTAAAGAGTTAACTCAGAGATTATGAATCATCCTGAAAAATCAAATGTACTTGAATTTGTTGTTATGATCCAGAGAGAATAACTTAATTTAAAACCTCTACGACAAATCATTCAGCAGTAAAATAGCAGTGATAGTAAGCATCTTTATAAAATTCATTTATTCAACACATATTTTTTGAGTACTTTTGTGCCAGGCACTCTGTTAGATACTAGAAACTCTGTGCTAGACTCTGGCAGTTCATCCATTCCAAAGTATCTTCCTGTAAATTATCTCATTTCATTCTCACAAACATCCCATGAAGTAGAGAGGACAGTGATTATAATCTCCATTTGGCAGATGAGAAAACTGAAACCAAACAGTTTATGTAACTTGCTCAGAGTCAAAGCCAAAAAGATGCAGATCTAGAACTAAAACAGTTATCTCCTGAATCTAGTCCTGGTGCTTGCTCTGCTATTAAAAATTATTTAGGCCAGGCACGGTGGCTCACACCTGTAATCCCAGCACTTTGGGAGGCCGAGGTGGGTGGATCACGAGGTCAGGAGTTCAAGACCAGCCTGGCCAAGATGGTGAAACCCCATCTCTACTAAAAATATAAAAAATTAGACGGGCGTGGTGGTGCATGCCTCTAATCCCAGCTACTCCAGACGCTGAGGCAGAGAATTGCTTAAACCTGGAGGGGCGGAGGCTGCAGTGAGCCGAGATCATGCCACTGCACTCTAGCCTGGGTCCGCCCAAAAAAAAAAAGAAAAATTATTTGAAATCTGTAAATTCTTGCCCTATCACCCTTACCTCCCCTCTGAAGAAGGTATTAACGTTAAAAAGCAATTTTTATTTTGGTTTTAAATGTCAAACTGCAGAAATATGAAGTAGCAGCATCTGCAACAGTCCAAGGCCAGGACTAACCTGTTATCCTTGCACACAGTCACATTATCTCCCCCAGGTATCAGCTTCTTCTGTTCAATCACTCCATAGCTTTCTCGGCAGATCTATATTTAAGGTGGAAAAAAGAAATATTTCAGTTTTGTTGACCATTTATCTTGTAGAACTCAAATGACTGAGAGAGGCTTTAGAAACAAATGTAGTTCCATGACTATTACAGAAAATTAGTGGGAGAATAATGAGAACTTGAGTCAGAAAACATTAGCACGTTAAAAAACATCTTTTGTTTTAGGACATGGAGTTGCCAATAAATGCACTCAAGGAGAAAATGACACGAACTCAAGAATATGTGTCAAGAGTAGGAAGGATTATTTCTTCAATAATTTTCCTAAGTGCATAGATTAATCATTCATTCATTTATTCAACACACTCACTGAACTCCTATAACACTCAAGACGCTATGACTAAAATAATTTGATTCAAAGAAGTCCCTGACGTTTTTCTGTGATTTGAAGAACTAATGTTAATTATCACTCTACAGATGGTAAGAGAGACAGCCACAATCCTAAGTAAACTGTGGAAATTCTTACCGTGAAGTTGAGGCAGAAAGTCTCCTCCACATCCTCCCCAGGGTAATCTAAAAGCTCTTGGAGACTCCTAATCATAGAATGACAGAAAAGGAAGAGTGGAAAGTCAGATACTGCTGCAACAGTGTTTCTACTTCAGTTACACGTCCAGATCATTTCCAAGGAAAAACTATGAAAGGAGATTCTGGAATAAACATAAATCCAGATGGACAGAAAATCATGTACCTACACCTTGAAGATAATTATGGCACTAGACCTATAAAACATTCATTAATTATTCTCTCTTCTTACTGACAAATCTTATTAGACTTGAAAAGAAATTCAGATGGATTTTTAACCTAACATACTTGTGTCCTCTTAACTCTGAAGTAGTTTGCAAGTGTGTGTGTAGATATATAAATGAGGAGATGGTATTGCAGGGGCCTCCAGCCAGCTTCACTGGCTTATGCATTAGTAAAATAATCCTTCCATCATTTAAAAAAAAAAAAAAAAGGCACAAAGTCACCACATCCACTTAGGAATTTTAATGGCTTACTTGTTAATGCAGAAGTCTCTATTTGGTAAAGACCAGGGGTGCCCAATCTTTTGGCTTCCCTGAGCCATGTTGGAAGAAGAAGAATTGCCTTCTTCTTAAAATACACTCACGCTAATTTTTTTTTAAGAGATGGAGAAAGGAAAAGAAGTTGTATTTGAGAGGTCATGCATTGCACAGGCATATAAAGCTGATACTTTGCATGCCAAATGTGTCCATAAAAATATACTGTCTCTGTGTAATTCAGCATAAAACACTGCTAACTGTCCTTAACAACAACATAATTTTAAAAGATTGATTTCAGACACTCCAAAAATTCACCAGCCAAGAAAACTATCATAGTTGTTCACCTTCTCCCTAATGTTAATCTGCGAAATGAGTTTCTTTTTAAATATTTTTTTCTTTCTTGAGACTGAAGAGACAAAAATAAGTCTGGTTTTGTTATTAGTACACAGATAAAATATATATTAAAGAAAACACATCTTTACTTTTTTCTTCACCCAGTTAGAAAGGCTTTTATTATTATTATTATTATTTTACTTTAAGTTCTGGGATACATGTGCAGACTGTGCAGGTTTGTTACATAGGTATATATGTGCTATGGTGGTTTGCTGTACCTATCAACCTGTCATCTAGGTTTTAAGCCCCACATGTATTAGGTATTTGTACTAATGCTTTCCCTCCCCTTCCCCCCTACCCGCTGACAGGCCCCGGTGTGTGATGTTCCCCTCCATGTATCCACGTGTTCTCATTGTTCAACTCCCACTTATAAGTGAGAACATGTGGTGTTTGGTTTTCTGTTCCTGTGTTAGTTTGCTAAGAATGATAGCTTCCAGCTTCATCCATGTCCCTGCAAGGGACATGAACTCATTCATTTTTATGGCTGCATAGTATTCCATGGTGTGTATGTGCCACATTTTCTTTATCCAGTCTATTATTGATGGGCATTTGGGTTGGTTCCAAGTCTTTGCTATTGTAAACAGTGCTGCAATAAACATACATGTGTGCATGTGTCTTTATAGTAGAATGATTTATAATCCTTTGGATATATACCCAGTAATGGGATAGCAGGGTAAAATGGTATTTCTGGTTCTAGATCCTTGTGGAATCACCACACTGTCTTCCACAATGGTTGAACTAATTTACACTCCCACCAACAGTGTATTCCTGTTTCTTCAGAGCCTTGCCAGCATCTGTTGTTTCCTGACTTTTTAATAATCGCCATTCTGACTGGCGTGAGATGGTATCTCATTGTGGTTTTGATTTGCATTTCTCTAATGATCAGTGATGATGAGCTTTTTTTCATGTGTTTGTTGGCCACATAAATGTCTTCTTTTGAGAAGCATCTGTTCATATCCTTTGCCCACTTTTTGATGGGTTTTTTTTTTTTTCTTATAAATTTGTTTAAGTTCCTTGTAGATTCTGTATATCAGATCTTTGTCAGATGGATAGATTGCAAACATTTTCCCCATTCTGTAGGTTTTCTGTTCCCTCTGCTGATAGTTTTTTTGCTGTGCAGCTCTTTAGTTCGATTAGATCCCATTTGTCAATTTTGGCTTTTGTTGCCCTTGCTTTTGGTGTTTTAGACATGAAATCTTTGCCCATGCCTATGTCCTGAATGGTATTGCCTAGGTTTTCTTCTAGGGTTTTTATGGTTTTGAGTTTTTTACATTTAAGTCTTTAATTCATCTTGAGCTAATTTTTGTATAAGGTGTAAGGAAGGGGTCCAGTTTCTGTTTTCTGCATATGGCTAGCCAGTTTTCCTAGCACCATTTATTAAATAGGGAATCCTTCCCTCATTGCTTGTTTTTTCAGGTTTGTCGAAAATCAGATGATTGTATATGTGTGGTGTTATTTCTGAGGTCTCTGTTCTGTGCCATTGGTCTATATATCTGTTTTGGTACCAGCACCATGTTGTTTTGGTTACTATAGCCTTGTAGTATAGTTTGAAGTCAGGTAGCGTAATACCTCCAGCTTTGCTCTTTTTGCTTAGGACTGTCTTGGCTCTACGGGCTCTTTTTTGGTTCCATATGAAATTTAAAGTAGTTTTTTCTAATTCTGAAAGGAAAGTCAATGGTAGCTTGATGGGAATAGTATTGAATCTATAAATTTATAGTACTATAAATTACTTTGGGAAGTATGGCCATTAAAATAGAATAATTCAAATGTTTCTAATATAAAGAGAAATATTTAAGGTAATGGATATACCAGTTACATTGGTTTGAACTTTACAAATTATATAATGTATTATATTATCACGTGTATCCCCAAAATATGTATATCTATTATGCCTCACCAACAAAAAAAAGTATAATTAAAGAAAGAAGATACAGTATTTTCAGGGTGTAAAACCCAAGGACATGGAAGGCCAACTTTTCCAATCCATGGGTTCTTCTAGGGCCCCTGCAGGACTTGTGCATATATGGATTTTGGTATCTGCAAGGTGTCCTGGAACTAATGCCCCTTGGATATCAAGAGACAACTGTACCGATAACACAGGCAATGTTTCAAGCAAGTAGCTGTACAGCTACATCTTAGACAAAACACATATAACAGGGTTTAACCATAGGATGCAATAAACTCAGATTTGTACAGATAGTATTTTCAACCTTTAATCCTCATGCCAGAGATAGCCACAACAGTTTCAGATACCAATCGCCTTTTAGCTTTGTACCTTCCTTCAGTGGGTGACAACTCCTTTAAGTCTTCCAAGCCAGGCTTTACATTGAGTAACTTCTTGTAGAGAGCCAATGGGAAGTGGAGATCAAC
This sequence comes from Macaca thibetana thibetana, assembly GCF_024542745.1. Taxonomy (NCBI): domain Eukaryota; kingdom Metazoa; phylum Chordata; class Mammalia; order Primates; family Cercopithecidae; genus Macaca; species Macaca thibetana. The sequence continues at coordinate 100,265,677 of NC_065582.1, forward strand.
CACAGTGGAGTTGTAGATAGCTAGTCCACAGGTTATGCCAATCAAGTGAAACCAGTTGTGCTCTACAAAACACTTTTTAGGACATATACAAATGTGTTAAAAAGAAATGCAATGTTTGTGGCCTTCAAACATTCTACCGTTTCCCTCAAAATATTTTCAAAATAAAAAAATAAAGGCCTCATTAATATTTAGTTACCTTCTGTAGCAAAGAAACACACTGACAAAAGTTGTTATCCCTTAAAGACGCAATGTAGACAGAGTTAAGCATTTGCACCTAGTGATACAGAGAACAGCTCATAGTCATCTAGAGCAGGGCTATCCAACAGAACTTTCAGTCACAATAGAAACATTCTATTCTGTCAATCTCATATGGTAGCCACTGGCTACATGTGTCTACTAGGCACAGGAAATGTGGCTAGTACAATGGAGCAAATGAATCTTTGTTGTTACTTAATTTTAAATAAATAATATATAAATAACCACATGTGGCTAGTGCCTAGTGGCTACCTTTTGGTATGGTGCAGATCTAGGAAGAAAACTCTCATAGAAAAAAATGTAAATGACCGTCTGATTGAAATTAAAATGCCTTTAAAAACTTAGCTCTCCTACTGAAGTTTCAAAAATAAACTGTGCATGCATATGTATGTGTGTGTGATACTATATTATCATTGTTATTAAAATCAGACATATTTGATTATTGACCTTCCACGTGTCACAAAACCAATTTATCACACTGTTTCTTTTTACCCTTCTCAGATAACAAGACTTGGATCTTACCTACTAGAAATGGAAATGGGACTGATGGCTCACAAAATGCACTATGAGGTCTTGGCAACAAGTATAAATGAAGACGGGATAAACATTTTAATTACTTATAAACATTTTGAATTATTATCCTTGCTATGTTCCCCTTTGCAAAGTCAGAAATTAGGGGATTGGTCTGACAACAAAAAGAAAGTTTAATCCATCTGTTTAATTGTGACACCACTTACTTACCGTATCTGAAAACCACAAGAGATTTGAATCTTGATAGTAGGTAAACATTCCATAGATGGGATTCAAAAGTTCTTTTAACAGTAAAAGAAAAAATTCCTTTGTAACACCACCAGCATCCACTGCTTCTTCACCATCAAAGATTACCTTAAAGTAATGGAACAGAATTAATGCTTCAGGGAAATCTATGACAAATTGTATCTCTTTTCAGCAGACCATTTTCTAAACTCAGGATAAATGAAGGAAAGTATAACAAAGAATATACACTGATGCAATGAAAACTGCAAGGTGTGTCTGTTGATTATTGCTGGTAAAGTTTTAACAAGGTACTTATAGATACACAAAATTTTTACTAGGTGCTTCAAGGGATACAAAGGAAGTCAGAAATTTACCACCTGTCCTTAGAAAGTCTACCATCTATTGGCTGGGCGTGGTGGCTCACGTCTGTAATCCCAGCACTTTGGGAGGCCAAGGCAGGCAGATCACCTGAGGTCAGGAGTTCGAGACCAGCCTGGCCAACATGGTGAAACCCTGTCTCTACTAAAAATACACAAATGAGCCTGGCGTGGTGGCGGGCACCTGTAATCCACTACTCCGGAAGCTGAGACAGGAGAGTCGCTTGAATCTGGGAGGCAGAGGTTGCAATGAGCCGAGATTGTGCCACTGTACTCCAGCCTGGGCAACAAAGAGTGAAATTCCGACCAAAAAAAAAAAAAAGAAAAAGAAAGTCTACCATCTGCTTAGGGGCAGAAAGACAGACATAAAAGCAGAGAATACTTATTTTTAAAGAGTCAAATATATAATGAGAGGTAAATATTCTGGCACATAGAAAAAAATGATTTTTCATTTAAGTTGAATAAAAGAACACTTTCTGGGAGAAATCACTCCCAATAGGGTTCTTGAAGTAACTGCTGCATGTAGAAGGGAAGAGGGTATTGTAATCAGACACAGACATGGGCTCTGTGAGGGAGTGGAAGTAGGCATGCTGGATACATAATGGTTATTAACAGTAACAACTACAGCAAATCAACAAATGACATGGAGTTTACTACATGCCAGCTCTTAAACTCTATTAACCTAATCCTCAGAACAGCCTTATGTGTAGAGTCCTATTATCCCCATTTCAGAGATAATGACTCAGGCACAGAGCTAAAATCAGCATTCAAAAAGCTTACACTTGTGGCTGTCTTCAAGATTGTCTAGAGCAGGACAAGAGTAAAAGTGGGACAGAGACTAGGACCTGGATTACACAGATGCCAGCAGAATACTGCTACAAAGCAAGAACTGCCTCACCTGAATTACCTATTGAAAACAGGGCAAAAAGAAAAGCTGTATCAAAAATGTAACACAGAAGTTCTGGGGAGAACAGCCAGGCAGATTGATGTGACTGATGCTACTGATTAGGAATTTTGGAAAGGGTAAATTATCGAGCATTATTTACCCTTTATGGAGATGATCAGTTCATTTCATGCCTATTACATTTCTGAAAGTGGAACTTATAAAAAGATTAGCAATAAGGATATAGAAGTTGTCTGAGGGAAAAGATGAATGACTTTAAACAATTTCAAATAATTCACTAAGTATTTCTAGAATACCTACTGTGTACCAAGCATTATGCCAAGCCCTGGAAATATGCATGATCTATGGAGAGAGAAATTTTTTTTCATTTAATAATTTGCAGGTACTAGGTGTGCCTCTCATAATAGGCCAATAGCTTCCCAGATGATTTTACTACCTTTCCATTTTCCCATTTTACCTTCTTTCTCTTAAATCTTTGATATCCACAATCTTCCTAAATGATAGCTTAATCGTTGTAATTAGTCAAAGCTTTCGTTTTCGTTGATGTTTGCTTGTTTTTGATAGAGCTGGAACTGGTACACCAAAGACAGCAGAAGAAGACAAAGAAAGCACTCTAATCTTTCAAATAATCCACTGACATTTTTATCCAATGTTACACTGAGATGTTCTGTTTGGTGATTTGACAAAAGAAGGTGATTCAATTCTTGTAAAATGAATGAAAGAATGGCTACACCCCACAATTTGAGTAAGATCATTGCTGCTTAATCAACACTGTTTGAAGAAAAATTGCGAAGGTATTTAGAGGAATATCCTGAAGGAACTCACTTTGAGAGGCTTTTTCAAATCAATATCAGAATGAATGCTCAGCTCTCTTAGGGCATCTCCAACAAGGTTGTTCCTGCGAACGTGAAGGACCAGGAAGGGGCTTCTGGCCAGCAGAGGCTCCAGGGTGAGAAGCATGAAGACATTCTGCAGGTTGGCTCCATTGACTGCCACCTGGAATGGCACAGTCAAGAACACAGTTACTCAGAGCACACACGTGAGTCGGGAGAGCAGTCAGCTGTGCTTCTGGACTTGGGGGCACTGACTGCACCTCCATTTGGTTATTTTTTTCCCTCTTAACTTCCACAGATTTTCTAAGTTACTTATGTTTACGCAGCACACAAGTCTTTCTAATCTGGACTCACAGAAACTAACTAAAACAGTTTATGAATCATATGATCTATAACCAGGTCCAGGAAAGTGACTTAAACCAGTTGATTAATACTAAAATAGTATCATGCTTAAAGAAACATGGTAGAAAGTGGGTAAAAACCACAACTTTCAAGATGGCAGGAAAAGAAAGCTAATAACCACTTGTTAAAGAGTTATTCTTTGAAAAATTTCATTTCTCTTGAAAACCTCTAAACTGTCAATATAACAGATACAGCAATATGAAAACAAACACATATATAGATAGATGCAGTCAGAGCTGGAAAAAGACAGACAGGCAGACAGTCAGAGAGATGGAGAGGGAAAGATAAATGAAGTTATATATCTATATCTACCAACAGTAGGAATTGGAGGATTTGAGCTGCTAATTCACAAATGTTTTTGTAGCTTGTCAAAATCAATTATACTTTATAATAAAAATGTGTATTTAAAATAAATTATTAAATAAATCTCTATAACAAGTTTTTATTCAACGAAGAATTCCCAAGTTCCATTTAATTCTCTCTCTCTGTCAGGAGTCAGCAAACTAAGGCCCCACATATCAAATCCAGCCTGTTGCCTGTTTTGCACAGCTCTCGAGCTAACAATGGTTTCTACTTTTTTTTTTTTTTCTGAGACGGAATCGTGCTCTGTCACCCAGGCTGGAGTGCGGTAGCATAATCTCGGCTCACTGAAACCTCCACATCCTGAGTTCAAGTGATTCTCTTGTCTCAGCCTCCCGAATAGCTGAGATTACAGGTGGGCAACACCACGCCCAACTAAGTTTTGTATTTTGGATAGAGACAGGGTTTTACCATGTTGGCCAGGCTGGTCTTGAACCTGACCTCAAGTGATAAGCCTGCCTCGGCCTCCCAAAGTGCTAGGATTATAGGTGTGGGCTGCGCCTGGCACGGTTTCTACATTTGTGTAATGGGTGAAGAAAATCAAAAGAAGAATAATCTTTCACCACATGTAAAAATTATATAATATGCAAATTTCAACATACATAAAGTTTTGTTGGAATATAGCCATGCTCATTCATTTATATATTGTCTATCACTGCTTTTATGCTAAAATAGAGTTGAATAGTTGTAACAGAGACCATAAGGTCCCCAAAGCTTAAAACATTTACTAAGTCGTCCTTTTGCCAATCTCTAATCTACATAAATGTGTATCCACCTATGTGTGTTATATTCAACACAAATTACTGAAAAGTTTCAAACAGCTTTAAGAATTATAATGGAATTTCAACCAAATATGTCTTCTCCTATTAGAAAAAATTACAACTGAATGTCTAGAAAGGGAGAAACACATTAAAAAGAGGAAATAATTTCTAAAATATAATACCTGCATCTGTAGTTCAGCATCTGTCTGTAACATTTTGGTCTTGGCTTGGGCATCAAAGATGAAAGGGTAGGAACAAAGTGTTACAGTATCCTAGAATAAAGCACATTACTGACAGTATTATACTATTCCACAGAAAGTATAGCTGGAAAAATATAAAAGCAAATTTTAAAAGGATCATTTACCTGTATTATTGATGGTCTAGCCTTCTGTGTAAAAAAAAATAAAAAGTCTCTTACTTAAATTGTAAAACCTGAATTTTAATCCCTCCAAAAGTAAAATATAAATAACAAAACACAGAACCAACCTGACTACTGGCCATAGAACTAACACCATTTGAATGGCTGACTAAATTTTAAGGGAAAAGATGTTTTGATGGCCACAGAATGAGAAAAAAGAGCAAAAGCAATTAAAAAATATTTTTTATGACCTTTAAAGGGCATGTCACTAACTCTCCACAATTCACAGCATTAACAGAATTCTCTTTTATAAGAAATCTAATTCCAAAACAGCAGCTTTATAACCTTGACTTCACAGGTTAATTTTTGTTGGGTAAAGTGGACAATACAAATTACATTTTATTTGTTAAATGATGTTGCATCTTCCTACACACACACACACACACACACAGAGAGAGACACACAGGCTGCTACTCTTAGGAGAAACCAAGTATTTGGAAATAATTTCAGGTGCTTCTAAAAATGACTTTATCTAGTAAACTGTTGCTGACTCAGCACTTAGACTAGTACTCGGCCTACAGAATGCATTCCATAGATATGTGAATGCACCTGTGAATAAACTTTGGAGGGGAGTAATGGTAAAAATCCACAACCACAATGAAGGACATCTAGGAGATGAGTTATAGTTTCACTTTTTGTTAAGTTGTGTAACAAACATTAACTTAATATTAACTTCATAGAAACAAAAAAAAAAATCAACAATATAGGTCACGTTGATCTGTAGCAAGAATTACCAAACACAAAACCATGGGTGTATTCTCAGAGATCTGGGAGTACTCTATATATTTCTTAATGATATCCTAAACAAAACTAGTAAAACACATTAAGTTATATTTGTTTGAATAACTGCATTGGCATCATGTTATTATTTAATTGTCCAGGTGTAGTGAGAAAAGAGAGAAGCAGTCTTGGCAGGTGGATGCTGCATCTGCACTAAGAAAAGGCCAATGCGGTCCTGGCTTGCTGCACACACATGGTTTAACAGCAGTTGAAGGAGAAAAGAGAGGTGAGTCATCCCAGCCAGATGGGCAGTGGAACTCAAGCACCAGGGCCTGACAGCATGCAGGCCACATCCACAATGCAACTGGAGTTTAGGTTCAGTAAGATATGTTTGATCATCACATAAAATCAATGAGGCTAACTGCATTTTATTGCTGTTAAAGTTTTGCTTATACTTAATTTATAAATTTGGTTTGGTTTTATAACTGTACTATATCAGGAGCATATGAATAAGCAGCATGTGCCTCCTTTTGTCCTTATGGATATTTAAATACAATAATTTAAAAGCAATTTTAATTAAAATCTACCCTGTTAACCCTTTATAACTAGGTTCTTCCAGGGATCTTGGCACATTTCTCTAGACAGAGAAATACTAATCGAAGAAACAATTCCAGTCCAGTGAGATCAGGTATGAAATCCTGCATATATCATCCAGACCAATCTTACTCACTCTCATGCCTACATATCCAATTACTTTGAAGTTAGAAATCAAAATGACTAGAAACAAAAAAACAAAACCACACCATAAAACAGCACTATACAAAAAGCTAAATCATCTTCTAGTCTAGGTACCTACAAAAGATATAAGCATCCTGGGAAAGAAAGCAGGCTTAAAACTGGTGCCAATATTCAGAATTTCCTCACCTGTTTCTCAGAAAAGATTAGTTTACGCAAAGCATTATCTGCCTATTCTCAAGGGAAAAGAAAGATCTTGAACGTGTGTTGGTCTATAAAGCAAGATAAAGATTTTAGATACTTCAAATATAAAAGTGACTGTGGAAGAAGTGATAACACAAAACAGTTCTGGCATTACAGAGTCCGAGCCTACTTAGTATTTTTAAGTACATACTGGCATTTTAGTTGGTGTAATGCAGTTATTTCAGACATCAATCAGCAGTTTTTTCTGTATTCCTTGGCTCTTTCCAGTCCCACTCCTGTTCTCTGACTCTCTCTCCCTACCCTGTAATCCCCACCCCGAGCCTCTCTGCACCCCTTAAATATCCACCTTCTGCAGCTCGTAGTCCCTCTCAGCATCCCTCACCTTACTCCTTCCCACACCCCAGAGTTGAAGGAACCCAGTTTTGGAAGCAGGTTGATCTCTCCACTGGAGAAAGGGAGGAGTTAAATTGAGGGCAGGGTCACCATTCTCTCCATTGAGAGGGATGGCTGGAAAGAAATCCAAAACTGCCTCAGTTAGGAGCCACAGCCAAAGCCAGAGAGATACTGCCCAGAGCTGGTGGTCTAGAGAAGGTCTCAGGTGAGCCAGCAAGGCAGGCAGGAAGATACGGAAGCCTTACAAAACAGAAGTGACAGCTCTAAGGAAGGCAAAGGATGGAAAGGTATTCAGTCAAAAGAAGCTGCAAATCTGTAACAAACGTCTGCTTATACATCCACAGACTTTTCATAAGTCTGTAAGTTTTTGTATTTCATATATAATAATTTAATTTCATTTTTATTCTGTGAATGCTGAATATTTTAGAAATCGTACTCACACTTGTATTTCCGTATTATATGAAATAAATCTGCATGATTTTGTGCCACTATTGCTATTCATAACCTAGAAGGATGCATATGAACTGATAAGATACATGATTATCTCCTGAGAGGCTACTTGTCTTGGACTATCCATTCCTCAAAAATGAGTTTCACAGACTTAAAACTAGTAAAGTACTAGTGGACCATATTTCAAGTCTCCCTGCCTGAAACAGGGCTGCACTGTGACCTAAGCTCATTTCTAAAGCATATGAAATAGAAGCAACGAATAAGTAAATGGAATAGAACAGAAAAATTGGGAATATCGTTTTTTTAAAATATGAAGTCAATATTTCCTAAATGTGGCTACAAGTGGGGCAGGAGGCACTACACGCACAGGTGCAGTGCTGGAGAAGAAATACAGCCTCCTCTGCCTTAGGGCCTGTCTTGTCTCACATGTGCACAATACTCATAACTGGAGACAAAACACTGCCTGGCTTTGTCTCCTTTAACACATACAGCAAGATGTCGAGCTTTATCTAGCTTTTATTTTTGAAGGATTAACATTGTGGCACTGACTTTCCCCACTTGTGCTGCCCTCTAGAGGAGCCCACCAATCACTCACTCTGTGCTATTTGGTTTTTAAGTGCAGATAAGGCAAGTTGCTGACTGAAGTAAAGGAACCACTACCACCTCTTCTTTAAAAGGAGTAAAAATCAGCCACTTTAGAATGTTCCTTCTGCACACATGTGTTAGATCCCTTTGGGAATTTTTCACTGCTGCTTCTGGGCTAAACACTCTGCAAAGGTAGACACCATATCCATACATGTTTCCACTCCCAGTGACTAGCAGGCAGACAGCACACATTAGGTGCTCAAGAAGTGCTTAGTGAAAAATAGTTATTGAGGGCTTATTATATGCTAAGTACTCTGCTAAGTAAGGTCTTTCCATGCTTTCTCACATTTAATTTCCACAATCTGTTATAATTCTTATTCACAAAAGAGGATGCTGGGCCTATAGAAATCAGGTAATTTGTCTAAGGCCACGGCCATTAGACCAGAGTTGGGAACTGAACCCAGGTCTTTTTGGCTGGAGCATGTGCTCAACAATATGCTACACAGCCTCAGCTAGTAACAAGCTAAAAATTCCAACACGCCAAAAAAAATCCATTTATTATTTAAAAGTAGTTAAAATAAACAAAAATAACATATGAAATAGCTTTAGTATTTTAAGTTAAAATCCAAAATATCAAGAAATTTAAAATTCAATTTCTAATATCATTGTACCTCATACACTAGAAAAAATTCCACAAAAATCACAAAAGGTCATAGACTAATTTCATGTAATTTTCCATATTTCTTTAATAACTATTACAGTCATTGAAAAGATGAGCATCTGTTATTCAAGATCTGATATTTGTTTATCAAATGTTAAGAGAAAGGAAGTTTAAAATATTGTAAAAGTTACTTAATTATCTCTACTCAGAGACTACTGTCATAATAATCTAGATTTTAACATGAGCAACTTCTTCAGGGTAAAAAAGAACTACAATTTGTTAGACTTATTTTATTCAGCATTAAGTCACAGAAAGGGTAGATTAGAAATCAGAAGAATTGACTTTTATTGCTAATGAAATTGGTGGAAAAATTGTTTAAGTTCCATTTCCTCATCTAGAAACAAAGCAGTTGGCCTAAATAATTCATCAGGCTTATTTTACCGCTCATAATGTTATTATTCGGTGAATAATTATTCATAAATTGATAAAACAGAAGGGCTTATTTTTAATAATTCCTAAATTTGAAAGTGAAAACAGAGTTCATTACTAGCCTTCATGTTAAATTTCCCAAGTCAACCCATTTAGAACACTCTAATTCATTTATATTAAAAAGTATTTTCTTGGCCAGGCACAGTGGCTTACCCCTGTAATCCCAGCACTTTGGGATGCCAAGGCTGGTGAATCACTTGAGCTCTTGAGTTCGAGACCAGCCTGGGAAACATCCCAAAAACCCCGTCTCTACAAAAAATACAAAAATTAGCCAGGCGTGATGGCACACACCTGCAGTCCCAGCTACTCGGGAGGCTGAGGTGGGAGAATGGCTTGAGCCTGGGAAGCAGAGGTTGCAATGAGCAGAGATGGTGCCACTGCACTCCAGCCTGGGTGATAAAGCCAGACCTTGTCTCAAAAAAAAAGTATTTTGTTTTCTCAGGGTAATCATAAAATCTTATTTAAAAATAAAACATTGTATGCATTTTTTAAGTCTCCAGAGAAAAAAATACAACATTGTGTCTAGCATTCATCATCCATTATTTGACAAAGAAAACAGTCCTGCTTGTTCAGTTAGATCAGCCTATTGAAATGCCTTGCTTTTGGAGACAACTGCTGACTTCCAAAAACCCCACAGGAAAAATATTGCCCTAATATTGGTGATGAACCTGCTACACTGGCAAGGACTCACCTCAAATCTGCTACCCACAAAATACAATAACCAAATTATCATTCTGTTTTCTAATCTAACTCAAATTTGTACATACTCCACAGACGGGAGATCCTAAAGAGCCTTGCATATATCCCAAGCCAGTGTGCTATCAAAAGGAGCAGTTCCTGCCATGCCAGTGGTGGCAGGCAGGAATCCACAGGCCCCTGAATGGCATATCTAAAATGTAGTGAGACAGCTCTGGATCAGGGATGTGTGACACTTTCACACACATAATTCTCAATCAGAAGGGGCCTACAGGGTCCAGGTAGCTGACACATGATGACTGAAGTAGGCCGTCAGAAAATGATAATTACCAAATGATCCTTCCTCAATGGCAGGGATAAATTAAGCTGCAGTGGGAATTGTGGCATATACATAAGCCTCATCTAAAGAGTCACTCTTGAACTCTGGCCACTTGGTGTCATATGGGAAAGACAGGTTGTATTGCCAGATCTTCCAAGTTTCAAGGAAAGCTAAAAATTCATATTTGTATGTGTCTTGGTTTTTTTTTAAATTAGGGTTTAAAAAAATCTAACATAATAGGTACCATCTTAAGCATTTTTAAGTGTACAGTTCAGCAGTGTTAAGTATATTCACACTGGTGTACAACTGGATCTCCAAACTTTCTTATCTTGCAAAACTGAAACTATACTCATTAAATAGCAACTCTCTGTTTTCCCCTGCCTCCAGCCCCTAGCAATCACCATTCTACTTTCTGTTTCTGTGAATTTGACTACTTTAGATATTCTGATTTTTAAAAGGTGGCAACTTTTAATGTGTAACATTCTGGGTGACTACTCATTTATGACTCCTTATAACACTGATGATTACTTAAAGCACTTCCAAGTTTCTAGAATGCAAAATGCCAGCTGGATGAAGAATAGGTGAGACACTGACATCAAAGTCAAAGACATATTATAGAGCTCACACGTGCTCTTCTTATAAAAAGACTAAAGCTGTAAAATATGCTTTATGAATTCTTACCATCCCTGCTTGATGCAAGAACCACATGAGGTAGTCTTCCTGAATGTCCACGAGACTGGAAATCTCAGGAATGTAAAATGTATCATATTCCACATGCTTCACTTTAAGATTTACCTAATGAAGAACAAAATACAGACTAAAACATGGCTTCACAAAGAACATCTCACTAGGATATTTTACCCTACCATCTAATTACCCCCTCCCCACTAGCACCTCCTATGCTCACCTTATATAACTTCTCCAAGAGTTTGAGAGCTGCTGTAACATAATTGTTAAACAGTACGGGAATTAAGAATGTCTTTCTTCCCCTCAGTAGATAAAGGACTGCACCTTTATAGAGGTTTACCAGCTTCATGAAATATTTCGGGCATACCTGAGACCACCAGTTATCTTTAGAAAGAAAGAAAAGACATATTTCAACAAGTAATCTTGGGCAACTATTTATGTCTTCTGCCTGCCAGTTAAAAATTGCTTTGTCTAGAAGATAAACATTAGTCTAAAATGCATTTTCCCAAAACTGACTTTAAAAAGAATCCATTAAAACATTTTTGGAGAGAACAGCAGCTGTACAAGAATCCCTGGAGTTCTGGTTTTTTTTTAAAGCTGGGTCTGATTTTTTACAAAGACTCAATCTGAAGGTTAACTCACAAGTCCAATTCCAGACTACATGTGGACAAGAAACACATATTTTGGGCAGGAGTGATGCCCACTGTATTAATCCAAAAAGTATTCTTTTGTCCTAGCGCTTTCAGCCACCACTAAATCCTGAAGCAGAAATGCAAAGGATGACACACCCTAGAAGCAGCAACAATACGGCAACCATTCCCTTCCCTTTAAGAGGTATCATTAGTTGAAAAACTGCCATTTTTATTTCTCACCAAATAATGCTTTCTCATAACCAGAGAAGAAAATCATAGCACTGGCTTATATTTCATTGGAAATAAACTCAGCCATACTGAAATATTTAAAGAATGAAATAATATGTCTGAGATTTCCTTTAAAAATATTCCAACAAAAAATAAAAAGGTGGTGAGGGCAAGAGACAGATGAAATAAAATGGGCAAAATACTGACCACTGCTGAATTTGTGTGGTGACTACCTGTAGCATACTCTCTACTTTGGGGTATTCTTTTAAATATCAATAATTAGAAGTTAAAAATAAATTAAGTGTGAAATTGAATAATTATGTTCTCTTTGTAATGTCCAGTCTGGAAAAATAAAAATGAAAAAACTCTAAAACTTGAAAGTCAGGTAAGATTCCTTCTAATATTGCCACCTCTCTGTTTCACATCAACTAGAACACCTGAGAAAATGTTCCCCAAAAGGCTTTTGATCTTAAAAAAAATTAAGTACTAACATTTACTAATGCTTTCATTATTATTTCCGTTTTTATCGCTTCTACAAAGGTGGAGACAATATATAAAAGCCAGTATTCCACCTTCAGGAACACAGTCTCTTTATTCGTGGGGAGACCACACTCAAGTAACATCCCAGTCCATCTGGAACACAGAAGTTACTGAGCTGCAATGACACCTAACAAAATTTACCCGGGGGGGAAAAAGTAAAAAGCCAGGTGATAGACTTCCTGCACTTGATTAATAAAAACATTTCAGGCGCTACTCCCATGAAAGACACTCTCCAAATCACTGAGGAACGGAAGGTTTTTATCTCAGCAAAGTGTCCGGAGCCTGCAAAAATCAGTGTGGACTCAACTGTCCTAAAAAAGAAAAACAAAACAAACATTTGGTAAGTCCACACTAGGTCATTTTCTTTCTCTTCTTTTTTGGAGACCTCTGTATCACCAAAACCGCTCACTTCACTCCCACCCCCTAAATTAGACATAGGAGAAACAGAGACCAATGTACACGAATATTGAGGCCCTATTTATTATAAGCAAATGTGGTAGAAAAAAGTAGTTTCAAATTAAATAAATTAGGTTTGTGAATATTATAAAATCAAGATTATTCTGGCATGAGTCATTTCAAATAATCTAAATAATGGTTTTATTTTCAACTTGAAAATAGGGTTAGCTAAAAATTAACAGCAAAGCAAAAAAGGTTTTAAGTGTTAAGGATATTAAATGGCAACAAATAGATTCTTGGATCTCAATCCACTGGAGCCAGGAGTCACACCAACAAAACAAATGAGCATAAAACCACTGATATCGAGGTTAGCAAATTTACCTAGTACTTTGCTGGGGTTTGTATCCAGCCGCAGAATGGCCATAGCCAAGGGAATAGTCAATGTTATATAATACTTGGAATCCTGGAGTAGGGGAAACTCAGGTAGTATTAAATAGATTCTCATGGCTTCAACATCTGGTGGTGAGCTTGACAACTGGGGAATCAGGCAACTTTCAAAACTGTTCAAAATCTGTATGAGAGAAAAGAGTAATGAGAAATTCAAACAAACCTGAGATCTAGTTAACTTATCTCTAAGTTCATAACCTATTTGATAGACTCTCAACTCTCATTCATTCACTATGCACTGAGAACCTACTATGAGCCCTACACTGGTCTAGGCTCTCAGTACACATCCATGAAAAGAAAAGCCAAGGATCCCTGCCAGTGCAAACTGTATATTCTAGAGGGGCACTGCCTTGGAAAGGTTTAAGCCAAAAGAAAACAAAAGGTAGGTCTAATTCCCAAAGTAAATACTTTACAAAATTAAGATTTAGAGACTTTCACTTTTTCATGTTACTCTTTTTCGCTTGAAATTGAATTCATCAATACAAAAATGCATTTTTAAGAATGCACTTTACAAATATAAGAAACATACCTGTTCTAGAATCATGGAGTGCTGAGAGTTCATTAACTTCTCAAATAACACCCTAGTTGAGTTCAGGTCAATCCCAGGGATTTTGGGACTCGTTTTAAAATGTTCATCAATTCTAAACAAACAAAATTTAAAAAGTATTTAATAAAAGAAAAACAAAGCAAACACTCTGATAGGAATTATAAACAAGTAAACAAAATACTATGTTCTTACTAATCAGATTTAAATTTGACCTGGAAGATAAGATCCACAAAAATACCGCATTTTGCATAAATCTCAAAATAATAAACCCAAAATAAAGAATATTATTATTTCACAAAGAATAAACCACACTGGAATTCCTTTTACAAGAATTTTCAAATTTTTAAATCTGTTTTCCTTCAAGTCAAAGTATAAGGACTGTCATGTCAATTTAAGGCTATCTTGAAGTTTATAAACAAAGAATTATTTCCCTGATTTCGTATTGTGTTTTTTGGTTTTCTTTTCTGTATTTGTGGCTCATTGAACTAGATGTAGATGCTGTTGCTTGGGGCAAATAACATCCCCTGTGCAAACTGGTGCACTCATTAACAAACGACAGTAGAACCTCCTTGTTGAAAACCTTTCTTACCAAAGTATTTAAAATAAAAATGATCTAGAGTAAATGCAAAGTTAATGTCTCTCATCATTAACACAAAGGATACAATTACATTCACCCAAGGACTAATTTCATTGCTACTATTTTTTTTTTTTTTTTTTTTTTTGAGACGGAGTCTTGCTCTGTCGCCCAGGCTGGGGTGCAGTGGCCGGATCTCAGCTCACTGCAAGCTCCGCCTCCCAGGTTTACGCCATTCTCCTACCTCAGCCTCCCGAGTAGCTGGGACTACAGGCGCCCGCCAACCCGCCCGGCTAGTTTTTTTGCATTTTTTAGTAGAGACGGGGTTTCACCGTGTTAGCGAGGATGGTCTCGATCTCCTGACCTTGTGATCCGCCCGTCTCGGCCTCCCAAAGTGCTGGGATTACAGGCTTGAGCCACCGCGCCCGGCCTATTGCTACTATTTTTAACTTTCTAGCAACTAAATCTTTTTTTAACCTTAAATAAAATCTTAGCATTTTTGAGACTTAGAGAATATCTCATATATCCCGCCCTTGAACCTACCACATCTGTTAATTTACAAAAGAGCTATCTATTTGCAAAGCAGCCTTCTGTTTTTGAGTAATGGACACATTCGGATGATTTGAATACACTCTGACTGCAATGTTATAATTTTTGAAAACAAAAAAGAGTTTCTAACATTTTAAAAAATCGTAATTATATTTATTGAAACCCCTATGGTCACATGAAGATAAATTGCTTGTACTTTGTTGGGTCTTTCGTTGTTGTTGTTATTATTTTTAAAATAAATCTGCCCAAAATATACAAATGAATTCTGGTTTCCGGTATGTAATTTTCCATATGCTTACAGATACTTTTTGTTATGCTATTGAGAAAACAAAAACAAAATGTTTTGTCTATACCTATTCATTGCTTTGTAAAACTGGTCTTCATTTTGATTGTTTTCCTGTGATGCATCCTATGTAAACTACAGGAGTAGACTTTCTGAAATGTCAGTTTGAAAAAAAATAAGGGGCTTTCTCCACAACTCTATACGAAATCTGTGATACTAAGGGTGAACAACCTAACAAGTCTGGCCAAGAGCCCTTCCCAAACGTCATGAAAGCTATCCATCTAGAACAAGGTTTCTCAACCTTGGTACTATTGACTTTTGGGGCCAGAGGATTCTTTGCTGGGCAGGTGGGAATGAAGGATGTTTAGCAGCATCCCTGGGTTCTACCCACTGGATGCCAATAGCAAGTCCCTCCCCATTGCACCAACCAAAAACGTCACCAGAAACTGCCAAATGTCCTTTGGGGAACAAAATCAACCTGGCTGAGAACCCCTGTTCCGGAAGGCCAACATCAGCATAATCCAGAATATCTTTCCCTGGAGGAAAAAACTAATTACTAAATATGAAATGAATTGTGTGAGCTCATTCCAGCTGCCTTAATTATAAAAGTAAATGACTTTATAATCTCTAAATGTAGCCAAAGAGAGTTTCTGAAGTGACCTCCTGCAACCCAGTTAGGGACCCATTTACAGTGAGGGGGCGATGATGGTTGAATTTAGGAGTCAACATGACTAGATTAAGGAATACCCAGGTAGCTGTTAAAGTATTATTTCTGGGTATGTCTGGGTCAGTTTTCTGTAAGAGATGGGCATTGAATTAGTGACTAAGCAAAGAAAATCCATCCTCATCCAGTGTGGGTAGGTACTACTCAGTCAGCTGAAAGCCCAGACAGAACAAAAAGGCAGGGCAAAGACAAATTCTTTCTCTCTCTCTTCTGGAACTAGGACATCCTTCTTCTCCTGCCCTTGTACATCAGAACTCCAGGTTCTGTGGTCTTTGCACTCCAATACTTACACCAGGAGCCCCCACCCATTTCTCAGGCCTTCAGCCTCAGACTGAGAGTTACACCATCAGCTTCCCTGGTTCTCAGGCCTTTGGACTTGTACTAAGCCATGATGCTGGCTCGCCTGGTTCTCCAGATTACAGATGCCTATGGCAGGATCTCTCAACCTCCATAATCAGGTGAACCAATTCCCGTAGTAAATCCCCTCTCTCTCTCTCTCTCTCTCTCTAGATAGACAGATACATCCATCTATCTATTTATCTCTCTCCTATTTGTTCCATTTCTCTGAAGAATCTTGACTAACACAGGGATCGAGGGGTAGGGGTGGGATTCACACACAGAAATGAAGTCTAATTCATCTTGAGATCTCATTAGCCTGGTCACTGGCAGAAAAGGACTGAGAAATAATTAGGACTTGGGATCACCAAAGATCCAAACCCATGGTAAGACCCTTTTGCTGCATCAGATTCCTGAGGGAGATATTTGCAGAAGGGGTAAGACAAAGAAAATAAACATTCTATTTACTACTGGGGAGTTCAACCTCAAATATAATTCTCTGGTGAGCTGGGCTGGACCTAAATCCAAGGAGCCCATGAAGCCTCCTTAGAATTACTCCCTAAATTCACTCCTTTTGAGAGAAAAAAATTAAAAATAATAATAAAAATTTTAAAACTATGGGAAAGCAAACCAAAGAAATCAAGAAGATTATATGAGGAACTAAGAATTTAAAATTATGACACATCTTAGAATACTCTGAAAATCTTACCGAAAGAGATACAGTCTCTCTTGGTAATCTGCTTTTCTGCCATTCAGGTATGAATCAGCATTGCTCTTCCTCATAATGGTAATGAGATGTCCTCTCATTACCATTATTAGGCATTCCAATTTTTGTGCAAAGCATCAGCTTACCCATTAAATTAAGGCCAGCCACCATCAAAGAGAAGAAGAGTCTTTCACAGCCTTTGCCGAGTAAGTATTTGCATCATATGTGGGGTTTTAATAAACTTTTTTTAAAAAGAGGGGGCCTCACTATGTTGTCCAGGCTGGAGTTTAGTGGCTATTCACAGGCATCATCATAGCATCCTAAAGCCCCAAACTCCTAAACTCAAGCAGTCTTCCTGTGTCAGCCTTCCAAGTAGCTGAGACTACAGGTACACATGAGAGTTTTTAAAGGCTCTAAGTCACTTACTTTTTTTCAAGAAAACTTCCATTCCAACAGGCTGCAGAAGATAATATCTGAACAACACCGCTGCTCAAAAAAAAGAAGGGTGGGGGAAGCCTTTAATAATTACAAATAAATGGTTATTTAAGCATCAACAATAATCATTTACTCTAGGATTTAATTAATAGCAGTTCTTTCTTAGTCAGCTGAAGCTTTCGAAAATGTGCATTTGCTTTAGAAAAACAGGATGTCACATCTCAAAAGGAAGAAGAACTTAAGTTTTCCATGTTAGGAAAAAAAAAATATCAAAGCTCCTGAAAGAACACCTCTTGTCCCAAGAATGTTCTTGAACATTTTCCTACCACCAAGCATCTAAGAAGTGCCCTATCTAAACTCCAAAGAGAAACACAGAATAAAACCAAAAAGAGAAACCAAGTTGTTACTTCCCAAACACAGAAATTATCTTTGCAAATTAATACTTGAAAAATTACTTCTATTTTGCCGCATATCTGAGATGGAAATTAAAAAATAAGCAAAACAAGCACTTATTCCCATTACCTTCTATTATACAGGCTCTGGGGAAACAGCTAATTCTGAGGACCCAAAATGAAACTGGACATCAGGAAT
Organism: Macaca thibetana thibetana; assembly: GCF_024542745.1. NCBI lineage: Eukaryota > Metazoa > Chordata > Mammalia > Primates > Cercopithecidae > Macaca > Macaca thibetana. The sequence continues at coordinate 100,283,670 of NC_065582.1, forward strand.
CCTGGGCCTTTCCATTCAGTGCAAGGAAAAGGGAAAGAATAACACAAATATATGCCTGGGGAGGGGATTACAGTAGTTTCTGTTAACCACGTAATTAGATCAGGAAAGATCTTTAAAGATCATTTCTTCCATCCATTCATTTTATAAATAAGAAAACAGACAACTAATGGTAAAATGTCACAGTTTCCCTTGCTGGACCCCAGCTAGCCCTCCTCTCCTCTCCCCTGCTACCCTTCCAGCCTGAGCTCCTTGGCAGAGCCATCCTATGGTGAGGGATTCTGAAGACTGCCACAGAGCTGCTCTAGGGTGTTCCTAATGCTCTCTTGCTCAAAAAATTACTAGCTCAAGTGCCTCAAAGTTTAGAGTCCTGGTCATTTGGCCCACTACAATCTATGTCATAATGCAGGAACCATTATGTACGTTTCTGGGGATAACCACAACTTAGTGCACAGAGCTTGATTTACTCTTCCCAAGAATCAGACTTTGCAGAAAAAAGTGGAGAGGCTGACGAAAGCCAATGAAAATGTGTAAAAATGTGCAAAGGAAAATTATCCTTTAAATTTAATAAAAGGTCTCAATCCTACTTATTTTTTTTTTTCTACCTGACTCTGAATTACCATCTCAATCATTTTGAATAGGAAATTGCTAAAAATTATTAAGGTTAGGTAAGATAACAGCTGTCTCAGATTTGGGATGTTTTGGAACATGCATACACTAAAACCCATGGGAGTTACACAACCAGAACGCTAAGCTCTCTTAGCAGAATCACCAACTCAGGCCTTCATCAGTCAGGATTTTTAAGATATTACAATGAACTAGGCAGGTTGAGGCATATACTGTGTGTAAGAATTGGGGATCCACCCATTATGTTATTTGGGGCTAAGAAGATCAACCCTGAAATAGTAACCAAAAAAAAAAAACAAAAAACAAAAAACCACAATTCCCTAAAATGCAAAACCCCATTTACATTCACAGTATCAATATGCAAGTAGGGAAAATCACACTAAGCTAAGAAGTTAAGACATACTTTGTAGAAAAAAAAATGAAGACAAGCAGCCACATACTTGATTGTATTTGCATTGTTGTGTTCTGAGAGTTTTTGTCTCCAAACCGCTATGGTTTCATCATTTATTAAACTGGTATAATGTGCTTGGTTCATAGTCCTGAAGTCAACAGCAGGAGAAGAATTCTGGAGAATTAAATGTAACAGTAAAAAGAAGAAATTACGTAGCATGGATCTTGTCTCCTCTCCTTTCTCCCACATATTCTCCATTTTATGTTTCACTTATGATCTAAATGTTGTGGTGTGCCGCCCAGATCCCCTCCACCCTTCAGAATGGAGGCTCCTGACAGATCCCAGCTGGGCTGCTGTCCAGGACTTGGCGTTGACTGTTGCTTCACTATCACATCCAATGGCAGGTAGAGGCATGGTGCAAAAGTCCAGTCCCCGGCCGGGCGCGGTGGCTCAAGCCTGTAATCCCAGCACTTTGGGAGGCCGAGACGGGCGGATCACGAGGTCAGGAGATCGAGACCATCCTGGCTAACACGTCTCTACTAAAAATACAAGAAAATTAGCCGGGCGAGGTGGCGGGCGCCTGTAGTCCCAGCTACTCGGGAGGCTGAGGCAGGAGAATGGCGGGAACCCAGGGGGGCGGAGCTTGCAGTGAGCCGAGATCGCGCTACTGCACTCCAGCCTGGGGCACAGAGCAAGACTCCGTCTCAAAAAAAAAAAAAAAAAAAAAAAAAAAAGTCCAGTCCCCTTGCCTCAACTCAGGACTGGCTGAAGGACCTCATAACTTCAGTGCTCCTCATGGGACTGGCTGAGGCCCCTGTTACAACTGATCTGCATTTCAGCCCCTCCCTCTGCCCAATCCCGCCTCCTTCATCCCTCAGTAGATGTTCTTCTAGAGGGCACTCTCCCAAAAACCTTTGAGTCTCGGGTCTGTTTTCCGGAGAAATCAACTCAGTACAACTTTCCCAGCCCTCTTTCCCCTTTGCTTTGAATCACTGTAACAGCAGGTTTTTAAGGTATTAGTCACCTGCCATAAATGTCCTCCAAACTTCAACAAAATGTATTACAAAAGAGTCAGAGTTCAGTTATAATCTATATGACAAATAACCTATAAAAACAATGACTCTTAATTTCTTGCTTCAAGTATATAGCTATTATAAGAAAAATGGCAGAAAAAGATGTCAATAATGTATGTCCTTGAAAATTCCAAATGCTGCCCAACACTGTGCATCTTTTATTCAGTGAGATTAAAGAAAAAAAAAATAATAAGCACTTTCCTTTTCTAAAATTGCTTGTTTTCAACTTATTTTCCCCAAACCTTGTTCTTGATTGAGAACTAAGAAAAAGTTGATGGTGCTTTATACTCCTTGTCTCCAGTTAAGAGGAAAAAGGTAATATTAAAGCACTCATTCATCAGCTCATGAGATCATTTTTTTCTCCTTTGTACCTACACATAAAAACAAAACTTTCAAAGTAAATTTTCTTGGTTACTTTCCCATAGCTTCAAGTTAAGGTATCATTATGGGAGGAAGGAGTAGAGCATGTAATAAAACAGATGCCTGACAAAGTTTGTGATCATCTGGTTATTGATAACTATTCTACTAAAATGGCCACAGATATCCATGGAGAGAACAAAAATCATTTTGAAGTACATACAAGGAAGTCATAATCCAAAGCAGATGCTGGAGTACACACACAGATTGTCTTTCTACCTCATTTTAAAACCATTGTTGTTGTGTAAATTTTATTTATTTCCTCCATTCAAAGGGGCAGCTGAACATCAATTCTAACACAAACCTACAAAAAAATAGACTTGGAACTAGTTTCTCAATCCTCATCATATGTCCAATAAACCAGAGAAGCACAAGTTCAGAATCACTTAAAGAACCAAGAAAAAATATCATTCTTCCTGTCTTTAATACATACAGGCAAAAAAGGAAAAATTGCTCTTAGGTCAGTGTTTCTCAACTTTGGCTGGACTTTGGATCACCATGGGAATGTTCGATAATCCTGATGACCAAGTCATACTCCAGACCAATTAAATCAGAATCTCTAGAGGCATCAGTATTTTGTAGAGCTCCCAGGTGATTCCAGTAGGCAGCCAAGGTTAAGAATCACTGTTCCAGGAAAAAGATTATGAGACAGACACACACACACACACACACACACACACACACACACACACAATTGTAACAATCCCAACCACATTCCCTCTTCAACTCTATCCAGGGAACAAAATGAAAGGAAAAGGAGATGCTGTGGTTTACATTCACTAAATTCCCAAGACCTAGAATCAATGCAGCAAAGGGGTATCTGACTATAACTCCTTCCCTCCCTTCTTTCACCTAAGGCCTGGCAGTAATGAATGAGTCAGCCTTTTATAAAAATAGAGGCTATGGCCGGGCGTGGTGGATCACGCCTGTAATCCTAGCACTTTAGGAGGCTGAGAAGGGCAGATCACTTGAGGTCAGGAGTTCAAAACCAGCCTGGCCAACATAGTGAAACCCGTCTCTACTGAAAATACAAAAAAATTACCCAGGCGTGGTGGTGGACGCCTGTAATCCCAGCTACTCGGGAGGCTGAGGCAGGAGAATCACTTGAACCCAGGAGGCGGAGGTTGCAGTGAGCCAGGATGATGGCATTGCACCCCAGCCTGGGTGACAGAGTGAGACTCTGTCTCAAAAACAAAACAAAACAAAACAACAAAAAACATAGAGGCTGTAACTATACAGGTGTTTTTTCTTGGTTCTTTAAGTGATATGGTAACAGGGTAAATATACGATTTGATTGGCCTCTGTATCTAAATAATCATCTCTGGTTAATAGTTTAAGTAAATGTGTATAGGTTTCAGTTTCTCTCAACTCATCAAAGTCATTCTCTGTCCAGCTTTTTAAGAGTAACATCTTCTTAAGTAATGTTTACTTTCCTTTTTCTTTTTTTTGTGATCTTATGCTATGGGTACCTCTCCCTCTTTCCAGTTGTTTAAACTTTAACCTGTCCTGTCTCTCTAATAGTATGCTACTTCACTTCCTTCTCATCAGCGTGTTGTTTTCCAGGCCCAACAGTGTTAATTACAATAATAAAAATCAGTTACATATATCAGATACTGTATTTATAAAAGAAAACTAAGTTTCATGTTAAATTTCACAGGAAAACTAAAGTTGGATACTATTACTCAAGTCAGTTACTAGGGGAAATAAATACTTAAAACTCTACTACCTATTGACAAAAACTGATTATCTTCCACAAAGTCAGTGCCTTTTGTATTTTGTTATATTGACATCTTGAAGAAACAAAGAATAACCTCAGCTTTCCTCAGGATTTCTCTCTAACACACACTCTGAGGCTGGGTCTAAAATAAACTGCTGCTAAGGCAGCAGTTCCAAATCACGCCAGATGGCAGCACTAAGCCACCTTCTTCAGGCACCTGACCTGGAAAATAGCTCATCATCAGCTTTAGCTGTCCAGCCTGCAGCCTCAGGCTCCACCAGGACCTTTTCCAACAGAATCATAGAACCAGAGTGACTACAAGGCAAAAACTTTGTGTACTTAAAGATAGCTAAGTATCAAACTAATAGAGAAAGTTTCCAAGACTGAAAGAGCCCCTGGTTTCCATAGTTGTTCATTTTCTTCCTGGTCAATTCTGACTCCTTTATCATCACTAACAGCCCCTTTCTTGCTCCTCCAGGAGAGCATAAGCATCCATGCACCACTCAGAGCTGGTCCTGTTGAAATGCTTGCTGAATAAAAGCAGGAAGGGTGGGGAAGGAAAAGAGAAGACAGGAAAGAAAACACAGGGGAAGGAGTGCAGCACTGACAACAAATCTGTGCAGCTGTTTTCAGACTGAATTCCCCCAGCAAGGAAGAGTGGAAGGAATTCGAACCCTGTCACAGAGTCCTGGATCCACACTCTACCTTCAAGCAGAAAGACAATGTCACACTGTCTTTATCCACTACAGTGATGCGGGAGACAATAGGAGGGAAATTTTGGTGTCACGTCATGAGCAGATTATAAATAACAAAATACATGTGAAAATTGTGGTATCTCTTACATATATATACACACACACACACACACTCAATCACATCAAACAAAGAAACCCACCAAGTTCTCAAATACCTAGCATTTGTTGCCACTTAACCGGGAAGAAAAGAAATGGAAAATCAAATAATGCCAAAGTAAGTACAAACTCCCTAGGCATCCTTTACAGTGTTTCTGGAACAAGTACAAATATAAATAAATAATTTCAAATTATAAATTAGAACTCCATAGTACCAGGAGAACTGTTGGCACTTCAAGGGAGCCAAATGGAGACAACTTCTTCCAGATTTAGTTTGTTTATTTTAGAAATAACATAAGATTGGTAGAAACAAAGAGTAACACTGCTCTTTATGTTGCAATTACTTGTTAAAACAAATATTGGTTCACCATTATTCCTCCCTGGAAATAAGAGTCACAAGAAAAATTTTACCTCATATTTGGAGCAAAGTACAAAAGTTTGGTCTCCTCCAGAGAAGATCTGCTTAACGATATGATATTTAAAGCGATCTGTCAAAAAAAATTCCGAAAGCATATTTTTCAATAATTGAAGTTTCTCCTCGATCCCCTTTTCTACTGTTGCAGAATACGCTTCAGAGTGGGTACCTATCCATTTTAATTGTGTCACAGAAGTAAGAAATCTTCTCCCCTGGCTCACTGCCTAGGACTGTTTCTACTTCAACTAAAAATAAATATATAAAATGGTATCCTCCACTCTAACTCTTCTTCTGCCCCTCCCCAACTGCCAGCGAATCCTGACCTCCTTTCTCTTTTTCATTCTAACTCTGGCATGCCACTGACCTGAAATCTGAAATGGGCACTATTCTTTACGGTAACAAATAATTTAGCACGTGAGTGTGGTGGACCCACGCCCCTTCAGGATGAATCTTGCCGTGGAAGGACCTCCATTTCCTGCTCCCTGCTTCACCTCCCATTACACTGTGTCCATGGCGACAGTCTCCTACTACCACGTTGCCTTTATTTCTGATACACCACACTATTTCACATCTTGGTGCCTCCTCCCTCTGCTGTCCCTGGCACACGGGATTCTCCATGAATGTGCCCACCAGGAGCATAACCTGAATGTGCTTCTGGAGCTGCACCTTGGTGGTGCTCACACCAACTCCCTCACAGTCCTCTATACCTGGCTAACTCTAAATCATCCTTCGAGGCACAGCTCAAACTTCCTCTAACCACAATACTCCTCTATGCCTTCCTCTGTGCTCCCACATTACCAAGAGGGTTCCTAAAACCATGTCATTTACATAACTGACATTTACCTGCTTATGTTATAAAATCATTTTGGCAAACATCCAAGCACAAATTTAGGACCATGGAAGTCAGGTTATAATTCAACTTCAAAAATTTGCGGTTTCAAAATAACCAAAAAATACCTGAGTTGGTAAACTTCCTAAATAAATGTATTCCACGTGTGAGTACAATGTCTTGGAGAAAAGAATTTACAACAGAGAAGAGGACACAAAGCCAGTCTTTTGCTTTTGGGAACATCATCCAAACAAAATCTTGTTTATTTATATTTTAAGCTGCACTACATTTCAGATGCTCATATATTCATTCCAAAAACGTCTACTGAGTGACAAGTTCATGCCAGGTCCTGTGCTATATGCTAGGTTTACAAAAAGGAAAAGAGTTTGTCTGTGTCCTTGAGTTTCTTATAATCCAGTACTAAAATTTATGATGGTTACTGTTTCAAACAAACTCCTGATCAAGCCATAAGTGTGTCACCTTATCGACTTCAAAATCAAAATTAATTACTAAATTACACTTCCTTTTAATGATTCTCTAGCTCCATTTCAGCCTCAGATTTATTATTTCAAGGTGAAGCAGTCATTCAATATTAATGACTGCCTTACTTTGATTTCCAGTGAAACCAAGACTGTTATTTATTTTTTAAGGGAAGAAAAAAAATGGCATAAAAAGAAATCACATCGTGTTATGTACCAAAACACAAATAGCAAAGTAGAGGTAACATAGTACACAGGATTTAGAATGACCTAGGTTTAAATCCTGCCTCCAGAATCTATGTGATCTTGGGCAAATTACTTGACCTCCTTAAGACTTCGTTCCTTATCTCTAACATGGGGATAACAACCACTAACTAGTTCTTAGGCTATTTTGAGTGCTTTGCATAGTAATGAAACATCATTAAGCATTCAGTACATGCAAACTATCATTATTAGCAACAACAATAAAATGTACACACCACCACCAAGGTCTGTGAAAACAAAGTAACTGGTAGAGTTTGAATGTATGTTCTGGTCAAAACTCATGTTGAATTGCAGTAATCCCCAATGTTGGAGGTGGGGCATGGTGGGATGTGTTTAGATCATGCGATCGGATCCCTCATGAATGGCTTGGGCCCTCCCCTTGCTGAGAAGTAAGCTCTTGCTCTGAGTTCACATGAGATCTGGTGGTGTAAAATGTATGGCACCTCCCCTCCACTCTTTCTCTTGCTCCTGCTTCTGCCATGTGAAGTGTCTGCTCTTTCTTCGCCTTCTGCCATGATTGAAAGATTCCTGAGGACTCCCCAGAAGCCAAGCAGATGCCTGTATCATGCTCCCTGTAGAGCCTGCAGAACCGTGAGCCAATTAAAACTCTTTTCTTCATAAATCACCCAGTCTCAGGTGCTCTTTATAGCAATGCAAGAACGGCCTAACACAACAGTATTTCCTGCCTTATTTATTCTCTACGATCTCAACTATAAAGTTTCATGCATAGTAAGTATTGAAATTATTAATTGATGTTTAAAAATACCTTATCTTCATTCCCTCCAAAAGACCTCAAAGTAAGTAACAGATACATATTCTGTAAACAACTGCTTTCATCACTTAAAATACCATTAAATTCCAGAGACGATCATTCTTACCAGCTCGGGCTGAAAGCTGGCCACTGTGGGCGGCCCAGTAACCCTTGACAGGAGATGGGCACTTGACATTACAAGTGTGCCCAGTTCCTAATTGACCTCTTGCTCCACAACCAAATGCATAGATAAGTCCGGAAGAAGGCACGAAGGCTAGGGTATGTTGTCTGTGAAAAAATAATTTAACTCATCAGCATAGTTTCTACTAATGTGGATGTACACTCTGACTCTGACTTTTAACTTCCACATGTGCACAGCACAGGGTGCTCCTATAGAGCCTTCCCCATGTTAACACGTGATTCTTCTTGCAGTGGCTGCTCTCCATACTACTATCCTTCTCTAATACTCTAGATCATGAGGAGGGCAGCAAGTCAGCAAAGAGCTGAATGATCTGCTGCATGTGGCCTCTGAGATGAACGGAGAGAAGCAGGGTAGACTCAGGCAAAAATTTCCAAGAAGTTCTTTGGGACTCTCTTATTTTCCTTTCTTTATCCCTTCCCCACATCCTGCTACTCTTTATCCCAAAAGAAGCCTAATGTCTCCATGTTGCTCTGTTTATCTAAAACCCTTCCTTGCCACACTCTACCAAGGTCTTTCTCCACATTTCACCACAGGCATGCATGCAGTTAAGATCTCTTAAAATGACGGTCACTAGGTATAATCACATTCTTCATCACTACAAGATAAGACCCATTTCTGGGTCCAAGTGAATACAAGGAAGCTTTGAGGAGCACTCACCTGCCACAAGCAATCTGAGTTACTTCACTACCCATCAGTTCTAGAACTCTTCTAGGATTAACCTCATCATTCATGGAGTCATGTCCAAGTTGCCCACAGGAACCAGCGCCAAAAGTAAACACACCTCCACTCTAACAAAGAACAAACACCATATGACTTCACTGTATCCTTAAGGGTACACCTCTAAAACCTGTATACAAAATGCCTATCACAACAATGTGCACAAGAGCACTACATTCACTTGACACTTCGCCAAAATCACTTTGTAAGGATGTTCATTAAATAGAAAAATAATAAGGGAATTTCAGACTGCATCTTTATGGAACAAAGATAGCACTGCTCAAAGGAATGTGTGCCTTCTGTAAATTTTAAAAATTGTTTAAAAGTACAATGATATGTTAGGAAGCAAAATTTATTTTTTTTTATTTTTTTTATTATTTCTGAATTTTTTTTATTTATTTTTTATTATTATTATACTTTAAGTTCTAGGGTACATGTGCATAACGTGCAGGTTTGTTACATATGTATACTTGTGCCATGTTGCTGTGCTGCACCCATCAACTCGTCAGCACCCATCAACTCGTCATTTACATCAGGTATAACTCCCAATGCAATCCCTCCCCCCTCCCCCCTCCCCATGATAGGCCCCGGTGTGTGATGTTCCCATTCCCGAGTCCAAGTGATCTCATTGTTCAGTTCCCACCTATGAGTGAGAACATGTGGTGTTTGGTTTTCTGTTCTTGTGATAGTTAGGAAGCAAAATTTTAAAAAAGGAGAAACAAGGAGCTAGGATAAATGAGATGATTTTACATATCATTCACATATAAGAAATTAAGTGCTCCTACAAATTCCTTGGTAAGTAAGCTGTTTTTTTTAACAGCTGTATTTAAATAATTTAAATAAATGTTAAGGCATTTTATGAAAGTGAACCTACAATAATATTTGCTCAGTATAAAAATACATTTTCATTCTCTCTAGAATATATTTAGAAGCAAAAGAAACACGATTATTTTAAAGCATTAAATTGCTGTTTCTTTTTTATATATTTAAATGACTTGTTTTAAAGGAACATAGGATATATATACACACATGTATCTACTGTCCTATATTTTAAAGTTATTTATATTGAACTATTCTTAAATGTTACTAAGACACTCTACAAGATTACCAAAGAGGATAACAGAGACATATAAAAAAGTAGTCTTTTTCTATTCCTTTGGAAAACAACAAACATAAAAGAGAGCATTCGAGTTCAAGCCACAATACTGTAATCACACACCATCACTACACTAAAATAATCAAGCAATTCTAATCACCCATCTTATCCCCAGCACCAAAGAATACTCTGAGCTCCTTACCTTTGTGAGAACTGCTGTGTGTTCTTCTCCACAACTAATATAGACAACTTTTTGTGTGCGTAAGAGTTTTACATGGCATGGAGACTCTCGATCTAGAATAAATTAAATATCAGAATATCACTACCATTTGACTTTGAGATGAAATACACACAACTATCTTGGCATGAATTTTGGATTCCTGGATTCCTGACACATGTTGTTTCCTGCCTGCATCTGTACTTGGATACCCAACAGACTTCTCAGTTTTAATTTACCAAAAACCTACCTCATGGTTTCCCTACACTCTCCAACCCTGCCCACTCTCCAGCTCACTTTACCACACACACATAGTTTTCCCCATTTCAGAAACAGTCATTTTGCCCCTCCAGCTGTTTCTTTATTTCAAACCACACATCCAGCAGTGAACAAAACCAACTGGCCTCCTCTTCAAAATACATTTAAAATCTGACTTTACTCCCACAACCTCCACGCTGGTCTTCCAGCTTCCCCCTTGACCCACTACAGCCAAAGCCAAAGTGGATCACACCTCTCCTCCAAACCCTCAGGGTCTTCCCCTCTCACTGAAAAAACCAGCTAAATCCTCACCCTGCCCCTCAGGGCCCTGCATAACTGGGTCTACACGACCTCTCTGACCTGCAGCTGTGCTACTCTTCCCCTTCTCTCCAACTACATCTCTTCCCACATGAGCGCCTTTGCACACCCGGTTCCCTCTGACAGAAATGTTTTTCACCCAGACATCTACATGTCCCATTTCCCACCTGATTTCCTACAGGTTCTGCTCAAACATTTTCTTATCAGAGGGGCCCTTTGTAACCACCTTATGTAAAGCAGGAAGCTGCACTCTCAAACCCTGTGTATTTACTGGTTTTGTTGCACCTCCACTCACTAGAATACAGTCTCCACTAAGACAAGGATGTTCTCTATTCTGTTCACTGTTGCTCCCTTAGTATCTCACATGGGGCTAGCACATAGTAGATCCTTAAGAAGCATGTGTTAAATGAATGTGCTTTTAAACTAAATACATACATATGAAGGGTTTACCTACCTTTTTCATCACTGAGCCCCAGCTGCCCTGCATTATTCATCCCCCAGCCAAAAACAGCTCCTGAGAGAGACAGGGCAAAGCTGTGAGCCCCTCCGGCAGCCACCTGAGCCAGTGGGATCCCCTCCAGGGACCTCACCCTCTGCGGGCTGGCTTGAGAGGGGAACTCCTTCCCTAAGCCAAGCTGCCCATGGCTGTTCTTTCCCCAGGTGAAGAACTGGCCATCTGAAATAACAGGATAACTGGTATTACCATAAAATGATACAAGCTCCACACACAAAAATAATCAAGTTATTAGGGTCATTTGCCAGTTGCCCCCCAACACCAAACCCACCCGAGAGCAAAGAACAGAGACACTTCATGCTGTCAGACTGCCAAAACCCAAACTCCCAGGTGATAACAGAGAGGTAAGCTGAGTCTTACTGCCCTTCAAAGGCTATTAAAATTTATACACAGAAAATATTAAATGTATAAGTAAATTCAATTTCACACAGGCCAATTACCAGGCTTAAGCAAGATCAACTAGTTCTGACCATACTAAGACTATGAGACCCAAGACTTCAGGAGGTCCAGCTATGACCACTTGGTCTGCTCTGCAGATAATCAAGCAGGACACAGAAGTGCAGATTTATTTAGGTTTCTCCAACTCCTTTTTCATTTATTTGGGAGCTTGATAGTGGAATGTAGCTTGAGAGTTGGCTGTCGCTAAGAAAAATCAATCTTCTCCATGCTCAGAACACCTAGGTATCGTCCTGCCCCCTGCTCATCTTCCCCTGTGAAAGTTGGAGCAGCAGTGATGACCACCTACTTCATCATCCACACCCTGAGAAAAGGATGAGCTATGCAAAGCCCATCTGAGAACTGTCACTGTCCAACAGCAATGCATAGACCCTAACCAGTAATTCAAAGTTTTGAGTTAGATAATATCACACAAAAAGACAAAGAGAAAGTTTTCAAAATTAACATAGCATTAGCATATGTTTAATGTTACTTTACCAGCCGCAAGAGCCAAGCAATGCCAGTTGCCACAGGAAACTTGTAATATTGTTTGCTGGTTCAGCTTTTGTATTAACCTAAAACAGAAAAGGCTTTCTTTTTCAGATAGATATTCACACACAAACACAATTATCAGAAATATTCCCAACTAAATAAAATATCAATAATAAATAACATCATCTTGCCTAAAAGTCTTTTTAAGGCTGGGCACAGTGGCTCACACCTGTAATCTCAGCACTTTGGGAGGCCGAGACGAACACCTGAGGTCAGGAGTTTGAGACCAGCCTGGCCAATATGGTGAAACCCCATCTCTACTAAAAATACCAAAAAAAAATAGCCAGGCATTGTGGCACATGCCTGTAATCCCAGCTACTCGGTAGGCTGAGGCAGGAAAATTGCTTAAACCTGGGAGGCAGAAGTTGCAGTGAGCCAAGATCGCACCACTGCACTCCAGCCTGAGCAACAAAGCGAGACTCTGTCCCCCGTCCCACCCCCTCAAAAAAAACTCTTTTTAAAATCAAATATATAATCTTACATGATATAATTCTATTAGGTCTTTCATCAGCCTCCTGTCTCTTAGGTAGTTACTGTTTAAAACAACAACAACAAAAAAACACTTTTGCATTTAGACCCATTGCCACAATCCTCCATTATTTCTCACCTTGTCTTCTTCAGTTCAGGGCCAAATGGAAAGAGCTACAGAAGAAAGATCCTAAGAATATGGTTGGTGTCTATGTGGCTTTCAAAATAACAGAAATGCCACCATCCAAAATAAGTGAAATGTCAATTTCACTTCTGGGTATATACATACAATATGGTACACACACACAACAGAATATTAATCAGCCTTAAAAGGGAAGGAAGGTCTGACACATGCTTTTAACATGGATGAACCTAGAGGACATTATGCTAAATGAAATGGGCCAGTCACAAAAAGCTGAAACTGTATGATTCCACTTATATGAAGTATCTATTGTAGTCAAATTCATAGAAATCAATTTTGCAAGATAAAAAAGTTCTAGAGGCCGGGCACGGTGGCTCATCACTGTAATCTCACCATTTTGGGAGGCCAAGGCGAAAGAATCGCTTGAAGCCAGGAATTCAAGATCAGCCTGGGCAACAAATCAAGACCCTGTTTCTACAGAAACTATCAAAAGCAGCTGGGTGCGGTGCCATGAGCCTGCATTCCTAGCTACTTGGAAGCCTGAGGTGGGAGGATCATCTGAGTCCAGGAGTTCGAGGCAGTGAGCTGTGATCACACCACCACACTCCAGCCTGGACTACAGACAGAGTAAGACCCTGTCTCAAAAAAAAAAAAAAAAGGTAAGAAAAAAGAAAGTTCTAGGGATTGGTTATACAACAACGTGAACATATTTAACACTATTGAGCTACACATTTAAAAATAGTTAAGATGGTAAATTTTATGTTATGTGTATTTTACCACAATTAAGAAAAATAATAAGAGCCATGCCTCCAAAACCCGAAATTCCTAGGATGGTAAAGAGAAGGGTCACATGATTTCTTTTCAAATCTTACTCCCCTGCTTGTTCATGTGAAAGAGAGAGAACAGCACCTATTTTAGAGTTGTGGCGAGAATTAAATGAAAAATTCCAGTTAAAGTGCTTGGCACTACCCAAGAAAGTTGGGCACCCTGGGAATACCTCCTGCTCTCTATTTTAATAGCTGACAAGTTGTCACGTTCATCTTCCCTAAGTGTATTGTGCCATGGAAACTAAGGGGTCAGATGGATACCCCTTGGAAGAGGGGTATCTTTGAAGATAGATATCCTCTGGGGGAGAGGACAGAGGATTATTTAGATCGACACTTAGATAATGCTTTTGTTCATGTTTTATTTTCTCAGATATAAAAATTTAAAATAGAGTTCACAAATACATTTAGTGTTTAGTACCAAATATAAATGAACTTTTTTTATTCTTATAACTGCAGATTCATGTGCAATTGTAAGAAATAATATAGAGAAATCCCTTATATACTTAGTCCAGTTTCCCCTAATTATAACATTTTGCAAAATTACGTATAATATTATACCCAGGATATTGAAGATATTAACATTAATACAATCTACCAATCACATTCATATTTCTCCAGTTTTACTTGTACTCATTTCTGGGTATTAGTTTTATCGTGTAAGTGTATCCACTCTGCCACAGTCATGATACCAAACAGTTCCAACACCATGAGAATTCCTCGTATTAAACTTTTATAACCACTCCTCCCCTTCCCCTGTTCCTAACCCCTGGCAGCCACTAATCTATCCTCCATTGAGAAAATGTTGTTATTTTTTAAATGCTATATAAATGAAATCGTACAGTAGGTAATTTTTGGGATTGGCTTTTTTCACTCAGACTAATTCCCTGGATATTCACTCAAGTTGTGTTAATCAATAGTTTATAGAACAGCACTATTTTCTAAAATTGAAAAATGCATTACTGCCTAAGAGACCAATGTTTCTCAGGTTGCTACATAGCAACAACCCTTTTTCCTATCAAGTTTACACTCAAATTCCCCATCACCATTACTCTTGTCACTATCAGTTGTAGAAAAGAAGCAGGTCAAAAGAACAAAGATAGATAATAGAGAAATTGTACCCTTGAGGTAGGGAAGAGGGGGTTCACATAGTGCAAGCACATACTGTATTTTACCTTCTTGTCTCCTTCCATCCTCCCCACAACTCTATAAGTAAGTAATTCCATTTTTAAGTTAGGAAACTGAGGCTTAGAAAAGTTAAACAACCTGCCCAAGGTCATTCACCTTAGAAGTAAAAGAGCCAGTATTAGAATCCAAGGCTTGTTTGACATCAAAGCTATGTTACTTTCCACAATACAAAGGTATAAATTAATGAATTTATTTCAGTTAACTTATAATAAAAAACTATATACAAAGTCTTGGAAGTCATCCATAATTTGAACATAACTAATGAATATTAAGCTACTACTGTAGCACAGATTACTTCATTTTTAAAAATGAAATGCCATTAAAAACCTTAATTGTATTTTGGTCATCAACAAATGAAATATTTTTGCCATTAATGTTATGAACATTTTCCCTAATATTACACACAACATAACATCTAGCACTTCTTTTTTCTTACTGCCACTCTTCCTCTCCCCACAAAATTAAATTAATTTTTGGAAGAAATGAATCTAAGACACTACCTGTCCTAAATCAGGAAATGAATCAAATCACTCTTACCTCCATGTTCTTATTTAACACAACCTTTGATTAAAGAGACAAAAATCTAAGAAGGGCAAGAAAGAAGAGGAAGAAGAATATGCTGTCCTTTAAAGGGGACAATAATTAGGCAGAGGAGGAGAGGCCACTTATTAAATTTGTGCTGAGCAATGTATGTGACAGGCACTCCTAGCAATGGTGATGCTAAAATAAATCATCCAATTATCCTGCCACTAATAGCTCACATCTTTGTAGTAAAAACAGATATTAAATCAACAATTACAAAGAATGTGTTCCACAGTAGTGGTATATGAAACATTTGTAGCATAAAGGAGTAAGAATTAAATAAAGGAAATAAAATGGCAGTTCTTTGATCATTAAGAACCTTCAACAAACTGAGACACCACCACTAAAAAGTCCATCTGAAAGTAACTACAATATTTGGGATGTTCTCTTAGTGGCAACTATTAGATACTTAGCTAAATCATCTAAGGTTCAGATTTAAGTAAATCTTTAAGAGACTCAAAACCTACTGTATTGATTCTTTTACATTAAAGAATCTATGTATATCTGGTATTTTAGCTGTTTGTAATGCTTAAGGTGATTTGGCCTATCATTAGAGTAACAGGTCAGCCTTGTGATTCTATTTTAAAGAACTTAATTGAGTAATTCAGACTTGCAATTTTCAGTCAAAAGCTAATAAGCCTACAATGTGAAAGATGACTTTTTTATTCAAACATTTATCAATTGCCAGGCGCTCAGCGAGCAACCAGGCTACTAGAATAAATAATGTACAGTTCCCAACTGACTCACATTTTTGAACCAGAGACGGACACTTCTATAAATAATTGCAACTTTTGTGACAAGTGTTTTAATAGTATAAGGCACAGGAGTGGCACAAAGGAAATAGCAATTAAATGAAGAAAACAGAAGAAAAACAAGGAGTCTAACAAATCAACAGCAGGAAATAGTATTTAAAACGACTGACATTTGAAAACCTTCTTACCTGGGCACTGCCACAGAATCCTCAGTAGTCATGAGTCCTAGCTGACCATCACTCCCTGCACCCCAAGAAAACAGCTGGCCTCGGTCACTGAGGGCCAGACTGTGGGACTCGCCACATGCCACATGAATGATATGCTGATCTGCCAAAGCTCCAATTTGTTCTGAAAGAGACAAATTGGAGGAAGAAAATGTACAACCCAGAAACAGGAATACTGCTGCCATTACACAGGATTATCTTCCTGGGCAGTTTTATTTTTTAACAAGAACCACTTAATCTGAATATTTATAGAGATTATAAATTTCACATATTTCTAAACTATCGATTTACATTT
Organism: Macaca thibetana thibetana; assembly: GCF_024542745.1. NCBI lineage: Eukaryota > Metazoa > Chordata > Mammalia > Primates > Cercopithecidae > Macaca > Macaca thibetana. Next base: position 100,300,265 of record NC_065582.1, read on the forward strand.
GGAGACCCTGGGTAACATACATAACTATAGTAGCACACACATCCCAGATGTTCCCTGAACCTATACAGCCATGAGCCTGGTGTTTCTCTATCCAAGCAGAAGCCTGTACTATTTGGAGATGTTCCATCCAAGAGGCCTAAATGTTGAGTGGAAATGAAACATATTCTGAAAACTAGCGGGAGTGAGCGAAACCCTGCCTGGAGCAATGAGACCCTCTCCCCCCACACACAAACACACCCAGAATTCTAAACAGCTTCTCCCCTCAGTTCTGGAACCCAGTCTTGTATGTATACAGTGAGGAAATAGAAGGATTTCTCTCTGGGAAAACTGGCCCAAAAGACAAGACCCACAGATAGTGACATTTGTGTGTTCCTCAATGAAATGTCCAGCTTCCCATCAGTCAACAAGAATCACCCACACACACACAGCTCCACTCACATTTTAGCACCTCACCCTTAAATGTAAAAGGCCAGACAAGGATCACCCTATGTGTGAGGAAAACTTAAACATGAAAAGCAAACAGCAACATAAACAGAAGGAAATGAACTCTGAAAAAACAGATCATGCAGGGAGCAAAGTTTCTTAAAAGTCTTTTGAGAAATCAAAGAAGATATTTCCACTCATGAACTAGAAAGAGAGTGCTATAAGAAAGCATTATTCAAAAAACAAACAAACAGAAATATCTTGGAAACCAAAAATGTGGTACCATAAATTAAAAAAAAAAAAAAGAAAAACCTTCAAAAGCAGGACTGAACGTTAGAAATGATGAAATTTTCTAGGAAATAGAAGAAAAAAGCAGAGAGAAAATCAGAAGGGGAAAAAAGATAAGAAATTAGAGGATTGTTTCAAGAGGTCGAATATTCAGAAAGAGAATGGAGAAATCACAAGATAAAAATATTTCAAAAAAAAAAAATCACAAGAAAATTTCACACTGAAAGGATCTATTAAGTGCCCAGAATAATGATCAACAAAATATCTACTGTAGAACTCTTCATCTTGAAATTTCAGAATAACAAGAAAGAGTCTAAAAGTTTCTAGAAAAGAACATGTTTATATACAATAGAACAGGGATCAGAATGGCATCATAATTCTCAGAAGCAACACCAAAAACTGTAAGACAATGGAGCGATGCCCTCACAGTTCTGAAGGAAAGTAACATTCAAGCAAGAATTCAATACCCAACCAACTGTGAATGAAATGTGAGGCAAGGGGAGCAAAAGGGAAGTTTTGGAGCATGTAAAGCTCTCAAAATATTTTACCTCCCATACTGGTTTTCTCAGAAAGCTACTGGAAGATATGCCTCCAAAACAAGAACTCAGGATTTAGGAACCAGGAATCTTACACAGACAGGAAGGAGGTGAGAAACCTTTCTAGACAGCTGTGTAGCATGCCTACAAAGCAAAGGTGGAGGGATGTCTCCAAGGTGAAAAAGAAAATACTATTAGAGCATTATGAGTTTTATAATTCTACCAGAGATAGAGAGGTTACTGTGGGAAAAAAAAAAGTAAAGTCATTAACTTCAGGAAAAACAAAATGATTTATGAGAAAGAAAAGTACTCATGGTACATGCAATCATAATAACCGAACAAAAATACTTTCCATAGTTAGTAATTGTCAAATTTTATTTAAAAGATTAACTATTTGGGGAAGGACGAGTGTCTGGTGGTGAAGAAGAGGAAAGGGTGGGTAGAGAATATAACAGAACTCTAATCTTTGCCAGTGTGAAGTTTCCAGATTATGTCCAATATTGAAAAAAAATCAAGAAATAATATTATAAGCATGTTATGTAGAAACATAAAAGTAAGCAGCAAAAAAAAAAAAAAAGCTAAAGAGTTGAAATTACAGGGAGTGAGATTCAAGATAAGGACAGGTGAGGCAGGGAACTGTTATTTAACCTAAACACAGTTTGCATAAATATATTCCTTCAAAACAATAACACTTTTTTAACTGAAAATATGCTCATGCCAGAGAAATTACCATAATAAACAGAAAGATTCTGTAATTCCTGTTGTTTCCATTGTCCATCTTCTTTAACTTCTGCTCACTATTTACTTCCCAACTCAGCCTTGCACCAGGCACAAAGAATAGTCCTATCTTTACCTTGCAAAAATGTAAGGAATGCTATCAAAGGAGCCCAGGTGGCTCAGACTCCACTCTAACCAAATTTCCACCTCATACCAATTCCAAGACTTGGAAGGCTTTTCTGTTCTCTAGACCTGGGACCTAGCCTGATGCCTTATTCATGACTGAGGCCTGTCTCTTGGTACCTAACCTTCTTGCTACCTTAACTGTCTGAAGGAGTTAGTATATAGCCTAACACAACACTAATAAGTTTCCCCACTATCCTGACACTGTGGCTCTGATCCGTCTGCCATTTTCTTTCCCTCGATCTCTCAATAGCATCCCTCTCTTGATCCTGTCTTTACTACAGCTGAGTAGCCTCAAAAGGGAACATCTGGATTCCAATGACCATTGACTCCCAGTCACGTCAATCTCTAGGCAAACCAATTCCTGTCCCATCACTCACCAACCCCACCTGGGCTCCTTTGATAGCATTCCTAACATTTTTGCAAGGTAAAGGACTATTCTTTGTGCCTGGTGCAAGGCTGAGCTGGGAAGTAAGTAGTGAGCAGAGGTTAAAGAAGATGGACAATGGGAACAACAGGAAATCCAGCTACCCTCACCACAACAATAAAACCTGTAGCCACAAAGGCAGAAATACTGTTCAGCAACCAAATGTTGATGGAGAACCAAACCACTGGTTACACAAGTCTAACTTATTCTATTTCTTCTAGCCAGAAAACTGTGCTCGTCTAATTCAGGCTGGAGATCCGTCACCGTGGAACTCTAATCCCTCTTCTAGAATCTACCCTCAGGTCAGCCCAGTGTGCTGATGAATGCCTCATTCACTCCTCTCTCTGAATACACCCCTGGCCCCACTTGGGAACATTCAGGCTGCAGTGCCCTCTGATTCATTTTCACATGCAGTCTCTTCTGATTCATTCCGTCAAGACTATACACTATATTTTGCAGATCATGATGGAACCTCAACCCACACATTAAAATAACTAAACACACTGAAGAAGCATTTGGTATTTCTTGAGGATAAAAGTATACTTTCTCTCTGAACCTTTCACAGCAACATTTTAAAGTTTTTAAAGTCTTTAGTAATGTTTTCAGTTCTGAACAAGTCATGGTAGGTAGGGCAGCACAGTGGCCAATGTGGAGCGCTGCTTACAGCAAGTCAGCAGTTCAGCTGGACTTGCATTATTAGGGTTAGTTCTACTTAGCTCTTGAGCCCATCATAATTTTTTAATGTTTTTTGAGTTAATGGTAAATTTGTCATTTAACCACCAAAAGATGGTAACTGAGAAGGATGATATGATTCTAGGGGGTAAACGGATGATGCAGATTCTTAAGCCTTGCAACAACCCTGTGAGGCAAGGGTACCACAGCTGTCCTCAGCTCAGAAAGAGGACGTAATTTGGCCAAGGCTCACAACTAATGATTGGTGGAATTGGGATGGACACCAGGTCTGTCTGACTTCAAAACCCATTATACTTAACTAAGCTATATTGTCTTTCCTCATGGAAAAGAATTACATAGATTTTAAATTGGTAAAAATAACCTATAAAGTGAATACCCTACTTATGGATAATGGAAAACTAACTTTTCCCTCATCATCTGTTCATATGAGAAACACATCCCGTGGCTTACAGTTAATAATATCAGCAGCTGGGTAGAAAGGACAGTAGTTCTCCCTTATCTGAGGTTTTGCTTTCCAGATTTTCAGTTACCTGCGATCAGTGCAGTGGAAATATATTAAGTGGAATTTTCCAGAAATAAGCAATTCATAAGTTTTAAACTGCATACCATTCTGAGTCCTGTGATGAAATCTCTCACTGTCCTGCTCTGCCTGGGACATGAATCATCCCTTTGTCCAGCATATCCATACTGTATATGCCCCCTGCCTGTTAGTCCCTTAGTAGCTGCCTCTGTTATCAGATTGCAAAAGCGTAGTATATATAGCTTTTGGTACTATCCAAGGTTTCAGGTATCTAGTGGGGGTCTTGAAACACAACCCCTGCAGATAAGGAGGGACTACTATATACAGTATATACAAAATTAGTGATTAAAAGTTGGCACTAAGTTTTTAACTAATAAAACTATAATAAAATAAATGTAAGCAGTTTGTAGTACAAAGAGGGTTAAACTTTCACCACTTAGATGTCTCCTTTCTGCTTTTCCCCAAATCGTCAACTCTACAATTATACTTTTCTTTAGTAGCAGAAAACAAGTCAGAGACACACTGCAGGAAACCCAGCTCTTCGCCCTACCATTCTACACATTCTAAGTCCTCACATTCACCGTAACTCTTGATTTCCTGTTAGCACTGAACTCTTACTCTCCTGCACATCTTTCCTCCTGCTGCTACACTCTGCTCTCCTGACTACTTTTTCTCCAAAGTACTATCAACCCAGTCTGTGGGGTCCGGCAGACTTTTACTGAAAGTCTGGGTGATGGAGATACACTGTATCTCGGCAAACCACTCAAAACAAAATATTATACATCCAAGTTCCTCTGCAGTTCCCAACACAGAAGATGGCCTGGTATCTAATTTTCATCCTAGAGTCTCCCCGCCTCCCACAATATGACTAAGCTCTTTCCCTCATTTTCTTTCTGTATCTGAAAGGTCTTTTTCCAAAGCCATATTCCAATTTCTTTCTTAATTAATTACTTTGGTCTAAACATTTTGGGGTATCTGGACTATTTCCATAAGAGGTATTCTATCTTGCTTCTGAGCCAAAGCACTGAAACCAGAGTCTGCTTTAAAAAAATTTTAATTATCATAGAATAAACTTGACCTTTTTTTGGTGTATAAGTCTATGAATTCAAACACATGTAACTACCACCACAATCAAGATACAGAACAGTCCCATCACCCCAAAAATGGTCTTCATGCTATTCCTTATAGTCACACCCTCTCCTCATCCTTAACGCCTGACAACCAACAATCTGTTTTCTCTCACTATAGTTTTGGGTTTTTTATACAGTCATGTAAATGGAATCATATAGTGTCTAACCCTTTGAAACTGGATTGTTTTACTCATAATGCCTCTGAGATTCAACTAAGTGGTTGCATGTATCAACAGTTTGTTCCTTTTACTGGTGAGGAGTATTCCACTGTATAATGGATGAACTACAGAGCACTGTTCCCAGGTTTTAGTGATTATAAATAGAGATGCAATGAACATCATATACAGCTTATAATATGACAGTAAGTTTTCCTAACACTGGAGTAAACACCCAGGTATGAGATTGCTAGATCATGTGGTAAATATATGTTTATTTAAAAAAAAAAAACCCTGCCAAATCATTTTCCAGAAAGGCTGCACCATTTTGCATTAACACCAGCAATTAATGAGAGTTCCAGTTGCTCTGCATCATTGTCAACACTTGCTAGTATCAGTACTTAATTTTACCCATTCTAACAAGTATAATGATATTTCATCATGGTTTTAATTTGCATTTCCCTTGTGGCTAAAGATGTCAAACATATTTTCATGTGCTTATTTGCCATTTATCCTTTTTGGATAAATGTCTGTTAGAAGTTCTTGCCAATTTTTAAAATTAAATGTTTATTTCACTATTGTTGAGTTGTTTTTAAATAAATTCTGGATACAAATCCTTTGTCAGATACATGATTTGCAAATAATTTCTCCCAGCCTGTAGACTGTCTTTTCATTCTCTTAACACGCTCACAGATGAGTCTACTTTAACAACTTTTTCCTTTATGGATTATGTTTTTGGTGTCATGTCTAAGAACTCTCTGCCTAATCTCAGGTTATGAAGAATTTCTCCTCTGCTTTCTTCAGAAAGCTTTATTGTCTCACATTTTACATTGAGATCTGTGATTCATTTTGAGTTGTTTTAAAAAGGTATGAGATTCAGATCAAGGTTCTTTTTTTTTTTTTAAGATATAAATCTCCAAGTGTTCCACTACCCTTTGCTAAAAACAACTAACAAAATCCTTTCTATATGGAATCTCTTTTACATTTCTATCAAAAGTCAATTAACGGTATTTGTGTGGATATATTTCTGGGCTTTATTCTGTTCCACTGGACTGCGTCTACACCTCCAGTACCACATATCCTGGATTACTATACCTCTATAGTAAGTCTTAAAATCAGACAATTCCTTCAACTTTATTCTTATTTTTCAAAATTGCTTCAGGTATTCTAGATCCTTTACCTTCCCATACAAGCCTTATAATTGGCTTGTCTATATCTACAAAAAAAAAAAAAGAATACTACTGAATTTTAGCTGAAATTGTGTTAAATCTATAAGTCAACTTGAGAAGAACTGAAATATTTACTATAATTCGTTAAAGGTCTTAATCCATGAACACAAGACGTCTCTCCAGTTACAGAGGTCTTTGATTTCTTCTACCAGACTTTTGTAGTTTTCAGTATATAGATCTTATATATGTTTTGTTACAGTTATGCCTAAGTATTTTATTTGTTTGGAACAATTATAAATTGTATTTTTTATTCCAGTTTCCAATTACATATTGTTAATATATAGAAATAGTTGACTTTTGTGTACTGACCTTGAATCATACAAATTTAACGAATGGTTTTTTAATTTTCAATATAGACATTGCAATTTTTAATAGAAATAATTTTTTTTTCTGAGAATAGAGACAGGTTTTTTCTTCCTTCCCAATTTGTTTGCTTCCCCCCATCACCACCCCCCTCCTTATTCTTTCCTTATTACACTGGCTAGAACTTCTAGTATGATGTTAAATAGCAGTAGTGAGAGTGGACATCCTTGCCATGTTCAATGGTCTGAATGTTTGAATCCCCCAAAACGTATGCTGAAATCACCCCCAAGGTGATAGTGCTAGGTAGTGCAGCCTTTTCGGAAGTGACAAGGTCATGAGGGCAAAGCCCTCATGGTTGAGATTAGTGTCCTTATAAAAGAGACGATAGAGGGCTAGCTAGCCCCTTTCACTATATGAGGATAGAGCTAAAAAGGTGCCATCTATGAGGATGACAGTGCTCAGCAGACACAAAATCGGTTGGCACATTGGCCTTGAACTTTCCAGCCTCCAGAACTGTAAGAATACATGTTTGTTCTTTATAAGCCAACAAGTTTGTGGTATTTTTGTTATAGCACCCCAAATGAACTGAAAGAATGCAATCTTTCAACACTGTTTGACATAGCTATAAGATTTGCTGGTAGATGTCCTTCATCAGACATAACCATGTGAGTTTCTTCTTTAGATTGTTTTTCCTATTGTTTAAAGGAGATTTTATTTAATCAGTGTTATTTCTTATTTAAATGCTTGATAACATTTGGCAGAGAAACCATGTGAGTCTACAGATTTTTTTTTTTTTTTTTTTTTGAGACAGAGTCTCACTCTGTTGCCCAGGCTGGAGTGCAGTGGTGTGATCTCGACTCACTGCAACCTCCACCTCCTGGGTTCAAGCAATTCTCCTGCCTCAGCCTCCCGAGTAGCGAGATTACAGGCATGCACCACCATGCCCAAGTTAATTTTTTGTATTTTTAGTACAGATAGAGTTTCACTAAAAATACAATATGTTGGCCAGCCTGGTCTTGAACTCCTGGCCTCAAGTGACCTGCCCACCTCGGCCTCCCAAAGTGCTGGGATTACAGGCATGAGCACTGTGCCCAGCCAAGGGGAACTTCTTTTTAAGGCTTTAAACCATGAATTCCATTCTTTATAGTTATAGATAACCTATTTAGACTATCTATTGTATGTTGGGTGAGTTTTTGATAGTTTGTGGTTTTGGAAGAATTGTCCATTTGATCCAAGCTGTTAAATTTATATTGAGAGAATGTTGTCAGGTTCCATTACAAAGCTTTTAATGTCTGCAGGGCCTGCAGGGTAATAATATCCTCTGTTTCACTGATACTGGTAACTTACCAGTTAAAATTTTCTTTTTTTCTCTTTGACCTTCTTGCTAAAGGTTTATCATTTTATTGAGCCTTTCAAAGAGCTAGCTTTTGGTTCCATTGATTTTCTCTATTGTTCTTCTATTTTCAATAACACTGATTTCTACTTTCATCGTTATAATTTTTCCTTGTACTTACCTTTCGTTTATTATGCTCTTAATATTTTTCTCACTTCATAACTGAAGGCTTAAATTATTGATTAAATACTTTTATTTATAAATAAGCTTTTAGCACCATAAAGTTCTCTCTAAGCACTGCTTTAAGCTATATCCCACAAATTTTGATACACCATATTTTCATTTTCGTTCAGTTCAAAATATTTTCAAATTTCCCTTGAGACTTCCTTTTTGACCCATTGATTATTTATAAGGCTGCTGCTTAACTTTAATCTAAGAGTTTGAAGACTTTTCTGCTATTTTTCTGTTATTAATTTCTAGTTGAATTACAGCATAGTGAGAGAACATACATTTAATTATTGCATTCCTTTAAATTTTGTTCAGGTTTGTGTTATGACTCAAAATATGGTCCATCTTGGTGAATGTTCTATAGGCAGTTGAAAAAAGTGTGTATTCTGCTGTTGGATAGAATGTTCGATAAGTATCAATCATATCTAGTCCATTTGATGGTGCACTTCTATATCCTTGCTGATGTTCTATCTATTAGTTCTATTTATTACCAAAAAAAAGAGTAAAAAGCCTCCAAATATAATTTTAGATTTGTCTATTTTTCCTTTTATTTCTGTAAGTCTTTATTTCAACTATTTTGAAGCTCAGTTGTTAGGTATACACACATTTGGGATTCCTATGTTTTCTTGGTGAACTGACCTTATTTACTTATTTTTTTCCTTTAAGTTCCAGGATACATGTGCAGAACGGGCAGGTTTGTTACACAGGTATACATGTGCCATGGTGGTTTGCTGCACCTATCAACCCATCACTTGTTTTAAGCCCCACATGTATTACCTATTTGTCCTGATGCTCTCCCTCCCCTCACTCCCCACCAAAAGGCCCCAGTGTGTGTTGTTCCCCTCCCTGTGTCCATGTGTTCTCATTGTTCAACTCCCACTTAGGAGTGAGAACATGTGGTGTTTGATTATCTGTTCCTGTGTTAGTTTGCTGAGAATGATGGCTTCCAGCTTCATCAATGTCCTAGCAAAGGACATGATCTCATTCTTTTTTACGGCTGCATAGGATTCCATGGTGTATATGCACCACATTTTCTTTTTCCAGTCTATCATTGATGCACATTTGGGTTGGTTCCATGTCTTTGCTGTTGTAAATAGTGCTGCAATAAACATACGTGTGTGTCTGTCTTTATAGTAAAATGATTTGTATTCCTTTGGTATATACCCAGTAATGGAATTGCTGGGTCAAATGATATTTCTGGTTCTAGATCCTTGAGAAATCACTACACTATCTTCCACAATAATTGAACTAATTTACACTCCCACCAACAGTGTAAAAGCATTTCTATTTCTCTGCAGCCGCGCCAGCATCTATTGCTTCTCAACTTTTTAGTAATCGCCATTCTGACTGGCGTGAGATGGTATCTCATCGTGGTTTTGATCTGCATTTCTCTGATGATCAGCGATGTTGAGCTTTTTTTAATATGTTTGTTGGCTGCATAAATATCTTCCTTATTAAATTGTCTGTTCATATCCTTTGCCCACTTTTTGATGGGGTTGTTTTTTCTTGTAAATTTGTTTAAGTTCCTTGTAGATTCTGGATATTATACCTTTGTCAGATGAGTAGACTGCAAATATTTTCTTCCATTTTGTAGGTTGCCTGTTCACTCATGACTTTCTTTTGCTGTACAGAAGCTCTTTAGTTTAATTAGATCCCATTTGTCAATTTTGGCTTTTGTTGCAATTGCTTTTGGCATTTTTGTCATGAAGTCCTTCCCCATGCCTATATCCTGAATGGTACTGCCTGGGTTTTCTTCTAGTGTTTTTATGGTTTGGGGTTATACATTTAAGTCTTTAATTCATCTTGAGTTAATTTTTGTATAAGGTGTAGGGAAGGGGTCCAGTTTCAGTTTACTGTATATGCTAGCCAGTTTTCCCAGCACCATTTATTAAATAGAAAATCCTTTCCCCATTGCTTGTTTTTGTCAGGTTTGTCAAAGATCATATGGTTGTAGATGTGTGGTGTTATTTCTGAGGTCGTTATTCTGTTCCATCGGTCTATAAGTCTGTTTTGGTACTAGTACCATGCTGTTTTGGTTACTGTAGCCTGGTAGTATAGTTTGAAGTCAGGTAGCATGATGCCTCCAGCTTTGTTCTTTCTGCTTAGGATTGCCTTGACTATGTGGGCTCTCTTTTGGTTCCATATGGATTTTAAAGTAGTTTTTCTAAATCTGTAAAGAATTTTAATGATAGTTTGATGGGAATAGCACTGAATCTATAAATTACTTTGGGCAGTATGACCATTTTCATGATACTGATTCTTCCTATCCATAAGGATGGAATGTTTTCCATTTGTTTGTGTTCTCTCTTATTTCCTAGAGAAGTGGTTTGTAGTTCTCCTTGAAGAGGTCCTTTATGTCCCTTGTTAGCTGTATTCCTAGGTATTTTATTCTTTTTGTAACAACTGTGAATGGGAGTTCATTCATTATTTGGCTCTCTGCTTTTCCACTGCTGTTGTATAGGAATGCTTGTGATTTTTGCACATTGATTTTGTACCCTGAGACTTTGCCCAAGTTGCTTATCGGTTTAAGGAGTTTTTGGGTTGAGATGATGGGGTTTTCTAAATATAGTATCATGTCGTCTGCAAACAAAGACAATTTGACTTCCTCTCTTCTTATTTGAATACGCTTTATTTCTTTCTCTTGATTGATTGCCCTGACCAGAACTTCCAATACTATGTTAAATAGGAGTGGTGAAAGACGGCATCCTTATCTTGTGCCAGTTTTCAAAGGGAATGCTTCCAGCTTCTGCCCATTCAGTATGATACTAGCTGTGGGTTTGTGATAAATAGCTCTTATTATTTTGAGATATGTTCCATCAATATCTAGTTTATTGAGAGTTTTTAACATGAAGGGATGTTGAATTTTATCAAAGGCTTTTTCTGCATCTATTGAGATAATCGTGTGGTTTTATCATTGGTTCTGTTTATGTGATGGATTACATTTATTGATTTGCATATGGTGAACCAGCCTTGCATCCCAGGATGAAGCCGACTTGATCGTGGTGGCTAAGCTTTTTGATGTGCTGCTGGATTCGGTTTGCCATGATTTTATTGAGAATTTTCACATTGATGTTCATCAGGGATACGGGCCTGAAATTTTCTTTATTTGTTGTGTCTCTGCCAGGTTTTGGTATCAGGATGATGCTAGCCTCATAAAATTAGTTAGGGAGGAGTCCCTCCTTTTCAATTGTTTAGAACAGCTTCTGAAGGAATGATACCAGCTCCTCTTTGTACCTCTGGTAGAATTCAGCTATGAATCTCTCTGGTCTTGGACTTTCTTTGGTTAGTAGGGTATTTATTACTGATTCAATTTCAGAACTTGTTATTGGTCTATTCAGGGATTCAACTTCTTCCTGCTTTAGTCTTGGGAGGGTGTATGCATCCAGGAATCTGTCCATTTCTTCTAGATTTTCTAGTTTATTTGCAGAGGTGTTAACAGTATTCTCTGATAGTAGTTTGTATTTCTGTGGGATCAGTGCTGATATCTCCTTTATCATTTTTAGTGTCTATTTGATTCTTCTCTCCTTTCTTCTTTATTAGTCTAGCTAGTGGTCAATTTTATTAATTTTTTCAAAAAACTAGCTCCTGGATTCAGTGACTTTTTTGAAGGGTTTTTCAAGTCTCTATCTCCTTCAGTTCTGCTCTGATCTTAGTTATTTCTTGTCTCCTGCTAGCTTTTGGATTTGTTTGCTCTTGCTTCTCTAGCTCTTTTGGTTGTGATGTTAGGGTGTTGACTTGAGATCTTTCTAGCTTTCTATTTAGTGCTATAAATTTCCCTCTTAACACTGCCTTCTTTACCTGTATCCCAGAGATTTTGGTACATTGCTTCTTTGTTCTCATTGATTTCAAATAACTTCTTGATTTCTGCCTTAATTTCATTATTTACCCAGGAGTCATTCAGGAGCAGGTTGCTCAATTTCCATATAGTTGTGTGGCTTTTTGTTTGTTTGTTTTTGAGATGGCGTCTTGCTCTGTCGCCCAGGCTGGAGTGCAGTGGTGCAATCTCGGCTCACTGCAATCTCTGCCTCCCAGGTTCAAGCAATTCTCCTGCCTCAGCCTCCTGAGTAGCTGGGACTACAGGCACACACAGCCACACCTGGCTAATTTTTGTATTTGAGTAGAGACGGGGTTTCGCTGTGTTGCCCAGGCTGGTCACGAACTCCTGAGCTCAGGCAATCCACCCACCTTGGCCTCACAAAGTGCTGGGATTACAGGCGTGAGCCACTGCACCTGGCCAGTTGTGTGGTTTTGAGTGAGTTTCTTAATTCTAATTTCTAATTTGATTGCACTGTGGTCTGACAGACTGTTAGGATTTCAGTTATTTTGCATTTGCTGAGGTGTGTTTTACTTCCAATTATGTGGTCGATTTTAGAGTAAGTGCCATGTGGCACTGAGAAGAATGTATACTATGTTGTTTTGGGGTGGAGAGTTCTGTAGATCTCTATTAGGTCCACTTGATCCAGAGCTCAGTTCAAGTCCTGAATACCCTTGTTAATTTTCTGTCTCATTGATCTAACATTGACAGTAGGGTGTTAAATTCTCCCACTATTACTGTGTGGGAGTCTAAGTCTCTTTGTAGGTCTCTAAGAACTTGTTTTATGAATCTGGGTGCTTTCATACTGGGTGCATATATCTTCTTGTTGAACTGATCCCTTTACCATTATGTAATGCCCTTTGTCGTTTTTGATCTTGGTTGGTTCAAAGTCTGTTCTGTCAGAGACTAGGATTGCAACCCCTGCTTTTTTCCACTTTCCATTTGCTGGATATGTTTTCTTTCTTCCTTTTATTTTGAGCCTATGTGTGTCTTTGCACATGAGATGGGTCTCTTGAATACAGCATACCAATGGGTCTTGACTCTATCCAATTTGCCAGTCTATGTCTTTTAATTGGGGCATTTAGCCCATTTACATTTAAGGTTAATATTGTTATGTGTGAATTTGATCCTGTCACCATGATGGCAGCTGGTTATTTTGCACACTAATTGATGCCATTTCTTCATAGTGTCATTAGTCTTTATATTTTCATGTGCTTTGCAGTGGCTGGTACTAGATTTTCCTTTCCACATTTAGTGCTTCCTTCAGGAGCTCTTGTAAGGCAGGCCTGGTGGTGATGAATTCCCTCAGCATTTGCTTATCTGAAAAGGATTTTATTTCTCCTTAGCTTATGAATCTTAATTTGGCCAGATATGAAATTCTGGGTTGAAAACTGTTTTCTTTAAAAATTTTGAATATTGACCCCCACTCTCTTCTGGCTCTGCTTAGAGGTCTGCTGTTAGTCTAGTGGGCTTCCCTTTGTAGGTGATGTGGCCTTTCTCACTGGCTGCCCTTAACATTTTTTCCTTCATTTTGACCTTGGTGAATCTGATGATTACATGTCCTGGAGTTGATCTTCTCATAGAGTATCTTAGTGGAGTTCTCTATATTTCCTAATTTGAATGTTGTTCTGTCTTGCTAGGTTAGGAAAGTTCTCCTGGATAATATCCTGAAGTGTGTTTTCCAACTTGGTTCCATTCCCCCTGTCTCTTTCAGGTACTCCAACCAGTCTTAGGTTCGGTCTTTTTACATATGCCATATTTCTTGGAGGTTTTGTTCATTCCTTTTCATTCTTTTTTCTCTAATCTTGTCTGCCTGCCTTATTTCAGCAAGAGAGTCTTCCATCTCTGATATTCTTTCTTCTGCTTGACCCAGTCTGCTACTGATACTTGTGTATGCTTATGAAGTTCTCGCACTGCATTTTTCAGCTCCATCAGGTCATTTATGTTCCTCTTTAAACCGGCTATTCTAGTTAGCAACTCTCTAATCTTTTATCAAGGTTCTTAGTTTCTTTGCATTGGGTTAGAACATGCTTCTTTACCTCAGCAAAGTTTGTTGTTACCCACCTTCTGAAGCCTATTTTTGTCAATTCATCCATCTCACCCTCCGTACAGTTCCACACCCTTGCTGGAGAGGTGTTGTGATCATTTAGAGAAGAGGCACTCTGCCTTTTGGGTTTTCAGCATTTTTTCATTGATTCTTTCTCATCCTCATGAGTTTATCTAGTTTTGATCTTTGAGCCTGCTGACCCTTGGATGAGGCTTTTGTGGGGACATTTTTGTTGAAGCTGTTGTTGCTGCTTTCTGTTTGTTGGTTTTTCTTTCAATAGTCAGATCCCTCCTCTGCAGGGCTGCTGCGGTTTGCTGGGAGTTCACTTCAGGCCCTATTCATCTGGTTCACTCCCGCATCTGGAAATGTTACTTGAGGAGACTAGAGAAGAGCGGAGATGCGTGCCTGCTCCTTCCTCTGGGATCTCTGACCTCGAGGGGCACTGACCTGATGCCAGTAGGGATGCTCCTGTATAGGATGTCTGACAACCCCTGTGGTGGGGGGTGGGGTCTCACCCAGTTGGGTGGCACTGGAAGCAGGGCGCATTTAACAAAGCACTTTGGCTATCCCTTGGTGGAGAGGGTGTGCTGTGCTGGGGGAAAACTCACTCATCTGGGCTACCCAGATTCCTCAGGGCTCGCAGGAGGAAAGACTAAGTCTGCTGGTCCACAGAGACTACGGCCACCCTTCCCGCTAGGGGTTCAGGCCCAGGGAGATCAGAGTTCTGTCCCTTAGCCCCTGGTTGGAGATGGAGTTCCTGCAAGAAGTCTCTGAAGCTGCAGTGTTGGCTGCTGCCTCTCTGGCAAGGAGTTCAGGTGGCTTAGACAGCAGGCAGCCACAGCAGTGGTGATGGCTGCCCCTTCCCCTGGGGATTTGGATAGCTTAGGCCAATTCTAGCCCAGTGAGAATCTGCACAGCTCAGTGGTTTTTGACCCAAGGCCCCAGTGGCATGGGCTCACAAGTGGGATCTCCTGATCTGTGGGTCGCTCAGTTCCGTGGAAAAAGCACAGTTTCCAAGGCTGGGTAGCACACTCACTAACCACCTGGGTAGCACACTCACTAACGGTTGCCAGTGCAGGATTGATACACTGTTTTGGATCTTTTCCATGGGAGCCTCCAATCGCTGCTGCTTCTAGTCAACCATCTTGGCCCCGTCCCCCTTGAATTGACCATTTAATCATTATGTAACATTTCTCTGTATTCCTGGTCATTTTCTTTGCCTGCCTTAAGCTTTACTCACTAAACGTTAATTCTGATTAACATTTGCATAATATATGTTTTGTATTCTTTTACTTTTAATAATCTTCCTATATCGTTATTTTTGAAGTCAATTTCTTATGCACAGTAATTTGCTGGGGTTTTTTAGAGTCTTAATAGGATAATCTCTGTATTTGAGTTGTTTAGTTTAGACTATTTCTATTCAATATAATCATTGCTATATTTGGATTTTTACCTACTTTGTTATTGTTTTATTTCCTATTTCTCACTGATCTACTTCCTCTCTCTTGCCTTCTTTTGTGTTAAATAATTTTAGTATTCCATTTTAATGTATCTATTGTTTTCTACTATATTACTTTGTATAGTTTTTTAAGTGATTGTTCCAGGAATTACAATATCAATAATTATCTTTTCAGAGCTTACTTAGAATCAGCATTTTACAACGCAAAATATATTACAAAGAAGAAACTCTACCATCATATAGGTTACTTTACCATCCCTCCTTTAAGTTACAGTAATCTTAAATATGCTTTGAACTATAAAATATACTTTAAAGAACTCAAGAGTCTATTATATTCCCAGATAAATCTGCTATTTCTGTTGCTCTTCTTCATTCCTGATGTGCCACTATTCCTTCTGATATCATTTCCCTTCTGTCTGAAAAACTTCCTTTTGTTATTATTTAGTACAGGCCTGCTAGGTGAATTCTCTGACTTTTCCTTCACCTAAAACTGCCTTTGTTTCACCTTCATTTATAAAGGCTATTTTTGCTGGATACAGAATTCTAAGTTTGCAATTATCTTCTTTCTATGTTCTGCTATGCCACTTCCTTATGGCCTCCAGGGTTTCTGGTGTGAAATCCACAGTCTTCTGAATTATTGTTTCCTTATATGTAATGTGTTTTTTTCTCTGGGCTTTCAAGTATTTTCTTTGTCTTAATTTTTAGAAGTTTGATTATGATGTGTCTGAATGCAGGTTTCTTTGGGTTTGTTTTGCTTGGGTTCACTAAGCTTCTAGAATTTGTAGGTTTATGTCTTCTGCCAACTTGGAAACTTTCCATTTTATTATTTTTGCACTACATCCTTTGTCCTCTCCAGCTGGGACTCTAAAGACATGAATATTAGACTTTTTGTTCTTGTTCCACAGGTCCCTGAAACTCTGTTCATTTGTTTTCCCATTCTTATTATCTCTGTCATTCAGACTGCATAAATTCTACTGATCTATCTTCAACTTCATTGATTCTTTCCTCTGCCAGCTCTGTTCTGCTATTGAGGCCAAGCAGTGAACTTCTCATTTTAGTTATGGTATTTGGTTCTTCTTCACATCATCTATTTCTTGCCTGAGAACTTTGTTTCTCCATTTGTTTCACAAGTATTTGGGCAAGCTTGTTCAAATATTTGTATACTAGATGCTTTAAAGTTTGTCAGATAATTCCAACATCTAGATTATCCCACATTGGCATCCATTGTCTCTTCCCATGCAAGTTGAAATTTTCCTGGTTTTTCCTATGCTGAGTAATTTTGGATTGTACCATGAACATTTTGGATATTACATTACAAGATTCTGGGTCTTCTGGGGAATGTTAACAATTTTTAGTTTTCAAAAGCTTTACACTGCTTTTCAGATGTGTGCCCTGTGTACACACCACAGAGCGGCCAGTCTGAATGGTTATCCATCTCTTAGTTCAGCTCTCAAGATCATTTATATGCTAAGTAGAGTAATTCCACGCAGGCAGAACACAGAGGTGAGCCAAAGAGTTCATGGATAACCATATGGAGTTGCTTTCATGGGCTCTCTGTGATCTCCCAAATACTTCCACGTTTCTTGGGGTTCCTTTTTAGTCCTCTAGCCTAGGGATTTTTGCAGCTGCACCTGCCTCTAGGGCCAAATGGCAGGAGGATAAGAGGGGAAAAAGTGGTAAACTCACTGCCAGCTTAGTGGTGCTTCAAATTCTGATCTTCTTTCCCAATCTGCCTGCCACTGTTTGTTTTTCAGAGTTATTAAATAGTCGCTCCAGGCATTCTGTCCGGGTTTTATAGTTGCATACAGTCGAAGACAGGAAGGCATGTACTTATCCATCCTTCCCAGAACTAGAAACTCAGGACCAGATTTTTAAAATAAGACTTTTTTCTCCCTGCTTTGTGTCCTTTTAAATATCAGAGAAAGTCCAAAATCTGTCTTTGTTCAATATGGCTAAATGAAAAAATAAAATGCACAGCTCTCCCATGAATGTTTCAAAAACTGAATATGAGTTTAATCTTTCTAAATAGTAAAGGGCTAGATTCCTGGAAGTGGAAAGCATCCATGGGCATCTAATGTTTCATTTAAGTTATCTGAACATATCAAACACTCACTTGCTTAATACCAAGTATTACTGACCAACTTTAAACAATCATTAAGCCAAATCTTTCCAACCAAAAAATCAGAGAGAAAGATTCGTTATGATAAGACTTTAGAGTAGTATTTCTTTTTTTTTTTTTTTTTTTTTTTTTTCTCTTTTTTTTTTTTTTGAGACAGAGTCTTACTCTGTCACCCAGGCCCTGGAGTGCAGTGGCACAATCTCGGCTCACAGTAACCTCTGCCTCCTGGGTTCAAGCGATTCTCCTGCCTCAGCCTCTCAAGTAGCTGGGACTACAGGCACGCACTGCAACGCCTGACTAATTTTTGTATTTTTAGTAGAGGTGGGGTTTCACCATGTTGGCCAGGCTCATCTCGAACTGACCTCAAGTGATCTGCCTGCCTCAGCTTCCCAAAGTGCTGGGATTACTGTAGCCACCACACCTGGCCCAGAGTAGTATTTCTCAGTTCAGAGACAGGTGACTTTAACCTTGGCCCTTAATGTATACACACAAAACTCCAAAACAAATTACTGTGAAAAATGTTAGAGTATATTTTCTTCTTAAAGCCATAAATCTAAATTTACTATGCATGCTTTCAGATGCAATAAGCTAGATATACTGACAAAGTCAATAATAACATATGGAGCCCTGTCACAGGGAATGGGAGGGGAGAAGACTTTGTAGTTTTGAGTCACTAGCATTCCACTAGTGGGAATAAGATCAGCTGCTGTGACTCAGTTATTTTCAGGAACTCAGAATTGCCAACCATGGCATAATCTAATGCTTTAAAGAGATTTTTAATAAAGAATAAAAATTAGAAAACCACATATGGGTTCTGATAGAGGAAATCGTAAAAACAGAGAGGTCCCCTGCAATGGTGCTACAGTAGTATATATAATTTTGTTATAGTTAAATGCATAAATCCTCCAGGTAATAATTTAAGACTCCTCTAAGAGGACTGAAATCATAAATCTTAGGTGCAAAATACTAATAGTCCCTTTGAAGTCCAGCTCACATGCTATCATGAATGCTTTATCCTTCACAGATCTTTCCTTTTTTTTTTTTTTTTTTTTTTTTCTGAGACAGAGTCTAGCTCTGTCGCCCAGGCTGGAGTGCAGTGGCCAGATCTCAGCTCACTGCAAGCTCCGCCTCCCGGGTTTACGCCATTCTCCTGGCTCAGCCTCCCGAGTAGCTGGGACTACAGGCGCCGCCACCTCGCCCGGCTAGTTTTTTGTATTTTTTAGTAGAGACGGGGTTTCACCGTGCTAACCAGGATGGTCTCGATCTGCTGACCTTGTGATCCGCCCGTCTCGGCCTCCCAAAGTGCTGGGATTACAGGCTTGAGCCACCGCGCCCGGCCGTAGATCTTTCCTTTTCTGTAAAACTACAGCACCAGCTTCTGTACAACCACAGCCTGCTTGGGTACATACAAGAACTAGAGTGTAAGCTCCAGGAAGGCAGTTTCATATACCCTAATGCAAGCGTATAACATTAAAGAAACACCAGAAAACACCTGTTGACTATAAAATATCTGTAATAATCAAAATCAGAATCAAAATAGTCAGGCTTTAAAATCTCTTAAATGACTACCAAAAAAGTCACAGACAAATTCCAGTGCTATAATTCATATCAAAGGAGGGGGGAACACAAACTGTTTAATTTTTAAATCACTGGGGAAGCTCACAGACATTTCAAAGCATCATCACTCTTTACGGGAGAAATGGAGAATAATGGATAAACTAAAACATTTTCCAAGGGTACAATATCAGAGAAGTAACAGAAACAAGACAGGTCCATTTAGAAAATAAATTAATCTGTGCTAGATCCACTAACATAAACAGAAGATTTATTCTCACTCAGAATAAAAATCTACCCCTCCCAATTTTCACCACATGCTATACTTAGCCACTTGTACTATTCTGCCTACTTAGAGCTCAAATATTTTAACTTTGGCCTCCTTGGAAGGCAGTCAATACCCATAGACTGACCTAAAAAAGAATAAAAAGCTCTCTATACTAAGTCACAAAATACACACCGAGAAGCTGACATAGTTTAACTGTAAAATCATAACAAAACACTTACCACTCCAATTCTTTACAAAAAGAGGCTATGTAAAAAATCTCTATATTTGACTTTGCATTTAAACTGTTGGTAACAAATATAAAAATTGTCCTTGATTAAATCAAAATATATAGAGATGAGTTTATTAGCCTTTCAAAAAAATAAAGAACTGGAAATTAAAGTTATAATACAAATCCAATCTATTTCTCCCAAAAAAGTTACACCCAATATTAGCATAGTATCTATCAGTACAAACTTTAAGGCTGGCATTTTTATAACATATCACCAGCCTTAGAATTTTGAATGTCCTTTGATCCAGCAGTTGTATTTCTACAAATATATCTTAAAGAAATAATGTACATGCATTGTTATTAACAGGAAAAAAATTAGAAACTACGATTATATCCTATAAAATGAAATATATAGTCATTAAAAAGGTTGACACCGATCAGTATGAATATGACCATCACAGAAAAATAATTATGAGATAGTAAGTGGAAAAGTAGGTTATAAAGTGGTATTTTCTCATATGACCTCATTTTTAAAATTACATTACTGTTTAAAAAAATACTGGAAAGATACAAACCAAAGTAATACCAATGTTGTTTTTGCTCAGGGTGGTAGAATTAAAGAGAATTTTTTATTTGCTTATTTTAGTTTACAGGTATTTAAATTGTGAGTAATAAACATGTATGTATTACTTTTGTAATATGGAATTACTTTTAAGTTTTGTTTTTGTTTTTTGTTTTGTTTTGTTTTGTTTTTGAGGCAGAGTCTCACTCTGTTGCCGAGACTGGAGTACAGTGGCGCAATCTCAGCTCACTGCAACCTCTACCTCCCAGGTTCAAGCGAGTCTCGTGCCTCAGTACCCCAAGTGTTGGGATTACTGGCACATGCCACCATGTGGCTAATTTTCATATTTTTAGTAAAGACGGGTTTCACCATGTTGGCCAGGCTGATCTCAAATTCCTGGCCACAAGCAATGCAATGCCTTGGTCTCCCGAAGTGCTGGGATTACAGCTGTGAGACACCATGCCCAGCCTTATTTTTAAGGTTTTTGAAAGGACTTCTTACCACTTTCCTCCCCTATTCACAATTTTTTCAACTATTCAGACCACATTCACTCAATGTGATTTAGTAAGAGGTCATTCCCAAGCCTGCAGATTGTTTTTTACTATTTTAAACTGTATGCTATTTTACTAACAATATCACTATAGATTATAATGCAAGACAAGATGCTTCCAGAGGGGCTTGCTAAAGATAGTTAATCCCACTCAATTTTGACAGCAAATGTGAAACATTTGATAATATGATAACATTTTATCACAGCAGACAAAACATCCCTGCATTGGGATCCATCTACTTTACCTCTGAAATTGCAGTCTTCTATCGATTTTTCTTTTTTTATTATTATACTTTATGTTCCAGGGTACATGTGCACAACGTGCAGGTTTGTAACATATGTACACATGTGCCATGTTGGTGCGCTTCACCCATTAACTCATCGTTTACATTAGGTATATCTCCTAATGCTATACCTTCCCCAGCCTCCCACCCCACAACAGGCCCCAGTGTGTGATGTTCCCCTCCCTGTGCCCATGTGTTCTCATCTTGAGTTAATTTTTGTATAAGGTGTAAGGAAGGGGTCCAGTTTCAGCTTTCTACTTATGGCTAGCCAGTTTTCCCAGCACCATTTATTAAATAGGGATTCCTTTCCCCATTTCTTGTTTTTGTCAGGTTTGTCAAAGATCAGATGGTTGTAGATGTGTGGTATTATTTCTGAGGGCTCTGTTTCATTGGTCTATATCTCTGTTTTGGTACCAGTACCATCCTGTTTGAGTTATCGTAGTCTTGTATTATAGTTTGAAGTCAGGTAGCGTGATGCCTCCAGCTTCGTTCTTTTGACTTAGGATTGGCTTGGCCATGCGGGCTCTTTTTTGGTTCCATATGAACTTTAAAGTAGTTTTTTCCAATTCTATGAAGAAAGTCACTGGTAGCTTAATGGGAATGGCATTGAATCTATAAATTACTTTGGGCAGTATGGTTCTTACTATCCATGATACTGATTCTTCCTGTCCATGAGCATGGAATGTTCTTCCATTTGTTTGTGTCCTCTTGTATTTCATTGAGCAGTGGTTTGCAGTTCTCCTTGAAGAGGTCCTCCACATCCCTTGTAAGTTGGATTCCTAGGTATTTTATTCTCTTCGAAGCAATTGTGAATGGGAGTTCATTCATAATTTGGCTCTCTGTTTGTCTGTTATTGGTATATAAGAATGCTTGTGATTTTTGCACATTGATTTTGTATCCTGAGACTTTGCTGAGGTTGCTTATCAGCTTAAGGAGATTTTGGGCTGAGATGATGGGGTTTTCTAAATATACAATCATGTCATCTGCAAACAGGGACGATCTGACTTCTTCCTTTCCTAACTGAATGCCCTTTATTTCTTTCCCTTGCCTGATTGCCCTGGCCAGAACTTCAAACACTATGTTCAATAGGAGTGGTGAGAGAGGGCATCCCTGTCTTGTGCCAGTTTTCAAAGGGAATGCTTCCAGTTTTTGCCCATTCAGTATGATATTGGCTGTGGGTTTAGTCATAAACAGTTCTTATTATTTTGAGATACGTCCCATCAAAACCGAATTTATTCAGAGCTTTTAGCATGAAGTGCTGTTGAATTTTGTCAAAGGCCTTTTCTGCATCTATTGAGGTAATTATGTGGTTTTTGTCTTTGGTTCGGTTTATATGCTGGATTATGTTTATTGATTTGCGTATGTTGAACCAGCCTTGCATCCCAGATATGAAGCCCACTTGATCATGGTGGATAAGCTTTCTGATGTGCTGCTGGATTCGGTTTGCCAGGATTTTATTGAGGATTTTTGCATCAATGTTCATCAGGGATATTGGTCTAAAATTCTCTTTTTTTGTTGTGTCTCTGTCAGGCCTTGGTATCAGGATGATGTTGGCCTCATAAAATGAGTTAGGGAGGATTCCCTCTTTTTCTATTGATTGGAATAGTTTCAGAAGGAATGGTACCAGCTCCTCCTTGTACCTCTGGTAGAATTCAGCTGTGAATCCGTCTGGTCCTGAACTTTTTTTTGTTGGTAGGCTATTAATTATTGCTTCAATTTCAGAGCTTGCTATTGGTCTATTCAGGGATTCAACTTCTTCCTGGTTTAGTCTTGGGAGAGTGTATGTGTCCAGGAATGTATCCATTTCTTCTAGGTTTTCTAGTTTCTTTGCGTAGAGGTGTTTATAGTATTCTCTGATGGTAGTTTGTATTTCTGTGGGGTCGGTGGTGATATCCCCTTTATCATGTTTTATTGCATCGATTTGATTCTTCTCTCTTTTCTTCTTTATTAGTCTTGCTAGCGGTCCATCAATTTTGTTGATCTTTTCAAAAAATCAGCTCCTGGATTCATTGATTTTTTGAAGGGTTTTTTGTGTCTCTATCTCCTTCAGTTCTGTTCTGATCTTAGTTATTTCTTGCCTTCTGCTAGCTTTTGAATATGTTTGCTCTTGCTTCTCTAGTTCTTTTAAATTGTGATGTTAGGATGTCAATTTTAGATCTTTCCTGCTTTCTCTTGTGGGCATTCAGTGCTATAAATTTCCCTCTATACACTGCTTTAAATGTGTCCCAGAGATTCTGGTACCTTGTATCTTTGTTCTCACTGGTTTCAAAGAACATCTTTATTTCTGCCTTCTTTTCGTTATGTACCCAGTAGTCATTCAGGAGCAGGTTGTTCAGTTTCCTTGTAGTTGAGCGGTTTTGATTGAGTTTCTTAGTCCTGAGTTCTAGTTTGATTGAACTGTGGTCTGAGACAGTTTGTTATAATTTCTGTTCTTTTACATTTGCTGAGGATTGCTTTAACTTCCAACTATGTGGTCAATTTTGGAATAAGTGCGATGTGGTGCTGAGAAGAATGTATATTCCGTTGATTTGGGGTGGAGAGTTCTAAAGATGTCTATTAGGTCCGCTTGGTGCAGAGTTGAGTTCAATTCCTGGATATCCTTGTTAACTTTCTGTCTTGTTGATCTGTCTAATGTTGACAGTGGGGTGTTAAAGTTTCCCATTATTATTGTGTAGGAGTCTAAGTCTCTTTGTAAGTCTCTAAGGACTTGCTTTATGAATCTGGATGCTCCTGTATTGGGTGCATATATATTTAGGATAGTTAGCTCTTCTTGTTGAATGGATCCCTTTACCATTATATAATGGCCTGCTTTGTCTCTTTTGATCTTTGATGGTTTAAAGTTTGTTTTATCAGAGACTAGGATTGCAACCCCTGCCTTTTTACACTTTCCATTTGCTTGGTAGATCTTCCTCCATCCCTTTATTTTCAGCCTATGTGTGTCTCTGCATGTGAGATGGGTCTCCTGAATACAGCAAACTGATGGGTCTTGACTCTTATATCCAATTTGCCAGTCTGTGTCTTTTAATTGGACCATTTAGCCCATTTACATTTAAGGTTAATGTTGTTATGTGTGAACTTGATCCTGTCATTATGATGTTAGCTGGTTATTTTGCTCTTTAGTTGATGCAGTTTCTTCCTATCATCAATGGTCTTTACATTTTGGCATGTTTTTGCAATGGCTGCTACCGGTTGTTCCTTTCCATGTTTAGTGCTTCCTTCAGGATCTCTTGTAGGGCAGGTCTGGTGGTGACAAAATCTCTCAGCATTTGCTTGTCTGTAAAGGATTTTATTTCTCCTTCACTTGTGAAACTTAGTTTGGCTGGATATGAAATTCTGGTTGAAAAATTCTTTTCTTTAAGAATGTTGAATATTGGCCCCCACTCTCTTCTAGCTTGGAGAGTTTCTGCCAAGAGATCTGCTGTTAGTCTGATGGGCTTCCTTTCGTGGGTAACCCGACCTTTCTCTCTGGCTGCCCTTAACATTTTTTCCTTCATTTCAACTTTGGTGAATCTGACAATTATGTGTCTTGGGGTTGCTCTTCTCGAGGAGTATCTTTGTGGCATTCTCTGTATTTCCTGAATTTGAATGCTGGTCTGCCTTGCTAGGTTAGGGAAGTTCTCCTGGATAATATCCTGCAGAGTGTTTTCCAACTTAGTTCCATTTTCCCCGTCACTTTCAGGCACACCAATCAGACGAAGATTTGGTCTTTTCACATAATCCCATATTTCTTGGAGGCTTTGTTGATTTCTTTTTACTCTTTTTTCTCTAAACTTCTCTTCTCACTTCATTTCATTCATTTGATCTTCAATCACTGATATTCTTTCTTCCAGTTGATTGAGTTGGTTACTGAAGCTTGTGCATTTGTCACGTAGTTCTCATGTCATGGTTTTCATCTCTATCAGGTCGTTTATGGGCTTCTCTGCATTGATTATTCTAGTTATCCAATCGTCAAATCTTTTTTCAAGGTTTTTAGTTTGTTTGCACTGGGTTCGTAGTTCCTCCTTTGGCTCTGAGAAGTCTGATCGACTGAAGCCTTCTTCTTTCAACTCGTCAAAGTCATTCTTTGTCCAGCTTTGTTCCATTGCTGGTGAGGAGCTGCGTTCCTTTGGAGGGGGAGAGACGCTCTGATTTTTTGAATTTCCAGCTCTTCTGCACTGCTTTTTCCCCATCTTTGTGGTTTTATCTACCTTTGGTTTTTGATGATGGTGACGTACAGATGGGGTTTTGGTGTGGATGTCCTTTCTGTTTGTTAGTTTTCCTTCTAACAGTCAGGACCCTCAGCTGCAGGTCTGTTGGAGTTTGCTTGAGGTCCACTCCAGACCCTTTTTGTCCGGGTATCAGCAGCGGAGGCTGCAGAAGAGAGAATATTGCTGAACAGCAAGTGTTGCTGTCTGACTGCTGCTCTGGAAACTTCATCTCAGAGTTGCACCCAGCCGTGTGAGGTGTCGGTCTGCACCTAGTGGGGGATGTCTCCCAGTTAGGCTACTCGGAGGTCAGGGACCCACTTGAGCAGGCAGTCTGTCCGTTCTCATATCTCAACCTGTGTGCTGGGAGAATCACTACTCTCTTCAAAGCTGTCAGACAGGGACATTTACATCTGCAGAGGTTTCTGCTGCTTTTTGTTTAGCTATGCCCTGTCCCCAGAGGTGGAGTCTACAGAGGCAGGGAGGCCTTCTTGAGCTGCGGTGGGCTCCACCCAGTTCAAGCTTTCAGGCTCCTTTGTCTACCTACTTAAGCCGCAGCAATGGCGGGCGCCCCTCCCCCAGCCTCGCTGCCACTTTGCAGTTAGATCTCAGACTGCTGTGGTAGCAATGAGGGAGGCTCCGTGGGCGTGGGACCCTCCAAGCCAGGCGCAGGATATAATCTCCTAGTGTGCCGTTTGCTAAGACCCTTGGTAAAGTGCAGTATTAGGGAGGGAGTGACCCAATTTTCCAGGTGCTGTGTGCCAGTTTCCCTTGGCTAGGAAAAGGAATTCCCTTCCTCCTTGTGCTTCCCAGGTGAGGCAATGCCTCGCCCTGCTTCGGCTCTCGCTCGTTGGGCTGCACCCACTGTCCTGCACCGACTGTTCAACACGCCCCAGTGAGATGAACCCGATACCTCAGTTGGAAATGCAGAAATCACCTGTCTTCTGTGTCGCTTACACTGGGAGCTGGAGGCTGGAGCTGTTCCTATTCGGCCATCTTGGGCGCCCCCTCCCAATTTTTCTCTTAAAGATATATGTATGTATAAGAACTCCAATTAGAAAAGAGAGAGTCAGATTGGATGAATGTGTGAGACACAACTATATGCAGCCTTTTAAAAAAAAACCCACTGTAAATAAAAGGCAGAAAAATTACAAGGTGAGAAAAAGATTACCATGCTAACACTAATCAAGAGAAAGCTAAAGTTATTCATATCAGGCAAGGTAGATTTCGAAACATTGAATATTACTAGGGACAAAGAGTAACATTTCTTGATGTTAAAAGGATCAACTCATTAAGACCTAACAACCTTAAATGTGTAAATCCTAACTACAGAGCTTAAAAATTCATGTAGCAAAAACTTAGAGCCAAAAGAAGAAATAAATCAACAATAGTAATCAAAAATTTTAATACTACTCGCTCAATAATCACTTACAAATCAAAATCAATTTGTAAGCAGATACAAAATTAGTAAGGTAGGAAGACATGAATAACACACTATCATCCAACGTTAACTAATTGACATTTATAAAAACACTCCACCCATGAACAGCACAACGCACATTCTTTTTGATTGCTGATGCACTTAGAACATTCACTAAGACAGATCATATTCTGGGCCACAAAACAAATCTCAGTAAGTTTTTTTTTTTTTTTGAGACGGAGTTTTGCATTTGTTGACCAAGCTGAAGTGCAATGGCACGATCTCGGCTCACTGCAACCTCCGCCTCCCAGGTTCAAGCGATTCTTCTGCCTCGGCCTCCCAAGTAGTTGGGATTACAGGCGTGTACCACCACGCCTGGCTAATTTTTTGTATTTTTAGTAGAAACAGGGTTTCACTATGTCAGCCATGCTGGTCTCAGACTCCTGATCTCAGGTGATCTGCCCACCTCAGCCTCCCAAAGTGCTGGAATTACAGGCGTGAGCCATCACTCCCGGCCAGTAAATTTAAGAGGACTGAAATCATACAAAATATGTACACTTGTCCCTCAGTATTTGTGGGGGACTGGTTTACAAGGAATTTGATGCTCAAATTCCTTGTATAAAATGTCACAGTACTTGCCTATAACCTACACACATCTTCCTATATACTTCAAATAATCTCTAAATTACTTATAATACCTAATATAATGTAAATGCTATACAAATAACTACAGTATATTGTTTTTAAAATCTGTATTATTTTTACTGTTGTAATTTTTTTTCCTAAATATTTTCAATCTGTGGTTGCTTGAATCCATGGATGCAGAACTTGTGGATCTGGAGGGCTAACTGTACTCTGATGAAAGAAAAATTAAACTAGAAATAATTAAACGAAAGACAGCAGCAAAAACTGCCACAGTTATATATTAAACTACGTACTTCTCATAACCAATGTGTCAAATAAGAAATCATACAGGAATTATTACAAAGTATTTTAAACTAAATAAAAACAAAAACACACGGAATTAAAGTTTGTAGGATACAGTTAAAATGATACTTAAAAGGATATTTTAGCATAAACTGCTTTTTAGAATAAAAGAAAAGTTATAAATCAATGATTTAGGTTTTCACACTAAGAAACTAGAAAAAATACAGTAAATTAAACACAAAGTGAATGGAAGAAAATAATTAAAATAACAGCAAAAATCACTGAAACAGCAAACAAAACAAAAAGAAAGAATACGAAAAATCATTGAAACCAAAAACTTATTCTTTAAAAAGATTAATAAAATTTATTAACCTCTAGCCAGGCTAATCAGGAAATGAAGATATAAGTGATATATCAGAAAAATAGATCTTACAGACACTAAGAGGATAAGGGAATATTATAACAATTTTATGTCAACAAATTTGACAACTTAGATGAAGTGGACAAACTCCTCAAAAGACATGACTAAGAAAGCTCACCTAAGAAGAAAAAGATATGTAGTCCTATATCTTTTAAAGAAATTGAAATTATAATATAAAATGTCTCCACAAATAATCATTTTACAATGTATATGTATATCAAAATATCACCTTATATACCTTGAACATACCATTTTTGTCAATTATACCTCAATAAAGCTGAAAAAACAAATAATAAAGTAAAATAAAATATCCCCACAAAGAAAGCTCTAGGGCCAGATGGCTTCAACAATGACTCTACCATCCATTTAAGGAAGAAATAATAATCTAAAATAAGTCTATAAGTAATAAAAACATGGAGCCAGGCACGGTGGTGCACACCTGTAGTCCCAGCTTCTTGGAAGGTTGAGGTGGGAGGATCGCTGGATCCCAGGAGTTCAAGACCAGCCTTGGACTTTTGAGAGATCTTGTCTCAAAAAAAAGAAAGAAAAGAAAAGAAGGAAAAGGAAAAAAAAGAAAGAATATAAATTAACATAAACAAACTATTCTAAAAAACATAAGGAACACTTCTCACCTCATTTCATGAGGCCAGCATTACCTTAATAATAAAACCAAAGACATTACAAGAAAACCAATAAGCCTCATGAACAGACACGCACAAATCCTTGTCAAAATTTAAGAAATCAAAAACAGTAATATATAAAAATTACCAAGTGAGATTTATTCCAGGAATGACAGGTTAGCTTAATACTCAAACATAATCAATGCAATTTACCATCTTAATAGACTGAAAATAAAAAGCCACACAATCACAGAAAAGGTTTGGAAATAAAATTTGAAAAAAAACACTAATTTTTTATTTTAAAAAAATCACTAAATATCAGGAAACTTCCTCAACTTGATAAAGGACACCCATGAAAATCCTATTGTTTTAACATTACACTTAATGGTAAAAGATGAATGCTTCACATTTATCAGGAACAAGGTGAGGATGTACACTTTTGCCACTTCTATTCATTACTATACCAGTAAAATAAGGCAAGTGAGTGAAATAAGCCAAGTGAAATAAGGCAAGAAAATGAAATAATAGGCACACAGCTTGATTTATAGACATTATGAAAATTCTAAGACTATACAGAAAAAAAGCAACTAGAGCTAATAAGAGAGTTTAACAAAGTAATTCAAGATCAATATACAGAAATCAACTATATTTCTAAATACTAACAAAATACTAGAAATTATATTGTTTAAAAATACCATGTATAACATAAAAAAATGAAATATTTAAAAATGAAATATGTGTAAGACCTGTATACTGAGAAGTAAAAAATATTGCTGAGAAAAATTAAAGAAGACCTAAAATATAGAGACACACCGTGTTCATGCATCAAAGGATTCAACACTGTCAAAATGTAAATTATCCCCAAATTGATCTACAGATTCAGTGCAATCCTAATGAAAATCCCAGTAGCTTTTCTTCCAAAATTGAAAAGCTGTTCATACACTTATATGCAAAATCAAAAGACCAGGAATGACCAAAATAAATTCTGAAAAATAAAAACAAAAGTGTAGAATTTATACTATCTGCAACTACATACTTCCAAGATTTACTATAAAGCTATAGTAATCGACACAGTGTAATACTAAGGAAAGACATGTAGATGAACAGAATACAGGGTCCACAAAAAGACAAGCACACACAGCCAACTGTCTTCCATAGGTTCCAGGATAATGCAAGGGAGCAGGGGGAAATACAGTCTTTTCAATAATGATGCTGAAAATTGGGTATCTATATGCAAAAAAATGAACCTTGACCATTATATCACCTACATATAAAATTTTAATTTGAAATGGATCATAGGCCTAAATGTAAGAGCTAAACTATAAAATTTCAAGAAGAAAACTCAGGAAAACAATCATTATGACTGAGTTAGGTAAAATTCTTAGGACACAAAAAGCATAAATTGTGAAAGTAAAAATTGAAAATTGGATTTCACCAAAATTAAACTTTTGATCTTCAAAAGACACTGTTAAAAAAATGAAAAGGAAAACCACTGATTGGAAGGAAATACTTGTAAAACATCTTTCTGATAAAACATCTGTATACATAGAAAGAACACTGTAAGACAAGCAATTTGGTTTTCTTTAAAGGACAAATATTTGAACATCTACTCTGCAAAAAGATAAGATATCCAAATGGCAAAAATAAGCACAAGAAAAGCTGGTCAAGTTCATTAGTCATTAAGGAAGTGTATATTAAAATGACAATAAGATTCCACTACATACCAACTTGGATGGCTAAAATTTAAAAGACTGACAATACCAAATGATGGTGAGGAGCAACTAGAACTCTCATCAATTACTGGTAGTTTCTTATAAAGTTGAACATACACTTACCAAATGAACCAGCAATTCACTCCTAGGAGTTTATTCATGAAAAAATGAAAACATATGAAACATATGTCTACACAAAGACTTGTAACTGAATGTTCACAACGGTTTTATTCAAAACAACCAAAAACTGGGGAAAATACTCAAATGTCCATGAACTGGTTAATTTATCCATAACATGGGAATACCACCCAGTAATAAAACACAAAAACCTATTGACATGTGCATCAATGTGGATCAATCTCAAGAGCATTATTCTAAGAAGCCAGACACAAAAGACTACATAATCTGTGATTCCATTTATACAAAGTTCCAGATAAGTCAAAACTACAGTGACAAAAAGCAGGGGGAACAAAACAGTTGGTGGGGACATAAAATTGTCTATAAAGGGAAATGACAAGTATTGGGGGTGATGGAAATGCTATCATGATTGTGGTAGTGGTTACCTGATTCAATGACTGTCAAAACTCATTAAATTGTACACTTAAAATTGGTGAATCCGGCCGGGCGCGGTGGCTCAAGCCTGTAATCCCAGCACTTTGGGAGGCTGAGACAGGCGGATCACGAGGTCAGGAGATCGAGACCATCCTGGCTAACACGGTGAAACCCCATCTCTACTAAAAAATACAAAAAACTAGCCGGGCGAGGTGGCGGGCACCTGTGGTCCCAGCTACTCGGGAGGCTGAGGCAGGAGGATGGCATAAACCCGGGAGGCAGAGCTTGCAGTGAGCTGAGATCCGGCCACTGCACTCCAGCCTGGGCGACAGAGCCAGACTCAGTCTCAAAAAAAAAAAAAAAAAATTGGTGAATCCTACTGCATGTAAATTATCTAAATAAAGTTGATTTTAAAATAATAAAGCACATACACACCAAAAAATATATGATTTATCATATACTAGATTATAAATACTAGGGGTGAAAAGATAAATAACATGTGGTTCTGCACCCATGCTCCCTTGACTGACGATGAAAACAAGACATACGTACTGATGGTCAACGTTTATCACAATAGTGTAATAAAAGAAACCTGCAGGCTTGAATGGTAGCCCACATGAGGGACAACGAACCAAGACTGCGAGTGGGAGACAGAGAGAGTTAGGAAAGTCTTCTTGGAAGAGGTAATATCCAAGATGTGCCTTGAGTGATAATGAGCTATTCATTCATTCTTCCAAAGTGACTCAAAGGCTATAACAGATGACAGATTTAAAAATTACAGTATAGTGAGGTAAATCCAGTGACAAAATTGTGCATGGCACATTATGGGAGGACAGAGGATGAGTAATCAAACCAGCCTAAGTGGGCCCAAAGACAGCTTCTCAGAGGCAACGCCCAGAGTGGAGTCTTTGAAGCAGTGATTCACAACAAAAAATGAGCATCAGAATCCCTTGCGAAACTTCTTCTGAACAAACATGACTAATTTGAGTCCATCCTAGCCATGTGCATCAGAAAACTTCAGGACGACCAGAAATCTGAAGTTGCCCAGGTGAATCCGATGTTAAGTTTCAACATTACATAAGAAACTAGCTTATACAAAGAGCACCCACTATATCAATAATAAGAATAATAGCCAGGACTTACTGACTGCTTTCTACATGTCAGGCACTGTTTTAACAGCTTTATACGTTTTATCTCAATTAGTCCCCACAATAACCCTATGAGATAGGCACTCTTATAAACAGATCTGCGTTTTTGTTTTTGTTTTTTGAGATGGAGTCTCGCTCTGTCACCAGGCTGGAGTGCAGTGACACAACTTCGGCTTACTAGAAACTCTACATTCCGGGTTCAAGCAATTCTCCAGCCTCAGCGTCCCGAGTAGCTGGGATTACAGGCGCGCGCCCCCACACCCAGCTAATTTTTGTATTTTTAGTAGAAACGGGGTTTCACCATGTTGGCCAGGATGGTCTCAAACTCCTGACCTCGTGATCCGCCCACCTCAGCCTCCCAAAGTGCTGGGATTACAGGCGTGAGCTACCATACCTGGCCAAACAGATGTGCATTTTAAAAAGATCTCTCAGGCCCTCACACACTTCTTGTGAGAATTTAAAATGGTGCAATCACTTTAGAGAATAATCTGAAGGTTCCTTCAAAGGCTAAACACAGAGTTACCATATAACACAACAATCCCACTCCTAGGTATATACCTAGGAGAAATGAAAACATGCATCCACACAAAAAATTGTGTAAAAAGGCTCACAGCAGCACTGTTTATAATAGCCCAAAACCTAAAACCACCCAAATGTCTATCAATTGATAGAAGTATAAACAAAATGTGGTATATCCATAGAATGGAATACTATTTGGGAATAAGAAGAATTAAGTACTGAGACATGCTACAACATGGATGGACCTGGAAAATGCTAAATTAAAGAAGCCAGTCACAGAAGACCACATATTGTATCATCTCATTTACATGAAATGTTCAAAATAAGCAAATCTGTAGAAACAGAAAGTAGATTAATGGTTGTCCAGTGCTGAAGGGGAAAGGTAAGTGACTGCTAATGGGTATGGATGGTTTCTTTTTGAAGAGATGAAAATGTTCTAAAATTGATTGTGGTGATGATTATACAACTCCATGAATATACTAAAAACCATTGAATTGTACATGTTAAGTGGGTAAATCATGTGGTATGCAAATTGTATCTCAATAACTGTTATTATAAAACAAAGATGTCTCAGAGTGGAGGATGGGTCCAAACTTGAGTGCACAGGCTGTCATGGCCATGCAAGTACAATTATCTACTGCAGATACAGTCATATTACTTCTAATTTCAGAATACTTACAGTTTTAGGGTTATAAAAGAAACTTTATACATATTTAGGTAAGGGAACTAACACACTGTAGGATGTCAATATTCAACATATTTGTGTCCCTAGCACCACTGGCATAATTCCAACCAATTTCACAAATCAGACAAACCTGCTGCAGTAATACAGGCAGAATTTCTAGGGGTGACCTTTCTTTCTCCTCAGCTTCACACATATAAGACATGCAGATCATTACAGGCCATCAAGCAAATGCCTAACAGCAAAAACTGTGTGATCCTGTCTAGAAATGAATTCCACATACCAGACACAGGAAAGGAAAATAATTCTATAAAATAGAGTTTGGGCTTGATTTCATTTGTACAAAAAAAAAAAAAAAATGGGTTCTATACTCCCTAATTAGAAAGTTTCTGTTTCACAATATAATCATTCATTTATTCAAAAAATACTTACTGAGGCCAGGCACGGTGGCTCACACCTGTAATCCCAGCACTTTGGGAGGCCAAGGTGGGTAGATCACCTGAGGTCAGGAGTTTGAGATCAGCCTGGCCAACATGGCAAAACCCTGTCTCTCCTAAAAGTACCAAAGTTAGCCTGGTGTGGTGGCAGGCACCTGTAATCCGAGATACTCAGGAGGCTGAGGCAGCAGAATCGTTTGAACCCAGCAGGTGAAGGTGGCAGTGAGCTAAGATTGTACCACTGTTCTCCAGCCTGGGTGACAGAGCGAGACTCCGACTCAAAAAAAAAAAGAGAACTTGCTAAAAGCTGCACTCACTATGTGCCACACAATGTTCTGGGTGTTAAGGATACAAAACAATGCCCTTATTCTCATGGAGCTTAAACAAACAAAAGAGGTAGGAGAGGTACTGATTGTGATTGACTGAATAATATCAGATAGGGATGAATGCCCAAAGCAAGGAAGGGGGATACAGTGCTGGGAAGGGTAGGAAACACAGGGTAGTAAATTTGTGCCATGTGAGCAGAGACCTGAAGGAATAAAGGCTTCAGGAATATAGAAACCAGAGGAACACAGGTCCCACATAGTTCCCAAGTTACAGAATAGCAGGGCAAACACTCTGAGGAGGCATCAATGAAGCCAGAGGAACAGAGTATGCCAGGGAAGAGCCATAAGAGATGAGCTGAGAAAGCAAGATTTGGGGGAGAGGGATAATATTACTCTGTGGAGAGAGGGATTAAGGGAGGAAACAGGCACAACAATTAGAAATTACTGCAATGATCCAGGCGAGATATGATGGTAACTTGGACCAGAGAGGCAAGAGAAGGGGTAGGAAGAGGTATCAGATCCTGAATATACATTCTCAAGACAGATCCCTACGTAGATAGGGGCTTTCCTGAAAAACTGGATGTGGAATGTGAGAGAAGAAGACAAGATAAATTAGGAATGACTCCAAGGTTTTTGGCCTGAAGAATGGAAAGGCCATTTACAGAGATGAAGAAAACAGGATAAGAAACAGGTTTAAGGGAAAAAAATCAGTGTGGCTTTGAATATATTAGGTTTAAGGTAGCAATTACATATCCAAGTGGAGAATTTAAGTGAATACCAAGTATGAAATTCAGTAGTTGAGGCTGAAAATAATTTGTGAGTCAATAGTATAAAGATGCTACTTAAAACTTTATCTTGTGACCCGTTATATTTATTCAGTCTATTCCCTAGAGGATGAGTAGGCTGTTTCCGTTATTTTGCCATTAACAGCATTGCTGCAATAAGCATACTTAGAAACATTTCCTTATGCTATATATTAACATTTCTATTTGCATAGCTTCCTAAAAATGGAACTGTACATTCAAAAGGTATGAACATTTTATATTTTACTAAAAACAGCCAGTTGATTGTATTACAAGATTGTAGCAGCTCACACCTGCTCAATCAGCACAACCCATTTTCCTACATGAGTGATCACTAGGTATTATTCTTTTAAAAATTTCTTGCCAATCAAATGGATGATGAAAAAGTGGTATCTCATTTTAATTCCCATTTCCCTGAACATATTTGCATAAATTCATTGGCCATTTGCAAGCACTCCTTTGTAAAATGTCCATTTTATTACAGGATTGCTTATCTTTTTCTTATCAAATTAAAGGCACTCTAGCATATTAGAAATAGGAAATCTTTGTCTGGCAATATGTGGCAGTTATTTCTCCCAGTCTATCACTCACCTTTTGGCTTCGTTATGGGATGCCTTATGCCACAGGAAGTTTTAAATTTTCATGCAAACCTGCCAATCATTTCTTTTATGGCTCAGGACCACCTGTCTCACACTGAGACCCTCATGGTTGTAAACACATTCCTCTAATTTTTTTTCCTATTATTTTTACAGTTTTTTTTTTTACATTCATGTCTTTCATACATCTGGAATTTACTTTAGAATATGGAGAGAGGCAGGTAGTCTAGTTCTGCATGCCAGGTGAACAGCCACTTATACCAACACCATTTATTAAGTAAACCATCATTTCCCACTGAAATGCCCTGTTATCATACGCCTGACTGACCTGGGCAGCCATGCAGGCTTGACCAGAAATAAATTCTGCATAAAACCCTGACTAAAAATAAGTCAAAGTGCCCTAGCACTTTATATAAATATGCAAATTACACACAGCAGTGACATATAAAATTCAGAGTCAAGAATGCTCTAAGGGAAGGAGAACAACAGAAAATGTGAAAAGAATTCAAGACATGGTTCCTTCTTGGCCTGTGGCTCTACCTCGCCAGGATGACCAGCCCCAAGAAGGAACACAGAGCAAACAAACTAAAAACAGAAAAGGATGAATAAATTCTGATGTCTCTGGCTCCCTCCGGTCTTTCCTGTCACACAATTTTATGGGTTAATTCCATCCACAGGCACTACAGCTCTGGCTGGACACACAAGGTCAGTCTAAGAAGGTCTCCAGACACCTCTGTTTGGCTGGAACAGGTGCGACCTGCCAAAGCTGATGGTTCATTTAAACTAAACAAACTCAAAAACAGTGTTAGTTGTTTTCTGACCCAAAATATCTAAATCAAGACAGTTAAATGGTAATTCATAAAGTGGTTTAACAAAACGGTGGCAGTAAGGAGATGAAACAAGACTTTGTTTCGTTTTTCTTGAGTTCACAAAATGCTGAGGAAAAGGAATTCTGTGGGTACAGAGGTCCTGCCCAACCTTAGGTGGAATGTACTGGTACCTTCCCTCCACTCAACCTATGTCCAGTGACTTGGGGTAAGAGATCCCTCTTTCTTCACCAGGCACTGACCCACCCCTTCCCACTCCTACTCACATTTTATCAGTTCAGAAATACAAAAACCAGCTATTTACAAATCCTTGACCAAAGATGAGTCCACTCTATATGAAAGAATAGCACAGGCTTTATGACAAGTTAGAAGCATAAAGGAGGAAGGAGAAAGGCAGCTAGTCAATCTGAACTATACCCTCTGCGATCAGTGGAAAGCCTCTAATAGCCAGAATGACTATATGCCCATTCACCACTAATATCTCTACAGTGCAAATACTAAAGGCATTCCCCAGTGCTTTTCTACTTTAAAAACTACCCTTAGGGAGTTACGAAGAACAGAAAGATGAATAAAGCACAGACTGCACTCATAAAGACATTGCAATAAACTTCCAGTTTCTCATTCATGGCTAACCTGGTTTAATGTATCCCTGTTATATAGCACCTCAAAGAAAATAAAATCATTCCATAATTAGTTCAGCCTTCCTTCCTCATCTGAAGGGAAAGGAGAATGTAACTTGTCCTTCCTGGTGAGCTCAGCACAACTGTTACCTCCATTTTCCTATCATTCCTTTCTCTCCAGCTTTTTCTCAACATCCTTGCTTCCAGCTGGTCCTGGAGGAGACCCAGCATCCACTGCCTGCCTGCTGCCTCCACTTCCTTGAGGGAAACCAGGGGACTTGCTGCCTAAGGGCATAATGGTCCTCACTTTGCTGTGCTCCCTATTTTTTTTTTCTTTTTTTTTTCTTTTCAGATGGAGTCTCACTCTGTCGCCTAGGCTGGAGTGCAGTGGTGCGACCTTGGCTCACTGCAAGCTCTGCCTCCCAGGTTCACTTCACTCTCCTGCCTCAGCCTCCTGAGTAGCTTGGATTACAGGTGCCTGCCACCACATCCAGCTAATTTTTTATATCTTTAGCACAGACAGGGTTTCACCGTGTTAGCCAGGATGGTCTCAATCTCCTGACCTGGTGATCCGCCAACCTCACCCTCCCAAAGTGTTGGGCTTACAGGCGTGAGCCACCGTGCCCGGCCTCCCTATTTTGACTTTGTACCCAAACAGCCTCTGTGTATATGCAGAATATAGAACTTGCTGTCTCAATCAGTACAATCTATTAAATTTCATCATGATCAGCACAGTTCATATAGCATGAGATCAATTCCAAACCAATAAATGAAAGACTCCTTTAATGTGATAAACCGATTAATCACAAATCTATTTGAAGTGGAAAATGTTGGGGGCTTTTTTGTTTTTTGTTGTTTGTTTGTTTTTGTTGTTGTTAAGGGCTCTCTGCAAGCTCTTATTAGTATGACTTTGAAAAGAAGAAAATGAGATAGAGCCTTATAACCCTCTTTCTAGCAATATGAACAACTCCCAAAAAGAGTCAAAAGGCTGAGATGCTGTTGTGACTTGTCCTCAGGGAAAGTCCTCAATTTTTTTTTTTGGAGACAGGGTCTCACTACATTGCACAGGCTGGCCTCAAACTCCTGGGATGCTGGGCCTATAGGCATTTCAATAGTGAAGAGTATTAAAGGAGAAAAATATGAGAGAAAATAACACTTTCAACATAACAGGCCAATTCTGGCACCCAAAAAAACATGGCATAGTGTCAAGGCTGACCTTGGCTGGTAAAGCACTTGGGGAATATATGCAGGCTTTAAATGAGGCCCGGAAAAATCTTACACCCACACCAGTGGGCCAGAGATTTGGCAGGAAGAATAAGTCTCTACATCACTACAAAATTCCACTCCAGAACAGAAAGATGGGAAACACACGGGGCAACTGTGCTACTGACTTAGCCTATCCTAGAAATACCTCTTCTCATGTGAGATGATAAATTTTACTCATTGTTCATGACACAGCTTAGCACTCTGTTGTTACTTGAAACTGAAAGCATAGGGACTGATACAGTACCACTAAAAAAAAAAAAAAACAGAGATCATGATGTAGGTTTAGACTCCAGAATGATCTCTTCTTAGGCAACTGAGGGATGCAGAAGGGAAAAGCACTTGCATTCTTTCAGGCCATTTCTATCTCTGTCCAAAGATTCACTCCCATCACAGCTAACTGGAAGTCTGAAGTAACTGCCCAAAGATTTCAGCTGGGCTAGGAGCCAGTGGATTGTACTCTATTTACTAAGCCTATGGCAAGATTATACTACCCAGCTAACTGTTGCTAAACCACTACAAGACTTTCAGGAGCACCACAAAGTAGTCCCTGTTGTACCACAGTGTCCACAGCGACCTAATTTGATTCCCTTATCCTTGCCATTTTGGATGAGAATGCTGGAAGTAACGGTAACAACTGCATAGAGAGAAGATGCACGTATGCGTGTCCATATGTATATAATCAGTTTTACAGTGTACCCAACATATGAAGGTACTTTTCATGGGAACAATAAAGAACTGCAAAAATTGAAAATAAAGAAAATAGACTTATCCTTTAAAACTTAAAATAAAAATGAACATAATATAAAACTTTCCCTTAACAACCCTAACTTATAACATCTGCCTCAGCTGAATGTCCGTATCATTCATCAGATCCTGTAGTATTAAGGGAATCTATAAAAGTGATCAACACAATTTACAGATGTATAGATGTATATGTTTGTATACATCTATAAACTGTATGTATTTGTAATGAATTTATTAATTTGTTAATATGCTGGAATAGCAGGATCAAAACAATTGCAATGAAAAGTGTTAACACAAATAACTACTACTGCTACTACAAATAATGATAATAGCTAGTGCCTGCTTCGGCAGCATATACACTAAAATTGGAATGAAATAGAGATAAGCAATTATTTTTTCAAATTAAAAATAAAAATAAATGATAATAGCTAGTCCTGAGTGTTTACTATAAGCCAAGCATTCTTCCAAGTTTCTGATATGCAATGCATTAAATCTTCACAACCCTAATAGGTAGATATTATTATCCACATTTACAACTAAGGAAACTGAGACATGTAGAGTTTAAGCAACTTTCTCTAAGTCACACAGCTAGTCCACGCTCTTATTCATTATACTGCCTCCATGATTAGCTAACACTCTAAATTAAAATTATTCACAATCATGATTTCAGTTGTTCTAAGTCAATTAAAAATTATAATAGAAATTTCAATGCACATTTTAATAATGAGTAAAAAAATGACTGCAAGTCTGCAAGGAAATGAGACCATATATCTGTTAGAGGGTTATCAAAGATTTCAACATTACATGCTATCAAATGGCATTCACTCAAAAAGACTTACAAAGAATTCCAGTAGCCCTTGAAGAGATATAAAATATCAGCTGACCAGATATACCCCATTCAGGCTGATAAACTACAACATTCTACCTACCCTAGATCTATAAAGATCATAGATCACCAAGCTAGATGAAATCATCAAAACTGCCAAACTAAAAAATTGCTATTGTAACACAAAAATTCAGAATTAAAGGGTGGATTTACTAAAAATCGCTGAACATCCCTAGAACCCTGAAACCATCTCCAAAGCTGCCCCTTCTCCAAAATGTTACAATTCACTCCTCCAACAAGCTCACAAACTTAAGATAAATGTGAACCTTATAATGTGTGTAGGTATAGAATATGACATTTGTTAGAATTCAGAATTCAGGGCCGGGCGCGGTGGCTCAAGCCTGTAATCCCAGCACTTTGGGAGGCCGAGACGGGCGGATCACAAGGTCGGGAGATCGAGACCATCCTGGCTAACATGGTGAAACCCCGTCTCTACTAAAAAATACAAAAAACTAGCCGGGCGTGGTGGCGGGCGCCTGTAGTCCCAGCTACTCGGGACGCTGAGGCAGGAGAATGGCGTGAACCCGGGAGGCAGAGCTTGCAGTGAGCTGAGATCCGGCCACTGCACTCCAGCCTGGGCGACAGAGCGAGACTCCGTCTCAAAAAAAAAAAAAAAAAAAAAAGAATTCAGAATTCAGTACTGTTGGTGATCTATCTCTTCACTGCAGGACAACACTTATTTTGACACACATAGGACGTGTATCACCTGCTTGACACCTGCTGAACTGCATGATATAACCTTTTTGGGTATATCTTATATTCTCACCTAGTCTACAAATGCCCAAAGGGTGGGATCTGCATTAATTTGTTGTGTTCTAAGAGTATCTGAAACAAATGAGGAATCTAGAAGTTTAGTCACTCAGTAAATATCTGCTGAATCAGTGACTGAATAAGAAGTAAATAATTCAAGAAAATAAAAAAATAAAGAACAAGAGGCAAATAGCAAGACAAAATACATCAACCTGAAATATGAGTTATCATGTGTGCTTTTTATTTGGTGCTCAAAAGAGCTTAAAAAGGCAGCTGACAAATAGTAGTCTAATGATTTTCAAGATAAAAAGGGAGTTGTTTCTTAGTAACTTTTACCAAAGTACCTTGATCATATTCGTATTTCAACAGTAAATTAAGGAATACAAGCTTCTGGGTGGGTACGTTTATATAATTTTTGTTTCTTTAATAAAAGTACTGAGTGGAAATTAAATGTAAACAAGTTTGACAATAAAATCTTATCAGCCATTCTCAATCAGCCTGAGGTTACAAAAATGTCTGTGAACAAAATTCTAGGATTATTAAACCCAAACTGTCAGTACTCAAGCAAGACTCAAACTCAACTCCCTTTTCTTTTCTCCTTTACATATACCTTGGATAATAATACTGACCTACTTTACAGGGCTATCATGAGGATTAATCAGCTTAAAAATGCTAAGCACATCAGAGATAAAGAGAGCTTATATACGTATCGTTAACCACTTTTATAATTAACAAATTAAGATTCTTGTTTCATGAAGCAAACCATTTTGTTACTTACTTAAAAGTAATACTGCAGGTTTTTAAAAGTCACAGATACCTCACACTAATGAGTATGCTCATTAATAAGTATACATTTTCTAAAACACTCAAGTAGCTTTATAGAATGTAG
Organism: Macaca thibetana thibetana; assembly: GCF_024542745.1. NCBI lineage: Eukaryota > Metazoa > Chordata > Mammalia > Primates > Cercopithecidae > Macaca > Macaca thibetana. The sequence continues at coordinate 100,341,645 of NC_065582.1, forward strand.
GCTGAGTATCACAGATAGAAAAAAAAAAACTCCGATTATCCCAGAATAAAATTATTAAATGACAGTTTCTCCTGATCCTCAGACCTTTGAACTAGAAAGTCATCTACCCAGCTATCAGAGGCAAGACTTCCTACTAGTTTTGATTATAAACATTATCACCAAAATCAGAAAGGGGTGCACAGCCTCCTGAACCACCTGCCATTCCTAATAAGGAATAGATGGGGCCCTAACAAGGGCAATGTTGAGATCTGAACACTTCCTATGGCACATTCTGCCTTTTATATCGGTTATGCCCATAGAAACATGCACTTCAATAACAGGAAGTCATTACAGGGTCCCTTCCACTTCCTTTCAGTTCAGCTGGTTTGCTTTTCAGCAAGAGCTGATTAACATGACAGAGTTATTGCGCCCTTCAGATGCCCGAGAGCAACCTGAGAAGTTGGTTGAAAGCCTTACTTCTACCACGGTTAGAAGCAACCACAGTTTGGGAATTGAAGATTTTGGACTTTCTGCTTTATAAACCTCATTTATCAAACAGCAGGAGAGCTGTTACATATGGTGACAGGCATTATGGAAATGCTTAGACTGAATACAAAATGCGAATGTGAATTGGATTAAATTACCTGCAAGAGGGAAACCAACTCAGGAGGAAGTAAAAGGAACCAATCATAGAGATGAATCAAATAGAGGTGCACAGAAATGTTAGAGCTTGCTTATAAATTGTTACCCTTGGGCTTATAAATTGTTACCCTTGGGCTTATAAATAAGATTTCCTGGTATGTCTACAGAGAATTGTACAATTTAGCAGAGTCAAATTAGATTACACTAAATAACTGCCCCTACTACGGTTCTTGTCTATTCAAGATAGGGAAAGAGATTAGAAGACACTTATGTAAGTTCAGATATCCCTAGTAACACAGAGATTAGCTTACCCTAAAATCCCAATATTAGAAATCAGAGTATGTGTAAGGAAAGGGGAACCATTCATTTAGCTGAAGAGTACTGTTTACAATGTGGCTGGGTAGGAGTATCAGAGGCATGGTAAATTAAGGTATTTATTGAATTTTTTTCTATGGACAACCAGTCTCTAGTTTAATAAAAGAGCTCAAGATTTAATGTCCACTTAGTCACTTTATTTGTAAAAAATAACATTCAGGGAAAAAAAAGCTCATGTTTTGTTTGCTTGCTTTATTCAAAAAAAAAAAAAGTGGGGGAAGGCACACAAGACTTCCTAAAATGCCAGCTCTGTAACTTTGTCTTAGAAAATTATAAATAAATTCATGGACAAAAACCGTAAGGAAATTAGTAATAACCCTATGATGCCTCCAATCACAAAAATTCTGCCTGCTTTGTGGGGGAGGGATGAGTTATATGTCAGAATAAAGGTGAGAATGAAGGAGAGAAAAGTCATGTGAGAGAGGAATGTGCAAAAGACTTATAATCCAATACTTTTTTTTAAAGTTGGACATTGAGTTTAGATGGGGCTTAATAAACTGCATCTGAAAAATGCTTCTGAGAATCACAGGCCTCTTTGCCCTTGGCCAAATCACAAATGAGTCATGGACACACCTAAGCTAGAACGCTGTGTGCTGCCTGACACACTGGGAAAATATCTGGAGCCTGAATAACCAGGAGTTTCAGAATTTGATGTGTCTTTGAAATGCCTCCTTCTTACCACATACACACACACACACAGTTGGTCACATAAGGGTATTACTAATGTGAGAAGTAGAGAAATTAGAGTACAAATAAACCACAGTAGTCTCAGGGTCAGCAACAGCAATAGGTAACTGTTACATATTCTCAAGAAGGAAAAAAAGAATCTCCAAACCCTTAGAATCACTGAGAAGTGCTTTATATCACTGCTCTGGCATATCTACAGAATGCATCAAAAAAAAAATGAACTGATGTGCCTTGCAGCTGAACCACTTAGAGACAGAGTGTATAATATGGCATACGATGACTAGCAGGACACAATCAAGGCACGCACTAGAAGACTTGTCCAGGTGCATCTCCTACACCACTACCTTCTTTCGACTTTCCTTCCCCTCAGCAAGGTCAGAATATGTGGCTCCCAGGGTTGTCTGCATTTTAACAGGGAACAAAGTTTCAAGGCAATAAAATAAATCCTCCTCCAGACTAGTGCTAGATGACCACATCCATGCTGGTGGACGCCCTGCTAGGACTAGAAATATTAACAAGTCCAATCAGCAGAGTAAGTGTTGATGGACTGGCATTACTCCATTCACAGTCAGTACTGCAAAGCAAGAAAAAGAAACTTAAGTTTGCCACTTGGGTTCCAAACTCTGTAAGCCCCTGGGAGGTAGGCCACCATGGAATTAACTCCTTCAACTCACTTCTTGACACGTTCAAAGCCTTAGAGGGAACAGTCATACACTCACTTTTTAAAATCCTTCATATTTCAAAGTCAACTGATCTGGGCAACTTGATCTGGGCCAAGATGAAATCAAAGATCTGCCCAGAGCCCCCCCAAAAAATTATCTTTTAAGGACGGGGCCTTCCATCATGCTCCCTCCCCAAAAACCACAGAAGCTGCTTGGCGGTAGCATTCCTGTGGGCCAAGACCAACAGATACCTCTAACAAAGTAAGCCTGCCACGGACTTCCCTTCCATGTCTAGCAGCTCTCCAGGTCACGGTTCTCAATAAGCAAACACAGAAAACAAGTTCATTCTCTTCTTCCCACTCATTAAAAACCAACCCAAATCTTATCCGTATTTAGAACACACCTACCAATGAAAAAGTTAAATGAAGAGAGGGAGGCACCCACCCACATAATCTTTCCATTCAAAGAGGCACTATTCCAAGCTGCTATGGAGTTTATAATTAACAGACAAGCTTAACCAACAACAGAAATTTCTGGAATCTCTTGTAATTTACACTAGTCTGCCTTATTCCAAATTTAGATCACAAGCATGGGCTGGATTCTGAGGCTGAATCCCAAAGCCTTCTTGGCACACCTCTAGCTTGGGTTTCTTGCAGTCACTCAGCCCTGCTGGGGAGGGCGTCTGCAGGATGACTGAGGGCCAACTGACCCAGTATGCAGACAGACGCAGAGCAGCTGCTTTGCCAGAGCTCACTCACATCCAGAGGCCCAGCAACACCTACCATTAGCTCCCTGGAGCTGCATCAGGAGGCTGTGCTGGAGAAATGTCTGGTTGCACTCAGATGTATTCATTATGATGCCTTCTACAGATCTTTGCTATCACTGTTCTGTGAGGTTTTTGCTTCCTTTCCCACCTGCTACCCCAGGGTGAACCCTCTCACCCAGGTTCCAAGACCAAGGTGTGCAGTGAGGCATATCTGAGCACCTGACTGCAGTGAGGCTGCCTGATAGAAGACCAAGCCACAGAGAAGACAGATAAAGAGGGTGGAAAGAGGGTGGCCATCACCGACTACTGTCAGGGGCATATGAACCAGAGCAACTCCATCTTAAACAGGAGCTCGGTAAAACGAGGCTGAAACCTACTAGGCTGTATTCTCAGATGGGTAAGGCATTCTTTTTTTTTTTTTTTTTTTTGAGATGGAATTTCGCTCTGTCCCCCAGGATGGAGTACAGTGGTGTGACCTCAGCTCACTGCAACCTCTGCCTCCCAGGTTCAAGCGATTCTCCTCCCTCAGCCTCCTGAGTAACTGGGATTACAGGCACGCGCCACTATGCCCAGCTAATTTTTGTATTTTCAGTAGAGATGGGTTTCACCATGTTGGTCAGGCTGGTCTTGGACTCCTGACCTCGTGATCCACCCAGCTTGGCCTCCCAAAGTGTGGGGATTACAGGCGTGAGCCACTGCATCTGGCCCAGGTAAGGCATTCCAAGTCACAGGACGAGATCGGAGGTCAGCAAAAAATACAGGTCATAAAGACCTCCTGACAAAACAGGTTACAGTAGAGGAGCCAGCCAAAAACCCCACTAAAACCAAAATGGCCACAAGAGTGAGCTCTGGTTGTCCTCATTGCTACACTCCCACCAGTGCATGACAGTTTACATGGTAACATCAGGAAGTTACCCTATATGGTCTAAAAAGGGGAAGCATGAATAATCCACACCTTGTTTAGCATATCATCAAGAAATAACCATAAAAATGCGCAATCAGCAGCCCTCAGGGCTCTGTCTATGGAGTAGCCATTCTTTTATTCCTTTACTTTCTTAATAAACTTGCTTTCATTTTGCACTGCGGATTCGCCCTGAAGTCTTTCTTGAGAGATCCAAGAACCCTCTCTTGGGGTGTGGATCAGAACCTCTTTCCTGTAACATATTTCTGTCTGTAGCACTCCTAGTAGTTGTGTTGTGTCTTTTTTATCATGTGAATCCACTTCATCAAGAACTATCAGATTAGAACAGGAAGTCTACTCCTTTTACAGGAAAGGGAACTGTGACTCAGAAATAGGAAGAAACTTGCCCAGGGCCACACAACTATTTCCTGTTAGATAAAAAAACTAGATCCCAGTTCTCAAACTCCAGCTTAGGCTTCTTTCCCTGTACCTCCAGAGACAGTATCAGCCTTTACACAGGATGGTAAAACTGCACGGTAGCATAATTTCTGAGGCATGACATAAAACTGCCAGACACTGCATTCAATATTTACACAGATTACTCTACCTATGAAAGAATATTTTAATCCCCATTTTTACTTATTTATTTATTTTGGGGTTTTTTGTTATTGTTGCTTTTTGTTTTATTTTGAGACAGAGTCTTGCTCTGTTGCCCAGGCTGGAGTGCAATTATGCAATCACAGCTCACCGCAGTTTCAGTCTCCAGGGCTCGAGCGACCTTCCAACCTCAACCTCCCAAGTAGCAGGAACAACAGATACACACCACCATGCCCAGTTAATTTTTTTTTTTTTTTCCTATCTCTACGTTGCCTAGACTGGTCCCCAACTCCTTGGCAAGCAATCCTCTGGCCTTGGCCTCCTAAAGTGATGGGATTACAGGTGTGTGCCACCATGCCCAGACTATAATCCCCATTTTAGATTACAGATGTAATGCCTCCATTAGTTTTATCTGATTTCAAACTTCACCATAATCTTGCTGTCTCTATGGGAGGACTAGAAAGATCTCTTCCCAGTTCCCAAAATACTCCCTTCAAAGGCTGGCTAGGGTGGTACAAGTCCTTCAAAGATCACTGGAGTGAAGTTCCTAAACCCTGTCTGAATGTAGACATTCCCATAGGAAAGAGCATACTGTTGGGCCGTGACCTGCCATTAATCCCTCTGAATGCATTACTTGTTAGATGCTGGCTCTAGCCTAGGGAAACAGAGGACACATTTAGGACCTTAATGTGAGATACCAGTGAGTTTTAACAGGAGGAAAAGAAAGAAGACTTGGTTTTTAATCTGTGCCAGTATGAAGACCATTTGTAAAAGTCAAGCTTCTTCCTGCCCCCTCCATGGTATTTGTATATGATACCTTTGTATTCTATTAATTGGTAAAATACATAATAAATAGGATTTACTAATTTCTGAATTAGCGGCATTTTCAACTGAATTTTCGTTTTAGTAAACAACAGAATCATTTGAAAACCTATAGTATTGAGTGCACTGTACATGGAAGGGTGTTCGTCTGTAGATGACTCTACAAACCCCTTCCTTGAAATCCCAAGATTTCAGGGTCCACAGATTAAGAAACCCCTGGCTAGAACATGGGGCATTGCCCCCAGATGAGCAGGCCTGGTGCATGTCTCATAGCAGGCTTCCTGAAGGAACCTGGTGGCAAAGAATGAGGAAGTGGAAGCCCATCAACCACACTCCACATCCTTCACAATTGTGCCTAAGCCCCACAGCCCTCTTTCCAATGGGCAACATAAAAATTAACGGTTATAAATTTACACTGACATTTGGGCAGGGAAACTATGGAACACTGTCACTTACTATAGAAGGGAATAATACATGTGAGAGAAGAGGAAGACAGTGTCACAGAAAAAATTCAATTCATATTGATGCCAAATAAAAGGGTAAAATCATCTCGAAAAAACTGCAAGTTATTCTTTAATGAAGCTTCAGTGTCTGGAATGATCTGTATTGAATGAAAAGGACAGCAGGTAACAGAAAAAGGAGCAAACACCTATGCTAGTGTGACAAATAGGTGGTCACAATTTAAGACCCTATCTTAAAATTTCTCACCAAAAGAAGACTCATTTACACATCATCACTACTAAGAGGATCTTATAAATCCATGATACACATATACTGAAAGTCATACTTAGATTCTTTAAAAGTAAAAATAGGGCCAGGAATGGTGGCTCACACCTGTAATCCCAGCACTTTGGGAGGCCAAGGCAGGCAGATTGCTTGAGCTCAAGAGTTTGAGACCAGCCTGGACAACATGGCAAAACTCCATCTCTACTAAAACAAAAATTTAAAAATTAGCAGGTGTGTTGGCACATGCCTGTAGTTCTAGCTAATCAGGAGACTAAGAATGGGAGGATATCTGCAGCCCAGGAGGCGGAGGTTGCAGTGACTCAAGATGGTACCACTGCACTCCAGCCTGATTCTGTCTCAAAAAAAATGTAAAAATAGGAGGAAAAAAATAAAATCAACAAACTTAAAATATGTGCAGCACTTGTTACAAATCAATTAAAAGCACTGAAATTTAAGGAAACGAATTAGCCCCCTACCTTTCCAGCTTATCCTCTTCTATTACCCGCTCTTACCAGTCTCACACACTACTCAACATGCCCTGAACAAGTATTGCACCTTTATATCCACATCACTGGGTATCAGGTGTGCAATAACCTGAGTGATGCTGCCACATTCATTCATACACCCAAGTGCACATTCATGCACACACACACACACAACAAAGTTCTACTCAACGCCCAAAGGCAGAACCAATTTCCCCTTCCCTACACCTCTGGTGTATTCTTCAACTTACATAATACAGACTTGCATGACAGCATTTGCCATGGGGATCACTGCAGCCACATCATCACCATATCTCATTCATCCCTCCACTCATAACACCAATCACATTGCTTAGCACAAAACATATAATAAAAGCATGTTGCAGAAACAAAGGAATGAATATAGGTAATCAGGAAGTAAAGCTTCTGATAGTGATTGTGTGAGGATTACCTGATCAAAAACTGCCATAATTCTCAGCATTAAATTACTGGGGGACATGGTTTGGCTGTGTCCCCAGCCAAATCTCATCTTGAATTCCCATGTGTTACAGGAAGGACCCAGTGGGAGGTAAGTGAATCATGGGGGCAGGTCTTTACTGTGCTGTTCTCATGATAGTGAATGAGTCTCATGAGATCCGATGGTTTTAAAAATGGGAGTCTCCCAGCACAAGCTCTCTTCTCTTGTCTGCTGCCATGTGAAATGTGCCTTTCACCTTCTGCCATGATTGTGAGGCCTCCCCAGCCACATGGAACTGTAAATCCAATAAACCTCTTTCTTTTGTAAACTGCCCAGTCTTGGGTTTGTCTTATCAGCGTGTGAAAACCAACTAATACAATGGGCAAAATCTATTTTATTCTAACCCTGAACTAACTAGTCATCCTCCCCTCCTCGGGTAACTGACATTACATAAGTTCTCTAATAAGATGAAAAATAAAAAGTCTTGTGGTGGCGCATGCCTGTAATCCCTGCTGGTCAGGTGGCTGAGGCATGAAAATCACCTGAACCTGGGAGGTGGAGGTTGCAGTGAGCCAAGATCTGGCCACTGCACTCAACCCTAGGTGACAGAGCAAGACCCTATCTCAAAAAAAAAAAAAAAAAAAGAAAAGCCTGTTTTTCCATCCAAAGGCTTGAATTAGACACAAGGGTTCCAAACAGGAGGGAATCCCTGCACCGTTCAAAAGAGCTTCCCTGAAACCTAACACTTGGTGGAGAAAGGTCCAACCAGGCCCTCTGCCATTGTGTCCTCCAACTTTCCATTCTCACCAATAATCCAGACAGACAAGGTGCACTCACCTGGCTTGTTTCCTTCCCTCTCATGGCCCAGCTGCCCCTTGGTGTTCAAACCACATGTGTAAACTTCCCCATCTTCCAGCAGGAACACAGAGTGGTTTCCCCCACAGGCCACCTCCTTGACACTTCTGTCAGATATGAACCCACACACCTGGGGCTCAGCCACAATTCCCTGCAGGTTGGTGCTGATACCAGGTTGGCCCAGAGACCAATATCCCCAACATAACATTGTTCTTATCTTTCAGGGAATCATGTAGCCTAGGAGAGAGTTAAAAAAAAATTATTTTTAATTAAAAAGAAATAGGTCATAGAAAATCAAGTAATGAATGTAACCAATTTAAAAAATAACCCTCCCCTTAATATTCTTCAGATATCTTACATCTCAAAATAAAACATATTAATACTGTTGAAAGCAGTTATGTTAAAATGATGCTACTTTGTATTTTAATAAGAGTTTAAAAAACAGTTTAAATAAATTGTGTTTGTTTAAATGAACGAGTGAACAGACAGAATATGGTTTTCAGATCACTGCTAAAGAATCCTGAGTACAGGAGATGAGCTGAAACAATCTTGGCAAACCATTAAGTTAGTAACAGTTTTGAAAACACTCTCAAGACTTCACCTTATCCTTTCTCAATGCATCATTCCTTTGAATTTTCTGCTTATTTTAATGTTTTAAAAAATTTTGAACCAATTAACTCCTTTACATACCCTAATATTAGATTGGTTAGTAGGATTTCACCACTTGAAGTGAAGATGAAAAATGGAAAAAAAAAAAAATGTTATCTTCTCTGCCATTCCCTTTTACCCTTGGTTCCAGATCTGAGTCAAGCCTCACTTCCTACCTGAGAGACTCTGGGATTGTTACAGTGACAGTCAGCCTGCATCCCTCTGACATGTCTACTATACTGCCTAACTGGTAGCTTTCTCTTTATATCTTTATAACTTAACTCCCCAAAAAAGATTTTCATCTCCTTCAACAGAGACCACAGTATAACACAGACCTCTTCTATTTAGCAGGTAATCAACTTTTGCCTGATTACTGACACTAGCCTAAAGTTTCATTACCTTTTAACAATTAATGTTTCCCTTTCATACAAACAAACAAAAAATCTCATCTCTCGCTACCAATTCACACCACAAGGATGGCCAGGTAACAACAAGTGTTGGCAAAAATGTGGGGCTGTTAGAACCACCCTACACTGGCTTGTAAAAATGTCTGGCAGTTCCTGAAAAGAATAAACATAAAGATACCATATGATCCAGCAATTTCATCCTAGTTATAAACCCAAGAGAACTAAAGACTACGTCCACACAAAAACTTATAAAGGAATGTCCACAACAGCATTATACACAGTATCAAAAGGAAATAACCAAAATGTTCATCAACTGATGAATGGTTAAATAAAACATGGTATATCTATACAATGTGATATTATTTGGCTGCAATATGGATGAACAGTGAATATATTATGCTAAGAAAAAGAAGCAAGTCACAAAAGTCCACAAATTATATGATTCTGTTTACATGAAAAGTATAGAATGGGCAATAGAAAATAGACTAGAAAATCGACTAGGACTGGAGGGAAAGAGGAGAATTGAGAGTGACTGTACCTGTCCTTTTGGAAGGTGGCAAAATGTTCTAAATTTAGGTTGTGGTGATGGTTTTAAAGCATGGTAAATATACTAAAAACCCCTAAATGTTATACTTTAAATAGGTAAATTTTAGGCCAGGAGTGGTGGCTCATGCCTGTAATCCCAGCACTTTGGGAGGCCAAGACGGGCGGATGACCTTAGGTCGGGAGTTCCAGACCAGCCTGACCAACATGGAGAGACCCTGTTCCTACTAAAAATACAAAATCAGCCAGGCATGGTGGCACATGCCTGTAATTCCAGCTACTCAGGAGGCTGAGGCAGGAGAATTGCTTGAACCCAGGAGGCAGAAGTTGCAGTGAGCTGAGGTCGTGCCATTGCACTCCAGCCTGGGCAACAAGAGCAAAATTCCGTCTCAAAAAAAAAAAAAAAAAAAAGCAAATTTTATGGTATGTGAATTATATCTCAACAAAGATTTTTTAATTGTCTTTAAACCTCCTTTCTCTTGCTACATGCCTACTGCCTCTGCGGGTCCACATCAGCCGATAAGGCTTTCTTGAGTTTAATTGTGAGAATTGTCATTACCTACATAATAGCCACAAAAGTATTTTTTCTACAACAGAAAGGAGGAGGAAACAACCCCTAAAGTTTAATATGGGAGAGGTATCAATTATTTCAATATTTTATTTTTGCTTACAAAGACATAAGAGGGGAAGTTTTATCTAATGCTTTGATCAGAAATGAAATATTGTAACTTCAAAAGTTCTGACTACTGGTAAAGTTGGAAATCTTAAGTGGATGGATCTTCTGTTTAGGAAAATACTTCATGCACCTCTCTGGTTTTGAAAGAAAGGTCCAAGATTTAGAGACGAAAGGAGATGGGGGAAATCCCAAGCATGCCTTATAAAATAGTAGCTGCTCCTATTTAAGATATCAAATTAACAGGGTGCGATTGGCTAGTCATGGTGGCTCACACCTGTAATCCCAACACTTTGGGAGGCCAAGGCAGATGGATCACCTGAGGTCAGGAGTTCGAGATCAGCCTGACCAACATGGTGAAACCCCATCTTTACTAAAAATACAAAAATTAGTCGGGCGTGGTGGCAGGCACCTATAATCCCAGCTACTCGGAAGGCTGAAGCACGAGAATCACTTGAACCCAGGAGGGAGAGGTTGCAGTAAGCCAAGATGGCGCCATTGCACTCCAGCCTGGGCAACAAGAGTGAAACTCCACCGCAAAAAAAAAAAAAAAAAAAAAAAAAGACAAAAAAGAGAAAGCGATTGAAGCCTGTAATATGGCTGCAAGTCTGGAACCTGGCCAGTAAACAGTAGATTCTCTGTGGCAGAGAACAGCAGATGGATTTTGAGAACAGTGGTGTCTAACACTCAGTTTGAAGTTGTTGCCTGTTCTGTAACTACTTTTGAGAATCCCAAACCTTCTATCAAAGTTAAGACACAACAGCCTTACAATAACTGTATTTTGCCAAGCATGAATAAAAAGAACCTTGAAAATAAGCCCTCAGTACCCCTCCGGAAGACAGACAACTAAGCAAGAGTTTTGGATGAGCCATAAGAGAACCTAAATGCTCTTCTTCCCCTTGGAAATTCTTAGAAATTTGAGGAAGACACTAAATCTCTAATCAGTATCACCTTGGGCTTGAATCGCTTTATCTAGATATTAAAGAAAATAGTGACCAGGCACAGGGGCTCACATCTGTGATCCCAACACTTTGGGAGGCCAAGGTGAGAGGACAGCTTAAGCCAGGAGTTTGAAACCAGCCTGGGCAACACAGTGAGACCTTATCTCTACCAAAAAATAAATAAAATCAGCCAAGTGTGGTAGCACACACCTGTAGTCCCAGCTACCTGGGGGGCTGGGATGAGAGGATCATTCGAGCCTAGGAGGTCAAGGCTTCAGTGAGCCGTGATTGCACCACCGCACTCCAGCCTGAGCAATAGAGCAAGACCCATCTTAAAAACAAACAAATAATGCAAAAGATTGGTCTTAAGGACATTCAGATTACATTTCAGTTTCCAAATATACTTTCTTTTTTTTTTTTTTTAGACCAAGTCTCACTCTGTCTCCCAGGCTGGAGTGCAGTGGGACAATCTCAGCTCACTGCAATCTCTGCCTCACAGGTTCAAGCAATTCTCCTGCCTCAGCCTCTGAATTAGCTGGGATTACAGGCATGTGCCACCACACCCAGCTATTTTTTTGGCATTTTAGTAGAGACAGGGTTTCGCCATATTGGCCAGGCTGGTCTTGAACTCCTGACCTCAAGTAATCAGCCCACCTTGGCCTCCCAAAGTGCTGGGATTACAGGTGTAAACCACCAAGCCCAGCTGGTTTCCAAATATACATTTTAATTATAATTCTGAATATTCTTTTCTAATCATACTTCTTAAACATGCTACTTTCTCCATATTGAGAATTACTGTTCTAGGTCCTACAGGTCAAAATATCAGGATTTCAAAACAAGATTGCAGACTTCAAAGGTGTCTTGCCTAATCTTTTCACTGGTACATTCATTTCATTGTAATGAAAAGGGGATGGATTCTAACGGAAATAGTGAAGACTTACTTTGAACTATAATACTAGGAGAACACATCAAAGCTCCATGTATCAGACAATCTACAGGAGAGAACTGTCAACATATGAAGGAGACAGCTAATTGGCTATTCTGTGCGAAGTCAGCTTTTAAAATGGCAAACTCCTTTCTCCCAAGGTAAAAGCATGCCCAAATGGTTACAAATTAAAGATTACAACACAGAGGAAGCTCATACTTTCAACCTCTCTTGACAACAATTACAGTACTTTGGCTTTAACTCAATGACCTTAATTTGTATATAACAATTTTAAAACTGCCTTATTGTAATCCTGAGGTATGCTTTGAACTCTTGAGGCTTTCAGGAAAGGCATGAAAAGGCCCAAAATAAAATATAAAACTGAATCTCAATTTGCCGTCTTAACCAGAAAGTTCTCTTCTTCCCAAGATTTGTATTCCTTGTCTAGACTCTACACTAAAAATGTATTAAGATTAAATGTTATTATTTGAGTTAACTACAAAGATTGTGGGGAGGGAAGTAGAAATAAAATGAAAAACTGGCAGGGTAGTGGTGGTGGTGGTTGGTGGTGGTCTAATGACACACATTTAAATAGACCAGCAAGCTCACATAATCTAGAAATAAGTTATTTTTCCCAACTTGCTCAACTGCTATTAACCACATCAATGGATTTTTTAATTTTTAGTATTTCATAAATTTGTCTTATCTCTCCTACCTGTCTAGTGTTCTTAGGTTCAATAAGGTTGTGATGTGCCTTACACAGAAAAAAAAAAATGTGTATTAGGTAAGTTTCTTTCATGCATGAGTTACAGTGTTGGCTGTGAGTTCAGTCTTAATGAATCAACAAGTGGGTACGTCCACAAATGGAACAGGAAATCTGCGGATCTGTATGTGAGGCCTCCCCTGGAGACAGCTAAAGTAATATCCAGAGTGCATAATGAAGCTACAGAAACGATGGAAAAGCAAGTAAATCTGTGGATTCATGAGAAGACAACCAATAAAAAGCAAAAATCACAGTAGATAGCACTGATTTGAGGCTGAAAGCCAAAAACACTGTCACATTACACAGGGTCAAGAAAATGTTAAACCTTTCTCAACGAGTGTTTTATTACCAAGAAATACTGTGTATAATTATTAGTAAGATATATTAAATAGGCTGTCTAGACAGAAACACACATAAAACAAGGCTATGCGTCAGTTGGCTGATAAAAATCTCTTGACCAGAGCCTGCAGGAACCTAACCCTTTATTTCCTCAGAAACAATGGCTCTGTATTCACTAATATGGTATTCACCATGACTTTACAGAACCTAACTATATATAGAGTATAACAAGTCCCTTCTTTGTTTACTTAAGCTTATTTATTTATGCTTGTTTGAATCAGGTTTCTTTCACTTGCAATAGAAAGAAACTCCTGACTGATAATATTAATAATGACATTATTAATAATAACAGCAGATAAGACCTGATTTGAGCTTACTCTGGATCTGGTACTTTTCTATATGCTTCACAGATGTTAGCTCATTTCTTCTTCTATGAGACAGGCACTGCCATTATCTCTAATCTACAGATGAAGAAAGTGAAACAAACAAAAAAAAGATGAAGGAAAAGAAAGAGACACTATGCTATTCTGTAGAGTAAGGAGCTTAGAAAGTAGATAACCAAAAGGCCAGACTTCGCAATGTGTCTGCACCACTCTCCAGAGAAACAGGGACCCTGATCAGTCAACCTGGCTATGTGATCCAGTAAGTAATTATTTCCTAAAAGTGGATGGGTGGATCAGATTCCATAACAGTTGTTAAATTCACCCAACCAATTGCCTTGCTTAGCAAGCAACCCTAAATAACTTGGTTTATAGGGCAGATTCTACTACAGGGATACAATACTGTGACCAGGTAACCAAAGCATCTCAGTCTTACTAGGATTTTTAATTCTCATTATTAATTTGGTGTTCTGGGTCTATCAGCTTTTCGTAGTTAATCTGGCATGAGTCAGTCCTTGAGAGTCATCTGAGTTCCGGTTGCTTTGGCCAAGCACAATCCTGTGTAAACAGCCTGAAGTATGGCCTCATCCCTGACTGACTAGTAAAAACAATTTATGAAAAAAGATAATAAAAAGGACTACTGTTGAAAACTTCAAAAATTCTTCCCAACTGAGTTACAGTAATGGAATCTTCAATTTGTCAAATGAAAACTGCCTATCAAGAGAATTAAAGAGCAACCACAAATAAGATGTATACCTGTGAATAAACTATCAATCATAATTATAAATATGGTCTGGGTCATCACAAGGCTCTGCTGGAACTAAAGAAGAAGGCAACTAAAACCATCTAACTTTCAGGAGAGAAGTTCAATGCACTGGAGAGAAGCCAGCCACTAGCACAGCTTTCACTTCAAAGTACATTCCAGTTGGACCCCTAAATCTTGTAGCTGCTGATGTTCATGACTTTAAAGGTCTAGTTTCAGCAACGGTCTACATCGCTAGGCATTTTGATCTCCAAGGTCCTTACACCCATTTTTCCTCATTCACTCTGTTGCTTGCTCCTGGAAGAGCAGAATCTTTTATTTTCCTTCAAAATACATAATTATGAAATTCGCTGCAAAATATAGGACTACACTTCCCTCAGCACCTACACCAGCCCCACTTGGCTGCATTTCCTGCCTCTTATTTCCCCATGACAAAACAAAAGGACCACTTTTGAAGGACAACTTTCTCTCAATGTCAACCTGGTACTTTCCTGAGACCTTCTCATCTATTCTTGGTAAGAGATTCAAGATAATCTTAGCAGAGCTTAACAGTCAAAAGAACTAAAATCCAAGCCCTACATTAACCACATGTTAGCTGTGAAACCTGGGGAAAGATATTTACCCACCTTAAGCTCCAAAATCAGGAGGTGGTGCTAGAGTGCTATGAGGATTAATGAGAAAATGCATGTAAAAAGGGCTTAGCATAGTGCCTGGCATGTAGTAATAAGTGACCAGTAAATGTCAGCTGCTTTAAGCAATATTACTCCTACTCCTAGTGCTTTTCTTTGAGACCTCAGCAGACAGGACAATTCCCAAGAGGCTGGGGTTATGACTCCTGTCTTCCTCACTGCAATTAGCACTAGCTGCATTCTGCCAAATCTGCACTACAGCAAAGCAGCATCACCACCATCTGCCATAACTTTCATGAAAGGGATTTGAGGTTGATAGGAGGAAGTTTTTTTGTGTGCATTTGCTTTTAAATTCTGGAGAGGGCATGAGTGGAGGGTAGTGGGGAGATAAATCTCTTTTAACTAGCTCTAGTGAGTTGAATGCTAAAAGACAACCTTAAATTCCTAAACTTTGTCTTATAATAAGACTGTGCGACTATGCACACAGCAGCCTAACAACTCATTCTTATTCCTTTGTTTGAAAGGCACTGAGACCTAAATAACACTCAGGCAGGACTTCTAATCTCATTTAAAATAGGGATAAGCTTCCTTTCAAGTAAGCTTAGAAGCAATTACCTGAATGTTGTATATATGTAGAGGGTCTCTTTCAACAGCAGGAAAAGACAATGTCCAAAATCTTCAGTGCTTGGCAGATACCCCCCAAATTCAGGCTTTAAATAAATTTGGGGCCAAAATTAAAATGCAGAATTAACTCTGGTAACAAAGAAGATTCATTTTAATGACTTGCCTTATTATCAAAAATGTTCCTACCAAAGGGAGAAATGGCATAGAAGGCAAAGAGAAGTTTTCAACAACATGAATCCACTCCTTGCTGTTTTCTCTCTCCACCACTTTAGCTGGACTTTGGTCCCCTGATCCGCTCAGCCAACACAGGAAACATTCCTACCCTTCCCCCGATCATCCCCTCAAAGGTGGTGCCTTCTTCACTACCTGGTGCTAGGCTTTGTGAAGCTGGAAGAATGACTTCTCTGCTGTCTACTTAAGCTGTGGGCTGCCTTCAAAAGACACCAACCAGACTCGCAAGAATTGAAAATTCTAACAACACTAAGTCAAGGATATACAACAGCCAGGGCTCTCATAGACAGCTGGTGGGAATATAAACTGGCATAACCACTTGGCAAAACAAGTTGGCATTCTCTAGTGAAGAGGAAGATGTGGATACCTCCCCACACAGTAATTTCACTCCTGGGCATATGACCAGCATTGTCCAACTTATTAAGCATCTATGGTGCTCCTGTATTGTACTAATAAATGGAGATACAAAAATGAGTCAAATCTGGAAACTTAGAACTTTCTGCGATAATGGAAATGCTATATAATTGCACTGTCCACTATGGTAGCCAGTAGGTATCTGTGGCTATTGAGTACTTGAAATGTGACTAATACAAGTGAATAACTGAAATTTTAGTATTTTATTTTAATAAATTTTAATGTTAGTAGCCCTAAATGACTGTGACTATCTTACAGTCCAATGCAGTGAGAAACTCATGAACATATGCACCAAGATATATGTATAAGAATGTTAATTCCAGCATTATTTGAAATAGAAAAAAAGCAAAAAACAAATATCCATCAACAGATAACAGAAAACAGATACAGTGCGGCACATGCATAAAATAGAACACTGTAGAGCAGTAAAAAATAAACTCCATCTATAAGCATCATTGTAACTAAATCTTAAGAAGTGTTGAGTCACAGAAGAACTCAGAGTATGATGCATTTTTACAAAGTTCAAACACAACTATAACAAATATATTATTTGGAGATTAAGAATCATCAGTGGTAACAAAGCTATGAAGAAAAGCCAATCACAAACACAAAATACAGGGTAATGATTGTGGAGGCAGTAGGAATAGAGGGAACAATCTGGAAGGAGCACAAAGGGAGACATTTCAATAGCATGGCTGATGTTCTGCTTCTGTCCTTTTATTGTTGTTTCTTAACATATATGGCATGCATTATTTTATGCTTACAAACACTTCACAAAAGAAAAAAAAATGGAAAGCGCTATTGAGGCAGTCTGGCTGCTTCTCATACCTCCTCCACTAACACCCTGTCCATGCGCAGACTGGGAGTTTCTCCATGAAGGAATCAGGTTTTACTCATCTTTGTGCCTTCCATTCTCAGCAGAGTATAGGAGCACAGTAGAGCCTTGATAAATGTCTAGTGAACTGAACCCCATTCTTAGAAAACCAGAATTTCCACCATCTCAACTTGTTACCCCTTTTATTTTCCAGATAATTTTAAAGGTTCCCCACCCTGAGTAATAATAAAAACAGTTCACTTACACAGAAACACATGTCTCTGCTACCCACAAGTACTATTTCTAAATGGAGTAAATGTCTAAAGAGGACAGACTTGTATTAGCAAATTTACCATCTTATTAAATGTCCATTTGGTCTAACCTCTAAGCAAGAGACTTACATTCCTAAATTCATTTTAATGGCAGCTAAGGCCTTCAGAGGCCAAGTAACTTTGGTCCTCTAAGAATTAAGTGCTTGAAGCAGAGACCAGACACCAGATATCCTACTTTTTGGGCTCACCTTGTTCTCTTCACTATGTTAGAGCAAGCAGGAAGGCACTGAGATTTGCTTAGGCCTCTCTCTAGGTAGCTATCTTAGCCTGAGTTGATGACAGTATTAAACAGGATAATGTATGTAAAGGACTCCATTAACAAGATGAAAAAACTGAGGTCCAGAAAAATTAAGTAACTCACCACAGGTCACACACTTGGCATTGGACTATAAGCCAGAAATATTCCACACCCTGCGGTTCTACAAGTTAAAGAAATAATAAATAACATTAGTATGGAACTCGGTTAAGTGTCTTCATGTTATTGTAAACAAAAAGACAGGAGTTAACCTCTGAAAATAAGTATATCTTTAAATTACTCAATCTTAAATATTCCCCATGCATTGTATCTCAAGACAGGAGTTTGGTTAAATACTAGTAAGATAACTTCTAACCAGTTATAAAGATATCAATCACCTCTAAAAGTGAACTAGAGATATAGATATCACCTTCTAAAAATTCCTGACATTTGATAGGGAGTAGTAAAAATAGAATTACTTTAAAATCTCTCATTTTTGTTAGAGAAAGTTTTGGAAAATAATTTAATTTTGTCTATTTTCTTTATTTTTCCATGTATCACACATAGCTGCTTGTTTTGCCACAACTGTTATGAAGACTGTCTCCTTTCATTTCTTTTTTTTTTTCTTTTTTTTGAGACAGAGTCTGGCTCTTTCACCCAGGCTGGAGTGCAGTGGCCACTCTGGGCTCACTACAACCTCCGCCTCCCAAGTTCAAGCAATTCTCCTGCCTCAGCCTCCCAAGTAGCTGGAATTACAGGCGCCTGCCACCACGCCCACCTAATTTTTGTATTTTTAGTAGAGACGGGGTTTCACCATGTTGGTCAGGCTGGTCTCCAACTCCTGACCTCAAGTGATCCACCCGTCTCAAGCCTCCCAAAGTGCTGGGATTACAGGGGTGAGCCACTGCGCCCCGCCAGCCACTGCATCCGGTCTTTCCCTTTCATTACCACATCCTCCATCATGCAAAATGAGAAGAGATCATCTCAGAGAGGTACCTAAAGTGTCTCAAAAGAAAAAGTCCTGCATGATTTTAAAATATTTTTGTCAAGCACTTTAGGAGGCCCAGGTGGGTGGAGAGCCTGAGTCCAGGAGTTGGAGATTGGCCTGGGCAACATGGCAAAATGTTTCGTCTTTTGGTGAAATCAAAAACTACAAAAAATTAGCTGAGCGTGGTGGTGCACGCCTGTGGTCCCAGCTGCTTGGGAGGCTAAGGTGGGGGCGGGTTCGCTTGAGCCTGGGAGGTGGAGGTTGCAGTGAGTCGAGATCGCACCACTGCACTCCAGCCTGTGCAACAGAGCGAGTCTCCCATCTTGAAAAAAAAAAAAGATATTGTCGTAACTTTATTTCTACCTCTCTATGCAGAAAATCCCATTCAATCTGGAGAATATTACTTTTATTTATAAAACTGAAGCATAACTATCTTGTGTCTCCAGTAGGGGTACTACTACTCTCATTAAGTATAAAAAAAGTTTTTAATTGGTCATGAAAATCTTAATAAATTTAAATTTGGTCCTCAGAATGAAATGCTATAACGAATGGCTTCAACCACACAATATGGAACATTCTGAAATCCGTTTTTTTTTCAAAAAGTAAACTCCAGCTACTGACTGAACAAATAGAACTGGATGCTAGTGCTAATGTGCTAATTTTGTTTTTCATGCCAAAGAAGCTCTGTCAAAGAGGTTTCTAACCTGTCCTCCTTGTGTCCTGCATTATACTTTTTACAGAAAGTTCCTAACCTTGAAGGGGGTACAACCATGATGTAGAATATGTAATTCAACTATTTTGCTTTGGAATATGCAATGTACTTTGCTTTTCTGATTCATAAGGCTACTCCCTCCTCTCCCAGGGTAAAGGAAAGTACAAAAGGAGAGAGCTTCACAGTACTCTGCCGACTAAAACATGATACCCTCTCTATCACTGCATTTAAAACTCATTTTATTTTTTTATTTCTCTCAAGTCTGGAGTTGAAAAATCAGCTCACTTGATCTTATCAAATCATCAAATAAAAGGTTCTAGAAATAGCTTCCTATTTGTGGAAAGCGCCAGAAGACACATAAAAATGGAAGAGAGCTCTTGAATCGTCTTTCCCAAAGCATTCTGTGCGTGATGAATGCAAGCAAAATCCTGGAAGGCTTTTCTCTGAATTTAAGGTACTTCCTAATGGGGCTGATTTGAAAGCTAATGTAAAATGCAATCAGAAAGCAGCCAGAAACAGTGACAGACCAACAGCAAAGTTCTAATACTTATTCCCTGGAGTTCACGCTGCATACACATATTCCGTGCACAGTCGCATTAGACACTAACTCTACAGGCTCACCTGTTTCAGGTTACACATGCTCCTCTCGGTCTGGTTGTCCTGGTTTGCCCACTCCACACATTCACAAATGACTCAAGTCTCACCTGCCCCCGGCCGTCCCAGCTCCTGACACCCCCGCGCCGGTTCGCACCGACGTGTCGGCGCACACACACACACCCGTACACACGTGTCCGCACACACCCTCGCCCCCGGCCCCGCCCAGGAGGCGGACCCCGGAGAGGCGAGCCGGCCCGGCCTCCGCGAAGTGGGTGGTGCCGGGCCCCGCAGCCCCGCCGGCGCTGTCATCGCGGACGCCGTGCACCGCGTCCTCAGCGCAAACTCCTCGCGGCCGCCGAGGTTCCCCAAAATGCCAGGGCCTCGCCAGCTCCCATTTCAATTGAAAGCGTCCGCGCTCCTCACTGCACGGAGGTCCCTGGAACCCCAGAATTTAAATAAGGGCAGGGGTCAAGCATGGAGACTATCCTCCTTTTGACTTTCTGCGTCGCAATTCCTCCCGGGCGGCAGGGCGGCAGGGCGGCCGAGCGCGGGCGGGAGGCGCTCCCATTTTGAAGGCTTGTCTCGCCTTTCCCGGCGCGGGGCTCTCTGGCGGGAGGGCGAGCCCACTAGAACGCCAGGGAGGCGCACGCAGGGTCCTAAGGGCGCCGTGCCCCAACCTCCCCGCTCCCCAGCCCCAGGTCATCGCTGGAAGTGCCTGCAGCCGCTGCCGCCGGAGCCACGGGAGGAGCCGCAGCCGCCCCTCTGGGAGCCGCGCGCTGACGGCAGTGCCAGGCGGAACGCGGCCCCGGGCGACGGCAGCTCCGTCGTACCCTCCTCCCTGGAACCCCGGCCCCCGCCCTGCGCACCTCGGCAGCAGCCGAACCGCAGCTTGGGACTCCGACTGTCACAGCGCCTCTCGCCCGGCTCGGGGTTTCTCCGTTTTCGGCGTCACAATAATAAGGAAGTTTCCCCGCAAGCCTGCGGGCGGCGGAATGCGCTAGGTGAATGACTTCGCACCAGGCCAATGGGCGCCGCTCTGGGGAGGACCCACACCAATGGCGGCCGCCGTGGTGCGGGCTGGAGGCGGGGCGGCGAGGTCCGAGGGCGGGAGGAGGGGAGAGGCCCAGGCCCCAGAGCCAGGCGCAGGCGGCCCGAGGTGACAGGACTCTAGGGCCCGGCGCGGGGACAGCGGCACGGGTGTGTCAGCCGAGATCGGACTGCATGACATAGAGCGTTGGCGCTGAAAAAGATTGCTTTTCACTGGCGGGGAAGCGAACGGGACCGATCAGCGGTTGCCTTTTCAGGTTCTGGGCTCTGGTTTTTATTATTTATGCAGAGGTGACCGAAAGCCTTGGGCAGTGGGGGGAAGAAAGCTAGAGGGTGACAATTGAGGGAGAGTGCGCTAGTCTTCTGCTTTACTCCCCTTCGTAGGACTGTAGGAAGCGCGGCGCCGGCCGGCGGCGCTGCGCGGTGGGAGAGGCGGGGAAGGAGGTCCGCGGCAGCCGCCGGCGCCCTTCTGAAGAGGTGGGGATCGAAGACCGGCGCGGGGCTGCGGAAGAAAGGCGGGCTTGGGGGAGGCTGGAGGGTGGACGCGGGGGGAGCATAGCAAGAAGAGTCTCTGAGCACCAGTTCTTAAAATCTTGTAGTCTGAAAGACACCGATACCCAGTAACGGATTTTTTTAAAGTTTGTCCTCTTCCACTTTTCCCTAGCGCGCCGAATCCCAGAGCTTCCTCCTCCTCAAGGTCACTAGTGTTTTTATACTTGCCCTAGACCTGATCTGATCCACAGCTAATCTTTTGCAGAAAACCTCAGAAAGGTGACTTCATGTGTCTGCCCCCTTTAAATGTGAAATGCAGAACACTGGCACAGTACCGCTTGAATCCAAAGGAATAGACTCTCCTAGTGGAAGAATTTCCATAACCTGGCATTTGAACCAGGAAAGCCTTTTGAGGACAGATTATTTCTAAGGACATTCAAATCACCTCAGGTCTGCAATCCCTTGTCCTGAGAACCTAACAGACCAAGTAGAAAAGAAAGTTTCAAGGAGTGGTATATCCTGGGGATGAGACGTTGTTGGCTGACTGACAGTGTTGAGCCCTCTGTGAAATAATGGAAATTGTCCAGTACACTGAGACAAGAAAGCTAAAAAAGCAGAATCTAAGTTATCACATCATCTAAGAAAAAATACAAACCTTTGAAATTTGGATCACACTGGACACCTTTAGAAACACTGGGAATGGCCAGGCATGGTGGCTCATGCCTGTAATCTCAGCGCTTTGGGAGGCCAAAGTGGGTGGATCACTTGAGGTCAGGAGTTCGAGACCAGCCTGGCCAACATGGTGAAACCTTGTCTCTACAAAAAAAAATACCAAAATTAGCCGAGCATGGTGGTGTGCGCCTGTAGTCCCAGCTACTCGGGAGGCTGAGGCAGGAGAATCGCTGGAACCTGGAAGGCAGAGGTTGCAGTAAACTGAAATTGAGCTACTGTACTTATTCCAACCTGGGCGACAGAGTGAAACCTTGTCTCAAAAAGAAAAAAGAAACACTGGGGACAAGAGTAACACAATTCACCTATATTCCAGATACATGGCAGTTTCACAAAAGTTTAGTCTATTACAAAGATGCAATCCCAATTTAGAGATGCTGTTGGCAAAAAACTGGTGAAACGCCCAAAGAGGAGTCTGGTAGGAAGAGGAAGGAGTCCAGTACTTGCAAAGGAGAAAGTGAGAGATCCTATTGTTATGTGTCACATATGAGGTTTGTAATCAATCAGTGTTTGGGTTGGTATGTCTGGCCTGTGGCTCAAGTGTTTTTCTTTTTCTTTTCTTTTCTTTTTTTTTTTTTTTTTTTTTTTTTGATACGGAGTCTCGCACTGTCTTCTGGGATGGAGTGCAATGGCGCGATCTCTGCTCACTGCAACATCCACCTTTTGGGCTTAAGCAATTCCCCCGCCTCAGCCTCCCGAGTAGCTGGGATTACGGGCACCCACCACCACACTCAGCTCATTTTTGTATTTTTAATAGAGGCAGGAATTCACCATGTTGGCCAGGCCGGTTTACTCCTGACCTCAAATGATCCTCCCACCTCGGCCTCCCAAAGTGCTGGGATTACAGGCGTGTGCCACCGCGCCGGCCGGCTCAAGTGTGTTTCATATGAAATTTCATCTTGAGGAAAAGGATGGTTATCAAGGACTCAAGCCTAGACCATGGGGTAGGAGCGATGTATAAATAACAAGTTTAGGATACTGTAAGCTGCTTTTACCAAATAAATAGCCAAACCCTGGGAACTTACATAGAACTTACACAGAACAGTAAAGATACCGCAGTACTTCAATTTATTTATTTTTCACTGGGCCAACGTATAATGGCAATTTCCTTAGCAAATATGTCCCGCTTCAAAATGGCTTTAAATGGCTCCAGTATCAACAATAGCCTTAACAGCAGATATGTAAACTTTTGAAGAGGTCATGGTTTACTTTTTCTTTCCATTTCTATAGCCCTGTCTTCCATCCATTTCGTTCTGCATTCTCATATATTCTCTAACAAACATACTATATACTGAGCACCTACAATAATGTCAGCTCCCGTGAATACATTGGTAAGCAAAACAGTACAGTCTTTGTTGCCATGAAAGGGGAGACAAACATTAACCAAATAATTGTACCAAGGAATGTATACTTGCTAACCTATATAAATTTTATAAAAGAAAAACATTCATGTTAAAAATAAAAGGCTTAATAAATTCTAGGCTCATGCCTGTAATCCCAGAGCTTTGGGTTACAGGCTGAGGCAAGAGGATCGCTTGAGGCCAGGAGTGAGACCAGACTGGGCAACATAGTGAGACCATGTCTTTCCAAAAAACAAAAAAATAGACATGGTGGGGCATGCCTGTAGTCCAAGCTACTTGGGAGACTGAGGTGAGAGAATAGCTTAAGCATAGGAATTTGAGGTTACATTGAACTTTGATGGCACCATTGGACTCCAGCCTGGATAACAGAGGAGACTCCAAATACACACACACACACACATGCACACACAGACACACACATAAACATATAACCATAACTTTTCTTTTTTAGAGACAGGGTCTATGTTGCCCAGGCTGGCCTCAGACTCCTAGACTCAAGCAATCCTGCTGCCTTAGCCTCCCGAGGAGCAAGGATTAAACTAACTATAACTTTTGACAGGGACCATGTGGTTCAGCTCTATCACTGGTTAGATGAGGTATGCCTGGTGGCAAGGGGATGGTGCCCAGGGTTGCTGTACTTCTACCTGAACACATACTGATTTCCTCCATTAGTTACCATTCACTTCTTAAAATACTTAATGTCTATTTTGAAAGGAAACAGTTTTTCAGTAGAATGGCAATACTCTTTAATGATAATTGTTTTCCTTTCTTCCCTGTGTTTAATTTACTTGCCTTGCAGAAAAATATTTACTTGGTAAACTTTGAAAGAGACAGTCAGATTTCTGATATTTTGGATGAAATCTGTGGGAAAAAACAGGACATCCTATCTCTCAGATACACCATCGAAGAATAAATATCTTTAGGAGGGAAAAGCACTGACTATTTGACAAGTAAAAAGTATGTGTACCTTGTATGGTTATGTAATGACAAAGGTGTTTCTTGGTCCCCCACATCCAAAAGAAGTACTTATTTTCTCAGTGTAGTCAGTACTTAATGGAAAAATCAGTCTGTACATACCCAGACTAAACTTATGAAAAACTGTCCTGTAACACACAGCATTGATTTATTAATATTAAACAACTTAGAAGAAAAACATCATGGTAAATCAGTATTACCATCAAATAATCTTTTAATATTATTGAATACGTTCCACCTGTAGTACTGCTAGACAAGAAGCATCATTCCTGACTACAAAGAGCTTACAGCCATTATGATTATTTCTCTATCTTCCTTGAAACTATTCATGGTTTGCATTTTTTGCTTATCAAGCCATTTGGATGAAGCGTAAGAACCTTACCTTAATTATGAGAAACTCATTGTTTTCATATAAATTAAAATGTATTGATGATAACAGGATTGCATGGTTGAACATGTTCTAAGAAAACTTTTAAGTTGAGCATTAGCTGGTCTCTGAAGATTTCATCCAATAATGCCTTTAGGAAGTGAAATATTTCATGAAGCTTCCTCTTTTTAAAAGGTCCTTTAATATGTGCTCTTAGAAATGACATCCAACATGTCGCTATGACTGGACTGGCAAAATAAGTGCTGGGGCGAATGCAGCAAAGATCACGTTTGTCATCGGGTAGCTGCATAGAGTGCATGCATGTAACTGCCAAAAATCAGGCAGCTGTTTCACCCTTCTAGAGGCAAAGAAACATAGTCTTCCAAAATTTACTTGTGTAAAACCAAAATGAAATCATAAATGTGAAAAAAATCTCCTTCCTTTGAAGTTATACTATATCTGGGTCAAAGGAAATTTAAGGAATTTTATTGTTTCCTAGAAAAGCTAAAGCAAACCTGTGGAATTTCAAGAGGGCATGCCTATAACAATATTAGACAGCTTTATAGGTTGGCCATAAAAATCTGGAAACAGCAAATATACCTAATAAATGCTTTGTTGTTATTACATAATATGTTTAGTGACATTATATGATATGTTCAGTGACATTACATGATATGTGAAATGTGTTGTCCTTGTAACAATGCTCATGTTACAAAGCATGGTGCATTGATACATTTTTCCCAATCCAAGCAAAATGTGTTGCCTCAGTTGATTTCTCCTTCTGATTTCTCCTGAATAAACCTATACCTTTAGCATACTGCAGAAGAAGTAAGTAATCAGGGAGTTCAATGTGTAAAATCAATATATACTATAATATAATTTACTTAAGTCTGTAAAAAATAAAATAACATTGTCTGTGTTTCCAGACTTTATGGCTACCTTTTTATAAAGGTAAACTAGTATTTAACTTTCTATTGACCTTCAGCATTTTATTTTCAGCCTACATGTAGGTAAAACTCCAGTGAAATCTGCCATTGTATTTACTTTCAAGTTGTTGATTAACAGATTATTCTTATCACAGATACTGTAAATACTGTCATTGATTCTGTTTCCCTCTTTCTGTTGGCTCTCGAAAGCCTAGCGCAAAATGTGTGGCCCATCTGTACAGAATCTTATTGCTTGCATTTTTAGAAGTAACCTCAAGATTCATTTTTAACTTTCTTATATCATTTTTCCCATTGTACTCATTTCCTTTCCTACTTAAAAAAAATAAAAAGCAACTTGTTTTTCTCTTCACAAATGTAAAATATATTTGCGATATGAAATGTGTTAAATACATATAAGAGAAAAGAAGAAAGTGAAATGATCTGTCCTTTTCACTGACCACATTTAGTTCTTGATAGTTTGCCATTTCCTAATGCATATATATACATTTTAAAAAGTGGCTTATTCGACCAGGCATGGTGGCTTACGCCTGTAATCCCAGCACTTTGGGAGGCCAAGGCGGGTGAATCACCTGAGGTTGGGAGTTTGAGACCAGCCTGGCCAACATGGCAGAAACCCCATCTCTACTAAAAATACAAAATTAGCTGGGCATGGTGGCTCATGCCTGTAATCCCAGCTACTCAGGAGGCTGAGGCAAGAGAATCACTTGAACCCGGGAGGTGGAGGTAGCGGTGAACGAGATCACACCATTGCACTCCAGCCTGGGCAACAAGAGCGAAACTCTATCTCAAAAAAAAAAAAAAAGGAAAAAGAAAAAGGAAAAAAAGCGGTTTATTCTACACATAATATTTGTCATTCATCTCTCCGAATTTAACAGCATCTATTGAACATCTTTAATAGAATCATATACTATTCTGCAACATCATTTTAAACAATTGCATGGTATACACAAAACGGATATGCTGTCATTTAACCAATTTCCCCCTGTTGAATGTTTAAATTGTTTTCAATTCTTTACCATTATAAACAATTGTGCAACATAGCTAAACACAGTGAATATATCTAAATATTTGGCCTCCCCCTTGATTATATCAGTAAGATAAATTCCTAAAAGTGGAATTGCTAGGTCAGATAGAATGCAGACTCTTAAGGTTTTGTAGTTTGCCAAGTTTCCCTAACAAAAGATGGCACCAGCCAAACACACACACAATATCTGAGTGGCTTCTCTCTAGCCCCCTTACCAGTAATTTTTTTAAAACCTTTCTTATTAATTTTGTAAGTCATTTTGAGGCTTTACTGATATACGTGAAATATAAACAAAGAAAAAAGTTAAAATCTTCTAGTTAAGTAAAAAGCAATGTATACACATCTGAACATTAGCTTAGGTAACATGTTTTTATATATTCATATCAAAAATCACCGAAATGCCTAAAAATTTATGATTAGGGTTGTTGTTCCTTTGCCAAAATTGTGTTTGGTATCGTATATTTCCCCCACCCCTTCCACATACCTGCCAAAAATAAAGGTTCCAGAAAGGAAGTTCTATACAAACTCAAATTGTTGTTCATCATTTTCATCTTTAGTACACATGCACACGCCAATAAAAGTGAGTCACTATTTCACCAAGTTCCATAGCAAAAAAAAAAAAAAAAAAAAGCAAAGTATCAAAATTTGTCTCATCAGCAATAGAATGATAGCCAGAGAAGACATTTTATTGTCCATTTTTCAAAAAGAAAACAGTGTCATGATTTATACGATCCTTCATGGTCCAGTCACCTTCACTATCAGTTGCTTCATCAATGTGCCCCATGCTTTATATAGGAAAACCACCTACTAACCAACTATGAGATGGACATGTACTTTGAGTTCTTTTGTAACCTGCTATGGTTGAATGTTTGTGTCCCCACTAAATCCGTATGTTGAAATCCTAACCGCCAGGGTGATGGTATTTGGAGGTTTGGGACTTTTGTAGGTGATTACATCATGAGGGTTGAGCCCTTGTGACTAGAATTAGTGCCCACATAAAAGAGACCCTATAGAGGTAGCTAGCCCCTTCCACCATGTGAGGACACGGTGAGAAGGCACGATCTGTGAACCAGCAAGAGGTCCTTACCCAATATCAAATCTGCTGGTGCCTTAATCTTGAACTTCTCACCCTCCAGAACTATGAGAAATAAATTTCGGTTTATAAGATATCCAGTCTATGGTATTTTGTTATAGTAGCATTAACATACAAAGACACAACCTTTATGGGTGGAATATGCTATTCCATTCAAGTTATCGCCCAGATCCCTCTTGAATTAACTGGGTAACATTTCTTTTTTTTTTTTTTTTTTTTTTTTTTTTTTTTTTTTTTTTTTTGAGACGGAGTCTCACGCTGTTGCCCAGGCTGGAGTGCAGTGGCGCGATCTCGGCTCACTGCAAGCTCTGCCTCCCGGGTTCCCGCCATTCTCCTGCCTCAGCCTCCTGAGTAGCTGGGACTACAGGCGCCCGCCACCGCGCCCGGCTAATTTTTTGTATTTTTAGTAGAGACGGGGTTTCACTGTGGTCTCGATCTCCTGACCTTGTGATCCGCCCGCCTCGGCCTCCCAAAGTGCTGGGATTACAGGCTTGAGCCACCGCGCCCGGCCGACATTTCAAGATAGGTCTCTTAGTCCTTTTTGTGCTGCTATACTAGAATACCACAGATGGAGTAATTTATGATGAACAGAAAGTTACTGGCTCACAGTCTGGAGGCTAGAAAATTCATTATCAAGGTGTTGGCATCTGGCAAAGGCCTTCTTGCTGTGTTAAGAAATGGCAAAAAGGTAAAGAGAGAGGAACTCTGTGTCCTCATGTGTTGGAAGAGCAAAAAACCAAAGAGACACAAACTCACCCTTTTTAAATGGCCTTAATCTCCCACTGTGACAACTAAGCCCTCGTGGCCTAATCACATCTCTAAGATCCTACCTCTTAATACTGTTACAATGGCAATTTAATTTCAACATGAGCTTTGGAGGGGACAGACATTCAAACCATAGCAGTAGGTACATAACTGTCAGCATATAATCAATTTAAATGACTTGCCCATTACATGGAAGAGAACATACACCCCGGGCCATGTTAGCTGTGTTCTAATTAACTGTGCTGATGTTTCTGAGGGTAAATGGCTTAGAATGTGTAGTCAGTTAAATAGTTTCTTTCCAAATTCATGTCTACCTGGAATCTCAGAATGTGCACTTATTTGGAAATAGGGTTGTTGCAGATGTCATTGGTTAAGATGAGTAATGCATCTACAAGCCAAAGAACACCAAGCCATCACCAGAAGTAAGGAGAGAGGCACAGAATAGATTCTCCCTCAGAGCTTCCAGAAGAAACCAATATTGCTGACACCTTGATTTCAAACTTCTAGCTTCAGGATTGTGAGATAATAAATTCCTATTGTGTTAAACCACCCAGTTTGTGGTTCCTTGATATAATAGCCCTAGCAAATTAATATAAAAGGTAAATATGATGCTTAAAAAAGCATCAGTTATAGGATTCAATGTAGTGTAGCTATGGCATCTGTCACCAGGTTAATTGCCAGAATTGACTGACTACTCTGGCATCCTCCTAGTCCAGAGTTCCCTTCCTCTGAGAGCTCCATGTGTGTTCTTCCCAAAGTGTCAACTCAATCAAAAAGAATGACATTTCCAATCTGACAAAGTCTATTTTTAGTCAAGGTATGTGGGGAGCTGTACTCCCTGGCTAGAGCTTTCCAATAAGCACTGAAATCCCTTTGCAAGCAAATGTAGGTTAGCCAAATCTGTTTTACAAAGCGCCCCTCTCCACCTATGATTTTGTTAGAATATCAGTCAAATCATAGCTCCATATCAGTTTCACCAAAAGCATGTAAATTTATAAGATTAAACTTATATAAGCCTCGACCTTGATGAAGTCCTAGTCATTTCAAAGGCAAGACTTTATATTTTCTTTGATATTACATCAGAGCAGGTACTCTTTCTAATTTATCATAGTAGAAGCTGAAAAACAATTACATTTCTTTTACTTTTTTTTTTTTTTTTTTTGGAGGGGGGGCGGGGAAGGAGTCTCACTCTGTCACCAGGCTGGAGTACAGTGGTGCGATCTCGGCTCACTGCAACCTCCACCTCCTGGGTTCAAGCCATTCTCCTGTCTCAGCCTTCCACGTAGCTGGAATTACAGGTGCTCACCACCATGCCTGGCTATTTTTTGTATTTTTAGTACAGACAGGGTTTTACCGTGTTGGCCAGGATGATCTCAATCTCCTCGATCTCCTGACCTCGTGATCCGCCAGCCTCAGCCTTCCCAAGTGCTGAGATTACAGGTGTGAGCCACCATGCCGAGCCTACTTTCTTATTGAAATATTATTTATACCATAAAGCAAGACTCTGAATGTTCAGGTAAAACTTCATGTTGTAAGGAATTTTAAACTTTCCCTCTGGAAGTTCTATAATTGAGTCTGCTGAAATAAGTTGACAATAAACAAATTAACAGGAGAAGGCATACAAATTTATTAATGTGTACATGTGCACAAGAGGCACACAAAATATGAGACTCAAGGAAGAGCCAGATGGTTGAAGTTTAAATACCCTCTTCATAGGAGAGAGGGAAGTGGGGGGTGTAGGCAATTTGAGAGAAACAGTAAATGATTTTTAGGGAAAATTAATGGTTCCAAAGGACAGATAGTAGCCTGGGACAAAGTTTTTCTGTGCTCTAAGGAAGGTGGCAGCAAATTACAGGAAGGAGAGGGGCAGAACTGCACTCTGAAGAAAGGTTGGCCTATTATATAAATAAAGTATCTCAGGTTAAAAAAAAAGTTTCAAGCCGGGCTTGGTGGCTCACGCCTGTAATCCCAGCACTTTGGGAGGCTGAGGTGGGCAGATCACGAGGTCAGGAGATCGAGACCACCCTGGCTAACACAGTGAAACCCCATCTCTACTAAAAAATATATAAAATTAGCTGGGCATGGTGGCAGGCGCCTGTAGTTTCAGCTACTCAGGAGGCTGAGGCAGGAGAATGGCGTGAACCTGGGAGGCAGAGCTTACAGTGAGCCAAGATTGTGCCACTTCACTCCAGCCTGGGCAAAAAAAAAAAAAATTTTGAGCAGCCTCCAGAAGAATAAGAATAGCTTGTCTGGGCATGGTGATGACTTTTAATCTTCACTCGTGACTAATCTTCACTGGTGGTTTGATGTAATTCCTAGGGAGAGAGTTTAAGACAGTTGCATTTCTTTTAGAAGAACTTCCCTCAGCCAAATATGGAAACTTCAGAGAAAACTCGTCTCTGCACATTGGAAGGGAAGATGGGGAGCAGCAGGTCTGAGAGAGAGAGACCTTGGTTCTGAAGTTTATTTCTGAGGCCTTTCGATCTCTTTTGTTCAAAGCACTCAGCATGCCAAAGCATCATATTTTGGGATATTTGTTTTCTAAGCCCCAACATTGTCTATGGAGAGGACCCATGAAAATTAATCATACCCATAGGAAATTCATCAAGTGCAGACCTAGTCCATTTCTCTCTATATCAAAAAGAAATCGTGACATTAAAAAAACATTTTTTATAGCTTCAATGTTATACTGTAAAACAAAATGAAAACTATTCATTTTAATCTGTACAGAAATAGAAAACCAGTTATCTAAGTAAATTGCTTAGGGGATAAATTCTGATCCCAGGTCAGCCTTTGAAACATCCAATGAACTTGGCTATGCATAATCTAATAGGCATTGAGAAGGATGTCTTTAGTGTACGGGGATGACATCAAATTTAACTATAGAAACATTTCAGTTAGACATCAAGTGGGCAACTCTTGATGATTTCACTGAAGAAAAACTAATTGCTGCTAATTAGAAGCTACCGTTTTTATGTCTCAACTAGTCTTTGAAAAGAGATTACCAGTGATATTATTTATTGAGTTATTTTAATATCCATTTTGTGAAGATATTAGTATTTGTCATATTCAGAAAAATTCTATAAGAAACATAGATGAAATATTCTGTAAAACACTGAAATAAAATCTTTTAAGGAATATATTTTCAGACCAGGGGCAGTGGCTCATGCCTGTAATCCCAGCACTTTGGGAGGCCAAGTCAGGCCGATCACTTGGGTCCAGGAGTTTAAGACCAGTGTGGGCAACATGCTGAGACCCCATCTCTATTCTTTTTTAAAAAATTTGTTTTAAAAAGATGGCCTGGCACAGTGGCCCACACCTGTAACCCCAACACTTTAGGAGGCCAAGGCAGGCAGATCACCTGAGGTCAGGAGTTCGAGACCAGCCTGGCCAACATTGCAAAACCCTGTCTCTACTAAAAATACAAAAAATAATAATAATAAATAAGAAATTAGCTGGGCATGGTCGCAGGCACCTGTAATCCCAGCTACTCGGGAGGCTGAGGCAGGAGAATCGCTTGAACCCAGAAGGCAGTTGCAGTGAGCCAAGATCATGCCATTGCACTCCAGCCTGGACAACAAGAGAGAACCTCTGTCTCAAAAAAAAATAAATTAATAATAATAATAAATAAAAAGAGAAGAAAGAGAAAGGAAGGAAGGAAGGAAGAGAGAGAGAAAGAAAAAGAAAGAAAGAAAGAAAGAATTTTCAGCAAATAAAATAACTCTCAACACAATAGGTTCTGCAGCCTCTTTACAAGCTGGCTCTAGAAACAGTAGAATCCCTGAAATGGGTCTAGTAAGGGAAAAGAGAAGCAGGAATTATCAGTACCAAGCTGCAGCAAAAGAATGGGGAGTTTTCATGTGTTAATTTTTCTATTTTCTCTTTCTCTCTTCCCTTCCTCCTTTGCCCTCCAATGTCCCATGCCATTAGAGCACCATACTTAACTTTCTTTTTTGATCATCTATCCCCTTCAGGAATCTGATTAAAGTTATACATTTTCTCTTCAGAAGATGATGCATATACTCATACAATTATGAACACTATTCTAGGAGTATTCATGGATTCTCTGCATTTAGGGATGGACCTAATACACTCCTCTTCCCTCATTGTGAGCCTCTGCCTCAACCTCTTACCAAATCTTTCAATAAAAGAATCTGATAAACTCATTCATACCCAAATACAATAAGGCTTAATATTTGGCCATCCTCTCATAGAAGAGAATTATAATTGAAGTGACATCATCTGTAACTGAAGGATATAAGCATGACTGTACTATGTGGGAGCAGCCTTTACCCCCTAATGACTCCTTCCTTAAGACCGAAAATCAAACCCTCATATGAGGTTAACTTGATTTTGGGTGCCTACTCTTGAACTCAATTCAGAGTATATAGAATTGAATTCATCTTTCCCCCAGAAAATTAATTCCACTTCCTGTTGTTGTTTTTTTTTTTTTAATTGAGACAGTCTCCCTCTTTTGCCTAGACTGGAGTGCAGTGGTGTGACCTCAGCTCACTGAAACCTCTACCTCCTGGGTTCAAGCGATTCTCCTGCCTCAGCCTCCCGAGAAGCTGGGGATCACAGGTGCCCATCACCACTCCTGGCTAATTTTTGTATTTTTAGTAGAGACAGGGTTTCATCCTGTTGGCCAGGCTGGTCTTGAACTTCTGACCTCAAGCGAGGCACCCGCTTCAGCCTCCCAAAGTGCTGGGATTACAGGTGTGAGCCACCGCTCCTGGACTAATTCCACTTTCATTGCCTTCATAATCCAGATTCAGAATCTTGAAATTATCTTGATCCTTCACTCTTCTCGTCTCATGCAATCATCAAACACTGTTGTTTTTTCTTTATGTCTTTCACATCCATCCCTTCCTCTATTTATTGGTTTCCTATTGCTGCTGTAACAAATGACTCCAAACTTAGTGGCCTAAAACAACACAAAATTTATTCTCTTACAGATCCTGGAGGCTAAAAGTCTGAAATGAGTCTTATCGGGCTAACATCAACGTATTGACAAGGCTGGCTTCCCTCTGGAGACTCCAGGAGATAATCCACTCCTTGCCTTTTCCAGCTTTTAGAAGCCTCCCATATTTAACAGTTCATAGCTTTATATTACCTTCTCCTAACTTCGACTCTCCTGATTCTTTCGTGTGAAGACCCTCGTGATTACATTGGGTTGACCATGTTAATCCAGGATAGTCTCCTTATCTCAACCTCTTTAATCATATTTGCATTTAAAAAAACATATGCACAGGTTCTGGGGATTAGGACACAGATATCTTGGCAGAGGGGGGATGCATTATTCAGCCCACTGTACTCTATAATATCACCTCTTCCTCAACCCTACTTC
Organism: Macaca thibetana thibetana; assembly: GCF_024542745.1. Classification (NCBI taxonomy): domain Eukaryota; kingdom Metazoa; phylum Chordata; class Mammalia; order Primates; family Cercopithecidae; genus Macaca; species Macaca thibetana. Next base: position 100,375,701 of record NC_065582.1, read on the forward strand.
TGGTCCTTATCTATACCACTGAACTAGTTCAACGTTTCCTAAACTGGTTTTCCTGACCCCAGCCTCTCTCCCAATTCCCCATCCATTCTACATACCAAAAACAAATATTCATTAAAGCTTAGTTATTCGTCCTATTCCCCATACCCATTCCAAGGCCCTGAACCTAGTTTACTTTAGCCTGGCATTGGTCACTCTTTGTTTGTTTGTTTGTTTGTTTGTTTTTTCAGATGGAGCCTCACTCTATCACCCAGGTTGGAGTGCAGTGACACCATCTCAGCCCACTGCAACCTCTGCCTCCCAGGCTCAAGCAATTCTTCTGCCTCATCCTCCCAAGTAGCTGGGATTACAGGCGTGTGCCACTACAACTGGCTAATTTTCATATATATGTATGTATATACACACACACTTTTTTTTTTTTTTTTTTTTTTTTTTTTTTTTTTAGTAGAGACAGGGTTTCACCATGTTGGCCAAGCTGGTCTCGAACTCCTGACTTTAGGGATCCACCCATCTTGGCCTCCCAAAGTGCTGGGATTATAGGCATGAGCCACTGTGCCCAGCCCATTCTTAACAAACTAATCTCCACACTGTCCCGCAACCTATATAAACCAACTATTTGTTCAGCTCATACCCCCTTTTGCCTCCAAAATTCTCCCATTATGCTAAAGTTTACATAAGTCCCTCCTCTTCCATGACTTCATCTCAGCAGTTCCGAGTCACAATATTTCTACTTTCTTTTATTTCCTACAGCATTTTTTGTTGGGGTGATGCCTCTAGCATTTATCACATGCTACTGGGTATAGATCCTGTCTCCACCTCTTTCCCACTATATGATCTTAGACAAGTCATTTCCCTTTCCCATGCCTCTTTTTTCTTGTCTATAAAACTGACAATATTTATGCCCTAATTATAGGATTATGATGAGGGTTCAAAGAGATAACAAAGCTTTTAAGATACTTAGCATGTAGTGTTACCTCCTCCTCTTTTTCTTCTTATTTGCTTTCTTTAATATATGACCTAAATCCTTTGTTATATTAAAAATTCCTTGAAGATCCCGACCATTTCTTTTTTCTTTCTTTCTTTCTTTCTTTTTTTTTTTTTTTTTTTTTTTTGGTGGAGTCTTGCTCTGTTGCCCAGGCTGGATCTTAGCGTGATCTTAGCTCACTGCAGCTTCCACCCCCCAGATTCAAGCAATTCTCCTGCCTCAGTCTCCCGAGTAGCTGGGACTACAGGCGCTCCCTGCCAAGCCCAGCTAATTTTTGTATTTTTAGTAGAGATGGGATTTCACCATGTTGGCCAGGCTGGTCTTGAACTCCTGACCTCAAGTGATCTGCTTGCCTAGGCCTCCCAAAGTGCCAGAATTACAGGCATGAGCAACCATGCTCAGCCAATTACAACTACTTCTTATACATTATGCCATATACACTGGAGGCTCAATAGATACATCTTTATCACTATTGTTGTGGTGATGATAATTATGATAATGTAAAGGGACAATTTGATATTATTTTCACAACACTGATATGGTCCTTGACATTTCTGTTTCTCATTCTTATTACATAAGTGAATACCTCCTTTTCTCTTAAACTGTTTACACTTCTATTAACTGTGTAGAGAGATTCATGCTTAATTCATTGTGGAAACACCTAAAGACAATGCTTAGCAAACAGCTGGGCTTCATCAAATATTGGCTGAAGGAATGAATCTTCTAGTGTTATAGAATCTGCCTGTCACATCACCTCCTTTACCCACGATTGATAATCTGAAAAATGAAGAGATTGTATTTAATGATCTCTAAAGTCATTTGAAGCTCTAAAGTTCACTCTTAATAGAATTCTGTGAATAAGGCCAGAAACTAATTTGACCAAGAAATAACCCTTTCTTACCTTTTGAATTGTTTCCTCAAACAGTACTGTCATTTGATATCACCATTCTATGGTGCCAATTTATAACGTAAATCTGTTTATGGAGACAGAAAAGCAAATTTTTCCACTAATTGCTAAATATAAATTAAGTCAACCACTATTCAGTAGCTATTATTTGCAACTACCTTTGGTATTACAAGCCTATTATATATATATATATATATACACACACACACACATATATATACACACACATATATACACATATATATACATAGTATAAGATATCTTTTGTTCTCATGCAAAAAAGTTTAGTCAAATATATATGTGGCACTTATATAAATATTCATTTGATTGAAGGTAATATAATAAAATGTGCTTTTAAAGACAAATGTATAATTAAGGTTGAAAATGTGAAAGTGTAGTTAATATGGTCTTTGGCCGGAAATAGCTAAGTCCCTGTTCTACGTCAGTAACTTCTCCCCTTAAGGTCCACAAGGAAAATACATGCACAGAGAATTAAGCAAATAAAAAAACACTTGCTATTAGATAAGGCTTTAATGCCAAACCTCCATGTGGTACTTGGGGTACTTGTTTGGAACTTGGATAAGAAGTACCTTTGCCTAAACCTCATTAGTCTAAAGGAACTTGAACCAAAACAGAGGCCTATTTTCTCTACATCTGCCCCATAGCTCAAATCCACGACTTAGATCTTGCTATTTTAATGTCCACTACAGTTGTATCCCCTACCACAAGACTCTACTCAAAGCATGGCCTCAATAGTGTCCTTTAACTGTACAAATCTGTAGCCGCAGCTCCTCCTCCTTAGAGGAGAGAAGAAATTGCCATGGCCAAAAACTGGGGGGAGAAAAGATAAATTCCTCCCTTATAGCATATAGCAAAATAAATTCCAGATAAATTTGAGAAATAACAACAAAAGTTTCAGAAAAAAACTGAGTAAGTACAAAATTTTGTGGAGGGGAAGGAGTCTGTAAGCATGATACCATTAAACAAAATGGAAAAGATTAGCGGGCTTTATTATATGAAACTTAAAGCAGAAAATTAAACTCTATAAAAAGGTTAAAAGGCAACATCCAACTGGGAAAATATCTGTACTAAGAGCATTTTAAAATAAATTTGAAGAAATGATCCAAAAAAATAGAAGAGACCTTGATTAGGTGACCACTACCACCTCCCCACCCTGACTGACACACACACACACACGCACACACACATTAATGGGGAAACCTATCCAGCATTTTCTGGGAATTCTTCCCTGAAGAGAAAACGTTTAAGTCAAAACCTTAAGGATGTGAGGAGTTGCCAGGTGGGATAAGAGCATCCCTAGGAGAGGGAACAGCATGTGTGAAAGTTCTGAGGCTAGGAAGAGCTTGTCATGTCAAGGCACTGAAAGGACTGCAGGATTGCCAGCATGACTGGAGCAGTGGGCAGAAGGGGTGGCAGGAGGTAAATTTAGAGAAAAGGGCAGGGACATGTCATGCAGACTCTTCTGGGGACCTTGATTTTATTGGACATTCAATGAGGGGCCACTAGAAGGTTTTATACAGATCACTGGCACCTGGAAAGACAGCACAGGTGGAAGGGGAGCAGTAGTACAATTAGAAAGACCAGTCAGGAGGTTATGGAGGATATTGAAGGAATCTGCGCTAGAATGGTAGCAGCTTGGGTTCAGATGATGGCTGTAGAGATGAAGAGAAGTAGATGGAGTCAAGAGCTAATTTGAAGGTAAAAGAGGAAACAGCTAGGAGTAGAGGGTTGGGAGTGGGAAAATCAAAGAAAAGTCCTAGATTGCTGGCTTGAGCAGCTAGTTAAGGTAGTACTGTCCTTTATTAAGGTCAAAATGATTGAGGAAGGAAAAAGTTAGAATAGAAATCAAGATCATCCTCTAAAAGTATAAGGTACTTGAGGGAGTATCTATGTTTAATTTTGCTTACCACCATCTACCCAGCATCTAGCATACTGCCTAACAAAATAGGCAGTATTTGTTGAATTAATGAATACAGATTGAACCAGGTTTGATGACAGTCCTATAACATCTTAACCACTGAGTTCTTACAACAATAGAGGATTTGGTTAATTGAAATGAAATATGAAATGAATGTGGAATAAAGTTCTAAGATTCCCATTTCAAATTCATGCATCAGTTGGTAGTGATGAGTTAGTATCTTCTACAAATATGAGCATTCTTTAAAGCAAATGATGTTTTTACTGAATGTCTAATGTAAAAATATTGCTGATGCTGTACAAGGTACTTCAGGAAGGAAAAAGTCCCAAGAACTTCACTATAGATGATGGCTCTTTGTTATTGCTGAAGCTCTTTAATTCTATTATTGTAGAGCATTGACTCTTAAAAGCACTGCAGCCTTGTAGCACTGACTTTTATTTTAGATAGGGGAGCAAAAGAGAGCAAGTGACATCATCTCTGTGTCAGCTGTTGATGCTTGTCAGCTTTGACAGGCTGAGGAGGAGCTCTAGAATGACACTGAGACCAAATCAGTATTCAGCTTTTAAACTCTTAGGGAACATGGTTTTTAGCATAATCACATTAACATGCTATTTGTATATCCCAACTCTACTAGAATATGGATTATTCATTATGTGAAAAGAAAAAATCCTATAGAGGAGGATACAGAAGTGTATCTTCACTGGTATTCTGCCAAAAGATACTTTTCAATAGGTAATTGGCATTTAGTATCTTTACTATTTCAATAAAGGCTTTTCAAAAATTGGCACTCTCATTGAAAATCGGATAGAGGAGACCTCAAGCTCGGTTAAATATGTCCAGAGCTGAAGCTGTATATCTGTCTACATGAGTTCTAAAATAAACAGTCTATAATAGCCAAGCAAAGTTTTTTTAATATTCTGAAAGTATTAAATATAATTATTAATTCCATATGACCCAGCAATTCTACTCCTGGGTATTTACCCAAAAGAACTGAAAGCAAGGTCTCAAAGAGATCTTTGTAGACCCATGTTCACAGCAGCATTATTCACAATAGCCAAAAGGTGGAAGCAACTTGTGTCCATCAGTTGTTGAATAGATAAACAAAAGGTGGTATATGCATACAATGGAATATTATTCGGCCTTCGAAAGGTAGTATCAGACACACGCTACCACACGGATGAACCTTGAGGACATTATGCTAAAGCAAAATAAAAGTCACAAAAAGATAAATATTGTATGATTCCACTACTATAACATACCTAAAGCAGTCAAATTTATGAAGACAGAAAGTAGAATGATTATCAGGGCCTGGAGGAAGAGGAAATAGAGAGTGGTTGTTTAATGAGCACAGAGTTTCCATTTTGCAGGTGAAAGAATTCTGGAGATAGATGGTGGTGATGTTTGCACAACAATATGAATGCACTTAATGCCATTTAACTGTATACTTTAAAATGGTTAAGATAGTAAATTTTATGTTATATGTATTTTACCACAATTAAAAATAATAACTATTAACTTTAAGTAGAAATGGTGAGCAATATGACAATAATCTGGTATTATAAGACATTAGATAGGACATATATACACATAGTATATCTTTTGTTCTCCTTCCTTTACTTTCCAGATCCCTAATACTTTGAAAAGATGGAATGTACATAAAGCTGCAACCTCTGTGCACTGCCACAGGACTTCCCCTATCCTTGTCCCTTCTTCCCATCACTCCCTCTGCAGTTAGGAATGTGGTGGGATTTTTACATCCCAGTATGCAGTGGGCCACTTTAATTCTTCCTAGATTCTGCCCAGTTGCTTTCAGGGAGCTGCAATTTTCAAATGGCTATAGATTGATTTGGGGGCAGAGGAGGTACAGGTAGATGGGGATAGGGAAACCTGTGATCTGGCTGCCTCAGAAAATAGTGCCTGCACATTTCAGACACGGCAGAGAGGGAGAAAGAAGGGTTTTAGTTCTACTTTCAATTAGGAAGGATCATTCCATTTCTGGCAGTAAAATTTGAATGGTCTGTCAACTGTGTTTATTTTTCAGTTGTATTTTGTTGCTTTATGAATGATGGAAATGCTTTTTAGATCCTAGCAACAGACTGACAAATCTTACCATTTTTGGAGGGGGAATTTGGCATTTTCACGTTTTCTGGACCATCACAGGTCTTTTCATTGACAGCTAGGAAAGGCTGTCAGGGCTGTGAAGCAGGTGCTGTTTTAAATCATTATCTTTTTCTTTACTCTTTCTGCTGACTTGTTTTGGAAAGGGCAGATTAAGGTGTGGGAATCTCCTTTGGGACTGTCAATGAATCTGTAGTGAAGATTTGCCTTTTCTAAGATTCATTCTCAGAGAAATTTAGCAGTACATTTCAAACCAATGCACAGATGATAGGGTGAAAGGAAGCTCTGAACTGTTTAGGTCACCATCCTATCATCTATCCCAGAAGTCCAGAAGTCAAAGTAGGCAAACAGTCCATGCTTCATGGGTCCCTAGTGACACTGATTCGTAGGAGTGTAAATAAATGGTCATATTGTGCATATTTCTAATTTCAGATTTTAAATGTTCAGTTAAAATGTCATCTAATCAAGAGATTGAGCTATATAATGACTGGAATAGTGGCTGGATTCTAAACCTGATGAGCTTTATGTCCCATGTGCACACAAAGAATGTTTTTTAATGACTGATGAGTAAGCTAAATTTTTGTTTTCTTCTCCAAGTGGCTATGGATTTTCTTTTTCTCAGTGAACACTGATCTTAATACATTCAGATGTTAAAACCCAGCTGTTTCTCTTTGTGAACAAAAAGAGTCTTAATTAGTTTTTAAAACATATACATGCCTTTCACTCTAGAAAAGTGCAACACTCAACAAATGACATTTTAATTAAAATCCAGTGATTCCTGTTCTTTTTCTCCTTGTATTGTTTTGCTCCATAGTTTCTGTATCTGATACACAAGGGAGAAGTATCTCCAAAATATAACTTTTCAGATAAGAGAATCAGTTAACCAATTTTTAAAGAATTTATGAATTTTAAGTTTATGATTAAGATTTCCCCATTTATGGAACTTTAATTATAGACTTCATGAAAGAAAAGACTGCAATTTTATTATTATTATTATTATTATTATTATTATTTTGAGACAGAGACTTGCTCTGTTGCCAGGCTAGAGTGCAATGGTGCAATCTCCATTGCTCATTGCAATCTCCGCCTCCCGAGTTCAAGCAATTCTCCTGCCTCAGCCTCCCGAGTAGCTGGGACTACAGGCGCGCACCACCACATCCGGCTAATTTTTTATATTTTAGTAGAGACAGGGTTTCACCGTGTTAGCCAGGATGGTCTCGATCTCCTGACCTCGTGATACACCCGCTTTGGCCTCCCAAAGTGCTGGGATTACAGGCGTGAGCCACCACGCTTAGCCAAAAGACTGCAATTATATCAATTTTACATATTGATAAATTGTTTTTTGGTTAGAAGGTGGCCTAAGGCCATATGCATGTTTTGTTTTTGTTTTTTTGAGGCAGAGTTTTGCTCTGTCACCCAGGCTGAGTGCAGTGACGATCATAGCTCACTGCAGCCTGAAACTCCTGGGCTCACACGATCCTCCTGCCTCAGCTGCCCAAGTAGCTGGGACTACAGGTGGGTGCCACCACACCTGGCTAATTAAAAGAATACACTTTTTTGGAGATGAGGTCTCACTATGTTGTCTGGGCTGGTCTTCAACTCCTGGCCTCAAGTGATCTTCCCACCTTTGCCTCCCAAAGTGTTGGGATAACAGCCATGAGCCACTGTGCCCAGCAAGGTTGGTTTCTTCTGAGACCTCTCTACTTGGCTTGTATGTGGCCCTCTTCTCCCTGTCACTTCACTTGGTCTTCCTTCCATACATGTCTGTGTCCTAATTTCCTTATCTTATAAAGACATCAGTCATATTGGATTAGGGCCCACTCTGATGACCTTACTTTAAGTTAATTACCTCGTGGAAGACCCCCTCTCCAAATATAGTCACATTCTGAAGCACCAGGGGTTAAGACTGCAACATGTGAATTTTAGGGGGACAAAGTTCAGCCCATAACACCAACTCACAGACTTGCTATGTTTTCTCATTTGATTGAGATGGAGTAAAGTAGTCTCAGGTGATAACTGTTTTTATACAGACAAAATACATATAAGCTATATTCAAACTAGACTCAGACTATACCACAAATATAGGTTGTTTGGAGACTCCCAAATGGCTATTGGTAAGGATGGCAGATTTTTGGACCAACAAATCTCACAAGCCTAAGGGTGTCAAAGGCCTATCAGAAATAATGGGGTTCCAGCTATAATGGATATTAAACACATGCATGTGTAAAGACTCTGAATAGAGATACCTAAGACTTTGTACCTGGGCTCTCTAGTTTGCATACCAAATCTGTCCTTCCAGGATCTGGGGGAATAAAGAAAGAGTGAATGAGGGTTCAGAAGAAACTTTTGAATATATTTTCAAACCAAGACTAGTTTCTTCTTATGCTACTTAGCTTAGGGCCATGGACATTCGAAGTCTAAAAAGGTAACCATTGCCCTAAAACATGGATCATCCCACTTACCTCTAGGGACATTCCTGTTACTAATTTATATATTATCTGTTTATTCCCACAGATTACTTGTTTACTAGTTCTGATACTTAATTTCCCTAAGGACCATTTTTCTCATCTCTAAACTAGGGATGAGCCAGGTGCCCTGGCACATACACGTATAGTCTCAGTCACTTGAGAGACTGAGGCAGAAGGATCACTTGAGCCTAGAAGCTCAAAGTTGTAGTGCACTATGATGGCACCTGGGACTGACCACTGCACTCCAGCCTGAACAACGCAGTGAGACCCCATCTCTAAAAAAATAAAATAGGAGGCTGGGCACAGTGGCTCACACCTGTAACCCCAGCACTTTGGGAGGTCGAGGCAGTTGGATCACAAGGTCAGGAGATCGAGACCATCCTGGCTAACATGGTGAAACCCCATCTCTACTAAAAAAATACAAAACAAAATTAGCTGGGGTTGGTGGCGGGCACCTGTAGTCGCAGCTATTCGGGAGGCTGAGGCAGGAGAATGGCATGAACCTGGGAGGCGGAGCTTGCAGTGCACTCCAGCCCAGGCAACAGAGCGAGACTCTGTCTCAAAATAAATAAATAAATAAATAAATATACAATAGGAATAATAATAGTACTTACCTCGCAAGTTTGATGTGAGAATTAAATAAGATGACGCCATTAAATGTCTGGCACAAAGTGAGTATACAACAAAATATTAACTAACATAAGCTAAACTCCATGAAGGCAGGAGCCATATCTGAATTAATCACTACTGTGTACCCACTTCCTGGGAGACAAGAGATACTCAATAAAGGTGTTCAGTGGATGAAAGAATTAACCACAATCTGATGTTGGGATCATTGAAACAAAAACAGGGGAAGGCAGGACAGATAGGAGAGTGCACTATATTTTTTAATTGATTTTTTTAATGTAAGAAAGTTGTCATTGCATTTTTGAAACATTTGTATAAGACAGTAACCCTCTGACTAAGATTGTTTCATTACTGAGAAAATTAATTTTTCTTTCACAAGTTCATGAACACTTCTCTCAAGTCAACACTTGTCAGGGTTGTTTTTCAGAATGTATGTTTCTTATTTTTTGTTGAGAAAAATGAAAATAATGGTATACTGTCCCACTTTGAATAATTTGAAACCTGAAATGAATTACTTCTATATCCATTCCTCATACCATGCATGCCAGTGAAACATTTTAGGAATGCCAGTGACTTGAAGAAAAATGAAACAAGCCATCGTGGTTCTCAACCAGACCTGCTCAGTCCTTGTCTTTGCTTCCTTTCTCCTACCTATCTGCCACCCTGGAAGGGTGTGGTATAGAGACTAAAATGCTAAAAAACAAAAATAAGAGGAAGTGGGCACTGCACTGGACATAGACATGTTCCCACCCGCCTGGAATTAAATTAGGGAGAAGCACAATAACTGATAGCAAAACCAAAGGGAACTTCCACCTCTCACTTCACCACATACTCCTGGATGCATGTGCAGCCCTATGTGAGCAGGAGCTGGCCAATTCCAAAGAACAGGCAACCTGGAGCACTGGGGAGGCTGCCTGGCTTACACACATTGAAATCCTCCCAGCTAAATCCTTAGGGAAGGGGAAGCCTATGTGCATGACCTGGAGGGCTGAGGATCAAGGTTCAGGGCACACACAGTGACTTTCATGGATACATGGATATACGGCTACAAACAAATGGGGGCAAATTGATAAGAATAACTTCAAAGGAGTATACTTAGGGAGAAAAGTTAAATGATACAAACCACATATATTGGAAGTAACAAATAGAGGTGGAGCAACATGGCTGAATGGAAGCCTCCAGTGATCATCCTCCCTGCAGGAATACCAAAATGAACAGCTATCCACGTAAGAAAGTACCTTCATAAGAACCAAAAATCAAGTGAACAATCACAGTACCTGGGTTTAACAGCATATAAGGAAAGAGGCACTGAAGTGGGTAGGAAAGATAGTCTTGAATTATAGATGCCACCCCTCTCCCATCCCCAGGTAGCAGCTTCATAGTGTGGAGAGTGAATCTGTGTGCTTAGGGGAAGGAGAGGGCAGTGATTGTGGGACTTTCCATTGGAACTCAGTGCTACCTATCACAGTGGAAAGCAACACAGGGAAGAACTCAGTCAGCACACATGGAGAGAGCATTCTGACCAACTCTAGCCAGATGGGAATTGTGCATCCCAGTGGTCGGAACTTGAGTTCCAGCTAGCCCCACTACATCAGGCTAAAGTGCTCTGAGGTCTTAAATATCTTTGAAAGGCAGTCTAGGTCAGAAGGACTGTAATTCCTGGGCGGGTCCTGGTGCTGTGGTGGGCTCAGAACCAGTGGACTTGGGGTGCATGTGACCTAGTGAGACATCAGCTGGGGTGGCCAAGGGAGTGTTTACATCACTCCTCCTCCAACGATAGGCAGCACAGCTCATAGCTTTAAGAGAAACTCCTTCTTTCTGCTCGAGGAGAGGAAAAGGGAGAGTAGATAGGACTTTGTCTTGCAACTTGGGTACCAGCTCAGCCACAGTAGAAGAGGGCACCAGGAAAAGTCCTGAGGCTCCCATTCCGGGCACTAGCTCCCAGATGGCACTTCTAGACATACCCTGGGCCAAAAGAGAACCCACTGCCTTGAAGGAAAGGGTCCTCCAAGCAGGATTCATCACCTGCTGACTAAAGAGCCCTTGGTCCTTGAATAAACATCAGTGGTACCCACGCAAGTCTCACCATGGGCCTCCAGTGAGACCCAGTGTCATGCTGGCTTCAGGAGATTTCTAACTATGGTGGCTGCAGGGAGAGATTTCTTCTTCTTGAGAAAAGAAAAAAAGAAGAGTGAGAAGGACTTCATCTTGCAGCTTAGGTGCCAGCTTAGTCACAGTAGAATACAGCACCATGTAGATTCCTAAAGTTCCCAACTCCAGGTCCTGGCTCATGCATGACATTTCTGGATCCACCCCAAGCCAGAGAGGAGCTTGCTGCCATGAAGAGAAGGACAGAAGCCTGGCGGGACTCACCACCTGCTAACTGAAGAGCCCTTGGGCCCTGAGTGAACATAGGCAATGGCTTAGTCTTGCTTTGGCTATGCAGGCTCTTTATTTGTTCCATATGAATTTCAGGATTTTTTTTCTAGTTCTATGAAGAATGATGATGATATTTTGACAGTAATTGCATTGAATCTGTAGATTGCTTTTGGCAGTATGGTCATTTTCACAAAATTGAGTCTACCCATCCATGAGCATGGGATTTGTTTCCATTTGTTTGTGTTACCTGTTATTTCTTTCAGTAGTGTTTTGTAGTTTTCCTTGTAGAGATCTTTCACCTCTTTGTTTAAATGTATCCCTAAGTATTTTAATTTTTTTCAGCTGTTGTAAAAAGGATTGAGTTCTTGATTTGAACCAACCTCAGTTTGATTGCTGTTGGTGTACAGAAGTGCTGCTGATTTGTGCACATTGCTTTTGTATCCTGAGACTTTACTGAATCAAATTTATCAGATCTAGGAACTGTATGGATGAATCTTTAGGGTTTTCTAGGTATGCAATTATATCATCAGTGAACAGTGACAATATGACTTCCTCTTTTCCAATTTGGATGTCCTTTATTTCTTTCTCTCATCTGATTGCTCTGGCTAGGACTTCTAGTACTATGTTAAATAGAAGTGTTGAAAGTGGGCATCCTTGTCTTGTCTCAGTTCTTAGGTAGGATGCTTTCAGCTTTTCCCCATTCAGTTTGATGCTGGCAGTGGGTTTGTCATATGCAGTGTTTATTACTTTGAAGTAAGTCCCTTCTAGGCCTATTTTGTTGAGGGTTTTTATCATACAGTCATGCTGGATTTTATCAAATGCTTTTTCTGCATCTATTGACATGATCATATGGCTTTTATTTTTAGTTCTGTTTATTTGATGTATCACATTTATTGACTTGCATATGTTAAACTATCCCTGCATTCCAGATATGAAATCCACTTGATCGTGATATATTATCATTTTGATGTGCTATTGGATTCAATTAGCTGGTATTTTGTTGAGTATTTTGTATCTATGGTTTTTTTTGTTATGTCCTTTCCTAGTTTTGGCATTAGGGTGATGCTGGCTGGCTTCACAGAATGATTTACGAAGGGTTCCCTCTTTCTCTATCTTTTGGAATAGTTTCAGTGGGATTGGTACCAGTTCTTTGAATGCCTGATATAATTCAGCTATAAAGCCATCTGGTCCTGAACTTTTTTTGTTTGTTTGTTTTTTGGAGACAGGGTCTCACTCTGTCACCCAGGCTGGAGTGCAGTGATGTAATCTCAGCTCACTGCAACCTCTGCCTCCAAGGTTCAGGTTATTCTCTCACCTCAGCCTCCAGGGTAGCTGGGACTACAAGTGCACACCACCATGCCTGGCTAATTTTTATATTTTTTGGTAGAGATGGGGTTTCACCACATTGGCCAGGCTGGTTTCAGACTCCCGACCACAAGTGATCTGCTCGCCTTGGCCTCCCAAAGTACTAGGATTACAGGTGTGAGCCACTATGCCTGGCCATTTTCTCGTTGGCATTTAAAAGAAATTACTGATTCAATCTTGCTGCTTCTTATTGGTTTGTTCAGGGTTTCTATTTCTTCTTGGTTTAATCTAGATTTTCTAGTTTGTGCGTGTAAAGGTATTCATGGTAGCCTTGAATGAACTTTTGTATTTCTGTGGTATCAGTTGTAATATCTCCAGTTTCATTTCTAACTGAACTTCTTTTGATCTTCTCTGTCTTCTTTTGGTTTTTGTTTGTTTGTTTTTATTTTTATTTTTTGAGACAGAGTCTTGCTCGGTTGCCCAGGCTGGAGTGCAATGGCGCGATCCCGGCTCACTGCAGGCTCCACCTCCCGGGTTCACACCATTCTCCTGCCTCAGCCTCCCAAGTAGCTGGGACTACAGGCACCTGCCACCACGCCCGGCTAATTTTTTTGTATTTTTAGTAGAGATGGGGTTTCACTGTGTTAGCCAGGGTGGTCTCGATCTCCTGACCTCGTGATCTGCCCACATCAGCCTCCCAAAGTGCTGGGATTACAGGCGTGAGCCACCGCGCCCGGCCGATCTTCTCTCTTTTCTTAATCTCACTAATGGTCTATCAATTTTGTTTATCCTTTCAGAAAACCAATCTTTTGTTCCGCTTATCTTTTGTATTGTTTTTTGTTTGTTTCAATTTCATTTAGTTCTGTTCTGATCTTTGTTGTTTCTTTTCTTCTGCTGGGTTTGGGTTTAGTTTATTCTTGTTTCTCTAGTTCCTAGAGGTATGGCATTAGGTTGTCTATTTGTGCTGTTTCAGACAGAATTTTTAAATAAGTAAATGAATGCATAATCAACATAGTAGTAGAAAAATCACAGACTTTGAGCTGGATGTGGTGGTTCATGCCCATAATCCCAGTATTTTGGGAGGTCAAGGCGGGCAGATCACTTGAGGTCAGGAGTTCAAGACCAGCCTGGCCAACATGGTGAAACCCCATCTCTACTAAAAATACAAAAGTTAACCGGTTGTGGTGGCGGGCACCTGTAATCTCAGCAACTGGGAGGCTGAGGCAGATGCAGGAGAATCACTTGAACCTGGGAGGCAGAGGTTACAGCAAGCACCACTGCACTCCAGCCTGGGTGGCAGAGCAAGACTCCCTTGAAAAGAAAAGAAAAGAAAAGAAAAGAAAAGAAAAGAAAAGAAAAGAAAAGAAAAGAAAAGAAAAGAAAAGAAAAGAAAAAAGAAAAGAAAAGAAAAGAAAAGAGAAAAGAAAAGAACAGGGAAGGGGAGGGGAGGGGAAGGGAGGGGAGGGGAGTGGGAAAGGGAGGGGAGGGGAGGGGAATTATGGACTTTTTGGAAATAAAAGTTCAAATCCCAGCTCTGCACCTAAGGCAGCTGTGCCTCAGTTTTCTTACTTATTAAATGGTAACTACAATACATCCCCTAAAGATTGTGTTAAGGATTAAATGAGCTAATATCTTAAAAGGGTCTATCATAGTTCCTGGCATAGGACTCTGAATTATTAGTTCCCTTTCTTCTTTTCCTTCCATTGACTACATTAATAAGACATATGGTTTAAACTAAAGTATGAAGGAATTAATTTATATAAAGGAACAAATTTCCTGACAGCATACATTTTCCAATATTAAAATTGGTATATAATAAAAACAATGAACAGGTAAACTAAGGAATTTGGGGCTTAAGGAATTTCTCATTTCCTTCAGTAGAGACGTATTTTTCAGAGGCAGTCCATAGGTGGGAGGGAAGTAAGTGAAGGCTTATTGGAATGAGGGGAGAATAGAAAAGGAGTCTCATGAATAGGACTTTCCATTTTAAAAAGCTTAGCTCGTGTCTAGAAGCATGACCTCTCACGTTCCAGTGTGTGATTTATAAGCTGTAAGAGTGGAAAGAGAATGGGCTAGGGAGGCAAGCAGGCAGGAGTTTGCATCCTGGCCATGTGTGACCTTGGACATATTATTTAACTTCTTCGAGCCTCACTTTACCCCATTTATAAGTTGAAGATAATACTTCCCTGCAAGTTTGTAATGAATTACTTGAGATAACATAGCCTTAGTGCATCATGCCCAATAAACGAGGTTTCTATAAATCTCAGCTGTCCTTCCCACACTCTTCAGGGTATCTTTCCTTATTTCTGTGCTACACCCAGGTGCTGTAATCTCTCAGCTGGTTTCCTCAGCTCTTGTAAAGGTATTTTTTTATGAACAGATAGTTGTTCAAATTGATGTTTCTGTGAGGGAATAAGGCTGGTCCATCCTATTCTTCTATCTTGCTAGCATCACTGCTAATAAAAGAAAACCTTAGCTGTCCTAATAGCATCTGGACAGCTAAGGAAAACAAAATCAACTCCAGCAATAGTTTATGAGTTTATAATATGGAACATAGTCCATATGAAAACTTTTTTTTCTGAGGCAGGATCTCACTCTGTCACCTAGGCTGGAGTGCAGTGGCCCAATCACGGCTCACTGCATTCTCAACCTCCTGGGCTCACCCTCAGCATCCCTAGTAGCTGGGACCATAGTCAAGTGTCACCACACTTGGCTAATCTTTGTATTTTTTGTAGCGATGGGTTTTTGCTGTGTTGCCTCTGCTGGTCTCAAACTCCTGGACTCAAGCGATCTACCTACCTTGGCCTCCCAAGGTGCTAGGATTATAGTTGTGAGCTAGAGTTGGACTTTATTCTTAATATAATGAGACTATGCAGAATGATTTTTAAGTCATTCAATGAAATTATCAGTTCTATTTCTATATTTATATACATATATACACTTGTATACACACACACATGCATATATCAGTGCTGGCAATATAAAGAATTATCCACCAAAAATATTGGTGACAGAGGTTGTTTTAGGAATCTAGATGATTCATGAAAACCTGAGTTAATACAAGGTAGCAGGGATGAAGAAGAGACCCATATAAGTGAAATTTAGGAGGTAGATTTGACTGTATTTATGACTACTTACTGAGTCCATGCTATGAGCCAGGCTAACTACTAAGGAAATAGAAAAGAAATAATAGCTCTTAACATTAAGTAACTTCTAGTCCAGTGATGGATACCAACAGTTAAACCAACTACAAGTTAATAGGGAAATCATTATGATAGAGGTATAATCAGGTGCTATGGTTGCCTAGCAAAGATGTGATTAACTCAAACTAGGGAAAGAAAGTTAAAGGAATTGAAGGATAAGGTGGAAATGGGAGAGGAAAGAAGAGGTGGGTACTTTCCAGATGAAGTGAATCTGAAAGGGATACATGGAGGAAGAAGGAGATGTATGGTTATTTTGCAGAACTGCAAATAGCTTGCTATATGTGAATATAAGGTACATGAGACCATGTGGTGATAAATAAGGTGAAGAAACTAAGATAAGAATAGGAAAAATTCCAGCACTTTGGGAGGCCAAGGCAAGAGAATTGTTTGAGGACAGGATTTTTAGACCAGCCTGGGCAACAGAATGAGACTTTGACACTCTTTAAAAAAAAAAAAAAAAGAAATGGCTTCGTGCCATGGAGAGGAATTTGAAATTAGTTTGAAAGCTGTAGGACACCACTGAAGAATCACGGCAGGCAGGCAACAGAATCTTATTGGTGTCTGAGGAAGATGGCTGTGGTGGTAGAGTAGAAGACAGATTGCAGAAAGGTAAGGAAGCCAGGTCAGTAATGATATTAGGACTGAGTGCAAGTAAGGGATTAATTAAAGGCTATGATGAAGAAGTAGAATTTATAGGACTTGTGACTGATCTGATGGGGAGGTTTTAGAAAAAGGAAGTAGCTGTTACCACAGTGATTATTTTCACATAATAGGCTCTCATAAATGTTAATAGAATGTAACTAAATTGCTTTTTTTCTTGAAATGGGTTTCTTTCAACCAATGAATTCTTTCAAAATAAGAGTATTTGTTTCTGTTAATGCTGCTAAAGAGTGTGGTTTTAGAGCTATTCGGGTTTACTTCCATTTTATTCACGTCTTAATCTATTATTGCAAATGTTTGCACAAAGCTTTTGGACAGCTAAACAGGTAATAATATTCAGAATGATTGCTTTGCACAAAGACACTTGGGGTTTAGCAGCTCCTGGGCACCTCCTATGTAACACAGTTGCCCTACCCAGGATGCTTCATTTTTCACTGACGGATATTGGAGAATGGCAAGATGTTTGATAAGTCTAGGATGATTTTATGTATCATGCCAAAGAGTTATAGTCTGGAAACATCAACAAAGCAAAAATAACTGTGAGTCCTTTGTCATACTTTTACAGCTTCCAGCATCATCAATTTCAAAGCTCCTTTAACTCTTCTTCTGACCCCTCTCCCCAAATCCAACCCAATTATCGATTGGAGACCCCCATGCCTATTATATATCTAATTGGTCAATCCAGTCTATTCTCTCATCTAGATAACCTTACCAGCTTACTAGCTTCTCACTGGAGCTTAACGGGTCACCAATTTCATATAGAGTAACATTCACTATAATTCTCTCTCCTCATTCTCATCATATCAAACTTAACCAAAAATAGAAGATTCCTGCTCAATCTCTGCTAATAGGATTTATCTGCATCCTTACTTCAGCAACCATTGTCATACAAAGTAGTAAGTAAATTTTAATTTATTTCAGGTTATATAAAAAGTCTTCATATCCACTGGAAATATTTCAATAGAATATGCCAATATCGTTTTCAATAAATATACAAAATACCTTTTTAAAAGAACCTTTTGTATCAAACCTACCAGTTAATGATAATTAGCCATAAAAACATACAACCTAATTCCATTAGTTAAATCAAATTTTCACTTGTAGCATACCCAACAGCCACTTGTAAACAAAATTTCTCCATGTTAAACAAATCAAATGTTTTTAAGATATTTCAAACTACCCCATAATAACTTGCAAAACTTCCATGCTGTCATACTCCACTACATTCAAATTAAGTCACTTAATTAAATTTTTGATTCCACACTCTAAAAATGTTGGTTTATACCATATAATTTCTTTCCTTTTATGCGGGGGGCGGGGGACGAAGTCTCGCTCTGTCACCAGGCTGGAGTGCAGTGGCTCTATCTCAGCTCACTGTAACCTCCGCCTCCCAGGTTCAAGCAGTTCTCCTGCCTCAGCCTCCTGAGTAGCTGGGACTACAGGCACCATGACCATGCCCACCTGATTTTTGTATTTTTAGTAGAGACAGGGTTTCGCCATGTTGGCCTAGATGGTCTCGATCTCTTGACCCTCATGATCTGCTTGCCTTGGCCTCCCAAAGTGCTGGGATTACAGGCATGAGCCACTGCGCGGCCACCATATAATTTCTATACTAAAGTTCACCTGTCTGATGATTGTTTTGTTTAGTTTAGTTCTAGATGTAATCCTATGTTTGACTCTCCATAAACATTAGCATGAGTAAGCCTGGAAATTAACACTCTACCTGAAAATCATCATCCAAAATAACAAAAGCAGCAGCACATTTTAGTATACTTGCTATACTTATTCCAAGGCCAATAAATAGAACATAAGCCCCACACCTCAATCACCATAATTCTGACTCTACCCATGGAGCTAGGACTTATCTGTTTGCCAGTTAAATGCCAGCGTATCCTATTTACCTCTTCATATCCTCCTCTTAACATGTCAAAAATTTTCCCATTCTCAACCAATTCTTCCCATGATTAGCTCTGCCTATCTTCCATTAGTAAAGCCCTTAACTTTACTTGGCAGCTGAGAAGCTTTAATCAAATTCAACTGGGAAAAATTGTAGGCTACCTATGCCTCAGTTGTTCACAAAGACTAAATAGCAGTCATTATTGTTTAAAGCCCAACTGTGATTAACCTCAATCATTTTGTTTACCTCATCTTCACAGTTAATTCATTCTTCATTGAAAATTACGGACCTGCTACCAAGACACAGCCTCTTGTCACTGAATTTATAATTGGTATTGCCAGGATACCCTTTTTTTTTTTTTTTTTTTTTTTTTTTTTTTTAAGACAGAGTCTCCCTCTGTCGCCCAGGCTGGAGTGCAGTGGTGCAATCTCGGCTCACTGCAACCTCCACCTCCTGGGTTCAAGGATTCTCCTGCCTCAGCCTCCCAAGTAGCTGGGACTACTGGCACATGCCATGACACCCAGCTAATTTTTGTATTTTTAGTAGAGTCAGGGTTTCACCATGTTGGCCAGGATGGTCTCGATCTCTTGACCTCATAATCCGCCCACCTCGGCCTCCCAAATTGCTGGGATTACAGGTGTGAGCCATCGCACCCAGCTGATACCATTTTAAATCCTTAGGAGATGTTTGCCATTAATAAGGTTTCTGCCCAACAGTCTTATTTTTGAAGAATTTATTAAGCACCACATTGCCATTTTAACAACTTCATTATTACCCCCTTACCAAATATTTCTCCTAAATAGGAATCTGTTAGTGAATGCTAATTGCATTTCTAACACCATAGATTTATTAAAGGCAAGGATCCTAAGGTTCTCCTGTTTTCCTTCTTAATTGTTTTCATGAATTTTAGCCTTTACTAACCCCAAAACAATTTTCATTCTCTTTTCTCATGTCATTCTTTTAACAGTCAGTATCCTTGAGAAAAATATTATTGTCAAATGTGACAAGTTTATGCTGAGTATTTTTAGTTACTTCATTTACTCTGTTTCAACAACTCTGTTGTTTACAAGCAACAGAGACCCTTTCAAGTTAGCTCATATGGATGAATAAGCAGACTAGGAATTCATGGAAGTTCAAGAATTGAGGCTGGATATTGGTTTTGGATTCAAAATTATTCTAGAAATCTTAGATGCAAGAGTTCAAGAATCTTTCCTCACAAACTCTGCTGTTAGTGTCAATCAGCTCTATTCTGTGTGTCTACTATTCTGTGCTAATAAACTTCTGTTTACTTATGATTTCTATTTCCCTATAATTATATTACCCATGGTCCATTTGGCCTCCCAGTCCTGGGTTCTGTCTCATAGATTTTCAGCTACACCAACCACCAGTAACAAATTCACTTTTGTTCCTTAGGTCCAATTCATGAGAAAAATTCATTTGATCAAATTAATTTTTTGAATCTGGCCTTAGAGGGTAAAGATTACTGTCTCACCTGAAGATAAGCTGTTCCTGAGACAGATGGTTAATCCAGTCCAATAAATGTGGTTGGAGGGTAGGGAAAGAGGGAAGATATCACCACATACCAAATATGGCTTCTGAAACAACAGGGCCCATTAGTAGGTCAGTTTCCCTTGGCGGAAGTTATGGACAGGGCAAGCACACAAAAAAGGTGGCCAGTAGTTACAGATGAGACAAAATGTAACCCTATTCTTTGTTTAATGGTTACCTCAACTTCATCAGATTTTATTATGCTGTTGTGCATTAAGTAATGAAATTGTTTAAGAGAAGAATGTAACAACTATAAATTCTTTAAAAGATTAATTACAGCATCTATGAAAAATCCATAACTAACATCATCCTTAAAGTGCCCATCAATGGTGGACTGGATAAAGAAAATGTGAGCCAAGCGTGGTGGCCCACACATGTAACCCCAACACTTTGGGAGGCCGAGGTGGGTAGATCACTTGAGGTCAGGAATTCAAGACCAGCCTGGGTAACCTAGTGAAACCCCGTCTCTACTAAAATACAAAAATTAGCCACGAATGGTGGCACGTGCCTGTAATCCCAGCTACTAGGGAGGCTGAGTATGGGAAACAAATTCACCCAAACAAACCCGAAGAATGGACTCAGAGACACACAGAGCTGAGGAAAACGAGACTTTTAATGGTGGTCTTGCAAGATGGGGTTTCTAGGCACACCTGGGGCAGTCACGGCAGGTAATTTATCTCCTAGCACACAAGTCCATCCCCCAGTTCCTCAGTGGTCGAGTCTTATGGGGTTATAATCTTCCCAGATGTCGCCCAAGTTTCATTATCCCCTTATAAAGTCATACGCAATTCCCCTTCCCCGCTAAAGTTTCGATTCCCCAATAAGGAAACTTTCTTCTCTTTTATGGGCTGACCCCTCCTCCTGTTCGTGTATCCTGACTTTCTAGGTGCATGAGCCATGCGGTTGATCACATCCGCAGGCTGGCTGCCAGTACTTAGATTTCTATCATGCCTTGAAAATGGACCATTTAAAATGTTTTCTCACACTGA
Source organism: Macaca thibetana thibetana (assembly GCF_024542745.1). NCBI lineage: Eukaryota > Metazoa > Chordata > Mammalia > Primates > Cercopithecidae > Macaca > Macaca thibetana. The sequence continues at coordinate 100,396,723 of NC_065582.1, forward strand.
GGCAGGATAATCGCTTGAACCTAGGAGGCGGAGGTTTCAGTGAATCGAGATTGTGACTTTGCGCTCCAGTCTGGGTGACAGAGCGAGACTCTGTCTCAAAAGAGAAAAAAAAAGAAAAGAAAAGAAAATGTGGTACATATACACCATGAAATACTACACAGCCGTAAAAGAGAATGAAATCATGTCCTCTGCATCAACATGGATGCAGCTGGAGGCCATTATCCTATTTGAATTAGTGCAGAAACAGAAAATCAAATACCACATGCTCTCATTTATACATGGGAAATAAACAACGGGTTCACATGGACATCAAGATGAAAATAATGTCTATGTGGGGACTCCTTACAGGGGAAAGCAGGAAGACGAAGGGCTGAAAAACTACCTATTGGGTACTGTGTTCACTATTTGAGTGATAGGTTCCAGCACTCATTATGCAGTATACGCATGAGCAAACCTGTATATATACTCCGCGAATCTAAAATGCCGTTTTATTTAAAAAAAGATACTGTTAAGTAAAAAAACCTAAGGCATATATGAGATTTATAATATAATGCAAGTTAGTAAAATCAAACACTCACCTCCCCAAAAATGGTGCTAGGACAAATTGCATCCACATGCAAAAGAATAAGTTTTTATTTCTACTTTATATCATCTAAAAAATTTCACTGACAATGACTCTAAGAACTAAATGTAAGAAATAAAAATATGAAACTGTTAAAAGAAAATATAGGCATAAATATTTGTGAACTTGGATTAGGCAATAAGTTCTTAGATATGACACCAAAAGCACAAGCAACTAAAGAAAATAAGAGAAAAACTGTACTGCAAAGGATACCATTAAGAAAGTGAAAAGATGGGCCGGCGCGGTGGCTCACGCCTGTAATCCCAGCACTTTCGGAGGCTGATACGGGCAGATCGTGAGGTCAGGAGATCAAGACCATCCTGGCTAACATGGTGAAACCTTGTCTCTACTAAAAAATACAAAAAACTAGCCAGGCATGGTGGCGGGCGCCTGTAGTACCAGTTACTTGGGAGGCTGAGGCAGGAGAATTGCTTGAACCAGCGCGGTGGAGGTTGCTGTGAGCTGAGATGGCACCACTGCACTCCAGCCTGGGCGACAGAGTAAGAATCCGTCTCAAAAAAAAAGAAAAGAAAAGATGACCCACAGAATGAGAGAAAATACTTGCAAATCATATATCTGATAATGGAATTGTATCCAGAATATATAGAACTCAGTAATAATTCTTAGAACTCAATAATACAAAGGCAATCCAATTGAAAACTGTCAAAAAAAACTGAACAGCCATTTCTCCAAAGAGGATAAACAAATGGTCAATAAACAGATGAAAAAAAGATGCTCAACATCATTGGCTCTCAGGGAAATGCAAATCAAAAGTACATGGAGATACCATATCATACACACTGAGATGACTATAATCAAAGAGACAAGATAATAACAAGTCCTTGCAAAAATGTGGAAAAATTTAAAATCCTCATATACTGCTGGTAGAGATAAAATGATGCAGTTGCTTTGGAAAACAATCTGGAATTTTCTTAAAACATTAAACACAGAGTTATATGACCACCAATTCTAATCCTAGGTATATATTCAGGGGAAATAAAAGTGAAATAAAAATATACATATATACAAAAATTTGTTCACAAATGTTCATAACAACATTATTCATAATAGGCAAACATTGGAAACAACCCAAATGTCTATCAACTCATGAATGGATGAATAAAATACGGTATACCCACACAATGGGATATTATTTGGCAATAAAAAGGGATGAAATACTGATACATGCTAAAACATGTATGAAACTTTAAAACATTATGCTAAATGTGGCTGGGCACAGTGGCTCTTACCTGTAATCCCAGCACTTTGGGAGGCTGAGGCAGGCAGATCATTTGAGGCCAGGAGTTCGACACCAGCCTGGCTAACATAATGAAACCCAATCTCTACTAAAACTACAAAAATTGGCCAGAAATGGTGGTGCACTACTATAGTCCCAGCTGCTCTGGAGGCTTGAATCCTAGGGGTGCAGGTTGCAGTCAGCCAAGATCATGCCACTGCATTCCAGCCTGGGTGACAGAGCGAGACTCTGTCTCAAAAACAAACAAACAAACAAAAAAATTATGCTAAATGAAAGAAGCCAGTCACAAAAGATCACATATTGTCTGATTTCACGTATAGAAAATATCCAGAACAGGCAAATTAGTAGAAAGAAAGTAGATTCATGGTTGCCTAGGGCTGCGAGTGCGATGGGATTGGAGAAATGGGGAGTAAGTGCTAATAGGTATGGGATTTCTTTCTGAGATAATGAAAATGTTCCAAAAGGAATGTTAGTGATTGTGGAACTCTGAATATACTAAAAACCATTACCGTTTACATTTTAAGTGGGTGAATCATATGGTATACGAGTTTATCCTAATAAAGCTGTTATTAAAACAAATTTGTAAGTATATATTTCTTTGATATTTGTTACAATAATGCAGTGATTAGCTACTTGTTATACTTTCTATCCAGAGAATTGTAAGACAATTCTTATACCAATACTCCAGCAAAGAATAAAAATTAAGAACTGGAATTTAGTCACCAGAGTAGTGACATTTTATCTGATAAGGTCAACTAGTTTAATAAAGTTGCTTACCATTTCATTATTAAACATAATATTGTCTTAAACATTGCATTATATTATAAATTATAGTGTATTACGTAAGTTTGGGATGAAAGAAAGAAAAAAAGGTAAAGGAAGTACTGAAACATGATTTCTTCAGTGTCTGTTGTGGAATTTCAATTATAGACCAAGAAACAGTTTTTAAAAATCGCCCTAGCCTAGGAACTATGTCACATGTTCTAGGGGAATATGACATATTACTGAAGAATAATAATTCAGGGAGCCTATTATTTTAATAATAACAAGGTCCAAAACTTATTTCTGAGACTCTATGACAGAGACTACTTAAATACATTAGATTCATCTGGGATTAACAATACCCAGTGAGTTTCAATTTGCATAGTGCACAAAAACAAAAATAAAAACAATCATCTGCACAATTGAGCTATATGATTTCATTAAAACAGGTTACACAATACATGAAAGGACTAGATTAGCCAGGCCTGGTGGCGCCTGCCTGTAGTCCCAGCTTCCCTGGGGGGTCTGAAGCGGGATAATCAGTTAACCCAGGAGGTCGAGGCTGCAGTGAGCCATGATGGCACCACTGCACTCCAGCCTGGGCAACAGAGCAAGACCAAGAAGGAAGGCAGGAAGGCAGGAAGACAGGAAGGCAGGAAAGCAGGAAGGGAGAAAGGGAGGGAGGGAAGGAGGGAGGGAAAGAGGGAGGGAGGGAGGGAGACAAAGGACTAGAAAAAGTATATAAAAGAATCATTAAACACTACTAGATTTGGTAGTCAATAATAATCAAGTTCTCCTTTTTCCTGGCATAGGGATAGCACTATCCTACCCCACTGAAGTTAGATACAGCCTTATAACATTTTTTGACCAATAGAGGTGCAGTGTTAAATGATGTGTGTACTTTCTTCAGTTCTTTTCCTTCTGCCAAGGTAACCAGCAATATCCTAGCTGGTGGAACCTCTGTTAGACTGTGCCCCTCAGTACAGACAACATGGAGTAGAGACCCCAATCATTCTGTGATTGATGTGGATTACACCAATCCATATGAATTTACAGTATCTCTAGTTCAAAAATTGTGAAATACTGGAAATTTCAAGTAATTCAACCTAATAGCATAAACACAAAATATACTTGTTCTTTTAGGCCACTAAGATTTAGGGATTGTTTTTACTGTAGTATACCTAATCTATACTATTAATAAGTGATTTTTTCCCTAAAGAGCAATGAAGTCTATTCTAAAATACTTGGTTGAGATTCCCATTTATACCACTATTAAGGAGGATGGAACTATAAAGAGCACTTGAATAATTACATCTTCATATTAGGATAATTTTACACTGGATTTTAGTTTAGAATTATTCCTGAAGAATATTTTTCTTTAGTTCAGATTTAAAACCTCTTTATAGCTGAGTTCTCTTCAAGCATATGAAAAGAGAAAATAGATATTTTTCTTGGAGCCATCATTACTTTAAAATGAAACCAGGTGTGGTGGTGCACACCTTTACCCCCGGCTATTTGGGAGGCTGAGATAGGAGGATCCTTTGAGCCCAGGAGTTTGAGACCAGCCTGGGCAACATAGCGAGACCCTGTCTCTAAAAAAGAAAAAAAAAAACTTCTCATACATAATTCCCTAATCATTAAGAATTCTCAAAATGCTGATGTGGTAGGATCACACAAGCCCAAGAGGGTGAGGCTGCAGTGAGCCATGACTGTGCCACTGCACTTCGGCCTGCGTGACAGAGCAAGACCCTATCTTAGGAAAAAAAAAAAAAGGAATTTTCAAAAGGAATGATTTCCTTAAATAATTAAACAAATTTAAATATATGTTGTAAAGTCTCATAAGGAATGTATGATACCTCCCTTTAAGTCCTTGTAAAGTTGGTGGAATAACCAAAATTTTTTTATTTTATTTTATTTAGAAAAAAATTTTATTTTTAATTTCTGTGGGCACATGGTAGGTGCATATATTTATGGATGGGGTACATGAGATGTTTTGATACAGGCATGTAATGTTAAACAAAAACATTTTATACCAAGCCAGGGGACTGGAAGAGTAGTGATATGGACAGGACTGTGTCCCCCTCTACCATTCATATGTTGAAGTCCTAACACCCCGGTGCCTCAGAGTGTGACTGTATTTGGAGATAGAATTTTTTTATTATTCTTATACTTTAAGTTCTAGGATACATGTGCACAACATGCAGGCTTGTTACACAGGTATACATGCACCACGTTGCTTTGCTGTACCCATCAACTCGTCATTTACATTGGTTATTTCTCCTAATGCTATCCCTCCCCTAGACTCCCACCCCCTGACAGGGCCCGGTGTGTGATGTTCCCCTCCCTGTGTCCACGTGTTCTCATTGTTCAATTCTCACACGAGTGAGAACACACAATGTTTGATTTTCTGTCCCTGTGATAGTTTGCTGAGAATGATGGTTTCCAGCTTCATCCATGTACCTGCAAAGGACATGAACTCATTCTTTTTATGGCTGCATAGTATTCCATGGTGTATATGTGCCACATTTTCTTAATCTAGTCTATCATTGATGGACATTTGGGTTGGTTCCAAGTCTTTGCTATTGTGAATAGTGCCCAATAAACATACATGTGCATGTGTCTTTATAGTGGCATGATTTATAAACCTTTGAGTATATACCCAGTAATGGGATAGCTGGTTCAAATGGCATTTCTACTTCTGGATCCTTTAGGAATCACCACACTGTCATCCACAATGGTTGAACTAATTTACACTCCCACCAACAGTGTAAAAGTGTTCCTATTTCTTCACATCCTCTCCAGCATCACTTGTTTCCTGACGTTTTAATGATTGCCATTCTAACTGGCATGAGATGGTATCTCATTGTGGTTTTGATTTGCATTTCTCTAATGACCAGTGATGATGAGCTTTTTTTCATATGTTTGTTGGCTGCATAAATTTCTTCTTTTGAGAAGGTCTGTTCATATCCTTTGCCTACTGTTTGATGGGGTTGTTTGTTTTTTCTTGTAAATTTGTTTAAGTTCTTTGTAGATTCTGGATATTAGCCCTTTGTCAGATGGGTAGATTGCAAAAATTTTCTCCCATTCTGTATGTTGCTTGTTAACTCTGATGATAGTTTCTTTTGCTGTGCAGAAGCTCTTTAGTTTAATCACATCCCATATGTTTCTTTTGGCTTCTTTGCCATTGCTTTTGGTGTTTTAGTCATGAAGGTTTTGCCCATGTCTATGTCCTGAATGGTATTGCCTAGGTTTTCTTCTAGGGTTTTTATGGTTTTAGGTCTTACATTTAAGTCTTTAATCCATCTTGAGTTAATTTTTGTATAAGGGATAAGGAAGGGATCCAATTTCAGCTTTCTGCATATGGCTGGCTAGTTTTCCCAACACCATTTATTAAATAGGGAATCCTTTCCTCATTTCTTGTTTCTGTCAGGTTTGTCAAAGATCAGACGGTTGTAGATATGTGGTGTTATTTCTGAGGCCCCTGTTCTGTTCCATTGGTCTATATATCTGTTTTGGTACCAGTACCATGCTGTTTTGGTTACTGTAGCCTTGTAGTATAGTTTAAAGTCAGGTCGCATGATGCCTCCAGCTTTGTTCTTTTGGCTTAGGATTGGCTTGGCTATGTGGGCTCCTTTTTGATTCCATATGAACTTTAAAGTAGTTTTTTTCCAATTCTGTGAAGAAAGTCAGTGGTAGCTTGATGGGGATGGCATTGAATCTATAAATCACCTTGGGCAGTATGGCCATTTTCACTATATTGATTCTTCCTATCCATGAGTATGAAATATTCTTCCATTTGTTTGTGTCCTCTTTTATTTTGCTGAGCAGTGGTTTGTAGTTCTCCTTGAAGAGGTCCTTCACATCCCTTGTAAGTTGGATTCCTAGGTATTTCATTCTCTTTGTAGCAATTGTGAATGGGAGTTCACTCATGATTTGGCTTGTCTGTTCTTGGTGTATAGGAATGCTTGTGATTTTTGCACATTGATTTTGTATCTTGAGACTTTGCTGAACTCGCTTATCAGCTTAAGGAGATTTTGGGCTGAGACGAGGGGGTTTTCTAAATATACAATCATGTCATTTGCAAACAGGGACAATTTGACTTTCTATTTTCCTAATTGAATACCCTTTATTTCTTTCTCTTGCCTGATTGCCCTGGTCAGAACTTCCAACACTATGTTGAATAGGAGTGGTGAGAGAGCGCATCCTTCTCTTTGCCGGTTTTCAAAGGGAATACCTCCAGTTTTTGCCCATTCAGTATGATATTGGCTGTGGGTTTGTCATAAACAGCTCTTATTATTTTGAGATACATTCCATCAATACCTAGTTTATTGAGAGTTTTTAGCATGAAGGGCTGTTGGATTTTGTCAAAGGCCTTTTCTGCATCTATTGAGATAATTGTGTGGTTTTTGTCGTTGGTTCTGTTTATGTGATGGATTATGTTTATTGATTTGCGTACATTGAACCAGCCTTGCATCCCAGGGATGAAGCCCACTTGATCATGGTGGATAAACTTCTTGATGTGCTGCTGGATTTGGTTTCCCAGTATTTTATTGAGGATTTTTGCATCGATGTTCATCAGGGATATTGGTCTAAAATTCTCTTTTTTTGTTGTGTCTTTGCCAGGCTTTGATATCAGGATGATGCTGGCCTCATAAAATGAGTTAGGGAGGATTCCCTTTTTTCCTATTGATTGGAATAGTTTCAGAAGGAATGGTACCAGCACCTCCTTGTACCTCTGGTAGAATTCAACTGTGAATCCACCTGGTTCTGGACTTGTTTTGGTTGTTAGGCTATTAATTATTGCCTTAATTTAAGAACCTGTTACTGGTCTATTCAGAGATTCAACTTCTTCCTGGTTTAGTCTTGGGAGGATGTATGTGTCCAGGAATGTATCCATTTCTTCTAGATTTTCTAGTTTATTTGCATAGAGATGTTTATAGTATTCTCTGATGGTAGTTTGTATTTCTGTGGTATTGGTGGTGATATCCCCTTTATCATTTTTTATTGCATCTTTATTTGATTCTTCTCTCTTTTCTTCTTTATTAAGCTTGCTAGTGGTCTATCTATTTTGTTGATTTTTTCAAAAAAGCAGCTTCTGAATTGATATTTTGAAGGGTATTTGGGTCTCTGTCTCCTACAGTTCTGCTCTGATCTTAGTTATTTCTTGCCTTCTGCTAGCTTTTGAATTTGTTTGCTCTTGCTTCTCTAGTTATTTTAATTGTGATGTTAGGGTGTCGATTTTAGATCTTTCCTGCTTTCTCCTGTGGGCATTTAGTGCTATAAATTTCCCTCCACACACTGCTTTAAATGTGTCCCAGAGATTCTGGTACATTGTGTCTTTGTTCTCATTGGTTTCAAAGAACATCTTTATTTCTGCCTTCATTTTGTTATTTACCCAGTAGTCTTTCAGGAGCAGGTTGTTCAGTTTCCATGTAGTTGTGCCGTTTTGAGTGAGTTTCTTAATCCTGAGTTCTAATTTGATTGCACTGTGGTCTGAGAGACAGTTTGTTGTGCTTTCCATTCTTTTACATTTGCTGAGGAGTGTTTTATTTCCAATTATGTGGTCAATTTTAAAATAAGTGTGATGTGGTGCTGAGAAGAATGTATATTCTGTTGATTTGGGGTGGAGAGTTCTGTAAATGTCTATTAGGTCTGCTTGGTACAGAGCTAAGTTCAAGTCCTGGATGTCGTTGTTAACCTTCTGTCTCGTTGATTTGTCTAATATTGACAGTGGGGTGTTAAAGTCTCTATTATTATTGTGTGGGAGTCTAAGTCTCTTGGTAGGTCTCTCAGGACTTGCTTTATGAATCTGGTAGCTCCTGTATTGGGTGCATATATATTTAGGATAGTTAGCTCTTCTTGTTGAATTGATCCCTTTACCATTATGTAATGGCCTTCTTTGTCTCTTTTGATCTTTGTTGGTTTAAAGTCTGTTTTATCAGAGACTAGGGTTGCAACCCCTGCTCTTTTTTTGCTTTCCATTTGCTTGGTAGATCTTCCTCCATCCCTTTATTTTGAGCCTATGTGTGTCTCTGCACATGAGATAGGTGTCCTGAATATAGCACACTGATGGGTCATGACTCTTTATCCAATTTGCCAGTCTGTGTCTTAATTGGGGCATTTAGCCCATTTACATTTAAGGTTAATATTGTTATGTGTGAACTTGATCCTGTCATTATGATGTTAGCTGGTTATTTTGCTTATTTATTGATGCAGTTTCTTCCTGGCATCAATGGTCTTTACATTTTGGCATGTTTTTGCAATGGCTGGTACTGGTTGTTCCTTTCCACGTGTAGTGCTTCCTTCAGGAGCTCTTGTAAGGCAGGCCTGATTGTGACAAAATCTCTCAGCCTTTGCTTGTCTGTAAAGGAATTTATTTCTCCTTCACTTATGAAGCTTAGTTTGGCTGGATATGAAATTCTGGGTTGAAAATTCTTTCCTTTAAGAAGGTTGAATATTGGCTCCTGCTCTCTTCTGGCTTGTATAGTTTCTGCCAAGACATCTTCTGTTAGTTTGATGGGCTTTCCTTGTGGGTAACCCAACCTTTCTCTCTGGCTGCCCTTAACATTTTTTCCTTCATTTCAACCTTGGTGAATCTGACAATTATGTGTCTTAGGATTGCTCTTCTCGAGGAGTATCTTTGTGGTGTTCTCTGTATTTCTTGAATTTGAATGTTGGCCTGCCTTGCTAGGTTAGGGAAGTTCTCCTAGATAATATCTTGAAGAATGTTTTCTAACTTGTTTCCATATTTCCTGTCACTTTCGGGTACACCAATCAAATGTAGATTTGGTCTTTTCACATAGTCCCATATTTCTTGGATGCTTTGTTCATTTCTTTTTACTCTTTTTTTTCTCTAAACTTGTCCTCTCACTTTATTTCATTAATTTGATCTTCAATCACTGATATCCCTTCTTCCACTTGATCAAATCGGCTATTGAAGCTTGTGCATGTGTCACGATGTTCTCACACTGTGATTTTCAGCTCCATCAGGTCATTTAAGGTCTTCTCTACACTGTTTATTCTAGTTGGCCATTCGTCTGACCTTTTTTCAAGGTTTTTAACTTCCTTGTGATGGGTTAGAACATGCTCCTTTAGCTTGGAGAAGTTTGTTATTACTGACCTTCTGAAGCCTATTTCTGTCAACTCATTAAAGTTATTCTCTGTCCAGTTTTGTTCTGCTGCTGGCGAGGAACTGCCATCCTTTGGAGGAAAGGAGGTGCTCTGGTTTTTAGAATTTTCCACTTTTCTGCTCTGGTTTCTCCCCAGAGAAGAGAAAAACCACCATTTTTGTGGTTTTATCTTCCTTTGGTCTTTGATGTTGGTGACCTACAGATAGAGTTTTGGTGTGGATGTCCTTTTGTGGATGTTGATGCTATTCCTTTCTGTTTGTTAGTTTTCCTTCTGATAGTCAGGGCTCCCAGCTGCAGGTCTGTTAGAGTTTTTCTGGAGGTTCACTCCAGACCTGTTTGCCTGGGTATCACCAGCAGAGGCTGCAGAACAGCAAATATTGCAGAACAGCGAATATTGCTGCCTGATCCTTCCTCTGGAAGCTTCATCCCAGAGGGGCACCCACCTGTATGAGGTGTCTGTCGTCCCCTACTGGGAGGTGTCTCCCAGTCAGGCTACATGGGGATTAGGGACCCACTTGAGGAGGCAGTCTGTCCAGTCTCAGAGCTCGAACGTTATGCCACTGCTCCCTTCAGAGCTGTCAATAGGGACGTTTAAGTCTGCAGAAGTTGTCTTCTGCCTTTTGTTCAGCTATGCCCTGCTCACAGAGGTAGAGTCTATAGAGGCAGTAGGCTTTGCTGAGCTGTGGTGGGCTCCACCCAGTTCAAGCTTCCTGGCCACTTTGTTTACCTACTCAAGCCTCAGCAATGGCAGATGCCACTCTCCCCACCAGGCTGCAGCCTCACAGGTTGATTTTAGACTGCTGTGCTAGCAGTGAGCAAGGCTCTGTGGGCATGGGATGCACTGAGCCAGGCATGGGAGGGAATCTTCTGGTCTACTGGTTGCTAAGACCATGGGAAAAGCACAGTATTTGGTTGAGAGTGTACCGTTTTTCCAGGTACAGTCTGTCCCACCTTCCCTTGGCTAGGAAAGGGAAATCCCTTGACATTTTGCGCTTCCCAGATGAGGTGACGCCCCTCTCTGCTTCGGCTCACCCTCTGTGGGCTGCACAACCAGTCCCAATGAGATGAACCAGGTACCTCTGTTGGAAATGCAGAAATCATCCATCTTCTGCGTCGATCTTGCTGGGGGCTGCAGACCGGAGCTGTTCCAATTCGGCCATCTTGGAAGCAACTGGAGATAGCACTTTTAAAGAGGTATGAAATGAAAGTAAAATGAGGTTATGGTGGTGAATCCTGATTCAATATGACTGACGTCCTTATAAAAAGAGGAAATTGGGACACAGACATGTTCGGAGAGATGACCATGTGAAGTCAACAGAGAGACAGCCAGCTATAAGCCAAGGAGAGAGGCCTTAGAAGAAACTAACCCTGCCAACAGGTTGATACCTAGCCTCAAGAATTGTCAGAAAACAAATGTCTGTTGTTCAAGCCATCCAGTCTGTGGTACTTTGTTATGGCAGCCCTAGCAAACTAAGAGGCAGCTATCACCACCATACTCCATGGTGTACAGTGTCATCTGAAAGAGCATCACAGTGTGAAGGAGTTCTTTAGTAGCTGAATCTAGTGAGGGAAGGAAATGTACTCTGAACTGCATGGTTCCTTTACTATGATGCAAAACCATTTGAAAGAATAGTTCAAGAACCTCTCATTTATTGTGTTAAATTTCTAACTCCAGAAAACAAGTAAATATCTATCGAATCACCTGTACCATTTCGATATAGTTCTCCCTTAAAGAATATGTGAGTTGAACAAAGAGGCTGAGAGTCAGGACTCACAGCTTTTTAACACCAACATAAACCTATTCTTTGATTGTAAAGTATGACTAATAACATGGGACATTATCTTCCTGTCAGAGGGTTTTTGACTAGTGATCTAACTGTGAGCCAAATGCACAGTGTTGCAGAAACAACAGTTCTGCTGCTATTCGAGCTTCGTTCCCAAGGAGCTGCTAAATGCAGATCTCCCATTTACTTAAGGCTTTAATATTCAGGGCTATGGATTTCAGAGCTTAACATCTTGTTTTTATACATAATTTTGCAGCTAAAGCACTAAAAATGTCAGAAAACCACCATTTTAAAGTCTTTTGATTTTTCTTTGTAATCTCTAAGAAGGCCAAATGTCAGAGCTAAACAATTTCTACTTAGAACACAGAGGAACACTTGGTCTCTCTTTTGTTTAGCCTTCAATATAACCTCATCCCTGTATGCTACTTATTAATTACATAGAGGAAAACAGTAATTTACAGTAGTGACAATTTAAAGGGACCACTTTAACAAAATGATCAGGGTTAGCATAACCAGTAATAATTTTTGGTAGGATACACTAAAAGTGACATAGTGTTACTTCTGTGGTATCCTGGCAAAAAATGCATAATTTGAAAAAAAATGTATAACCTGAATCTAATCATGAAGAAATATCAGACACATCCAAACTGAGGAAGAGACTTGCTGCAAGTAAACTTCCCATAAAGCCTCAAAATGTCAAGGTCATGAAAAACAAAAAAAGACCAGTGAACTGTTCCAGATTACAAGAGATGAATGAGACGTGATGACTAAAAGCCATGTCTCATCCTGGATTGGATCTTGGACCAAAAATCCTTTTCCTTTTGCTATAAAAATACATTAGTGGAACAAATGGTGAAATTTAAATTCATAAATTATACAATAATATTGTGTGAATATTAATTTTCTGATTTTGATAATTGTCCTGTGGTGATGTAAGAAAATATATTTTGTTTTGGTTTTGGTTTTATTTTGAAGTGTTGAAGTGTAAATGAACCTCATGTGTGCGAGTTACTGTCAGTTTTTAAAAATCTAGCTACAGAAAGCTACTAATTTAAGAAATCCAGGTGAAAGTATATAAGCATTATTGGTTATATTTTTTATAACTTTAGTGTGTGTTTTAAAAATATATAATCCCAGGCAAAAAAGAATTTAGAAGACAGATGTGATAGAGTACTCCTTCTAGCACCTCTACCCTAACTTATATTACTCAAAATTATAATCAGATTGGGAAATAGTTTATATGTTTTGAATTTCTCTAAATTGAAAAAAGAATTTATTGTGCTTTTCTTTTCACAGGTAGCTAAATTTCAAGCAGATTCCTTGACTGTGTAATATTTTTTTCCATTGGCAAGTTAAGAGGAACAACATTTGGTACTAGACATATTCCATTCATGTTACAAGTGTTTATTAAACATACACTATGTGCCAGTCACTGTGCTAGATTTAGGGATAAATAAATAAAATACACATGGTATGTGACCTAGAGGATCTTCTAGATTAGTACAGGAGACAGACATATAAATGAATACTTGTAAAGAAGTAATAAATGTTATAATAAGAGTTAGTGTGTGAGTGTGCACGTGTTGGGGCAGGGGGTAGTTTACTATTGTATACAAGAGATTGATGGTCAATTCCCATGAAGCAGGGAAAGGGAAAGAGTTAGAAAAATCTTCATAAAAGAGACTGTGTTTGAATTGAGTCTTAAAAGCTGAGTCCTGGTTTAGATGGACAATGGAGTAAAGATATTCTGGGCAGATGAAATGGCGTGAACAAAAGACATGGAGCTATGAAACAGGCTATTATGGGGACAGCAAATAATTCAGAATGGCTGAATTCAAGACGAGAAGTGGTCACAGTGAGAGAAGATGCTAGAGACAAGCTAAGACCAGTTTCTGGAGGGCCTCATAAGCCATTGTGCCAGAAGCTTTTGCACAAACCCAGGGAAATCATGTGGGAGCTCTTGGCCACTTGAGTGCATTGGTGAATAGCTAATTTGTTAAACTATCACATGCAAAGCAAGGTACATTGAGGTAGGCCGTCCTACTCCGATAAGATGATTTGTGTTTATTGTAATAAGGGGATTGAACCAAGAATGGGATGCTCTTCCATCTTTCTATCTTATGTTACAACATAAGAAACATTTGCATTCTTTGTACTCTGTAATATTTCTGTAAAAGATTTCAGGAGTGCTGTGGTTTGAATATGTCCTCCAAATTTCTTGTATTGGAAACTTAACTGCCAAATTCATATGTTGATTGGAGGTGGGGCCTTTGTGAGGTAATTGGAATTAGATAAGGTCATTCGTGTGGGACCCCCATGGTGGGACTGGTGGCTTTATAAGAAGAGGAAGAGAGACCTCAGGTGACACACTTGCTCCTGTCCTCCTGCCATTGGATGCTCTTCCTCATGTGACTGGATGTGGGAGGTGAAAAGATGAAGTCCACCATGACTTCAGACCTGGGCCCAGGTGACACAGAGGATGGTGGTATCATTTACTAAGTTCAATAACGAGGAAGGAGAGTTTGCTGGGGAAAGTGTAGGTGAGTGGATAGTAAGTTTAAGAAGATCATTCTGATATAGTCACCTTATATAACATTTTTCAGTTTATGAATTCTCTAAGTTGGTGACTAAAGTACTTTTCAGTAGGATCTTTACATTAAACGAAAATGTCCCCAATGACTAGACCAAACTCAAACTACTGAAATATTTAGTTGTATTTTCCACTGCAATGAAATCAAGAAAAAGCAGGGCAGAGTGGGAATCCGAGGGCAGTACCCCAGCTGCTGGCAGGCCAGGTATAAGTTCAAGGTTGGGCTCTGAGTCAGCCAAAGATGCCTGACAGGCTTAGAAAACTAGGAAAAGCAGACTTCCAAAAACTTGGAATTCTGACCATAGTTTCAATAAAAATACTCAGGACTCAATTTACTTTCATCTAGTCATGATTCTGGTAAAAATTATCCTATTTTTTCATATGCAATAACTCTTGTGTAAGCTACATAACTGGAGAGTCAAATCAAGTTAAAGTTGTCAAATTCCTGACTCTCTTCAACTATGGAAAACACAGCTTTCTAAAATAAAAGAACTTTTAAATAGCCCCATCTTCCTCATCTGAATACAAAAAAAGACTTCTTTTGGAGATTCATTTCCTTTTTCACTATGGACTATTTGATTGCTACAATCTGAACAGTTATTGAAAACACACAAAGTAAAACACCTATTGATTATTATTTTGAGAATTACTTTAGTTGTTTTTGAAGGCATCATAATGCACTAGTTTAAAAACGAAAAATAAAAAAGTCATATGGGATCACACATTTCAAAACTGTAAGCTTGCTGTCTTAATTTTTTATTTTTTTCTGAGAGCACGAGGCTTTTAAAATCATGTTAATACCATGAAAAATTCCATTCATAACTTTCTTTTTTTTTTTTTTTTTTTGAGACGGAGTCTCGCTCTGTCGCCCAGGCTGGAGTGCAGTGGCCGGATCTCAGCTCACTGCAAGCTCCGCCTCCCGGGTTTACGCCATCCTCCTGCCTCAGCCTCCCGATTAGCTGGGACTACAGGCGCCCGCCACCTCGCCCGGCTAGTTTTTTGTATTTTTTAGTAGAGACGGGGTTTCATCGGGTTAGCCAGGATGATCTCGATCTCCTGACCTCGTGATCCGCCCGTCTCGGCCTCCCAAAGTGCTAGGATTACAGGCTTGAGCCACCGCGCGCGGCCATAACTTTCATTTAATAAACTGGAAAAGGAAATGGTAGACTTTTGGAGACAAAAAAGCTTTGCAATATGAGATCCTTTTAGTCACAGGAACTGACTAAATAGAGGGAAGAGGACTGGAAAGTTTTTTCTAGAAAGAAAAAAAAAACTGTTAGACTCATAGAAGATGCTACTGAGTGCTTATAGTGTTTAAGATCATTCTAGAGCAGGATTCCTCAGCCTGGCCACTATTGAAGTTTTGGGCCAGGTAATTCTTTGTTGTGAGGGGCTGTCCTGTACATGGTAAGTGCTTGGTGGCATTCCCGGCCTCTGCCCAGGAGCACCACCCCAGTTGTAACCATCAAAAATGTGTCCACACATTGCCAAATATTCCTGGGGTCCAAAATCATTCCAGTTCAAAAACCGGTGTTCTGGAGTCTTGCTGCTAAAAGTGTCGTCTGCAATTCAGCAGCAGCATCCGGAAGCTGTTAAGAAAAGAGGATTTCAAGCCTCCTATTCAGTATGATCCTAGTCATAATGAGTCAGAATTTGCATTTTAACAAGATTCCCAGGTGATTCATATGCATATTCAAGTTTGAAAAGCACTGTCAGATGATATGGATCATATTTATCCATTAGCAGGAGGGTAGTGGAGAAGAAGGAGGGATAGGAGGTGGAAAGAGGGAGGAAGGGAGTGAAAAAAGATGGAAGCTAAGAAACCTGGTTGATATTGGAGACACATAGCACTTTAAAACCAAGCATAAATAACTTTGCTTTTTGTGAAATTTTGAACAAAGTTGCCAGTGAGAACGTTAAAGAAGAGACTTTTATTATTGGGATTTTAAAGGGAAAAGTATTAGAAAATTAGAGATAAAGAAGTTAGGACTATATACGAAGTTAGCCACAAGTTTAAATCACCGAGGCCTAGATTAGAATCGTGACTATTAAAATCAAAGTGCTGAAAGCCAGAAGACTTACGAAGAAACAAATTGTAAGAAATGGTGAACAGCCAGATGTGAAAGAGAAATTACAAAGGCTTTTGGCATGCTGTTTCTCACACGGTCACCTTCTAAACTAGTCTGTATCATGCCAAGGAAAACCTCGAGAAAGGGAAGGGGATAGTAGTATAAGTAGCATTGAATTACTCACATAGGTCTCAGGTGACATCGTTTTGCCCCCTTTAATCCCTTCAATTTTATTTATAAAACCAGAATTTTCCATGGTATGATGGTTAATAATGCGTCAACTTGATTGGATTGAAGGATGCAGAGCATTGTTCCTGGGTGTGTCTGTGAGGGTGTTGCCAAAGGAGATAAACATTTGAGCCAGTGGACTGGGAGAGACAGACCCACCCTCAGTGTGGGTGGGCACCATCCAGTCACCTGCCAGCGTGGGTAGAATAAAGCAGGCAGAAGAAGGTGGAATGAGCAGACCTGCTGAGTTTTCTGGCCTTCATCTTTCTCCCATGCTGGATGCCTCCTGCCCTTGAACATCAGACCCCAACTCTTTCGGCTTTTGGACTCTTGGTTTGGGACTCAGACTGGCTTCCTTGCTCTTCAGCTTGCAGACGGCCTATTGTGGGACTTCACCTTGTGATCATGAGAGTCAATTCTCCTAATAAACTCCCTTTCACGTATTCATCTATCCTATTAGTTCTGTCCCTCTAGAGAACCTTAATACATATGGTATTAGTACAAGAGGTAAATTATCTTGTCTCTTCCTCAAGCTCTCCCTTGAACACTTGCAAAAAGAAAGTTCCCCACATTGTTTTCCTAAATATTACAACTCTATGTCCAGAGGATGATTGTCTTCCTGAGTACTTCTTAGTATTTCTACTACTCTTCATTCTTTTTAGTAATTCTGATCAGGACCTTTTATTTTCTATTATAACGGGCCAATGTGATGGTTAATTTTATGTGACATCTTGACTGAGCTGAAGGATGCCTGGTTAGCTGGTAACACATTATTTGTGTTTGTGTCTGCGAGGGTGTTTCTGGACGAGTTTAGGATTTTAATTTATGGGTTGAGTGAAGAAGATCTGCCCTCACTTATGTGAACGGACATCATCTAATCTTATGAAAGCCTGAATTGAACAAAAAGGTGGAGGAAGGGTGCATTTGCTTCTCATTTGAGCTGGGACAGCCATATATACTCCCCCTGCCCTCAGACACTGGTGCTCTGGGTTCTAGAGTCTTCGAGCTCTGATCTGGACCTACACTGTTGGTTCCCCTGGTTCTCAGGTCTTTGGATTCGGACTGAGTTACATCACCAGCTTTCTCCCGCTGGTTTTCCAGCTTGCAGAGGACAGATTATGGGACTTCTAGGCCTCCAAAATTGTGTAAGTTAATTCCTGTAATAAATTTCCTGTTTTATAAATATATCTATATAGATATCTCTTATTGGACTGTTTCAGGCCATTATTCTTTATGTAAATCACTATTCTAAATGATTTACATATTTTATTTAATGATCACATCTACACTCTGGGGTAGTCCACCACTCAGGGTTCAGTGCAGGAAAAAGAAATTATTCTAGGAATTTCCAGTACATAGGAATTTTAATATACAGAAGTATGTGTTTATAAATTCATTGAAATGGCTGGTAGAGCAGAAACAGAAGGCTGCTTCTGGGGTTTTGGTGTTCAGCTAATGCCGTTATAGCTGTGACCCAGAAGAAACTGTTACTGCAACCACTGCTGTGGCTGCCACAGCTGCCCTGTGCTAAGAAGACACTGCCCCTTGCATCTAGAGAGTGCAGCATTCATCTAACCCATACAAATCCTGTGTCTGTCAGGACCTGCGTGTCAACTCTGCCTGCTGCAGGAAGCTCACCTCTGCCTCCCTTTGAAATTTCAGGTGTGTGTATCTAACTGGCAGAGTCTATTGCATAGCCGGAACCCTATCTATAAGGGAGTCTGGAAAATGTACTTGCTCGTTTTCCAACTTCTTCAAGTAGGAGGGTTGAGAGAGCAATAGCTCATCTTCAGATGGAGGTTGAGAGAGCAACAGCCACCACAGACTTCAAGCTGAGTTGGACAGAACTGCAATTTTTTTCTTGATTTCATTTGTTCTAAATAGACAAATTAATATCACGTGGAGTTGCTTATCTGGATATTTTCTTGTGATATATTTATAGTTGTAGCGACCTCTTTTCTTATTTTTAAAGTTTATATTTCAAAATATGTATGAATAGGATATTTTAAAGAACAAAATAGTGGTGATGACTCCCATTGAGAAATACTATTGGCTGCACATGGTGGCTCATGCCTGTAATCCCAGAACTCTGGGAGGACAAGGCGGGAGGACAGCTTGAGGCCAGTTCAACTAACCTGGACAACATAGCACAACCCCTGTCTCTACAAAAAAATTTTTAAAAATACTGTTTGTGCCAGGCATGGTGGGTCATGCCTATAATCCCAGCACTTTGGGAGGCTGAGGAGGGCGGACCACCTGAGGTCAGGAGTTCAAGACCAGCCTGGCCAACATGGTGAAACCCCATCTCCATTAAAAATACAAAAAAATTAGCCAGGCATGATGTGGTGGCACACACCTGTGGTCCCAGCTGCTTGGGAAACTGAGGCCAGGAGAATCGCTTGAACCTGGAAGATAGAGGTTGCAGTGAGCTGAAATTGCACCACCGCACTCCAGCCTGGGCAACAGAGCTAGACTCTGTCTCAAAAAGAATAAAAACAAAAAATAAAATACTATTCCTCTTTCCATATATTCATATCTTAATTATGTTGAACTTTTAGGCTTAAGATCAAACCTGGCCATTTTTGTGATCAGTTTTGAAATCTTATAGTTATACACAGAAGGCATTTAAAATGTATATTAATATGCAGCCCTACAATATCTACTCAAGTCCATATTATTCACTCTTGCCTGAGCTGTAGCATAGCATTGATGGCTCATCGTACTCATCTCTGCCTAGCAAATTTTAGATTCTACTTGCAAAGTTAAAATTGTTTTTGTGGATTAAAAAACGATGAAAGGAGATAAAATGGGTGTCTCCTGAGGTCTCAATAAATAATTTGTTACGGCTATAAGACCTATACTGACACTCCCCTAAGCCCTCCTTAGGCCTTTGGCACAGCCTTTTTGTGAGCCTCATATAAAGTATAAGTTCAACAAATGTTGAATGAATACACAGAAGAACGCATTATATGTAAACCTGAATTTTTTATTTACCTTTATCCTGTGCTGTTTACTTCACTTAAGATTATAAATACCTTGAAAATAGGGATAGCATGTTTATTTATTTATTTATTTATTTATTTATTTATTTTTCGAGATGGAGTCTCACTCTGTCACCGAGGCTGGAGTGCAGTGGCACCATCTCGGCTCACTGCAACCTCCACCTCCCTGGTTCAAGCAATTCTCTTGCTTCAGCCTCCTGAGTAGCTGGGATTACAGGTACCGCCACCACACCCAGCTAATGTTTTGTACTTTTAGTAGAGACGGGGTTTCACTATGTTGGCCAGGCCAAGATGGTCTTGAACTCCTCAGGTGATCCGCCTGCCTCAGCCTCCCAAAGTGCTGGATTATAGGCGTGAGCCAGAATAGCATCTTATATGCTTTTATACCCCTCCTTTTCACCGCCTAATATGATCTGAGAACACAGGAAGTGATCAATATTTACTGAACCGAATCAATAGTTTTGAAATAAAGTATTTTATCAATTATGAACTGGTAACGTTTATATTTTAAAACTACTTTATTAAATAAAAAATTTTAAATAGAGAAACATTTAAAGAACAATTCAGCAATATTTCAACCAGCTAAAAAGAACCAACTTTTTTTTTTTTTGAGACATGGTCTCTCTCTCTCTCTCTATTGCCCAGGCTGGAGTGCAGTGGTATGATCTCAGCTCACTGCAACCTCTGCTACACAGTTTCAAGTGATTCTCCTGGCTCAGCCTCCCAAGTAACTGGGATTACTGGTGCCTGCCACCATGCCTAGCTAATTTTTGCATTTTTAGTAGAGACGGGGTTTCACCATCTTGGCCAGGCTGGTCTTGAACTCCTGACCTCGTGATCCACTTGCCTCAGCCTCCAAAAGTGCTGGGATTGTGGGTGTGAGCCACTGTGCCTGGCCTATTTTTTTATTTTTTAGAGACAGGGTCTTGCTATGTCACCCAGGCTAGAGTGCAGTGGTGCCATCATACCTTACTGTAACCTTGAACTCCTGGGCCCAAGTGATCCTCCTTCCTCAGCCTCCTGAATAACTAGTACTGCAGGCACTGCCACAGCCAGATAACTTTTTTATTTTTTGTAGAAATGGAGTCTTGCTAAGTTGCTCAGTCTGGTCTTGAACTCCTGGCCTCAAGCAATCCTCCTGCCTCGTGCAGGATTACAGGTGTAAGTAACAGCACTCAGCCAACATTTTGGTTGTTATTTTTTTTTTTTTGCCCCTATGCCGAAGTTCTTGGTTTAAAAGTATAATCTTTGTGCATACATTTTTGTGTCCTGCTTGTTTTTCACTTATTATAATTGTTTGTGTTATTATGAGTTTTTATTTTTAAATCTGAATAATGGTGCATGCCTGCCACATAGTGGGCATTCAATAAATCAATAAGTTGATACTTTATTCATTTATTCATAAACATTAAGAATTACATTTTTAAAATATTTACTATTTTGATAGATGAGAAATGGAAACTTCTTTGATTTTTTTAAAAATTAAGATCACTTTTATTTATCAAAGAGCAAAATAGTATATTAACAAAATGTTAGCTAATAGAGAAATAACACCAGAAGAAGTCTCGTGCACGTGATTATCAGCTAAGTAACTGGTTGAAGTCAGGATATAAATCACTGGATAATTTTTCGTGGAAAGACAGAATAAATTGATGAGGCCCTTAACAAAGAAATGGAAATGAAACCTTGCCCTTTGGAGAAAGAGCACTCTGTAATTCCTATAGCCACCACCTTTCGTCAAAGAGAAACAGGGTTGTGACAATGGTGCCGTGAGCCTGGACCTAGAACCCTCTTCAGCTTGTCTCTTGCTTGACTTTGCAGAGCATACTGGGCATGACACAGAGGCCAGAGACTAATTTGACAATGGGAAGGTTAAAAACTTCATATCCTGGACCCACTCTTTGATCTTGAGCCATTAGTTCCACAGTTTCTCTTGGCCTTTCATGTCTAAAAAAAATGCCCACGTATTACTGTTACCACCTTGAGAGACGTGGCTGCTGCCATCAGTAGGTGAAAGGTTGTTTTGCTGCCTGAGATGGAAAGTCCCTAGCCAACACCTTATTTTCTGGCTGTATAAGACAGGCACCTAAAAAGTGAAGGGATGGGAGTATAGGCAGTCCAGCAGGTGACCATTTAGAACTTCACGCTATAAATGGTTTTGGATTTCCAAAGATGAAACGAGTCTCCCCAGCACAGGGCAGTTGCAGGTCACACCCCCAGGGCCTGACTGGTTTTATCAATCTGGCTGTTCAGGGTCAGTGCAAAGGACGTCCTCACCACCTGAATTGCACATATACACAGATAGTGATGATTCTGATATACAAGAAATTGTCATGAAATTACAGTCTCGCTTTTGCATAGCAACCTTTCACTTTTGGATCTGAAGGGCAAGATGCTTGTTGCCCACTGGACCAATCACTCTTGCTATTTAGGCCACAACAGTGCAGAAATGACTGGATGGAGTCCCACATCGCCTTGGTGCTGTTGTTCCTGTGGTAATGGCAGATGCTGTCCATCAGGCCCTCAGCTACCTATACATTCAGCTTCTGTTGGTAAACAAAGTGCAGGATGGCCAAAGTCACCTTAGCAAGGAGGATAATTAGCAGCAGAATGAACAAGGACGTAAGCAGACACCTGTTTTTCTTGACAGAGCCTACGCAGCCCAGGAAGGCAACCACTGTGATAATGGAGCCCACGATGGGACGACAAGCTCATTGCCCAGCGTGAGGGAGGGGAGCTTATGGAAGAGCACTCCCAAGCTGTTGTGGGTCAATGGGTACATCCCCTAAAAGTGCAGCAGCCACAGAACCGAAAGAGCAAGTTGGGCCGTGCGCAGTGGCTCACGCCTGTAATCCCAGGACTTTGGGAGCCTGAGGTGGCAGGATCGCTTGAGACCAGCCTGGGCAACATAGTGAGACCCTGAGTCTACAAAAAAAAATTTTTTTAATTAGCTGGGTGTGGTGGTGCCTGTGCATGCCTGTGGTCCCAGCTACTTGGGAGGCTAAGGTGGGAGATTGCTTGAGCCCAGAAGTTCAAGCTGCAGTGAGCTATGATGGAGCCACTGCGCTCCAGCCTGGGAGATAGAGCAAGATCCTGTCTCAAAAAAAAAAAAAAAAAGAAAGAACGAGAGAAAGAGAGAAAGAAAAAGAAAAACAGGACATACTTCCACAATTTCAAGCTTCTCGTGCCCATGCTGGGATATTCTGGCCCTTTTTCAGGCACTAGTCCTCAGCCCTTCAGAGAGAATTTGTGATTATCCTTCAGATGGCCAAGACAAGGCTGGTAACATTCATGTCTAGGGTTATTTCAAAACTTATTTGATGTTTGAAACTAGCATTACAACTTTACTATTGAGGGTAATTTTTTTTAATGTGTTTATTGATCAACTGTATTTTCTTTTTTGTGAATTTTTCTTTTCAAATATTTTGTCCATTTATCTATTGTAAACTTGATTTTAATAAACTCATTATAATTAAAATTTATTAGTAAGACTTTTACGATTTTTGTTTTTAAAATAAGTGTTGGGCTGGGCACAGTGGCTCATGCCTGTAATCCTAGCACTTTGGGAGGCCAATGTGGGTGAATTGCTTGAGCTCAGGAGTTCCAGACCAGCCTGGGCAACATGAAACACCAGCTCTATAAAAAATACGAAAGTTAGCTGGGCATGGTGGCGTGCACCTGTGGTCCCAGCTACCCACAGGCTGAAGTGCCAGGATTGCTTGAGCCTGGGAGGTCAAGGTTGCAGTGAGCCACGGCTGCACCACTGTACTCCATCCTGGGTGACACAGAGAGAATCTATCTCAAGAAAATAAAATAAAAATAAAAAATAAGTGTCATCAAATTAAGAAACAATTGACAAAACGAAAGTAAATCTTTGTAATCACAGAAAAAATCAAGCAGAGGTAAATGTTAATTCAAATAGTAAATGATGCCATCTAGTGGAAAATTTACTTTGACTCATTTCTTTGGATTACAGGTTCATAAATTTCAATCCCCCCAAATTTGGAATTGATGGGCTTTGTTAAAATACATAGTCCAGCCCCTCTTCTGCCTAGAGATTTCTAACTTCATGTGTGTGATAATCCAATAATTGTGTTTCAATAGTATCCATATTGGAAATTAGAAAAATTCCATTTCAGTTAAAAAGAGTGTCCCAGAAGTACCTTGTGCTTTCCCTTTTCATCAGAATGTTTACTAGTTTCACCATAATAAATAATTTTATTGCTAACAACGTTCTTTAGATGTGTTAGCCCCTGTACTGTTTTACTTGAATTGTTTTATTTAGTCTGTTCAAACACCATAAGTTACATACTATTATTATTGTATTTCACAAGTGAGAAGGTTGAGGGGGGAACTTAAGTAGCTTCTCCAAGGTCACACAGGTATACTGTATCTGAGCTCAGAACCCATCAGGTTATTGTGCACAGGCCTATGTGACAGGAAAGGTCATAGCCATGTGAACAGTGAAAAGGGACTAACTTTTAAAAGCCCAGTTCCAGTCCCATGATCCTATACTATCATCTACATTTAGCTTAGTATACTACGGGCAGAAATGAATCGTATTACTAAGGGCTATTTAGGGACATTTTGCTTTGATATGTTGCAACTTAATACGCACATGGTGACAGTCATACATTCAGATGTTCCTTAAATATTGGTTGTTGATTTCTGGTGTTATAAATTTGAGGATGTTTTCAATACTTTGCTGTTACTCTCTATTCTTCCCCTAAATAAAGTAAACGGAATTGCCTCAAACGCTCTATGTGCAGGCAAACTGAAACTAATTTATTTATAACTGGTTAGAAAACCCAGTTGATAGAGATCTGTCAGCCAAGCTAGTTGAGGCATGTCAGCCAAGCTAGCTGAGGCTTAAGCGTGGGTGCCTTCCCCTACCCAACAAGGGCCAAGGGTTGGGCCCACTCAGTGCTGGCAGAAGTCAAGTGCTGTTTCTCCTTAAGCAGAAACTTATCTTTCCTACAGTTCACCCCTTCCCTTGAGCCCAAATTATCAACTGACTTCAACTGAAAATTAATTCCTGCTACTGCCCTAGTCGGAAATAGTGTGAAGGTGACATAGGAACTTTACAGTAGTTTCCCTTGAGGGTAAGTCCTGGTAACTGCCCTATTCTCTAGTCCGTTAGTGACTGGGGGGGTAAGTCCTGATAACTGCCCTATTCTCTAGTCCCTTAGTGACTCTAATAACCGACTATGAAAGATTTCTTTGTGGGGGAAGGAAGGTGTGGCAACCGGAGACTTTCATTATCTCTTAAATATCTATCCAGTAGAAGTGTTTCCTTTTTGGTATCCTATAAACTACATTAACCTTAGAAAATCTCCTGAGCATTAGTGAACAAAGAACATCAAAAAATTAACTTTTTTTTTAAAAAACAGGATGGCCCAAAAAACAAATAGACAAAAAATTAGGATGAACGCATAAACATTTCTCAATTTATTTTTACATTGGAGTGGGAGAGAAATTTGAAAATATAAACATATTTTCGTATTCTTTCCTTCTAGCCCCTGGAACTCAAAGTGTGAAATGATAATGCCCAGAGATGCAAAAAAAAGTTCAGGTTGATATTCAGCAGAACGGAGGGAAAAAATGGATGACTAACAAGAAACTTTGAGTCTTCGGACATGGAAAAACTAGATGAAATAAAAATAAAAATAGACAACATTAATAGAGCACTAATTTGTGCCAGGCACTTTTCTAAATGTTCTTCGAATGCACAATCACATTTATCCCCTACCTTGACAGAACAAGGTAGGTACAATTATTAATCTTATACAGATAAGTAAAATGAGCAGTTAAGTCACTTGCCGAAGTAATCCGGCTACTAAACTGTGGACAGCAAACCAAGCTGTCAGGCCCCAGAGCCCAAGTTCCCATCTACTACACTGTAAGAAAGAGATCTAACATGCATCACTTCCTCGGAGAGTCGGAGAGTCGGAAGCAAACCTGGGATACAAATTCACTGAATGGATCACCCATTTGACTAACAGACATCTGCCTGTTACACAGTTATTTAGGCCCTTTGCGGCCTCCAAGCTCATTGATAGAAGTAAATTAGTTGTGCTTTATTACGCAAATACTTCACAATGACTGGGTCTCAGGCAGGAAGAATTTATATATTTTGGAGGGTCAGAGGCCTAGACCATTCCTTCCAGGTTCTCACTTTTTTAAATGAGACAGAAAGAAGTCAAACAAGATTACAGAAACTAATGGTATAGTAAAGACGTACATGAAACAAATGAACGCTTTCAATACATCCATGGCAATACATTCAATACAATACATGACAGTGTGTTTGAAACTTCACTTGGAGGTAACCACGTAGGTCCAAGCCTAACTCCCTACAACTCTGAGATCTGGCCACTGGCTTCCTAGCATCTCTGCCACAGGCCCCGGTGAAAGCCCAGACACCTCGACTTAAACACTGATTTAGTTCGTAGTCTGGTAAGGCGGCGGGGCACCCACTAGAGGCCTCAGCCCTGGGGCTGTCCTACGGCCTGCAGATGACGTCCGTGGGAAAAGCAGTCGGAGCAGGAGCACCCTCGGAACCAAAGCGCCCGCCCCGCCTACTCACCGGCAGCGTTTCCCAGAGCACCAGGGGGCGGGGCCTGGTCGGCTGGCTTGTACTACCGCGGAGCGAGGAGCTCGGCCTCGGCTGGCGGAGGCGCAGTGAGGCCTGGTCTCCGGCTGCCAGACCATGCTGAGCGGAGCACGCGGCAGGCTCGCCTCAGCGCTGCGGGGAACTAGCGCAGCGCGGTCCGCGGTCGCCTGTAGGTGTCTGCACGCGTCGGGGTCGCGGCCTTTGGCCGACCGGAGCAACAAGACGGAGGAGCCGCCCCGCGCCTTGGATCCGGCGCTGCTGGAGTTCCTGGTGTGCCCGCTCTCCAAGAAGCCGCTCAGGTGACTCGCTGGTCTTGGCCCTTCCTTCGCAGCCTCCTGGTGGGCGGAAAGGGAGTGGTGGACCGCGGCCTGTCTCAGCCACTGGGGACTTGTAGGTCGGTGAATACTCTCCGCTGCCATATTCTGGACTCTGTCCCCGCCGGTGCATGCACCTCCCGCTGCGGCGGGCAGAACGGGGGAGACCGGAGGCCAGGGGAGCCGCGTCCCACATCTCCCAGAGCACATAGCCAGCCTGCCGGAATGGCTCGAAGCGTTTTAGGCTTCGCGACCGGCTGCTCTTTGCAATCACCCGGGGACCGTTTTAAAAATGCCGATTCCCCTGCAGCCCCCAAGACGGGCAGACTTGGAATGCTCGGGGGTTGGGACCTGAACATTTGTATTTTCTTTTTTTCCTTTTAAGAGACAGGGTGCCCCCCTACATTGCCCAGACTGGCCTAGAACTCCCACCTCAGCCTCCTCAGGAGTCGGGAGACAGGCGCCGCCCCCACGCCCAGCTTATTTGTGTTCTTAAATGGTCCCTAAATGATTTCTAACGTACCACCAGGTTCTTGAATTACTGCGATTCAGGACAAGTCCAAAGCCATCCGGTTTTTAAGCCAAGATAATGAAAAGTATTTTACCCTCCAGATTCTTGTGAAAGTGTCTTGTACAACTGGTGCCTGACAATCTTAAGCAATTCAGCTGTGTATGCTGCCTGGTGGCTCTTAGTTGTGGCCTAGCAGATTTCTTAGAAGCCTCTTTAACCTAGTTTTTGGGAAGACAGCTCTACAGTTTCCAAGCTCCCAAAAATGGAATATTGACAGCACTAACGCTAGTATTACAAATCGCATAAACGAAACACCAAAACGTTGTCAGTAGTTATCTTTGAGTGGTAGATTGCTAGCAATTTTTCATATTTCTTTTTTCCCATAATAAACATATTCAGTTTTCTCAAACCTTGAAATTATTTGATTTGCGTTTATAACTAGCTCACGGCAGACTTACTGCTTTCCAAAGTTTCCTCATTTCTGCCCTCTCACCTTTTCCAGTGATTTCCTTCTAATGGATTAGTTAAGTTTTTCTACTTAGCATTTATTCTAAAACGAAGAAGTTGATTTTTCTCTAGTGTTTATTCCAGTAGTAAATTAACAGAGATGATTTGGGGGTTGACCAAAGTAATGAAGGAATATTTGGATAAGAGAGGGGGATCTTTTCTGACTAGTATGAAAAAAAAATTAAGGAATAACTTGTGAATAAGGTGAAAAAGAGAATATGAGAGAAACTGACTAAAATGGGAATAATTATAGATTCTAAGAGAATTTTTCTAAGATAAAAGGTTGAATTGGCTATCGTTGCTTTTAATTAAAGAAGACTATTCTGGGATTAACTCCATACCAAGAATTGGATAAATGGTGGTATTTGTTGAAAATCAGGCTCTTCAATTATTTTATTTTTCCACAACTCATTTTATTCTTTTTTTTTTCCACCCCAGATATGAAGCATCAACAAATGAATTGATTAATGAAGA
This sequence comes from Macaca thibetana thibetana, assembly GCF_024542745.1. NCBI lineage: Eukaryota > Metazoa > Chordata > Mammalia > Primates > Cercopithecidae > Macaca > Macaca thibetana. The sequence goes on from NC_065582.1 coordinate 100,424,587, forward strand.
GTTGGGAATAGCTTATCCAATCATTGATGGGATTCCTAATATGATACCACAGGCAGCTAGGATGACGCATCAAAGTAAGAAGCAGGAAGAAGTGGAGCAGCGCTAGTTCATAATTAAAAAAACATAAAACGCAACAGCCAACTTTTCTTAGTACCATATACCTTTTAAAACACAGTGGCAGGTAATAAGTGGAAGAGAAGAATGTTTCTGTCTCTTCCTACATTGACTGTTCTTATTCCACTGGTTTCTTTAACAGGACTGTTCTACTCAGCCTCTGTGGAAGAAAACTTCCCACAGGGCTGCACTAGCACAGCCAGCCTTTGCTTTTACAGCCTGCTCTTGCCTATTACCATACCAGTGTATGTATTCTTCCACCTTTGGACTTGGATGGGTATTAAACTCTTCAGGCATAATTGATGCAACTAGAGTCAATATGCTGTATACATTAATGGTAGTTCTTGGGCATCTATCTCTGAAAGCTCAAATGGATGGAATTGAGTTTGTGGGAAAGAGGCTTTGCTTTGCGCATATCAGGCTTAGGACTGTGGGAAGCTTAAGTTGCAGGTGCTTCTTTTATTGTGCTCTTGTTCTGCCCTTGTTTTTTGAAGGCTCTGACTTATAACTGCTGTATCAGAAGAAACATTTTGACAGTGTCTTGTTGGAGATAAACATCCCTAATTGACATGTGATGACTATTTCTTATTCCATTCATCTAAAAGTCATTGAAATTTTGTTTTGCTTGTTTGTTTAGCTTCAAGGTCTTTGGTAAAGTCACATGTTAGGGATGACTGAAATAATTCCAAAGGAGTGATGTTGGAATAGTCCCTGTAAGGGAGAGAAATGCATTTGAACGAATGTGATACAAAACCATATAATGAAATAGAAATTTCATGTACTTACAAAAATTGAGTTTGTAAAATTACCTTCATTTCTTTGACATTAAATGCTTATATTAGCAATAAAGATGTTGACACTTTCCCATAAAAAATAAACCAGTTTGTAATCATTTGTTTTGTTTATTTGTTTGGTCACAGAAGTGTTATTGATACTAAGGGAAGTTGTAAAACTGCACTAAATATAGCTGTGTTTAGAGAGGTACTTAATACCTAAAATAGAATCATTTCCTAGGAAAGTAGGGGGTGGGAAGACTTGCAAGTAGTGGATTGTGCCCTGTTGAGCTTAGAGCCATATTTTGAGCCACATTTCAGTTTATTTTCTCAGGACGCTGAATAACACCACTAAGGGCATGAGCATCGACACATTAATAGCCTCTGATTTTCCAGAACTTTCAGTAAGACTAATCGAGCATAGTATAATACTTCTGAAGTATAGTGTGTTTCAGTAGTTAACCCAGAGAAACCTAAGAACCGAATACAAACTTTATTTTTATTGGAATCTTATGTTAACAGAAACCTGAAACAGTGATTCTTCTGCATCAAAAAATTAAGACATGTTAGATGTGTTTTCTTTTGAATTAATTCAGGGTATACTGTAGTATAAATGACATGTTAAAATTACCCTATGGCAACATACAGATAACCTGGAAGACTACAGGTTCCCAGGTATTTCTTGAAGAGTTGTTCTTTTCAGTTAACCCTAAATCTCACACTTAACCTTAAGTCAGGGAAAAGGAAACAATTCTGAAAAGTACGTACTCTATCTCAAGAAGTCAATTTCAATTTCAGCTTTTGGGGAAGTTGAGTGTTTGACCATTTTAGGAAACACTGACACGCATGCCCTTGGGGAGTTTAGTATTTGACACCATCCTCTCACTAATATAATTTATTTAGCTATCAGTTGTTATAGTATAAACATACACCGGGTACAATTATAAACATAGTGCTGTGTCTTCAATCTTATAACCCTAAAGAGTAGGTAATATTAGCACCATTTTACAGATAAGGAAACAAGCACAGAGAGATTAAGTGACTTACCCAAGGTAACATAGCTAATAATTGGATTGAAATGTAAACCATCTAGCCATCCGGCTTCAGTCTTAACTACCATGCCATGTGCCACTTTATTTTGTATTATTTGGTCCTTTCTATTTACAAGAACAAGAATCAAAATGCTTAGTTTCTAATTTTTATTCAAGACTGGACTAGGTGACCATCCCCCTGCTTTTTTTTTTTTGAGACAGGATCTCACTCTTTTGCCCAGGCTGGAGTGCAGTGGCATGGTATGATCATGGCTCACTGCAGCCTCTACCTCCTGAGTCAAGTGATTCTCCCACCTCAGCCTCCCAATTAGCTGGGACTACAGTCACCTGCCACCATACCCGGCTAATTTTTTTTTGTATTTTTTTGTAGACATGGGGTTTCACCATGTTGTCCAGGCTGGTCTCAACTCCTGGGCTCAAGCGATCTACCCACCTCAGTCTCCCAAAGTGCTGGGATTACAGGAGTGAGCCACTACACCCAGCCAGTGTCCTCCTTATTGCTTAAGGCACCGTACACTTTATTCTAGCACTTAACCTTGTGCTGCAATTGTGTGGTTTTTGTCTCCTGTCTATACAGTAAATGCTGAACATTTTAAATCTAATGTTTAGCACAGAGCAGGCAGTAAGTGCCTCCCGAATGAACACATGGCTCTGAGAAGCCTTATAACTTCAGCCAAGTTACTTAGCATTCTGGGCCTCATTTTTAGGGCTAAAAAGTCCTTACCCTTGTTTCATAAAATGGTGAGGATCAAATAAAATTTTATATGTGAGGGTACTTTGTAAAGAACTAAGTGATACTTCTAGAGACCATGTGAGGAACTTCGTGGACCCATTCGCCAGTGAAACAAGCCTAACTAGTGAAAATTATAAACAAAACAACCATTTAAACAATCTGGAAATTGTCCTAAGGGCATACAGCTCATTAAATAAAGAAACATTCAAGGAAACCTACTGAAACTTAATAAGAACAGCAAGTTTTTGTCATCTGACCCAGCAACCATGTCTTTTTTGCTCCCTTTCAGCTCGGCAATGGCCACTCCAGGAGGGTGCAGTCAAGAACACAGGGCTTGCTCTTCCCCCAGCTCCTAGTTGAGGGTTATGGTACCTCCCAGGAGGCACGGGCCATCAGCATAGTAAAGGTAATTATGTAATTATAAAAGACAGTATAAATGCGTATTTCGTCATTCTTATTTATAGGGCAATTGCAGAAAAAAACCATGTATACGCAAGATGCATTGTATTTGGGAGCCTGTAACATAGATAACATATTTAGTATTAACATCACAAAGGAAATGGAGGTAAGCAAAGCTGTATTTGCAGTATGAAAATGATACCAGATAGTAACTTGAATTCATAGAAATACACGAAGAGAACCACAAGAGGTAAATAATATTAATGTAATGAATGCTATAAATACATACTTGCTCTCCTTTTCTCAGTTTAAGAGACATTAGATTATATAAAGTAATTATAACTAAGTGTTGAGTTTGTAACATACAGATGTGATTACGTAACAGTGGCACAGCAAGAGGGAAAAAGGAATTGCGCACTTGATACGTGGCTAGGTCAAATAATGCTTCTATATCTTACCGACACTTTTTTGTTGTTGTTGTCGTTGTTTGAGATGGAGTCTCTCTCTCACCCAGGCTGGAGTGCAGTGGCACGATGTCTGCTCACTGCAACCTCCGCCTCCTGGGTTCAAGTGATTCTCCTGCCTCAGCCTACCCAGTAGCTGGGATTACAGGGGTGCAACCACCACACCTGGCTAATTTTTGTATTTTTAGTAGAGACGAGGTTTCACCTTGTTGGCCAGGCTGGTTCTGAACTCCCGTCCTCAAGTGATCCACCCTACTCTGCCTCCCAAAGTGCTGGGATTACAGGAGTGAGCCACCATGCCCAGCCTCTTATTGACATTCTTATGAACAGATCAGCAGTTTTAAAAGACCTCTTAAGCCTTCATACACTGCTGGTGAGAATTTAAAATGTTGCAGCTTCTTTGGAAAACAGCAAGACCACAAAAGGTCAAATATAGAGTTGCCACATGACCCAGCAATTTCACTCCCAGGTATATACTCAAGAGAAGTGAGAACTTAAGTACTCACGATAGTTTGTATGCAAATGTTCATAGCAGCATCATTTAGAATAGCCAAAAAGCAGAAACAACCCAAACGTCCATAAACTGATGAATGGATAGATAAAATGTAATATGAATATAATGAAATAATATTTGGCAATATAAAGTAATAAAGTAGTGATACATGCTAGACTATGGATGAACCTTGCAAACATTATGCTAAGTCGTAGAAGCCAGTTATGAAAGGTCACATAGTCTAATTTCATTTATTTGAAATGTCCATAATAGTCAATCTCTAGAGACAAACCGTAGATTAGTAGCTGCATAGAACTGGGGAAGAAGGGGAAGATTGTGCAGTTTTTGCTAAAGGATACAAGGTTTCTCTTTGGGGTGATAAAAATATTATAAAATGGACTATGGTGGCACTTTGGGAGGCCAAGGTGGGAGGATCGCTTGAGCCCAGGAGTTCGAGACCAGCCTGGGCAACATAGGGAGACCCTGTCTCTATAAAAATTAAAAATAAATAAAAAAAATTAGCTGGGCATGGTGGTGTGTGCCTGTGGTCCCAGCTACTCAGGAGGCTGAGGTGGGAGGATCCAGCCCAGGAGGTCAAGGATGCGGTGAGCCATGATCATGCCACTGCACTCCAGCCTGGGGAACCCAGCAAGACCTTGTCTCAAAAAAAAAAAAAAAAAAAAAAAAACAACAAAACCCAAACAGAAAAATTGACTGTGGTGATGCTTGCACAATTCTGTGAAGATACTAAAAACCATTGAGTTATATACTATATATGGTTGAGTTACATGCTGTGTGAATTCTATCTCAATAAAGTTGTTAGAGGAAAATTTAAAAAGCAGTATCTCAGTGTCCAGCCTAAGGCTCAGTGGTTCCAGGTCACTTGCTGGAGGTCAGATGCTGGTTAGAGGCATGGCCAAAAGTGAATGCAGGTCTTACGCCTTCTAAATTTTGTCCACCCATTGTGCTACTTCTAGTGACCCTATGAAATATGACACCCTGTATTGGGAATTCAACAGGTTTCTAGTGTTCCTTCCCAAGCTTCTCACTAGCAGATCATCCTGGCTTCATATCTGTTCATAGGGACACAAGCTGACCATTACGTAGCTCATGCTGCATGCCAGGGCTTTGACCCCACCACTTCCATCTATTGCACTGTAAACTCACCATGAGGAACACTGTCTTATTCCTACATTAGTGAAACTCTTCCCCACTCCTCCTCCTCAATAACTCGCTGACTTCACAATGCCAGGGGACCTATTGCTTCCTTAAAGACTCTTAACAAGATTCTCTTTGTAAGTGTCCTCAACTGCATCCCTGACAAATCATCTTTAACCACCTGTTAATGAGATCCTTCCCACCAGCTCTAAATGAGAAATTCCCATCCTGAGGGAGCAAAACCTGGCCTATTGTGTGACCTACTCTCCTCCTTTATTTGCTGCCAATCCTGCAAAGGAGGGGATTGGTTTTGTTTTGTTTTGTTTTGTTTTTGAGACATAGGCTTGCTCCCGGGTTCACGCCATTCTCCTGTCTCAGCCTCCCAAGTAGCTGGGACTACAGGCCCCCGCCACCACGCGGGTATTTTTTGTAGAGATGGGATTTCACCGATTAGGCAGGACGGTCTAGATCTCCTGACCTTGTGATCCGCCCGCCTCGGCCTCCCAAAGTGCTGGGATTACAGGCGTGAGCCACCATGCCCGGCCCAAAGCAGGGAATTTTAAGGAGGCCCCTCTGAACTTGAGACTGCATCTGTAAGATGAAAATTACGATACCTACTTCCAGACCAAGGGAGAGTTTTAAGTTAGGTAGAGAATGTGAGACTATCTAGGAGAGCCAAGAGCCACAGTAGATTCTCCCTACTGTGTGTAGTGGTAGAGAAAGCCTGTCCCCTATTCCAAGTTTTGTCCCTCTTAGTGAAATGCTCCATTTGGAGGCGATTGTTGTCTTCTGCATTTGCCACTAGATGGCACTTTTGGTTAACTCATGGGACCAATGGCCACTGAGCCCTCAGAAGGAAGCAGAAAGAGAACTGCACTGGTGAAATGCAGAGCTAGGTAGCATCCAGCAGAATGCCATGAGAGCCGAAGTGAATCCTGAAAAATGAATAGGAATAACCAAGACAGAGGAGGAGGCAGAATTGAAGAGAGGAGGTGAGGAAGAGGGAGAGAGAGTGGTGCAATGGGAAGAGGGTTCCAGGCAAAAGAAAAAGCATGTGTGAAAACACAGAGAAGAGACTGGCCCATTCAGGAAACTGAAATAGAATCATGGGCTGCTTAATGATGTTTCCATTAACAACAGACCACATATACAACCCATAAGATTATATGAGGAGCTAAAAATTCCTGTCACCTAGTAGCATCATAGCTGCCATAATGTTGTAAAGCAATTGCTTTATTTTTTAAATAAATGTAGTGTAGCCTAAGTGTACAGTGTTTATAAAGTCTACGGTGGTATAATGTCCTAGGCCTTCACATTCACTCACCACTCACTCACTGACTCACTCAGAGCAACTTTCAGTCCTGCAAGCTCCATTCATGCTAAGTACCATTTTTTTAAATCTTTTATATCATATTTTTACTGTACCTTTTCTATTTTTAGATATACAAATATCGACCATTGTGTTACAATTGCCTACATTGTTCAGTACAGTACACATGCTGTACAGGTTTGTAACATCATGCAAACATCACAGAGTGTACTTACAAACACAGCGTGTAAGTGTACTCTGTGATGTTTACACAGTAACAAAATCTCCCAAACAGTGGGAGATGAGGCTGGAGCTGTACACTGGGCACATCAAGAAGGATTTGGGAGCTGTAATAATAGTGTCAGTGAAATCGGAATTTATTACCTGACTTTTAAATTATTTGGATTTGTGCAGCTGATAAACACTATCGTTATTTTTCCCATGAAAAAGGAAAAAGAAAAAAAAGCACGTGCAGCATTCCAGAGGGTTTGTGTGTTACAGATCCCTGCTGTGGCAAGTGTTCATACTTACAGTACAGTAACCACTTGTCACATGTAGATATTGAGTACTAGAAATGTGACTGTGACTGAGAACCTTTTAAATGTATTGAATTTTTATTAAAGAGCCAATACAGCACGGCACAGTTCTAGACTGTTTTTCCCACTGCTGCCAATGAATGTGTTCACTTTTCAAAATTCTTCAAAGACTAAGCCTTATGTACAGAGGAGTCCAATTTATTGGACAGTGCAGATATAGATTTCCAGCTTCACAGCAAGCTCTGCTGGACAGTGTTGGTCTAGATACAGGGAGACCAATTGAGAGGCTAATGAAGTGATGGGACAAGAGATGATTTTTTTTTTTTTTTTTGAGACTGAGTCTTGTTCTGTCGCCCAGGCTGGAGTGCAATGGCACAATCTCGGCTCACTGCAAACTCCGCCTCTCGAGTCAAGCAATTCTCCTGCCTCAGCTCCCCGAGTAGCTGGGATTACAGGCACCCACCACCATACCCAGCTAATTATTGTATTTTTGGTAGAGACAGGGTTTCACCATGTTGGCCACGCTGGTCTCGAACTCCTGACCTCAGGTGACCCACCCGCCTCGATGTCCCAAAGTGCTGGGATTACAGGTGTGAGCCACTGTGCCCAGCCAGTAGATGATGATCTTGAACTTTGAGCACTGGCAGCAGTGGGGTTACAGAGATGTTAAAACTAAAATTATTAGAACTTGACTTGAATGTGGGATGTGGTTAAAAAAAAAGAGGGAGAAATGGAAGATGACCGTAGGCTTCTTCTTGAAGATATTGGTGGGATCACTCCAAGCTCTGAAATATAGAAAAACATTTTTGGACTAAAAAATGACAATTTTCTCCTTGCAAATGTTGAGATTAAAGAGCCAAGGGGCATATAGGTAGTGACATAGACTACACAGAAAAATGGCTATGGTGCTGGAATATATGAATTCCTGTAGGTCAGAGGTATAGCTCCAGGTATCACAGGCAGACCTCATCTGTCAGCTTAAAGAGGAGACACTTTAGCCGTGGGCCCAGTAATAACTGAAGCCATAGACTTGATCAGGAGTCCAGGGGTTGGGGGTGTAAGGATACAAAGAAAATGGAAAAAAAAGCCAGGAAAAGGAGAGCAGTAATCAAAGGTTTCAAATGTGGTAGAAATGATTTAAGATGGAAATAACAAGTTTCTGTTGATATTTGCAACAAAAAAAGTCATCTGTGGCTTTTACTAGAGCAGTCTGAGTGGGAGAAGTGGGGGACTGGAGGGCAGATCACAGTGTCACAGAGATATTAAGGCTGGAATTTCCTAATTGTAGATTTTTAGGAAAAAGCATAGGAAGAAGGGAAAGGGGGATATATAATGGAAGAGGGAAATTCTAAAATGTATTATCTTAATGGCAGAAATGTGGATATGGAAGAGCCTGTGGTGAAGCAATTGAAGATTAAAAGACTTAAGAAAGCTGGCTGGGCATAGTGGCTTACGCCTGTAATCCCAGCACTTTGGGAGGCCAAAGTTGGTGGATCACCTGAGGCCAGGAGTTGAGATCAGCTTGGGCAACATGGCCAAACCCCGTCTCTACCAAAAATATAAAAATTAGCTGGGTGTGGTGTGCATACCTGTAATTCCAGCTACTTGGGAGGCTGAGGCATGAGAATCCCTTGAACCCAGGAAGCAAAGGTTGTGGGGAGGCAGAGGTTGTGGTGGGCCAGCATCGCACTATTGCATTCCAGCCTGGGCAATAGAGCGAGGCTCTGTCTCAAAAAAAGAAAAACAAAAAAAAACAAAAAAAAAAACAAAATAGGAAAGCATGGAGAAATGATGGAGGTCTTAGAGATGGAAAGGAATGCAATCAGAGCACAAATAGAGCACAAGACACCTCTCCTCAGAGACAGGGAGGGAGAAAGAAACAAAGGGTGTTGGAAGTGGGTTTACAGATAGCTAGCAAGTAGGAAATTCCAGGCCAGGCGCGGGGGCTCACGCCTGTAATCCCAGCACTTTGGGAGGCCAAGGCGGGTGGATCACGAGGTCAGGAGATTGAGACCATCCTGGCTAACACGGTGAAACCCCATCTCTACTAAAACTACAAAAAAATAGCCGGGCGTGGTGGTGGTCGCCTGTCGTCCCAGCTACTCAGGAGGCTGACAGGAGAATTGCTTGAACCCAGGAGGCAGAGGATGCAGTGAGCTGAGATCATGCCACTGTGCTCCAGCCTGGGCGACAGAGTGAGATTCCATCTCAAAAAAAAAAAAAGAGGAAATTCCAGAGGTAGATCCCACTCTATCAAGTTAGGTCTAATCAGTGGACATCACACACCAGGTACAACTATTACTCTTTCTTCTATAACAAACACAATTTAGCACACATTTAAAAATACATATTAAATAAGATAGATTTTATTCTATCCCATTTTCTCTCTGCTTGAGAATATAAATACCACTTCATAACAGAGGAAAACATTTACTCACTGGTGTTGTTTGAGTTTGTATCTTGTCTTATTATTAATTTGTTTTATTGTATTAGCAAATGAAAGACACTGTTCATTTTCTACCTATTGTGAGCTATCCTTCAAATACTTTCAGGTTGAGTGTTTTATAAGTTGGCCTTGAATATCTTATTTTATTAATCATAATTAGACTCTTGTACCCTCTTAACAGACCATTGTCTTTAACCAGTTTCAAAAAATTATTCCTCTCTTGTTTCTCCCGTACTGTGAGCATCTCTTACAAAACTATTAGCCAGGGTAACTCCTTAAAAGGTCATCCTTGTGATTTAGGGACTGAGGCAAATTCTTTCAACTCAAAGTTGCCCTAAATTCTGTCCCCAGGCAAACAGCTTGCCATCTTGGCACACACACACACAATGAAATACATGTTCATTTATGTACTCAAAAAGTATACAGTGACAGATTTCCCAAGGCATATTAGAATTTAATAGTTGCTGCTTGTACTAGAACTGTTTCTTTAGAATAGCTCCTCAATTTCTTTCTCCATTGGATGCAATTCTAGGGGAACTGCCAATCATCTTAACCTTTCCTGGCCATGGAATGGGTATGAGACTCAAGGTAGGCAAATAAGAAAGATCATCTCTCTTTGGAATTTAAAAACAGTTTTATTGAGATATAAGAGGCATACAATAAATTACACACATTTACAGTGTGTAATTCGACAAATTATGGGATATGTATATACCTGTGAAACCATTCTCACCATTAAAATAATGAACATGTCCATCATCCCGCAAAGGTTCCTTGTGCCATTCTGTAATCCTTACCTCCTGTCCCTCCCCACCCCCATCCCCTTTCCCAGGCAACCACTTATCTGCTTTCTGTCACTATACTTTAGCTTGCAATGTCTGGCATTTTATATAAATGAATCATACAGGATATAGTCATCGTTAGCTTCTTTCACTCAGTATAATTATTTTGAGATTCCTGCATGTTGTTGTGTCAACAGTCCATTCCTTTTTATTGCTGAATATTATTCTATAGTATGGACAGACCACAAATTATTTATGTATTCACCTATTGATGGACATTTTAGTTGTTTTCCATTTCTGGCTATTAAAAATAAAGCTGCTATGAACATTTGTATGTAATCCTTACATGGCCATACACTTTTATTTCTCTTGGGTAAATTCCTAAGAGTAGAGTAGCAGGATCATATGGTAGATATTTCTTTTTAAGAAACTACCTAACAGTTTTCCAAAGTGGTCAAACCATTTAAATTCCTACCAACCATGTATAAGAGTTCTAGTTCTTCCACATCCTTATCAACACTTGGTATGTCTATTTAATTTTAGCCATGGTAATAGGGGTGATGTGGTACCTTACTTGGGTTTTGATTTGCAGTTCCATAATGATAAATGTTGTTGAGCTTATTTGCCATCGATATATCTTCTTGTATCTGTTCAAATCTTTGCCCATTTTAAAATTGAATTTTTGAATGTTGAGAGTTCTTTACATATCATGGGTAGGATGTAAGTCCATTTTGTGCTGCTATAACAGAATACCTGAGACTATGTAATTTATAAAGAACAGGAATTTATCTCACAGTCTGGTGACTGGGAAACCCAAGATCAAGACACAGCAGATTTATTCTCTGGTTCAAGCTGGCACCCTTGTTGCTGTGTCTTCAGAGTAGGAGAATTGTGTTCCTCATGTGGCTGATGCAAGACTCCTTACATGGGGTCAGAGCAATAGTAGGTAATACTGTTCTATGTGAAGAATAAAGGAGGAAACAAAAGGGTTCCAGTCAGTTGGAAAGATTCCCTTTAAAAAGCCTCCTCAGGAGGTTTGTGTGGGGCTGTGTCCCTGTCCACCCCAAAGTCCCCTTGGATCACCCGAAGAGGGATTGGGAGCTGGAGCAGTGAGCAGAATGAATACCTCACATGACCAGAGTGGCTGCTCCAGTAATAGAGAACCCCTTTTGAGGTATAGTAATGCATGGACGGACTTAGAGCTTGCTATTGGTGGAGTTCCCTGGGCCAAACAGCAAATTAAAGATAACTTGTGAGAAGTCAAAGCTTGGGTTCACAGTTGTATAAGCTGTCACCTGGAATGCCTTACAAACTGTGAGGTGGCTGTATGAACAGTTAGATCTCATCTATTAGCTTAAAGAGGAGATATTTCAGCCGCAGGCCCAGCAGCTCTACTGGTTATTGGGCCAGTTCGATGGTTTTATTCATTAACTGAAGTGCACCCAAAACAAAGATTTAGCCAATCAAGTCTCTGTGTGCCTGGAGGGACTGGGCAGTTTGACCCCTAAGTTTGAAGATTCAACAGTCCTGCTCTTTGAAGCAGACACAACTGCTCTGCATGACTATCACATTTGGGTTTCTCAAGACAATTCAAATTCCTTAGCACTTCATGCCTCATGCTCTTCCAAGGAGCCATAACTCATCAAATATCAGGCCTTTCCTGGAGAAGAAAGGCTATATCCTAATGCCAGAGCAGAAGTCAGCATCCAGCATCACAGATGTCCCTCTAAGTGAATGACTCCTTGGAAGCAACCATACCAGTGGTCTTCAGGAACAACCCCCCAGGACTGGCTCACCAAAAAGCAGACCTTGGAGAATAGACTTCTTCTAGAGCCTGCACTTTCTTCAGTAATGTCTCAGGCAACCTAAAGGGCTTTCAAAACTTGCTCCTCAAGAGTCAGCAACAAGAAGTTCCTGAAAAACCAAGTTACCCAAAGTGACAGCATTTTACTACCAGTTTCTTCTTCATTTAATTGAAAAGGTGGAAGATCTAGAGCTTTCTGATCAAGATGCGATGGATCTGGCTGGCTGGCTGGTCATTCCCCAGGAATCCCATAAGCTGGAGAAGCCTGAGAATGGCAGTTGTGAAACCAGTGATAAGTTTACATTCTTGTTCCAGTCCTACAATATGAATGACTGGCTTGTCAAAACCAACTCCTATATCAACTGTTGGGGCAACCAGCCCAGCAGTGTAGAGATTTTGAAAAACCTGGGTAATGTGAAGTGCCTGAATGACTACTTGGAGGCCAAGAAACTGTTGTCTATCCTCAGCATCATTTCTGAGGATTGACTTGTCCAGAACCATCAGGACCCATATAAAGTAAAGGACATATGCAAAGTCAATGAGCCCTGCAAAAGTTTTTCAGAGTGTATGATGAGAATTGAGAAGGAAGCTCTGTGTAAGTGGCTTCTAAAGAAAGAGGGACAAAAAAATGGGATGCCTGTGGAACCCAAACCTGAACCTGAGAAGCAATGATTCTCTGAATATGTGACCCTGTCCTTCAAGAAAAGAACAAGCTAAGGCATCAAAGGCAATGGCTCCTTCTAGAATTGCTGATTCCAAGTCATAAACAACAGTCCCTTGTCAGAATGGCTCATTGGGCCCCCACATAAGGAAGGAAGTCCCAAGGAAGTGCCTAGTACTGAGGACGGGGCTGGCCAACAAAAGCTTAAAAGCCCCACAATCACTTCCTGGTGTCCCTTTAATACAGCTGACTGGGTCCTGCCAGGAAAGAAGATGGGCACCCTCAGCCAGTGATCGTCTGGAGAAGACAAGTGGCTACTTCAGAAGAAGGGCCAGGAAGTATTACTTAATCCACCCCTACAGGAAGAACATAACTTCCCCCAAGACCATGATGGCTACCCTACAGTTTGTGATCTCTTTGCCTGTATGAAACTTAGAAGTCGAGAAAGAGAAGTGATTATATCAAACTCCTCTACAGATGTAAAGGAACAGACAAGAGTTCAGCAGCTTTTCTGCAGATTATTACACATCCATGAGCTGAGTGACTGTGGCTTGCCAAATCATTGTATTTCTGGGTCTGACCAGTTAGCTTAGTCCCTTTCCTGCCTAAATTTGAACTAGTGAAGCAAAATACATCATTGGATTATGAGTTACCATTTAAACAAAAAAGGCTGAGGTGACTCAGTTCTTTCCTTTTGACAGAAGTATTAATTCACTCCATTCTAGAAATGTAGCACCTTGGTGGAGTTTTTCACAAGCCTCCCAGGCTCCTTAGATTGGGTTATTACTAAAAGTACATTAAAACACCATAGTTTTAAAAAGGAAGTATTTCTGTAATTGAAGTGTATTCTAAAGCTAGCAAACTTCCCTTTTAATTGCCCCTTAGCTGCTTCTCTTGCTGTGTTTTCTTTTATTAGAGGCTGAAATAATTTTTCTGTTTGATTAATATATATTTTGCACAAAAAATTAATCCTGCCAGTAGTACCAAAACATGTACTAATAATCCTGGAAATTTTTGACATTAATTACCAAACATTTTAGCCTACGTTAGTTTTACATTATTTTTCTTCTTCACTTGAAAGAAACTGAGTTACTGCAATTTTTTTCTTTATTCCTTTTTTCTAAATCGAGCTTGTCCAACTCATGGCCCACAGGCCCCAGCATGTCTTTGAATGCAGCCCAACACAAATTTGTAAATTTTCTTAAAACATTATGAGTTTTTTTCTTTTTTGCAATTTTTTTTAGCTCATCAATTATTATTAGTGTATTTTATGTGTGGCCCAAGATAATTCTTCTTCCTATGTGGCCCAGGGAAGCCAAAAGATTGGACATCCCTGCTCTAAATGTTATTAGAGTATCCAGTGAGCTCTTTTGGAAGGGCTCTGTATTAAGACCATTTTTCAAGGTAGTTTTAGACTCTTTTCAAAATACTCTATAAATCTATGTAGGGTTTTAAAAAGCCCCAGTGCCAACTAAGAGCAAATAGGTAAGACACGTTGGAAACGTAGTGTAGTACTTGAACCACTCACTATCTTAGGGATTATTGGTGTATCCTCTGTAAATGGAAGCTGAGCTTGACCCCTGGTACTTTTAACTAGGGATAAAGTTGTCCTCTCACTGTAAGCACAGCATACCTGTACCTCCAAAAGTACAATGCAGTGACATTTTAGTAAACAGGCTGCTTACAATACTTGTACCTTGGGATGTTCATTGAAGCTTTATGAAAACTACTGATGTTTTCTCAGTATCTTTAAACTCATGTCCATGCTTTAAAAAGTCTGCAAGAGAGAACTGGGTTTTATGTTTTAAAATTCTCTTAAGACATCTTCACCACTTTCCTGACTTTGAAACTATGAAGTTTCTCAACTGCCTATGTTATTGGAAGTACTTTTGGGAAAATGTCATGGTCTCACAATGTCACTGTCATATAGTTTCACTAAAGTTCTTTGAACCACAGCTGAAAAAGAGCTTTGTATTATTCCTTAAGCCCCACCCAGGTATCATTTAGAACTATAATAATAATAAAGATGATGGGTAAGAACAACTTAAGGACGGCTGGGCACGGTGGCTCATGCCTGTAATCCCAGCACTTTGGGAGGCTGAGGTGGCGGATCACCTGAGGTGGGGCGTTCAAGCCCAGCCTGACCAACATGGAGAAACCCCGTCTCTACTAAAAATACAAAATTAGCTGGGCATGGGGGCACATGCCTGTAATCCCAGCTACTCGGGAGGCTGAGGTAGGAGAATTGCTTGAACCCAGGAGGCAGAGGTTGCGATGAGCCGAGATAGCACCATAGCACTCCAGCCTGGGCAAAAAGAGCGAAACTCTGTCTCAAAAAAAAAAAAAAAAAAAAAAAAAAAAACTTAAGGAGTCTTTCCAGTATCTTAAGTTGCAGCTAACTTTGTAGTTTCTTTTTGGGGCCTAACACACTCTATTTTACATTATCAAAGTGTAATTTACATTTATCACTATGTTAATGAGTATGTATAAAATTCTTTTGCTTGGATGCATTTTGTACCTAACTCTGTTAAAAGCATAACAGCCATTTAAATAAAAAAGCTTCCTCAGAAGCTTCTCCCAATGACTGTCACCACTGCCACCTGTCCCTACCTTGGAAGAGACGCTGGGAAATGCATGATTTTAAAAGACTCAGAACAATGCCACTTCTACCATATAGGGAATCTGTACTGAAAGAAGGGGAGAACAGATATTGGGTAGATAATTACAAGTTTTAAAAAAACTTCTAAGCTAAAGAGTCTCCCTTCAGGCCAAGTCATGCAAACATTGTGTGAGAGACACAGCTTAATCTATATTATAATTGATATATCTTACATGCAATGATAGCAATTCCAAAAGAGCTAGTAAACACATTGACTAGTGAATAAGACTTATAATTTTTCAGTTATTTTATTTTTGAAAAATATTTTCCTAAAGAGGGGAATATGATGTAGACATAGGGGTTTCCAAGGGAGAGAATACAGTCACGGGTTCTTAGTTTCTGTTTCTGGTTAGGCCAGTAAAGCCTCTTCTTCATCCCTCTTTCCCACTTCTCATTAGAGACAGAAACGAAAAACTATGGCTTCAGGCTGCTAAAAGCCTAAAACAAAGTAGAGAAACAACAACAACAACAACAACAAAATAAGGCTGTTGGACAAGCTTGCTGGTCAGCCAAATCCTCTGTTGTTGTTGATGGCTACTTGAAGCGCTTCTTCCACTGTTTCCATTGTAGAATATTTAGGGAGGAAGAGGACACTGAAACATGTCAGTGCTCTCATAGGGTCTCTTTCATTCCAACTTTCAGGACAGCAAAATGTTATTTTCATATTCTTTAAATCTTTCGTTTGTAGTCTGTCAGTTCCTGTAAGAAATACTAAAAAGAAGAATAAAACGAGGCAATCTGTTTTACATGGAGACCAGAATCTCTTTACAGAGAAAAAAATTATTCACAAAACTTTATTGTGAGCCCATGTGCAGTGTCCTACATTTGACAGTGCATTGGGGATTGTATTAGAACAATGTCTGACACATAGTCACTGTCCTCAAGCACCTTAAAGTCTGACTGGGAATATTAGATTCTTGTGAAGAAAAAGACACATAGCAAGAGAAAAGCTGTAAGGTATAAGACAGCCCAAGGAGGTGTCATGGAGTTAAGTGCCTCCCGAGTCAATGCTGTGCTTGAGAATAAGGAGAGAGAGCCAGGCTGGGATGACTGAGGGAATTTCCAAGAGTTCAGAATTATGCCAGATCTTTAAGGATGGAAAGGTTTAGAAAAGCAACAAGGAGGTAGGTGAGGTTCAAGGCAGGAGAAGGAACTTCAGAGAAAGGCCTGGAGGTGGGAAGGTGCAAGGTGAGCTCAGGAGTGTTCAGACAATGGGATTATTTGGTTGGAACAAAAATTTCCTCTAAGAGTTAAGACTGGAAAGGTAGGTTGGGCTTCTATTAAGTCTGAATATCTTCTAACATACATGTTATCCACAAAAATAAAAATAGAAGATAAATGTTTCTCAAAAGTAAGGAAATAGAAAATGAGAAAGTCATTAAGCCTAAAGATACAAATAAAATAGCTGTGTACAGTAAGAGCAAATATAGTATTAATAATATAGGAACAGTAAAAATTAGCCAAATAAAGTATCTTAGTTAATCCCATAAAGGCTGAATAAGTGAATGATGACAGGGGTACAGAAAGAAGGCTTGATATTTAGCTTGGATGAAGAAACAAAAACTTTAAAAGCAATAAAAAGGGATGAAATCACAGGGGAAAAGATCGCTTATATAATTAACATTTGTTTTTTGACGTTGGGACACAGAGGATGTTCAACTGGACTAGGCGTAGCTCTGACACTATGATTTGCTGCAAATTGTACCTATCATAAAGGAAATTTTTAGCCCATTAAAAAGACATATGATTACAGACCTATTCCTTGATATAATACTTACCAAGGAATTTTTTCTTTTCTTCCAGCGTCAGTTTGTGGAAAGCCTTCCAAAACATCACTATGGTGGGATGTGAACTGTTATATCCTGGTTCATAACGTGCATTCTAGAGAAAATACAAAAAAAAAAAAGTTATTGAGGAAATAAGAAGGAAAATTGAATTTAATCAACTTAGACTTTATGATGTACCTTTTCAAATGTTTTCCAATCATAATCTGTATGTCCAACAATCACATCCTTCAGTTCTTCGGGGTGGAATAATTTGATAATGTCTTCGTCACACATTTTGTAAAATCCTCTCCGAAATTCTTCATAAACCGCCTTCACAGAGTCATTGAAAATGTAATCGATATACTTAGAAACATAGTCTCTCCTTTAATAAAACAAAAAGTTATTTCAACACTTACTGCAATATCCTGAACGAAATGGTGAGGGGCTAAAAATAAAAGCTAGAATACCTAACAGTTTTTGAGTACTCACCTTGTGCCATGGACTGTCATAGTTACTAGAGATTATCTAATGTAATTTTTTTTTTTTTTTTGAGATGGAGTCTCGCACTGTCACCCGGGCTGGAGTGGAGTGGCGTGATCTCAGCTCATTGCAATCTCCACCTCCTGGGTTCAAGAGATTCTCCTGCCTCAGCCTCCGAAATAGCTGGGATTACATGTGCCCACCACCACGCCCAGCTAATTTTTTTGTATTTTTAGTAAAGATGAGGTTTCACCATTTGGCCAGGCTGCTCTCGAACTCCTGACCTTGTGATTTGCCTGCTACGGCCTCCCAAAGTGCTGGGATTACAGACGTTAGCTGGCCCTAATGTAATTTTTATAACAACTCCATCATAGGCTGCTTATAACATATATAACTTAAATGTGAAAACACAGATTAAAGTCAAAGAAGGGAAAAAAATATTCTATGCAAACACCAACCAAAATGAATCTGGTGTAGCTATACTAAAATCAGAAAAACATGACTAGGATAGAAAAGTACATTTACTAACGACCACCAGGTCATATACCAGGAAGGTAAAACAATTCAAAAATTTGTTATGTGCTTAGTAATAACTTAACAAAACTTAAAGAAACAGTCATATCTACATGTATAGTATAGATGCTAATATACCTCTCCTGCTAACAGAAAAGCAGACAAAAAATTTTTAAGGACAGAGAAGATTCAAATACAATAAATGATCCAAGAAACCTATTTAGAATACTGCAACAAGATCTCTACATAGAAAACTACATAACATTTTTTCAAGAGTGACTAAAGACGAGCTAAACAAATGGAGATTCTATATTCATGGATTAAAGACTCTTTAAGATGTCAGTTTTTCCCCAAAATTGATCTACAGGTTCAGTACAATCAGAGTTTCAAAAATTGAAAAAATAAAACCTGATCCATACATTGTATCTTACTAAAAAATCAATTAAAGTGGATCACAGATCTAAATGTGAGAAATAAAATGATAAGCTTCTAGAAGAAAATACAGGGGAATATATTCATAGCCCTAGGATAGGGAAGTAGTCATAAAATAGAAAACAGAAAAACCCTAAGCATTAAGGAAAATATTGATAAAGTGGACTATATTACAATTACAAAGTTTGGCTAATCAAAAGACACATTTAAAAACTGAAAACACAAGCCACAGTATGTAAGAAGATATTTGCAGTACATATAACCAACAAAAGACTTAGATCTAGAACTCTCATAAACTGACAAGAAAATAAAAAGCAACAGAAAAACAGACTAAAGATGAGGAATAATTATTTCTGAAAAGAGGATATCCAAATAGCCAATAAGCATATAAAGTGCTTAGCATTAGTAATCAGAGAAATGCAAATTAAAACCACAATGAAATACTACTATATACCCACCAGAATGGCTAATTTTAAAAAGACTAGTAATACTATTAGAGTGGACATAGAACAATTAGAACTGTCGTAACCTACTGATGAAAGTCTGCCTCCATTTTTTATGTTTGCTTACTGACAGCTTTCAAGTACCACTCCTCCTCCTTTTTCCCCTTTTGCCTCCAAATCTGCACAGCACAGGCTCGCTCCCTGGGTACCCACTGACGGCTGTGTGGCTTAAATTTCCCCACGCATGCTCTGGGTTGCATGAGAACCCTAACCCTGGCCCCATGCCGGAACTACCATAAAAACTAAAGCCACCTGCCTCTCTCTTCACTTAAGCCAAACAGATCAGCTTGGATGCCTGTCCAGCTCTCCCCAGAAAGCCCCATTATGTACTAAACATTTTCATACTCTCTGGCACACATACGGCATCATCCATATCAATATCCAAATGAATTTCAGGAGGACTGATCCTGCTCTGCATGGAGCAAGGGGAAACCACAAGGCACCAAGCACTTCTCCGAGTTACATACTAACAAATGCCTGCACATAAACAAAACACATGTACAAGAATGTTCACAACAGCATTATTCATAATAGTCCAAAACTTGAAATACACTATGTTGGTCAAAAATACCACAGATAGGCTGGGTGTGGTGGCTCATGCCTGTAATCCCAGCACTTTGGGAGGCCAAGGCGGGTGGATCACAAGGTCAGGAGATCAAGACCATCCTGGCTAACATGATGAAACCCCGACTCTACTAAAATACAAAAAATTAGCTGGGCATGGTGGCGAGCGCCTGTAGCCCCAGCTACTTGGGAGGCAGGAGAATCGCTTGAACCCAGGAGACGGGAAGTGAGGCGAGATCGTGCCACTGCACTCCAGCCTGGGTGACAGAGCAAGGCTCCATCTCAAAAAAAAAAAAAAAAAAATACTACAGATAAACTGTGATGTATTCACACAATACACAACTATACAGCTGGAAATGTTATATTTCTTGATCTGGCAGTAATTACATAGGCATGTTTGCTTTGTAAAACTCACTAAACTGTACATTTATGACTTGTGCAATTTTCTGTTATATAGGTTATATTTCAATACAAAGTTAAAAAAAAAAAAAAAAGATTTAAGAAATCGTGGAAAAAGATGTGATGTAGGCCAGCATGCTTCCTAGAGATCTCTGACCAACTATCAAGGGAAGGTTCTATAATCCCAAACTCCATGGCTTTAAATGGCATTCCATAAGATGTTGGGAAGTCAAAATA
This sequence comes from Macaca thibetana thibetana, assembly GCF_024542745.1. NCBI lineage: Eukaryota > Metazoa > Chordata > Mammalia > Primates > Cercopithecidae > Macaca > Macaca thibetana. Next base: position 100,444,864 of record NC_065582.1, read on the forward strand.
TCATAGTAACCTTTTAAACAAATACTTACTATGTGCCTGCAATGTACCAGGCACCACTGTAGACTACTCTAGGTACTGAATATACAGTGGTGAATAATACAGACCAAGTCCCTGCCGCTTTCACTATCATGGGAAAAACAATGAGAAATAAATAAGCAAATAAACCCCAAAGGAAGGTGATGTGTGATATGAAAAGAAAAAGTAAAGCAGAGTGAGTGGATAAAGAGGGACAGATGTTGGTGCTGTAATTTTGGACAGGAAGAAATAGAAAGGTCTCTCTGGGAAAGCCATTTCCATTTGTTACCACAATATAGACTCCATGATATATATGTCAAAACACATACAACACACACCAACTTCTCTGCCTTAGCAAAAAATGATTAATGATAATGAAAAATTAAAGAGCTAAAAGGAATTTTTAGAGCTCAGTGAAATAAAAATAGTAAATATACAAACCAACTATTTCATTTTTTGTACCTACTTGTTAGTCTGGTTGACAATTATGCTACTTCCATTAGGAATTAAGTTTGTGTCGTTTCTGTCCCAGTGTACCTGTAACCACAAATGAACTCTCATAATATCTCCAACATAATTCTGAATAATCTATCATCAACAAAAACTCTTTGGAGCATACTTTTTAACAAGAATGTGTTAAAATGTATATTTTTATCATAAAAGCAAGGAATATACAAACAAAAAATTACACCCTATCATACTGAATAAAAATAAATTTTTTCAAAGCTTGAATTATCTTATTTTAACTGATCAAATTAAACAAATTAATTGGAAAATTGCTACATCTCAGTATTCACTTCATACAGCATAGACCCAGTACGGTAGATTTACAAAAATGGCCACGAATTCTTCCCATCCTAGTTCTCCTGCCCCTTTGCCTAGTGGCTTTGCAACACTTCCAATCAACTGGGGAGGCTATCTCTTCAGCCACTGAATCTGGCCATGGCCATGTGACGTACTTTAGCCAACAGGATCTGAAAGAAGCAGAAGCATGTGTGGTGGGGTTTGCTATCGTTTCCTCTCTGTAATCCTAAGGCCACCATGTAAGAATAAAGACTGCAGTCTTGCTTCAAAAGCCACAGCTAGCCTATTGGAGAATGAGAGACCACAGAGAACAGAGACAAGCTGTTTCAGCTGATACCCTATAACCCAACCAGCCTGCCAATGACTGGGCATGTGAGTGACACCACTGTAGACCATCCAGCCCAGCCAAGTCGGCCCAGTTCAGAAACCCACAAAATTGTATTTGTTCTTTTAGGGCACTAGGTTTTAAGGTTGGCTATTACATAGTAAAATCTAACTGACGCACCTAGATCATGATGAAGAACAATACCTTTTTCACTAATTTATTTCCAGTTTTTTTTTTTTAAGTGAAAGTAGACATGTTTAGTTAAATATGTAAAGGGTTAATCAGATTAAAACTAATCTGTTATCTGCTTTTGTTACTCACATTAAAATGGATGTAAAATACTTCTTCAAAGTTATCACCTTCGTCATCCAGAAGTGTTTGCAAGTTCCTAAGGAAAAAAATAATCTTGCTTTTAAAAACGTAATAACCATGATCACTAGACACAGCATCTAAAATAAATGTCAAATGTATAGCTATTCTGAAGGTAGGAGGTCAGATATAGTTCACAGCACTTCTTTCTCCATGTACTGATAATCTAAACAGGGCCAGACCTCAACTAAACATGTCAAATTTAGGAAGCTTGTCTGCAATTCTGCAGGCTGCCTGCCTGCTTCACAGCTCTCTTCCCTTTACCCTAAATTCCCTACCTAATGATTGTAGGTTTCTATTTAGAAAAGGATTCTAACGTTCACTGACAGTGGAACTCATTCAAACTGGCGTAACCTTTATTGAATCTTTTGAACTTTACTTACAGAATAGGTCTCATATTAAATTTCAGGTATCAGTAACTCTGAGGTGGGTCAAAGGACCTTCTCTGCACCTCTTGTCCCAATATCATCAAGCTTAAGAAATACCTGAAATTAGACTACCTTAATAGTTTCAGGGCATTTGTGAGAATAGAGGTCACATCAAAATGGACAGTAACCAATTTTTAAATATTTCCATCCTATCATCCTGTGATGCTTTATACATGCTTTTGAAATAACATGATGTCTCATTGTATTTGCTCATTCACTCAAATATTTATTCAACAAACATTTAAGTAACCCCTACCGTAGCAGGCATAGGGGATGTAAAGTTGAGACTAAGATATTACTGCCAATAAACTCTGGGACTTGAAGGTGAGGTATGCTGATGGGAGTCTCACCTACAATACAGTGAGGTATGTGCAGCCAGAGAACTATGGAAATCACATAGGCTTAAAAGAGCACAGTTACATTTTTCTGAAGGCATACATGACATTGGGAAAGGCCTTTGGGATAAGATAGAATCTGAACTGATTTTTTTCCCCACTGGATTTTTAGATTACTGTATTATGAAGTAACGGACCATGTTTTATTCATTGTGGGTTGTTTTTGTGGGGAAGGAGGTGAATTGTTCTCCAGCTGTGATCCTGTGAAATTGAACAAGTTACGTGCTTCTAAAATACAATGGTGGGCCAGGTGCAGTGGCTCACGCCTGTAATCCCAGCAATTTGGGAGGCCAAGGTGGGTGGATCACTTGAGGTCAAGAATTTGAGACCAGCCTGGCCAACATGGTGAAACCTCATCTCTACTAAAAATACAAAAATTAGCCAGGCATGGTGGCATGTGCCTGTAATTCCAGTTACTCAGGAGACTGAGGGACGAGAATCACTTGAACCTGGGAGGCGGAGGTTGCAGTGAGCCCAGATCCCACCACTGCACTCCAGCCTGGGCCACAGAGTGGGAGACTCTGTTTCAAAATAAATAAATAAAATAAAATTCAATGGTAGAACAGGCATAGGATAGACATTCCCATTTCAAAAGGAAGTAATAGAAAGAAGAAAGGGGTAAGAGGTCCCAATTAAGTCCAAAACTCAAAACGGCATGCAACATTAAATCTTAAGTCTTGAGAATAATCTTTGACTCAATGTCCCACCTTCAAGACACACTGGGGTTGGGGTTGGTCTCCTAAGTTTCCAGGCAGCCCTACACCCATGGCTGTGCTGGGCACAGCCCACCTGGAGGCTCTCACACATTAGTATTGGGTGGTTGTGGTTCTCCCTCAGGCTGGAATGCACACTGGTGGCTCTTCCAGGGTCTCTAGAGCAGCCTCACTCCTATGACTCCATTAGGCACTGCCTTAGTGGGGGCTCTTGACAGTGGCCTCAACCCTGTGCCAGTTCTCTGCCTGCACCCCATGGCTCTGTGAAGTATCTTTTGATATCTAGGTGGAAGAAGCCAAGGCCCCACAGCTTGTGCACTCTGTGTGCCAGCAGAGATGGCACAGCCTGCCCACCATCAAGGTTTACCACCTGTGCCCTCTGATGGGACGGCCACTGTGACCCACACCACACCTGGGGCCACTGGAGTCACACCTGGGTCAGCTGAGGAGCACTGTGCCAGAATGCAATGAGTAGGGACTTGAGGCAGCACTGGACATCAAATGTCCAGGTCCTGTGGGTATACAAAGCCACTCTTGACATAGTTCTGTCCTCCAGGCCTTGGCACTCAGGGCCTATGATGGGACTGACAGCCCCCAGTGATTTCCGAAATGCCTTTGGGGTCATTCTTCCATTGTCTTGATGAACAGCACCAGGCTTCCACCCATCCACACTAATCTCTTTATTAAAGAGTCACCTGGCCACACCCTTGGTGCTCTCTTCAAAACACGTTTGCATTCTTTACAACATGGCCAGGCTGAGAATTTCCAAATCTTTAAGTTCAGCTTTTTTTCTAATGATAAATTCCACTGTAAATAATTCTCCCTGCTTCCATTTTGGTATAAGCAGTCAAGAAAAGTCATATTGTTCCTTTACCACTTTGCTTAGAGATTGCTTCTGCCAAATATCCTATTTCATTGTCAAGAATCTTATTTTACACAAATACTAGGATACAACACAATTCAGCCACATTCTTCACCACTTTATACAGTAACAAGGATCACCTCTCCTCCAATTTCCAGTGTGTTCCTCACTTCCATCTGAGACCTCATCAGAATTGCCTTTATTGTCTATGTTTATACTAACATTCTGATCACGACCACTTAGGTAATCTCTAAGAAGACCGAGGCTTTCTCTAGAGGTCTCCTCTTCTTCTGAGCCCTTGCCAGAACTGCTCTATAGGGCAATACACGATTTTTCTAGCATGCACCTCAAAACTCTTCCACTACTTACTCATTACCCAGTTCCAAAGTTGCTTCCAATACCACACTTCTTGGTAGCAAGAAGTCCCTTAGTCCATTTAGGCTGCTATAACGACATACCTTAGACTGGGTAATCTATAAACATAAATTTATTGCTTACGGTTCTGGAGGCTTGGAGTACAAGATCAAAGTGCAGCAGATTCGGTGTCTGAATCTAAAGGGAATAGGTGATGACCCATTCCTTTTCAATGGTGCCCTCTGTATCCTCTCATGGTGGAAGGGGCGAATAGGCTCCCTTGGGCCTCTTTCATAGGGGAATGAATTCCACTCATGAGGGCTCCACACTGGGGATTAGGCTTCAAAATATGAATTTTTGGGGAACACATTCAGATCCTGACAGTACCTTCCCTTCTGCATTTTTCTAACACCCTCCTGATGAACACAGAAGTTCTTTAATCTTATTGCAGTTAAATGTATGAAATCTTCTCTTTAATGTTGGTACGTTGCATGTCTTGTTTAAGAAATCTCAAAGGTGAGAAATATAATTCTCTTGTATTTTCATGATTTTTGCATTTAATATCTAAATCCTTCATCCACATGGAGGTGATTATCATGTATGGTATAAGACAAGGATCTACTTTCATTTTTTTCCCCAGACAGATACCATTTTTTTTTCCAGTTCCATTTATTTAGTACTCCTATTCCCCTTGATCAAATATGTCACCTCTAATAAAGTTCCATATAGGCATGGGTCCATTTCTGATCTATCTTCTGTTCTATTGGAAAACCTATCATACTGTCCTAAATAATACAGCTTTCTAATAATTCCTTTGTTTTTGAGATGGAGTCTCGCTCTGTCGCCCAGACTGGAGTGCACTGGCACGATCTCGGCTCACTGCAACCTCCGCCTCCTGGGTTCATGTCATTCTCCTGCCTCAACCTCCCGAGTAGCTGGGACTACAGGCGCCTGCCACCATGCCCAGATAATTTTTTGTATTTTTAGTAGAGGCGGGGATTCACCGTGTTAGCCAGGATGGTCTCGATCTCCTGACCTCGTGATCCGCCTGCCTCAGCCTCCCAAAGTGCTGGGATTACAGGTGTGAGCCACCACGCCTGGCCTCTAATAATTCTTGATATCTGACAGACCAAGTTCTCCATCCTTATTTGCCTTGAGAATTATTTCTGGTTATTCCTGACCCTTTGTTCATCCATATAAATTTTAGAACCAGGTTGTCAAGTTTAATAAAAAGCCTCCTGGGATTAAAATTGAGTTTTACTGAACACAGAGATCACTGGTTCTCAAAATGTGAGCCAGACCAGCAATTATTGGGAATCCTTGGGCCTTTACAGAGTTCATGAGGTCAAAACTATTTTCATAACATTATTAAGATGTTATTTGCCTCTTTTCACATTCTGCTGTGAGTAAACAGAAGAGTTTTCAAAAGCTATATGATACTGTGGAATGCTCTGATAGCTAACAGATATTTGTGTATTCCTGTGTTTAAAATATTTAATTTCTAATCCTGTAAATACTGACAGATATAACCAACCTAAGTAAAAGCGCTTTGGAGTCAATATTTTTAAGAGAATCTTAAGACCTAAAAGTTTGAGAAACAAAGATACAAATATAAAGATCTTTTAGTTCATGTACATTGTTAATTAAGTTTATCAGTCTTCTGAGGCATAAAGATTATTTAGGTTATCTTCGATGTTTCCAGTAAAATAAAAATGACAAATTTATCTTCTTTCTAAATCTTGTGCTTTTGATTTTTTTTTTTTTTCCCCTTATTAGTACAGTTAGTATAAATGATTAACAGACTCTGGTGCCAGATTGTGTTCAGATCATGGTTCTGCTATTATGGGGCCTTAAGCAAGTTATCTAATCTCTCTGTGTTTTAGTTTCTGAATCTGTACAAGAGGGATGATACTACTACTAGAATCATATTACTATTCTTACTCTTTTTTTTAAATTGAGACAGAGTCTTCTTCTGTAACCCAGGCTGGAGTGCAGTGGTATGATCATGGCTCACTGCAGCTTCGACCTCCTGGGCTCAATCTATCCACCCGCCTCAGTCTCCTGAGGTGTGCCTCTTGGCATGTGCCAGCATGCCCAGCTAATTTTTGTTTTTTATTTGTTTGTTTTTGTAGAGATGAGGTCTCCCCATGTCGGCCAGGCTGGTCTCAAACTCCTGGGCTCAAGCAATCCACTTGCCTTGGCCTCCCCGCAGTGCTGGGGTTACAGGGATGAGCCATCATACCTAGCCTGTTCTTACTCTTTAAAAAAATAAAAATAAAAATCACTGTAGTATTCCATTGCATAAGTATACCAAAAATATATCATTCCCTTAGTGAAGGACATTTAGGGAGTCTTTATATTATGAACTATAAATATAATGCATATTACTGTACACTGATCCTTGCCTGGTTATGTATTTCTGAAAGTTAAATGTCTAGAAGTAGAATTGTTGGGTTGAAAAGGCAAACATGTTTTGATTTTGCTAAGTCCTGCCACACTGTTCTCTGAAAAGGAGTACCAATCTGTATTTCCACTAATAACACCTGAAATTAAAATGAAAGTTTTCAAGCCCTTGCTAATACTATACAGCATCAACACTTCAAACCACCGTCAACCTGAAGTATGAATTAGCCTCTTACTTTAATAGGCATTCTATGAGCACTGGTGAGATTGAAGACATTTTTATTGAGGAGCATTTCTATTGCTTCTTTCCCAGGTTGCCTTCTTGGATACTTTGTGAATACTTCTTATGGATGTGTAGGAATGCTTTACACAGCAAGGATATTAAAACCCTCCTACTGTTGCTATTTTTTGGTGAGGTGGTGGCTTGTCTTTTAACTTAGAGATAAGTTTCCATTTTAAAGGTGATGACATGAAACAACATTTAACATAAACATCACTAGTAGATTTTGCACCAAGGTGTATGTAACCTGTGCTCTGTGCATGACTATTCCTACACAGAAAAAGTTGAAATATTAATGCAAACATTGAAGACTAGTTAAGGGAATAATCAACATTTCCTAATTTTAGAAAATGAAATTATCATCCAACAATTCTTGTCAAAGTTAAAACTGGTCTGAAGTACCTAATGCTGCTGTTGAACATGAAAATATTATGAAGCATGTATACTTAAATATTTGCCTAAATATATGTTAGATAGAGTCCTTCCTCAGGAACTATGTTTACTTACTTTCCCAAATCAGGACTGAGTTCTTTCAAGTCTTCCAATGATGGCATTTGGTCCAAAAGTTTCTTAAACAGTGCCAGTGGGAAAGGGAGGTTGGCAACATTGCAATTGAACAGGGAAAGTCCACATAGAAGCCCAAAGAAGAAATACCTTTTCTTCTCAAATTTAGGCTGAAAAGCAAAAAAAAAAATCTTAAAGTATTATGAGTTTTTACCAGTACAATGAAATATTTATATTAAATAAATCTTTGTTCCTCTTTCATAAAATCAAATCTCAAATTGAAAAATTTAAAGCCTGAGATAAGAATGTTTAGGGCTTATATTAGGTTGGTGCAAAAGTAATTGCAGTTTTTGCCATTAAAAGTAAAGGCAAAACCTGCAATTACTTTTGCACCAACCTAATATTTGGTCATTGAGTCAATTTAAATCCCTGCCACTCTCATGCTTGTAATCCCAGCCCTTTGGGAGGTCAAGGTGGGCAGACAACCTGAGGTCAAGAGTTTGAGACCAGCCTGGCCAAATTGGTGAAACCCTGTCTCTACTAAAAACACAAAAACTACCCAGGTATGGTGGTGGCAGCCTGTAATCCCAGTTACTGTAATCCCGCTGGGCTGAGGCGGGAATGGCTTGAGCCTGGGAGGTGGAGGTTGCAGTGAGCTAAGATCATGGCACTGTACTCCAGCCTGGGTGACAGAGTGAGATTGTCTCAAAAACAAAGCAAAACAAAAGAAACAAACAACTAAATAAATCTCTGCCACAGTTTTGGTTCCTAAAAGCATACCAGCAATAAAAATACATTAGGTTCAGTAATCCTTATAAACTAGTTTTCACAATTTCTTTCCACAGCCTTTGTCTTCAAATTTACTGGGAAAACAGAACTGACACAAAGAATGACTACCTAAAAAAAAGAGGGTTCCTTTTTAATCCATGCATTATATAAATGATCAAAAAAACACATTGCTTGAGTTCTATGTGGACAGATGTGGGAACCCAGGAAAAGGAAACTCCATTTTAAAAAAATAATCACCTTATTAGAATTATAGATTATCTCCACAATTATATCCACAACTCCTCACCTAACACGAAACAGTCTAGACAAACTAATTTTCTATGTTTTAAGATGTACTTTTCTGTCACAAAATACCTTAAGCGAAGAAAAGGGAACTTACCCTGACAGGAAACCACATGCAGGAAGCCCCTTCAGGATACATGAACATCCCATATTCTGGCTGGATCATCTCTTCAAACAGACAGTAGAAGAACTCTCTCTTAACTCCTACAAGGTCATACCCAATTTCTCCACTAAATGAAACCTGAGGAAACACAGCAAATAATACATCACTTCCAGGGCTCCATTTTGCTATACATGAAGTCTCATTTAATAACAGTAAATAGTTAACATTAATTGTAGACCCAAGTATTTGGTAGGCACTGAGTAAGTATCCTACTTATATATTGTCATATTTAAGCTCTACATTAATTCTATAAGATAATGCGGCCTCAAGAATTTAAATAACTTTTCTAAGTTTATACAACAGCTAGGTGGTGCAGCCTATTTTTTTTTTTTTTTTTTTTTTTTTTTGAGATGGAGTCTCACTCTGTTATCTAGGCTGGAGTGCAATGGTCTGATCTCGGCTCACTGCAACCTCCGCCTCCCGGTTTTAAGTGATTCTCCTTCCTCAGTCCCCAGAGTAGCTGGGATTACAGATATGCACCACCACGCTTGGCTAATTTTTTTGTATTTTAAGTAGAGACAGGGTTTCACTGTGTTGGCCAGGCTGCTCTTAAACTCCTGACCTCAAGTGATCCACCCACCTTGGCCTCCTGAAGTGCTGAGATTACAACCATGAGCCGCCACACCTGGCCTACAGCCTAAATTTAATCCTATGTCGGTCAAACCCCAGAGCCTAAAGTTTTTACCACTAAACTGACCTCAACTGGCATCACTATTATAGTCATCAGATCCAAGTATATATAATAAAAATAAACAGAAAGAAATCATAAAAATCGGCCGGGTGTGGTGGCTCACACCTGTAATCCCAGCACTTTGGGAGGCCAAGGTGGGCGGATCACGTGAGGTCAGGAGTTCGTGACCAGTCTGGCCAACATGGTGAAACCCTGTCTCTACTAAAAATACAAAAATTAGCTGGGTGTAGTGATGTATACCTGTCATCCCAGCTACTCAGAAGGCTGAAGCATGAGACTGACTTGAACCCGGGAGACGAAGGTTGCCGTGAGCCGACATCACACCACTGCCCTCTAGCCTGGGCAACAGAGTGAGACTCTGTCTCATAAATAAATAAACAAATAAACAAAAAAAAATTCAGGATGTTCAAAAAACCAGAGCACACATAAGGTGTTTGCTGAAGTGGCTGTCTGCTCCCTGAGGCTACACCCCCACTGCTGACACCAATCCCTCCCAAGAGGATGCTATCATAACCCATCTTTGCTCCTTCAGTTACCCCTCCATTCCTGCCTTTTCTTGGAATCTTTCACTTCCATTTACAAAAATGTTAAGGTCCCCCTTAACCTTAAAAGGAAAAAAAAAATCCCAACATATTGTCTCCAATACAGACAACATGGGCTCCTTCTACTCTTGCCAAACTTCAGAGATATACGCCAACTTCCAAACCCATTTCTCCACTTAAATGGCTCTCTCCAAGAAGACCAAGAACTGTAAATCGCCAAGCTCCAAGGACTTTTTCTCATATCTCATCTCCTTGATTTCGTTAACTCATTTTCCACTTCTGATCATGTCCTTTTTCTTGACAGACTCTTCTCCCTTGCTTTCGCTTATGAAGCACTCTTCATGGTTTTATTTCTCTCTTCTTTTTCCTGCTAGTTTAACTTCTAGAACCAGAATTGCAAACAATTCTATCCTAACACTTCTGTCCTTTCTCTGTTCTTTCCCTGGAGGCTCATTTTCTCTGTAAACTTTGTTTACCACTCGTAGATATTTAACCTTCAGATTCAGTGTATTTTCTCTCCTGATTGACAGTCACTTCCAAAGACCTGTTCAACATTTCTACCCAGATGTTCTACTAGCATCTCCAGAAAGCTCCTCTTACCAGTTGCTTTATTTAGATGCATGCCTCTTCCATTCCTCTTGGTGAAATATTAAAAATCTCTGTAGCAAGACCAAGTGTCAAACCCTTTCCCCTCTTCTTACTAAGGACAAGCTGCCTGATCTCATAAAGCCTGTTTTCCCACATGATTATCAGAAAGCTTACAGGGGTCATACATGTAAATTACCTCACACAGAGCCTGCAGATGGCAAATGCTGCACCCGCATTTAAAAACTGGATGAACGATATGTAAAAGTGGAACTCAAATAATCGAGTGGACTAACTGGCAAAGGATAGAATCACATAACGAGTTCATTAGAGTTATACAATTATCTGTGTGCAAAAATACATGGAAATGCCAACTTTAAACTGCAATATATATATATATTTTTTCCTTGAGACAGAATCTTGCTCTGTTGCCCAGGCTGGAGTACAGTGATGCAATCTTGGCTCACTGCAACCTCCACCTCCCGGGTTCAAGTGATTCTCACGCCTCAGCCTCCCAAGTAGCTGGGATTACAGGCACCTGCCACCACACCCAACTAATTTTTGTATTTTTAGTAGAGATGTGGTTTCACCATGCTGGTCAGGTTTGTTTCGAACTCCTGACCTCAGGTGATCTGCCTACCTCGGTCTCCTCAAGTGCTAGGATTACAGGCATGAGCCACTGTGTCCGGGTGCAATATGCTTTTACATCGGTATCTTGAGACTTAGTAAAGTCAATCTTTCTTTAATCTGAGTAGAAGTGATAAAGTAGGGTCCCCAATCAAAAATACTCCATTTACTAATATTATCAGGTCAATCTTTATCTGTCTTGATTAAGCAGAAAGTCTAGTGCCTAATGGCTGGGCCCAAATCCTGGCTCTGATGCTTATCAGTTGGGTTACTCTTGGATAAGTTACCTAATAGTTCTGTACCTCAGTTTCCCCATCTGTAAAATGAGGGAAAAACAGAATCTGCCACGCAGTGTTGTTGAAAGGGTTAAAAAATTAGGTACAAAGCACTTACAACAGTTCTTGCCACAAGGACAGCACTCAAAAGATCTACTGGTCATTATGATTCGGTATCAAATATTTACTAATAAGACAAATTATATGGTAATTAAAGAAAAAATCAGTTAAAAGATCTTCCGAACATGGTCAAATCTGCAATTATACCCCAAAATAACTATAGGATTTTAAGAGAAAGTTCTCTTTTCTACAAAGCAATTTAGGTTATTATTATTTTCGGGTTTTTTTTTGAGACAGAGTCTCGCTCTGTCATCCAGGCCAGAGTGCAGTGGCATGATCTTGGCTCACTGCAACCTCTGCTTCCTGGGTTCAAGTGATTCTCATGTCTCACCCTCCCGAGTAGCTGGGATTACAGATGCCCACCACTACACACAGTTAATATTTGTATTTTTAGTAGAGACAGGGTTTCACCATGTTGACCAAGCTGGTCTTGAACTCCTGACCTCAGGTGATCTACCTGCTTCAGCCTCCCAAAGTGCTGGGATTACAGGTGTGAGTCACCATGCCTGTGCCAATTTAGGTTATTGCATAAGAAGAAAAACAACCCCTTAATTCTCCTCTATGCTAACCATCTCATTGAAACCCTTCAAGGGTGGTGCTAGCCAGGCTAGGCCAGACCTCAGAAGGGACTGTACCTCTTAGGGCCAACACTGAACTATCCATCTGAGCAGGGTGTGGGGAGAACAACCACTTTGCCTGCTGTTCTTAGCCCAAACATACTCAATGAGTGCCCACAGCTATCACCCAAAACTCAAAGGCAACTAGGGAATCAGAGGAACCCTAAAATAAACAACCTCTGTGGCAAAGGAAGGTAACTTCCTATGAAACCCTTTGTTACTTTTTTTTTAATGTTTTTCTTTTCTCAGCAGCAAAAACATTAAGTGAGAATTACACTTTACCCATAACTCTTTCCTCAGGTCTTCATTCTCAAATTGACTTAGCTGATTCAAAACATCCTCAATCAAGTGATTCCTTCTGACTGTTAGATCAAACGTGGGCATCAAAGCAAATTCAGACTCTCTTTCTTCCTCAATTGCTGCCGCCATAAGATAAGCTTTATGTTTTTTACCCTAGGAAAACAGAAACAGAAATATTACACTTTATTTTACCATTGGCCCTCTCTAAGTAAAAATTTGGAAAGCAGAATAAACTGGTTCTGCTTATAAGTGCAGCTCACCTTTATGAAAAGAACCTTATATGCACCACTGAAGATAAATGATAACATACAGGGACCTGAAGAATCAAAGCCTTTGTGGAGCCAACCTGGATGAGCAAGTAAGTTACCAACTGCAGGTTTTATCAGACCACTTTCTCCTATACACACAATTACTAATGCTTAAGATACCAAAGCTACTTATTAACAAGCTGAGAGACGTATTGGTATCCATTGAAACAGTGAACTGCAACATGATGCTTTCTCATTCAGAAGAGAAGTTCAGATGCTTAGAAAGCAAAAAGGCTGCAGGAAAAAAATCCAGGTGTGAGAGATGTCACCAAAGAGCCTATTCCAAGAAAAAAAACCTAGACAAGAGATTTTAAGGGAGAATTTACCTAAGAAGTTAATCGAAGAGAGACAAGCGGGGAAAGAGAGAGGGAAAGATGGACAGACAGACAGAATGTCCATTCAGAAACCAAATGGCAATTTTAGGTCACCCAAGTCTATGGTTCGGGGCCGGGTGCAGTGGCTCACACCTGTAATGTCAGCACTTTGGGAGGCTGAGGTGGGCGGATCACTTGAGGTCAGGAGTTCGAGACCAGCCTGGCTAACATGGTGAAACCCTGTCTCTACAAAAAATACAAACATTAGCTGGGTGTGGTGGCAGGTGCCTGTAATCCCAGGTACTTGGGAGGCTGAGGCAGGAAAATCGCTTGAACCCAGGAAGTGGAGGTTGCAGTGAGCCGAGATCATGCCACTGCACTCCAGCCTGGGCGGCAGAGGGAGACGCTCTCAAAAAAAAAAAAAAAAAAAAGTCTATGCTTTTAGCAGAAAAAGGAGTAGTCAAATATTACTTCTATGAAATTATCTCTGGAACCTTGTTTAAAATCAGGAGAGAATAGGTTGTCAGAGTTGAAGCAAAACAAAGTTCTTTTATCTTTTTTTCTTTGATTTCCCTTTGTTAAATATTTCATTATCGTCATACTCAGAACTCATAAATCAATTTCCCATTTTTATTATGGTAAATGCATTATATTAAACTATCTGCTTTAAGGACATATATTTGAATGTTATACATACATATAACATATGTCTGCATATGTAAAAGTGATAATAATACCCAACCCTTTGGGTACTTTGTGTGAGGCAGTTTTAAATGCTTTACCTGTATTAACAAATTTAATCCTTATAAAATTGCAATGAGGCAGGGATTATCTCATACAATTCCTTGGGAATTTTCAATTGCCCGCTTTTACTACTTTGGTGGTAAAATATTTTGTTAACGTTTGATAAGATATCCATACACTTTGCTGGATATATCTACAAACATAACCACCTCAGTTAGTAACAGTACCATATATAGAAAAGGGGGAATCTGTACAAACCTCTATTATGGCACTATCACAGAGTAGTAGCCATTTATTGGGCTCCTAATTTCAGGAATCCTCGGCCACCTCTATTCCTGCTACCGTATCTTTTCATTAGATTGTGCCTCCTTACACAGGTGCTAGTCAAGCCCAAGTCTGTTATACCTCTTTGAGTACTATTCAGAAGACTACAGGCTGCCACTGCCAACTTCAGGTAAAAACCCAATAACTAGGCCAGTTGACCAAGCTCCATCCCTTGCTACCAAGGCCCTAATTTGCCTTAAGGTGAAGATGATCCAAATTATGACAGTCTGCCTTGCCTTCTTCATTAGAGTGTACGCTCCTTGAATGCCACAACCATTGGTTTCACTGGTAGGTGGTTCTCTTATCACCCCCAAAATATTGCATGATTAAGAAGGCACTTAGCATGTGATTTATGCTAATGAAGACAAATAGGCATACATACCTCTATTTTTAAAAGTGTGTCTGTATGTAGTAGTTTAATTTTCGACAGATGATTAAAGATAAATGGAAAGTGACTAAATATGACCCAGCATCCTGCATTTTCTGAAGTGTCCTAAAAATGGAAATGACAACAATTCTGATAAGTTAAAGGACAGAGAAACCTTACACTTTACCTCATAGCCTTACATCCCTGATGGTATAAGGTCTCAGTACTTCCAACAAAAGCAATCCAAATTACTGGTCCATAGTACTAGTAGTAGAAAATGTGTTTTATATGTATCAATGAAAGGTATATAGAGAATGTTTAGTGCCCATTTAATTTAGCAATTAATTATAATCTTTGGATGCTTTCCCAAAGACTCTGTTCTGCTGAAACCTGAGTTTCTGCCATGTGAATAAGCTCAGTTGCATTTGGTAAACAGAGAATGATATAACATGGGTAGCTGGTTAGCTCACATATGAATTTTGCTGGGCAAGAGTTGATGTGCTAGGAGAATTATAACCTTCAGAGAAAGAAAGAGAGACTTCGGGCCAGCTGCTACCTTGGCAGTAGGAGCCCTTCAACTGTATTTTCAGAAAATAAAAAAGAAGTGCTTACATCCAAGACACTCTACCCACAGGTCTTGGCTCTTGACTCCTAATGAGTCTCACTGCCTTCTATGACCACTTTAAGGGTATCAGAGCTCCACTAGTTCTTCTCCAATTACAGTGTAGATAGATTTCTACCCTTTCCTTTTTGTGCATTTTTCATATTCCCATAGTCATCTCCCAAGGTGTCAATCATTTTTCCGCTGGAACTCTGACTACAAAATTGCATAGATTTTGAGGAGTCTTAATGTTTCCCACAAGCCCTGCTATTTCTATTGTGCAATTTTGCAGAGGACAAGAAATGCCTATATTAACTCACTGATTATCAATTTCCCCCTTTAAACATGCTATACCTACCACAGTCATTTTCCACAAGCACCTTCTGCATACTTCTACAAAAAAATTGAGACGGTACAAGAGTTCGTCTACTTGGAAAATACTTTCAGGTAGTTGACATTTCATCTGGTTTACCTTAAATAAAATATGACTTGTGAAAAAGTTTTATATTTAAAGACAATTTTGCTTAATAGCTGTTAGATTATCAAATTAAATTATAAATGAAACACTCTTATAATGACCAGAATAAAATTCTATCCAATTCCTCCATTGCCAAAGTCCCAAATTTTCATGAACATAAATATCTAAGATTTAATAGTAGAGATTGATGATATAATGATAAACTTCTAGTTATTTTTAATTCATAGAAAAATTTTAAAGAACTTTTAATCCAAAGAAAAAAAAAACAACGCAATATCCCAAAGTACTCTGGGGTCCAGTTCTTCAGGTCTTAGTCTTCAGGACTTAATAATATACCACCTTATAGACATTCACTCTGCTGAGGCATTTGTGGAACATTCCCCTACTGAGAGGAAATTTTCCAACCCTCCATCCCATATGATATGACCTCAGGGTTATTATGACTATTATGACAGACACATGAACACCCTGGCATGTCGTGAAGACAATGAATAATAATGACACTAGACACTTCGGGCATTAGTGACTGTTAGTATTTGACTTGGATGGGCGTTATCCTGAAATAAATTACTCTCAGGTGGTCTTCTAAAAACTCATCTTGGCTATATGCACTGAAACCATGTGTCTAGAATGTTCTTATTGACTCTCGTCCAGACCTCAAATATTCCAGGCCCCCCAGTACTACCACCCAAAGCCTGGTGAGACTGTTTCACCCTGTAACTATGGCTCTCTGGATCTGATGATCTTGGCCTTGCATTATCATTATTAGCCTCAAGATATCCAGAGTCACAGAGAAAATGGGTGCTTCATCTTCATGGTTCCTGGTGGCCTCCTGCTGAGGTGCGGAGCCTGACAAATATCAAATATTCTGATGTTATCTATAGGGTCAAAGGACAAAGCAGGATCCCCTGAAGATTTCTTTTGTTGCTGCTTCAGTATTTCTTGTGATTCTCTTTGTAAGTAGCAAAAGCTTGTTAGAATATACCTTCCCAGAGCTCTTCAATAAATTTCTTATTTTTTCAAAACACAAATTATTTGTCATTAACCTTTCCCTTTTGTAAAATAAAAAATTTAAAACTGTTGAAAATAGCCATTGCTTTTCAATAATATGGCAGTTTTTTTCTTCAACAGTATGATATATTAGGTACCCTGATCCACTGAAAACACCTAGAAATACAGGAAAAGCTGTAACAAATATGTTTAAAGGCATTACTGATTTTTTAGGTAGATGGAATACTCAGGTCAAAAACCAAATGAAAGTGGCATTTGCCTTGAGAGCATCTGCCCAACCTGGTGAACGTAAACTTCAATTTTCAATGGTTGGGGCTTTGGGGAAAGGAGGCAAAGCCCAGACTGTTCAAATTAGGGAGTCCATAGGAGAAGTTATCCCCACAAGTCTGAGACCCAAAAGGGTTAAACCATCAGGTAAGGATGAACTAGAAATGAATAAGTGCTTTCCCCCACTGCCATATCAATCACTCCAACTCCACCTTGACCCCAGGACCACAAGGCAAACTGTTCCAAGTTCAAATGGTGCTGAGCTGGGGAAAAATTGTCCCCTATAGGATCTATAATTACAAAAGAGCTCTCCCTCAACTTTACCACCCAATTCTAAAAAGCTTCAAGCCAAAAATGTAAAGTACTACCAAACTGGTGGTATCTCCAGGAGCCTGGCAGAAGAAAATTCTCTGTGAAGAAAGCCAGTCCTCAGGTAATTCCAAAAGATAAAGTTCCAAGGAAACGGACAGCTCTCACACATACACAAATCACAAAATACATGAGGATAAAGACACCAGGAGGAAGATTCAGCAGAAACTGACCTGCAAAGACTTCAGATACCTGAGTTATAAGGCATATATATTCAGATAAATAAAAGGAAAGTGTGAAAAGAACAAAGAAATTATAAATAATGAGCAAATTATTTATAATTTAAAGAACAAATTCGAGTATCTAGAAATGGAAAACATTAATACTTGAGATAAAAACTTAAAAGGTAGTATTAACAGCAACCAAAATCACTGAAAAAGGAATTCATGAACTGGAAGACAGGGCTGAAGAAATACCATCCAGAATGGGGTACAGAGAGACAATGAGACGGAAAATATGACAGAAAGCTTAAGGGACATGCCAAATAGACTGAGAAAGTCTAACATATCAATAACTGGAATTTCAAAGAAGAGAGTCAATATTCAATTAGATTTGAAATGTGGAACAATTTCTAAAAGGAGGGAAATACCCTTAACCTACAAAGGTTATTTTCAAAAACCTAATAGAAGGCCAGGCACAGTGGCTCATGCCTGTAATCCCAGCACTTTGGGAGGCCAAGGTGGGAAAATCACTTGAGGTCAGGAGTTGGAGACCAGCCTGGGCAACATGGCGAAACCCCATCTCTACTAAAAACTCAAAAATTAGCCGAGCGGGGTAGTATGTGCCTATATTCCTGGCTACTCAGGAAGCTGAGGCACAACGATAGCTTGAACCCAGGAGGCAGAGGGTGCAGTAAGCCAAAATCGTGCCACTGCACTGCAGCCTGAGCAACAGGCTCTTTTTTTTTCTGTCTCAAGAAAAAAAAGAGAAAAAAGCCTATAGGGCTGGTGTGGTGGCTCACCCGGGTAATCCCTGCACTTTGGGAGACCAAGGCCTAAGCAGGAGAATCACTTGAGGCCAGGAGCTCAAGACCAGCCTGAGCAACATAGTTAGGCCCTGTCTCTCCAAAAATGAAAAAATTAGCTGGGCATGGTGGTGCATGCCTGTAGTCCCAGTTACTCAGGAGGCTGAGGTGGGAGAATCGCCTGAGTCAAGGCTGCAGTGAGCCATGACTGCACCACTGCACTCCAGCCTGGGCACAGAGTGAGATTCCGACTCAAACAACAACAACAACAACAACAAACCCCTATAAGTAAATGATACTAAAAGCATTTCCTTTGGAAACTAAGAATAGTCCATGAAAAAAAATTTCCTTTAAAATCACAAAGAAGTACCCACTTTTACCCCACCTCTATTTAACATCATATTAGAAGCCCTAGCTAGAGCAAGACAAAGGAAAATAATAAAATGTATATGGACTGGAAAAAGAAAACATTATAAAAAATTCAAAATTTTGGCAAATTTGAGAATTTGGCAAATTTGCTGAATATAAGAATCAATACTCAGGCCAGGTACAGTGGCTCACACCTGTAATCCCAGCACTTTGGGAGGCAGAGCCAGGCAGATCACTTTAGGCCAGGTGTTCGAGACCAGCCTGGCCAACATGGTGAAACTAAAAATACAAAAATTAGCCAGGCATGGTGATGCGTGCCTGTAATCCCAGCTAATTGGGAGGCTGAGGGAGGAGAAGCACTTGAACCCGGGAGGTGGAGGTTGCAGTGAACAGAGATCACACCACTGAACTCCAGTCTGGCCAACAGAGGGCAACTCTGTCTCAAAAAAAAAAAAAAAAAAAAATTAATATTCAAAAATCAATGCATTCCTATACACCAACAACAGATAATATAATTTTAAGATACTATAATAGTGTAACAAATGCAAATGTCTTGGGATATATTTGACTAAACAGACTTTAATAGTAAAATAACAAAACTTTACTGAAAGACAACCAATAAGTGGAGAGGTAGATGCTATGAAGATTCACAATAGTAAAGATGTCAATATAGTGAAACACAGAAATATAAATAATTAAATATAGATTGCATGTAATTCCAATCAAATTCTCAATAAGACTCTGTGTGTGTGTGTCTCCATATATAACCTGACAAGGCAATTTAGAAATATATATGGTAAATTTTTAGCAAAATTTATATGCCAAAAATATTCAAGACTCACTTCAGAAACAAAGCTAGGGTACTTCTCTTACTAGATATGAACAATTAATGTACAGCCATACAAAAGGACCCATGGTATAGTGGACTCATGGTACAAAAGGACCCAAAAGTGAAACCCACACATGGAAACTTGATGCACAACAGTTTGTATTGCCTATCAATGGAGAAAAGGCAGCATTTCAATAAGTGGTGCTAGGGTAACTTTTTCATATTAAAAATAATAAAAATAAATTTACAGTAAGTTTCTAATTGCATTAAACAGTAAATTGTGAAATGCAAAGCTAAAGTCAGTATTTCCTTTAGACCTGGACAAGAGTGTCCTCTGCCCTAGGACCATGGTTCTTGCAGTGGCTCTCCTCCAGCCAAGCCTCTTCCCCCAGAATAAGGGGTCTGCAGGGCCAGGGGGACCTGTCTATTTTCAGCCCACACATCCCCTTCTAGATTGGGCTACATATACCCAGGACCTGGGATTCCATGTTCAAATGGTTCCAGGCCTGCTTCTGGCACAGGCCTCTCCACTTGCTTGGTCTCTAGAGAGTGAACTATGTCACAACTGAGACCCTCCAGCCTCAGGGTTGGCTAAGGAGGGTCTATGGTGGGAGGTGGGATAGAACTCAGACATATGGGCTGAGGTGTCCACATATGGGCATGTGACACGCCTTCTGGTGTGGGACAAAACCAAGAAGAAAAGAAGAGCAGAGGGCTGCATTTAAGCTACCACTTCTCTTCTCTTTTCTTTTTTTCTTTTTTTTTTTTTGAGATGGAGTCTTGCTCTGTCACCCAGGCTGGAGTGCAGTGGCACAATCTTGGCTCGCTACAACCTCTGCCTCCTGGATTCAAGCGACTCTCCTGCCTCAGCCTCCCAAGCAGCTGGGATTACAGGAGCGCCCACCACACCTGGCTAATTTTTGTATTTTTTGTAGAGACGGGGTTTCACTATGTTGGTCAGGCTGGTCTCGAACTCCTAACCTTGTGATCTGCCTGCCTCAGCCTCCCAAAGTGCTGGGATTACAGGCATGAGCCATCAAACCCAGCAAGCCACCACTTTTCAATGTAGAATTTTAAGAAGACTGAGATTTCTAAATTCAAACCTGGCCTCCCCTGTCATTATGAAGGTTTACTTGTCAAAGAAGGAGGACAGTGTATTTTATTAACAGTTTGTTAGACAGGTTTTTAACCTTTTAAATATTAGACATATGGTATATATCATTTATACTCTTCCTCTGGCCTTGGCTATTGTCCTCTTAGAAGACTACCTAGGGCAGTTTTGAAGACCTAATCTAGCCCTCTGTTATTTTTATAGTCTCACTGGTAACATAGCCATGACCATTCATTTTTGTATTGCCTGTGGCTGCTTTCATGCTACTCCTGAAAAGCTGAGTAGCTGCAGTTGTGACAGAAACCACATGCCGCAAAAAGCCTAAAATATTTACTATCTGGTCCTTTCCAGAAAAAAGCTGCCGACCCCTGATTTAGGGTAATAATTTAAAACCTTTATGGGAGAAAAAAAGCTTAAAACAAGACACAAGGAGTAAAATTATATAAAGAAATGGACGGACAAATTTATCTACATTAAAATTAAGAATGTGAGTTTGCCAAAAAACACCATAAAAGCAAAAGACAAACTATAACTGGGATACACCATTTGCAACACATATCACTGACAAAGAAGTAGTATCCAAAATATAATTCTTATAAGCAGTAAGAAAAAGTCAAATATTGGCCGGGCACAGTGGATCTTACCTGTAATACCAGGACTTTGGGAGACTGAGGTGGGTGAATCATTTGAGCTCAGGAGTTCGAGACCAGCCTGGGCTACATGGTGAAACCCCATCTCTACAAAAAATACAAAAATTAGCAAGGCATGGTGGCTTGCACATGTAGTCCAAGCTACTTTGGAGGCTGAAGTGGGAGGATCACAGGAGCCTGGGAGGCAGAGGTTGCAGTGAGCTGAGATTAAGCCACTGCATTCTAGCCTGGATGACAGAGGGAGAACCTGTCTCGAACAAATCGAAATCCTTTACGGGAAAAAAGAAGTTTAAAACAAGACACAAGGAGTAAAAAGAAATGGATTGACAAATTTATCTACAATAAAATTAAGAATGTGAGTTTATACCATATTTGCAACACATACCATTGACAAAGGAGTAGTATCCAAAATAAAAGAACTCTATAATCAGTAAGAAAAAGTCAAACATCATTTAAATGAACAAAAGTCAAGGACAGGCATTTCACAGAAGAGGAAACAAATACTGCAATTATAAACATGAAAATATGCTCTAGCGCATCTGAACCAGGGAAATACAATTAAAACCATAATTTGGTATCATTTTGTATCAAAAATATTTTCAAAATGGAGCAACGGGAATTCTCATCATCTCCTGGAGAGAATTTAAATTGGTCCAACTGCTTTAGAAGAGTTTGTCACTACCAGGAAAGAGCAACACACACATATCCATAGCTTATCAATTCTAGAACTAGGTATGAAAACCAGAACCAACTCTTGACACAATAACACCAAGAGATATGAGCAAAAATGTATTATAGCAGCAATGTTTTCTCATAGAGGAACTCCCAACAAGACCAAAAAAAAAAAAAAAAACCCACAAGAATTGCAAATAGCATATACATTTGTCAATATTGGAATGGATAAGCAAAGTATGGTATATTCATACAATGAACTATACTGCAGAGTGAAAATGAATGAAATACAGCCATAAGCATTAATCTGGACGAATCTATAAAACAACACTGAGCGTAAGAAGCATGTATTCCATTGACATAAATTTTGAAAATACCAAAATTAAACATCATAGTGTCTATAAATACATACATATAGTTCTAAAACAGTAAGAGCAAGAGAATGATTATCCCAAAATCCAGGATCATGACTATCTCTGCGAGATGGAGGGGTTGCAATCCATGAAGGGTACACAGGTATTTCTAAAGTACACAGGTATTTCTAAAGTACTGGAAATGTTGTATTTTTTTTAACATGGGTAGTAAGGACACTAATGTTTATTTTATTATTTTTCTTTGAATTCTAAATAGGTTTTTATATATATATATTCCTTTATATGTATGATGTAATTTACAAAAAACAACATTTAAAAAAATAGCAATATAAACTTCATATGTCTCACAGGAGTCTGCTTAAGATTCAAGCCAGCTGAAAGCAAGGGAATTTTTACTGCTAGATAAAAACACAGAGGTTTCTAAAGGAACTCTTACCCTGTGCAGCTTCTTCAACATTTCTAGGAGAGCTTGAACATTACCATTCTCCTCAGCACTTTCATCCCAGTAATCCAACTGGCATACGACAGCTGTTTTAAACATCTGGACCAGTTTGCTGAAAGTGGATTCTTGCAGAGTTGCCCAATACTCTTCTGAGGAATACAAGGAAAGCAAATTGTTTTAAAAATGAGTTTTATTGTGGTTTTTTTGTTTGTTTGTTTGAGATGGAGTCTCGCCCTGTGGCCCAGGCTGGAGTGTAGTGGCACAATCTCAGCTCACTACAACCTCTGCCTCCCAGGTTCAAGCAATTCTTCTGCCTCACCCTCCTGAGTGGCTGGAATTACAGGCGCCTACCACCATGCCTGGATAATTTTTGTATTTTTATAGAGACAAGGTTTCACCATGTTGGCCAGGCTGGTCTTGAACTCCTGACCTCAGGTGATCCTCCCACCTCTGCCTCCCAAAGTGCTGGGATTATAGGCGTGAGCCACCTCACCAGCTTATTGTATATATTTGAGGTCTACAAAATGTAATGGGATACATATAAATAGTAAAATTGTTACTATAGTGAAGCAAATTAACATTTTTTTGCAGGCCAGGCATGGTGGCTCACACCTGCAATCCCAGCACTTTGGGAGGCTGAGGCAGGTGGATTGTCTGAGCTCAGCAGTTCGAGGCCAGCCTGGGCAACATAGAGAAACTCGGTCTCTACCCAAAATACCAAATATTAGCTGGGCATGGTGGCACGTATCTGTGCCACCTCGGGAGGCTACTCGGGAGCTACTCGGGAGGCTGAGGTGGGAGAATCACTTCAGACTGGGAGGTGGAGGCTGCAGTGAGCTGAGATTGTGCCAGAGAACTCCAACCTGGGTGACAGAGTAAGACCCCATCTCAAAAAAAAAATTTTCTTTTTATAACAAGAACAGCTAACATCTACTTATTTAACAACAATAAAATCCCTAATACAATGTTATTAACTATAGTCCTCCTGTCGTCTTGTCTAGTAGATCTCTAAGCTTGATCCTACACATCTGCTTCTTTGTGTCCTTTGAACTACATCTCCACATTTCCTTTCCACCCCATCCACTAGTAACCACTATTTTATTATCTATCTCTGCATATTTGACCTTTAGAAGGAAGGTAAATATAATTATCATGTATTTTACTTAGATTCTTGAAGGAAAAAAGTAGCCAATATTTTCTGAAACACGTAACAAAATATTTGAGTATATATCATAATTACAAAAGCACACTTGTAATAAACTTTTCACTGAATAAATACAATTACTATTACAAGTTTAGAATTTAACTTTCTGGTCGCTTGAGCCCAGGAGTTCAAGATTACAGTGAGCTACAATTGTACCACTGTACTCCAGCAAGGTGACAGAGTGAGCCCCTGTCTCTACTAAAAAATACTACTAATAATTTAACATCCTGGAAAAGTTCCTTTACAGTTAATAGAACTACAAATTTGATGTAATTAATTTGTGAAAAAATATGAGCAAAATTAATCACATTTTTGCTGAGATGAAACAGTATAATGCGTTAAAAATTAAAAATTGTTCGTGATTGCATAATTTTCTTTTTGTGCTCCCAGTCTGAGATTTTTAACTCTTAGAAAACATATTTCAGCATTTTAAAAAACAAAAACCATTTTAAAGTAGCTTTTCATCACTTATCATGTTACTCAGTTTTAATAAAACATAAAGAATGGACTTCCTTGAGCTGAATATGCTACGCATGTCAAAAATCCCATTAAATCTATTCATGCCCCTAGAACTTACTTGCAGTGTACTGGAAATACAGGGATAGGATGAAACAGTCAGACTGTCTGGATGTGGGACAGTCTACAAGACAGCTGACCAGGATTCATCTTTCCTTCCTCCTTCATTCCTTCCTCCTTCATTCCTTCCTTCGCTCCCTCCTCCTTCCCTTCTCTTCCCCTTCTCCTTCCCTTCCCCTCTCCCATCCCCCTTTCCTTCCCCTTCTCCTTCCCTCACCTTCCCCTTCCCTTCCCCTTTCTTCTCCCTTCCCCTTCCCTTCCCTTTCCCTTCCCTTTCCTCCCCCTTCCCCCTCTCCCTTCCCCTTCCCTTTCCTCTTCCCCTTCCCTCTCCCTCCCCTCCCCTCCCCTCCACTCTGCTTCCCTTTCCTTCCTTCCTTCCTTCCTTTTTCTTTTCCTTTCTTTTGATTGGTTGTATTTTTAGTAGAGATGGGGTTTCACCATGTTGGCCAGGCTGGCCTCCAACTCCTGGCCTCAAATGAGATTTAAAAAGAAAAAAAAAGCTGTAAATACTTTTTTTGGGAAAAGGAGAAGTTTGAATATGACCTAGATATTGGATAATATTATAAAATTATGACTAATTTTCTTAGATATGATAATGATGCCAGGGTAATATAAAATTCCATGTTCTTTTTTGGGGGGACACAGTCTCACTCTGTCGCCCAGGCTGGAGTGCAATGGGGCGATCTCAGCTCAAGGCAACCTCTGCCTCTCAGGTCAAGCAATTCTCCTGCCTCAGCCTCCCGAGTAGCTGGGATTACAGGCATGCACCACCAAGCCCGGCTAATTTTTGTATTTTTAGTAGAGTTGCGGTTTTGCCATGTTGGCCAGGCTAGTCTTGAACTTCTGACCTCAGGTGATCTGCCTGCCTCAGCCTCCCAAAGTGCTGAGATTACAGGCATGAGTCACCGGTCCCAGCCAGATTCCATGTTCTTAGATGAATGATGAAATATTATGAGTGAAATCTTGTGTCTTCAACTTATTTTCAAATAGTTCAGTAAAAATAAAATGTAATCTTTACATAAACAGAAAGCACACATGGCAACATATTTATTATTGCTGACTCTACAGTAGAGGGTACATGGGTATTCAGTATATATCATAATTACAAAAGCACACTTGTAATAAACTTTTCAGTGAATAAATACAATTACTATTACAAGTTTAGAATTCAACATCCTGGTCGCTTGAGCCCAGGGGTTTAAGATTACAGTGAGCTATGATTGCACCACTGCACTCCAGCAAGGTGTACTACTTATTGCCTGTGGTATACTATACTATTCTTTCATCTTCTCTGTTTGTGAAATTTTTCACAGTGAAAAGTTGGAAACTAAGGAAATCATGACAAAGCCATGTGTGTATCCAAGGAAACTAAGTACTAGAATAATCTATTTTAGATGACTGTGGTATTGTTACAGTATCTTTAGAGTATGCTAACAATACGAACAAAAAAAATGAATACATTTATAATTATCTAAGTTTTGCCGTAACTTTACTAGACATATCTTTCCACTGAGGTAAAGTATCTTCAAATGATCAATCTTACCCAGAACCAGTGAAGACGGGTCACTCATTTTACAAACAACCTTTGCAAATGGAACCACAAGGCTCTCCCAGTTGTTAGAAAGATGCATCACAGGACATTCTGGGAGAAGGAAGAAAACTTCTAAAGCTTCTTGGTGTGGAGAATGAAATGGAAGTCTTTTGAGCAGATTATCTTTGAGGCAGGTGGTTACCTGTGGTCAGAAAGGAACAGGGAAAAGGCATTCAAAACTCAGTAGAAGCAGGGTGCAACTGATGGTAATAAAACAAGGTGAAGAGGCTGGAATGTCATTCTACTACTAAATGAGAATAATCATTTAGTTTTTCTAAAACCCCTGTTTACATCCCTTCTCACCTAGCCTCCAAAATATTGGAGGTATTTGGAATATACAATAAGTATTCTCTCCATTCAATTATTGGGGTGCATGAAGAAGATCAAGCACACCTGTAATCCCAGCACTTTGGGAGGCCGAGGAGGGCGGATCACAAGGTCAGGAGATCGAGACCATCCTGGTCAACATGGTGAAACCCTGTCTCTACTTAAAATACGAAATTTAGCTGGGCGTGATGGCGCATGCCTGTAGTACCAGCTACTTGGGAGGCTGAGGCAGGAGAATCGCTTGAACCTGGGAGGCGGAGGTTGCAGTGAGCCGAGATTGTTTCACTGCACTCCAGGCACAGAGCAAGACTCCGTCTCAAAAGAAAGAAAGGAAAGAAAGAAAAGAAAGAAAAGAAAAGAAAAGAAAAAAAAAAAGAAAAGAAAAAAAAAAAAAGAAAGAAAGAAAGAAAGAAAGAAAGAAAGAAAGAAAGAAAGAAAGAAAGAAAGAAAGAAAGAAAGAAAGAAAGACAAAAAAAATCACATGTGCACAAATTACACTGAATGAACAATGGATTCAGAACTAATAAACAGCCTTCTCAATCATAAGTACCATATTCTACCCTCTGGTTTACACTATCACACCTTGGGTTTTTTTCAAGAGTAAAAATGCATCAGAACCCCAAAAAGCAGAAAAACAAAACAAAGCAAAAAAAAAAAAAAGACAAAATCCAACAATTTCAAGAACAAAATTTAACATGATTCTCATTATCTTCCGTAAGAGCAACTGTCTCTACCACAGACTCTAATTTCTAGCCCCTCCAATTTCCTTATGGTTTCCTCAATTCAGAATGCAATTGTTTAGGAAAAAATGGAATGGAATTCTGATTTTTTGTTATGTGTGCTTAGATCATAGTAATGATTTGTTTAAAATCCCAATATGAAGATAAGCTAGTATTTATGAATACTTACTACTTGTCAATTATTGTGCTAAGTGATGTACATATATTAATTAGGTCATTTAACCCTTATAGTTTCTCCCTAACATAGATGATATTAATCCCATTTTACTTCATCTGTGATTCAGAGAAATTAAGTAACTTGCTCAAAGTCACACAGCTAAGTGGGAATTTCTCTAGATCTTTCTGACTCCAAAGCCCAAATTCTTAATCGTTATATTATGAGAGAGTGGCTAAATGATATCTGTAAATGTACACATTGTTGTAATTACCTATTTTTATATTAAAACATTATATTGGACTCCCACAGTGAGATTCAGTCTTTGGAGTTAGTATACCTGACAACTCTATTTCAACATCTTATTAGTACACACGCATTCTACCTCCTTGCTCATCATCAGACACAACCTCAAGCCTCCTCACCTACTCCAAATCCTTAGAATGACTGTGATACCCTCAAGCCAGTCCTACTGTCTGACACACTGTGCTCTGGCATATGCTTTTCTAGCTGCCTCAAATGCCCTTCCACGTGAGCACCTGGTAAGATCTTAATTCCTCTGGGCAACTTTTTGAGTAAATAGAGCTAACCATTCACTGCCCTAATAATGACTCAATTCATCCAAAAATATTGTGCACAGGCTACATTCTAAGCTAGGCACTAGTGAAGATAGTGAAGTGTAAAACACACCAGGTCTTTGCACTAACGTATGCATGTATTTATCTGTCTCCCTTACTACACTATGAGCTTCTAAACGACAGGGAGTATATCTCTTTCATTCTTCATCAAGAGTCATCATTACAGTGCCCAGCACATAGTAAGTGTTCAAATGTTTGCTGAATAAATGAACACATGCCAAAGGTCTGAGAGTCCATATCACAGAACCTCAAGATAGAAAGAAACATTTACAGGTCTTCTAATCCAATCATCTTATTCTGAAACAATGGAGGTCAAGGGTGCCCCATGATTATTTCATTTACATACCATATGTTCTTTCTGTGGCACAATCAAGGTATAATTAGTAAACAGGCGGAGCCTTTAATGATGAACTGATCCAATCCCTTTCCTTCACAGATGCACAAACGGGCTTCTATTTTTGGTAATCTTTCCATGGTTGGATTTAGTAGCAATGACTCAGAATCTTACAGAAAGTTAAACTGGCCTCCACAGGAGGATTTTAAAAAACAAAAGAAAATGAGCACTAACAAACGTTGATGAAATAGTCCACAGAGTTTCTGGGTTGTTGACACAGGCAGCACTAAGTGTTGCAGAGTCCCAATAAAGGTACATAATTAGGGAACCATTTCACCTCAGACCCCCAGTGGGGCTGTGGTTCTGCCAAAGTTAAGACAACTGAACTTTCCATTTTCCCTTGAAAGAAAGGAACGCATGAGAAAACCTGCAGCTGAAATAGAGAACGCTAGTTGTGGCAGACAGAGCAACTGCCAGAGCTGAAAGGAGGAAGGGTGAGACAGCAAAGACTGAGAGGGAAAGAGAAGAGGGATATAAACACAGAGAGAGACTAAAAAATGTGGGGGAGGCTAGAGGAAGGAAGGGAGGAGGGAAGGAGAGAGAACAAAAGAAGGAACTACAGTGAGACCCAGAGAGAAAAAAATGGAGAAAAGAACAGAAAGTAGTATCCCTATATCAACCAGTACAAAAAAACAGGGAAATAATAAAGACTACATTAAGAAAAACTAAATTAATAAAGGAAGCATGCAGTGAGCCGAGTTTGTGCCACTGCACTCCAGTGTGGGCGACAGAGCGAGACTCCATCTCCAAAAAAATAAAAATAAAAATAAAGGAAGCATGTTCGGAGCACCTGCAAGAAAAAAAACCTAAAGATAGTACTAACAGTGCTGAAACAGGAAGCAATCATCCCATAAAGAACAAGAACATTCTAGAATCTACAGAAAAGTGGAATGGAAAAAAAAAAAAACAAAGAATCCAGGCAGTCCCTGGTGAGAAGGATATTCATATCAGAAAAAATGTTATTTCTACATTTACGCTTAAAAGGATTGCACATAAAATGTTCTTATTCTAGTGTGCCAATCTCAACAAATCCTTAATCATCTTCCTAAAGCCCTGAGTTGAAAAACTTCCCTCCCTCTAGGAATGTGTATGCATATATGTGCATGTGTGTTTGTGTACAGACACATTATTTAGAATATTTGTAACCTGTGTGACTACTATGCCAATTATTTCACCCTAAAAGGGCAAACTCCTAATTGTTATCTGAGTTTAACTTAATCTGAATATGCTACAAGGTCTCGGAGAATCCCTTAACGCAAAACATTTCTTCTGAAATTTTGAGTTCTTATAAGAAATATTTTCTTATAAGGTCTATTTTCTTTCTCCACATAACAATCTGAAGATACCATGTTAGTAATCCAGTCCTTTTGGGTTAACTCCTTGAAGATGTTTCTTGCTTTATTTAAGTCCAAATAAACAGGCATCATTTCTGTAGTTCTTCTGTAGAAGATAAATTAAGTATCTTGTTAGATTATCTCCCTAGATGCAAAGTTTCTTCCAGAGCTTGCCCCATTTCAACAAAATTACATTTTTTCTCATGTATAACTATAATTGTCTAAATACAAATGCAATGTAGTAAACAACATGATTTTTTCTAAAATACCAAAAAAAATCAAGGCTGCTTTAACTATATATACCATAAGACTTTAACTCAGATGCTGTCTTATCTGTAATAGATTAAAAAAATAAATATTTCTCAGTTTAAAAAAAATAGCCACAGAGGGAGGCTGAGACAGGAGAATTGCTTGAGCTTGAGAGGTCAAGGCTGCAGTGAGTTGTGAACATGCCACTGTACTCCAACCTGGGTGACAGAGCGAGACCCTGCCTCAGAAAGGAAGGAAAGGAAGGAAAGGAAGGAAAGGAAGGAAAGGAAGGAAAGGAAGGAAAGGAAGGAAAGGAAGGAAAGGAAGGAAAGGAAGGAAAGGAAGGAAGGAAGGAAGGAAGGAAGGAAGGAAGGAAGGAAGGAAGGAAGGAAAGGAAAGGAAAGGAAGGGAGGGAGGGACGAAGGGTGGGCCATAGAAAAAAGATAAATGTTTTTCGAAGGAACGAAGGAAGGACCAACCACAGGAAGGAAGGACCAACCACAGGAAGGAAGGAAGGAAGGAAGGAAGGAAGGAAGGAAGGAAGGAAGGAAGGAAGGAAGGAAGGAAGGAAGGAAGGAAGGAAGGAAGGAAGGAAGGACGGACGGACGGACGGACGGACGGAAGGAGCTCCACAGGAAAAAGATAAAGGTTTTTCCCATTTCTAAAAAATACATCCATTTTTTCCAGTTAAATGGACTGAAAAGTGGGAACCAAAAGAGGGAGCTTCTGACCAATAATTTCTTAGTACTTCAATATAAAGTCATTAATGAAATGTTTAAGTATCTTCTCATGGAAGACCTTCTAATGGAAGGTCATGAGGCCATTAAAATTATGTTACCGGCTGCGTGTGGTAGCTCACACCTATAATCTCAACACTGGGAGGCTGAGGTGGGAGGACTGCTTGAGGCCAGGAGTTCAAGACCAGCCTGGGCAACATAGCAAAGCTGCTGTCTTTACAAAAGTTAAAAAATTAGCAGGAGATGGTGGCACATGCCTGTAGTCCCAGCTACGTGGAAGGCTAAGGTGGGAGTATTGCTTGAGCCCAAGAGTTTGATGATGCTTGAGCCCAAGAACCATGATGCTGTAACTCCAGGAGACCTTGTCTCAAAAAAAAAAAAAAATACATATATATATACACACACACACACACACACATATATATGTATACCAAAAAAGATAGAACAAAATGTAAAATGGGCAAACATTAAGTATAAAACAACGTATAAACAATGTGATCCAGCTGGGCATGGTGGCTTACGCCTGAAATCCCAGCACTTGGGGAGGCCAAGGCTGGTAAATTGCCTGAGTTCAGGAGTTCGAAACCAGCCTGGCCAACATGGTAAAACTCTGGCTCTACAAAAAAATAAAAAAAATTAGCTGTGTGTAGTGCCATATGTCTGAAGCCCCAGCTACTCAGGCTGAGGTGGGAGGATTGCTACAGCCTGGGAGGCGAAGGTTACAATGAGCCAAGATCACACAACTGCATTCCAGCATGGGCAACGACAGGGTAACACCCTGTCTCAAAAAACAAAAACAAAAAACCAGTATGATCTCATTTTTTGTAAAAGAATACATTTGCATGAAAAAATATACATAAGTGCTAGCTATTACTCTTATGTGATGGATTATGGAAGATTTTCACTTTCTTTTTATTGTATGTATTTTTGACATTTTCTACAGCACGCATATATTTACTTTTGTTAAAAAACAATTTTTAAAAAGGGATGAACACACAGCTAATTATTTTACCCTCCAATCATTTTTTATCCTCTTTCATGGTACTCTTAATACAATTTAATACAATTAATTTATTACATATATTACCTTTTCCTTAAAAAACTTCCAGTTAGACAAGCAGGAGATGAAAATATCTCTTGGATTTCCCTGTATTAGTAATAAGACACTGGTTAAACCAAATCACATGGTATACATACACACAGCCTCTTTATAGCATGAAACATGATAAATACAACATCTTATAACAATCCTTCTAACCTCTCCATTTGTCTCCTATCTGTACACATATTATCTTGGCTTCCAAAAGTCCATTCTGTTTGGTAAATCTCAAAATTTCAGTGGCAAACATGGGAAATAAAAAAGTTTATACATACTAAGAGAAGCCTCAAATAAAGAGGAAAGGCTTGATTTATGGTCAGAACTTTCTTGAACAAACAAAATACTCCCACCCCACCAACTATGCAAGTCCTATTTATTTCTATTCCATTGAAGTAGAAACAAAATAAATTACCAGAAATTAAATGGGGGAAGAAGTATGCTGAGTTTCATCTTAGCAGTAGTTGTACAGTTCTTAATTATTTATGCTTGCAAATTATGATGCAATTATTTTGTGCAACCATTTTGTACAATGATTTTCCAGAATTAGAAAGTCATACTTTAAAATATTTCTAAAAGATGATGTTTGTAAGAATAGGCAGGAGTTCTATAAGACTGTAGGAGTTCTATGGTTTAGAGAAGAATGGTACAAATTGTTTGGCTAAGAATAACAGGAACACAAACTAATGGTTCCACTATCGAATGGGACTGGGGAACACTATAGACTGTATTTTCTGGCCAGAGAGTCACAATATACATAAACAGAGGCCTGGAGAAGCCCTGCAGTAAAGAAAGCTGTCCTCATGGAGCTTACATGCTAGTTGTGATAGTTAGTTTTATATGTCAACTGGGCTAGGCCATGGTACCAAGATATTTGGTCAAATATTATTCTGGATGTTTCTATGAAAATATTTTTTTAGACAAGATTAACATTTAAAACAGTAAACTGAGTAAAGCACTTGAACAAGTGAATAAAAAGAAAGCACCTTCCATAATGTTAGTGAGCCTCATCCAGTTGAAGGCCTTAAGAGAAAAGGCTGAGGTCACCCAAAGAAGAGGAAATTCTGCTTTTAGATTGCCTTCAGACTTGAGTTGCAACATCAACTTTTCCCCAAGTCTCCAGCCTGCTGGCCTGCCCTACAGATTCTGAACTTGCCAGCCCCTACGATCTCACGAGACAATTCCTTAAAATAATCTCTCTCTCTCTCCCCTCCATAGATGGATAGATGGAAAGACAGACATGATAGAGACAGAGATAGAGACGGAAATACACACATATCCTATTAGTTTGTTTCGCTGGAAAACCCTGACTACAAAATCTTATACTGC
This sequence comes from Macaca thibetana thibetana, assembly GCF_024542745.1. NCBI lineage: Eukaryota > Metazoa > Chordata > Mammalia > Primates > Cercopithecidae > Macaca > Macaca thibetana. The sequence goes on from NC_065582.1 coordinate 100,477,870, forward strand.
TGTGCAGAACCAGTTTGGGAAATGATACTTGAGAGTGTTATATAAGCAGACAGTCAGACTGTGGGATGTACCTTTTTGTGCTATGCCACCGTTTCGTCTCCACATCAGCAATCCATCTCTTTACAGTCCCTTCATTCAGTGTAGGAATTGTCCTCTTCAGATTAACATAGGAATTCTGTAAACAAACAGGAAAGTAAAATACAATAATTTAGACACATCAGAGATAGGTACTCAACTCTTAGGTACACTCTAGAGGGTAAAACTGACTTTTAAATATGGGTAATACAGCCCTGGGACAATCACGAAGTGATACTCAACCAATAAGTAATCAATCATTTGCCTGGTTGCCACTTTCTTGTCCAAAGGGGCTTAGACTGAAAGTAAATTTCTCTGAGGGCCTCAACACTCAGCACTTTATACAAATACAATCAAATTAAACTGAACATCAGACAGCCTTGAAAGGAAGGGAAGATCCTGAAAGCTCTGTGTGCAGAAGTGTGAGGAACTCAATTTCACTTGGTGAAGTAGGGCAGGGAAGTTACGGACATTTTATTTGCAAGCCCATGAACCTTGGGGAGTACTGGCCTGCAAAGTCATTTTTAGAATCTGCCACTCTGTTGTTTGCCAGGATACCGACAAAACATCATTGGCAAGCAGCCCCCAAAAGGTAAGTAGAGTCTTTGGAAATCACATTGATTAGACATTCACCAGAGAAAAATTTGCTGATTTTTGTGGGAAAATACTGATGTAGTTTAGATAATAAAGGATCAGTAATGTCCAGCTATCCCCCAAAAAGTCAGCCTAGTAAACCGATGATTTTGGAATTCACCAAACTTGGATACTAGAACCCTTAGTTTTGCTTAAAATACCAGGTTATAGAACACCTGGAGATCTATTTTTACCTCTTTCTTTATCCAGAGCAAAATGCTTTGATTCCCTCCAGCAATCATTATTAACTCCTTTTCTGAGGTATGGCTTTCTGAAAGGATGCACAAAAAGTAAGAGTGTTAGAAAGTCATTTGGCACAAACAGGCATGTTCAATTTAAATAACTTCAAATTCTTCTTAAACGTAGTCATCTTAATAGACAAAATACATCCTCCACCAATTAAGAAGCTGAAATACATATACTTTGGAGTAAAGTCTAGGTGGCAAACATACGTAATTCACAAGGTGGACATGTGACATCAGTTTAATATACATAATATAAATATTTATATATAAAATGCAAATATTTGATTAGCTAAATGCTATCAGTTTAATTCAACTCCCATTACCTTTTTTTTTTTTTTTTTTTTTTTTTGAGATGGAGTCTTGCTGTTGCCCAGGCTGGAGTGCAGTGGTGCGATCTCTGCTCACTGCAAGCTCCGCTGCCTTGCGAGTTCATGCCATTCTCCTGCCTCGGCCTCCCTAGAAGCTGGGACTACTGGGGAGAAGCGCCCGCCACCACGCCTGGCTAATTTTTTTTAATTTTCAGTAGAGACGGGGTTTCGCCGTGTTCGCCAGGATGGTCTCAATCTCCTGACCTCATGATCCACCCGCCTCGGCCTCCCAAAGTGCTGGGATTACAGGCGTGAGCCACTGCACCCGGCCCAACTCCCATTACTAAAAACCATGTTTTCAAGATTTAACCAATGACGCTGGCTATAAAGAATATAAGTACTTTAAGCCCATGTAACTGGTTATAAGGAATCAAAGATAATACATGCTGCTTAAGAAAATAACTCTACTGTTCGTTTTCCCACAAGAAATGAGTAAATTTTGTCACTTGAGGTCACCACTAAGCTTTCAGAAACAAGTAACAGAAATGCTCCAAGGTGCTTCTATAGTGGAGTGTTTCAGAGCTCAGACTGAGGTCATAAAGGGCACCGGTTCAACTCCAGACAAACCACTTACTGGCCATGAGTAAGTGGCTAACCCTTTTCTCTCCAAGTCTCTTTATCCTCCAATAAAACAGAAGTGGCAGAATACACCTCCCAGAACCGTTACAAGGATTGGTGAGATAACACAAGTAAGTGCTGAGTGCAGTTCAGTGCCAGGTATATGTTGATTGCTCATTATTCTGAGGGTTTTATATGACTGTGGATCAACTTAACCAGGGCAACCAGCCACCACAGAATTAGTTAAGTCTCTTGCAAACTGGAATGAGAGCTGCATATGCCTCTGAATCCATTGTCTATTTTATCATTTAAATTCACATTAATCCTAATCTGAAGGAGTAATACAGAATAATTATTTTGCCTCAATAAATCAGACTGACTCTTGAATTGTTTACCAGTAAAAAAATGAAACCAATATTTAGAGAAACTCCCTTCATAGTTATATACTGCTTTCTTTGCCGCATTACCCAGTTAGAAAAATCATTTTCTCTAAAAAGATACTATGCCAAACCCTATGTTCCTATAGAATTTACCAAGTTTGAGTTCTTCACTTGATGATACTTTCACAGGAAGTGGTATCAGCTGGTCAAGTGTTCCACCGTTTCCCAGTTGTCCGTCTTTTCCAGAACCAAAGGAAAAGACCTTTCCGAAATCAGAAACATAGGCAAGCGTGTGCCACCTATTAAATAAAAGCACATATGGTCAATCCTTAATTATCCACAATGATGAGAGTGTTTAGCAATACAGTAAATTGCCAAAACTATGTTACCCAGTGAGAGTGAAACTAAACATCTCCTAAAGGATGAAAACCATCTGGAAACCAAGAAATCAACATGTACCTGAAAAGACTGTGGAACCCAAAGGCCACTCAAGACCATGATGTCATACTTTGGCGAATGGTGTTCCCTTTGTTGGAACAAGCACCTCCCCTTGCCCTCTGCTCATTTTTCAACTTCAGTTTGAGTCACCACCACTTGGAAACCATCTGAGTCCCTTCTCTTCCCATCCTGGAAGACTCAGTTGAGTTCCCATTTAATTTCTCAAAGACCTTTACCACACTGATTTCCTATTTTGCTTGTTTGTATCTCCACTATACTGTTGTGTAGCAAGGAATCTGCCTTGCCCAGAGAGGTCTGGCTGGTGCCCAGTTCCTGGGAGGTAACCTCTAAACCCGGCTGGTGCCCAGTTCCTGGGAGGTAACCTCTAAACCCACAGAATTTCCCAAGCCCTCAGACCTACAGGAGGGCAGAGCTGGAGATTAAGTTCAACTACCTGGCAATGATTTAACCAATCATGCCTCAGCAATAAAATCCCAATAGAAACCCTCAATCTAGGCTGGGTGTGGTGGCTCATGCCTGTAATCCTAGCACTTTGGGAGGCCAAGGCAGTAGGATACTTTGCGCCCAGAAGTTTAAGACCAGCCTGGCCAATATAAGGAGACCCTATCTCTACAACAAATTTAAAAATTAGTTGGACACGGTGGCACGCACCTGTGGTCCCAGCTACTCAGGAGGCTGAGGCAGGAGGACTGCTTGAGCCTGGGAGGTCAAGGCTGCAGTAAGCCATGATAGCACCACTGCAGTCCAGCCTGGGTGACAGAGTGAGACCTTGTCTCAAAACAAACAAACAAACAAACAAACAAAAAAAAACAACTCTTGACTTAGGTGAACTTCTGTGACTGAATGGCAAATTATGTACATCCTGTACTGTCTCCAAAAAAAAAAAAAAAAAAAAAAAAACCCAGAAAAAACAAAAACAACTCTCAACTTGGGTGAGTAAATTTCTCTGACTGGTTGGCAAATTCTGTATGTCCTGTCACATTATCAGGCCAGAAGAGATAACACCATCCACCTCCTCCAAGGGGAGATGACAGCCACAAGCTCAGCATTTGGAGCCCTCCTAGACCCTACCCTTATGTTTCTTCCTTTCACTGGTACTAATTTGTATCCTCTTCTTGTAATAAATGTGACTATGAGTATAATAGCTTTCAGTAAGTTCCCGAGTCTTTCCAGTGAATTGTCCTGTTAGTAGGGGTATTGCCCTGATGTGCATTAAGACAGATCTCCAACTTGCCTCCTTCTCTTGTAACACATGCTACTCAAAAGGATTGTATGTAATGAAGAATCCAAAGAGGTAATAAGACTGCTTTGGTTAAGAGATACTGAATGAGGTATCAATATTGAAGAGATGTTTGTTTGGTGAACAGACTCATATTCCGATAATTTGGTCTACCTTAATATTACCCATCTATGTAATTCTACTCCAAGATTATAAGAAAATCAGACTGAAAGTATGCATGTTAGTTTTTTACAAGAATGGTTTCAGTAAACTAACAAATGAACCCAACATTCAAATACAGTCTGAATTTTGCTCTATGTTTAGTGAGGGAAAAACTGCCCAAAAGAGTAGTGTATACGGGGGAGAATTTTTTTTTAACCCCATCAACTCCCAATATCCCCCTGGCAAGACGTGCACTGATATATCTGATGACCAAAAAATTAAATAGTGGCATGGTGGCTCACCCCTGTAATCCCAACACTCTGGGAGGTCAAGGCAGGCAGATCACCTGAGGTCAGGAGTTCAAGACCAGCCTGGCCAACATGGTGAAACCCCGTCTCTACTAAAAACACAAAAATTAGCCAGTTGTGGCCGGGCACGGTGGCTCACGCCTGTAATCCCAGCACTTTGGGAGGCCAAGGCAGGTGGATCACAAGGTCAGGAGATAGAGACCACCCTGGCTAACACGTTGAAACCCCGTCTCTCCTAAAAATACAAAAAATTAGCCAGGCATAGTGGCAGGCACCTGTAGTCCCAGCTACTCGGGAGGCTGAGGCAAGAGAATGGTGTGAACCTGGGAGGCGGAGCTTGCAGTGAGCCGAGATTGTGCCACCGCACTCCAGCCTGTGCGATGGAGCGAGACTCCGTCTAAAAAAAAAAAAAAAAAAATTAGCCGGTTGTGGCAGTGCACGTCTGTAATCCTAGCTACTCCAGAGGCTGAGGTGGGAGAATCACCTGAGCCTGGGAGGTGGAGGTTGCAGTGAGCTGAGCTTACATCACTGCACTTCAGCCTGGGCGACAGAGCAATATTCCACCTCAAAAAAACAAAACAAAACAAAACAAAACAAAAACCTTTAAATAAACCAAGGAGTCTGAGCAAGACATTTTACCTTTATTTTCTAAAAAAGAGCTGTGAAAATTAAACTTTTCAGGAATATTTCACTCAAACCATCACTGACTATGTCTTATACTTTACCATGATCAGCGCAGGCTACAGTGAAAGAACTCTGGTAATTAAAAAGTATGCTGGCCGCAAGGCATTGTGAGAGAGGGTGATTACATTAATGAATAATCCTTTGTGATTCGCACTTTACTTTTCCCAAATAAACAATGACTTATTTTTCTTAAAGACAAAAGTGCACCTGAATAGTTACAAAGGTATTTTCACTAAGGAGACAGCAGAAAGTGAACTGCATCTGCTCATTAAAAACAACAACAAAGAAAACAACCATGTATAGTAAAAGGGGTATTACGTTTATCTAAATAATATAAATTAAGCATTTTCACTGATTTGAAAATGTATGATACTTAAATCTCAAAGAAACTGATAGAAATTTTATTAAATTACTATCTAGTTTACTGTATTCATTTTATCAATTTTCATTGATACTTTACAACTTACCTTCCACATGCTATCTGAGTCACTCTATTCCCAACAAGCTCAGCCACCAAACAGGGTCTTAGCTCATTCTGTGTTGAATTATGACCAAGTTGCCCATGTTTCCCAGCACCAAAAGTAAACAGCAGTCCATCCTAAGGAAAGGGAATGTCATATCAGATGCTAGAGAAATAAAATAAAAAAGTAGTATTCACTGATGCAAAGTGAATAACTAATAAAAAGCACTGTCAAAGTAAAGTTCCTAAATATCAGAAGGACAGTCCTACATGTAGGAAGTGATGACCTTTCTTCCCTGGGAAACACTAGCTTCCCATACAAAATGTTCTTCTAAAAATACAGCCAAAAAGAGACAAGGGTATACCCACCTGTGTGAGCAGGGCACTGTGAGAGCCACCACAAGCGAGAAATTCAACTTTCTGATTGTCTAGTGCTTCAATAAGGGAAGGAGAATCTTTACCTATGTAAGGAAAAAAATAGCTGAAGTGACCAAAAGGAAATGCTGAGTTTCACCCTGCAGTTACCTGGACTGCTGCTTCTCAACCCAGCAACAACAGTTCTCGTGATATTCTGACAAGAAAGGCTCTATGTTGCCATGTTTAGGATCAAGTTCTATGCCTCAGGGTGAAGGTGGGACCAGTGGCCAAAAGGGTCACACTTAGGGGCACCCACCTGTGAAAGGGTCAAACCACGTCCTAAAGCCTGTTCTCAATTCTGACTTCATTCACTTTAATTGCAGCACATTAGATATTTCCAATACCCATCTAGAATTACTTTTAATGAACATAGCAATTCCTTTTTCTTTCAAATTATCTACTAGTGTCATCACCTCACACTACCTCTTCTTTTCTTCATGATTATTTTCATGTCAAAGCACTCAGAGATTCAGCCAAAGTAGTTTAACGGCTGCTTTATTCTCTTCTCTCCTTTGAATATTTTTCTAACACTGACTTATTGGCTATTCTGTGTAATGAGCATTGCACTGTGTCAGAGAGAAATGAGTAACCAGTGATCCAGGAAAATGCATACAGTACCACAGCTGGGTAAAGGAGCAGAATTTCTTACACCTGAAAACTCTAAATGAGTTTTTTGGGATCATGAGAAATTTTACCATCAGCTTTGTTCAATAATGGAAATTACATGTTTCTTCATGTGTGTTTTTGTGTGTTTACAGACATAATTGATACCTTATAGAATAAGATCAGGATATGTGATTTCTTAAATATAATTTTAGTTTTCTTTTGTAATAATACACTAGCAGACTTTAAGTGCAAAGGCTTTAAAGGTCATCTCATACAAACTTGTCATTTTATAGAAAAAGAAAATGAGGTTTAGAGAAAAGTTTAGTGACTGGGCAAGGCTTGCAGTTAGTAAACTACAAAGTGGGAATCAGAATCCAGGTTCTCATCCCTAATTCAATGCCCTTTCCCATCTCACACACAGCTCTGAAACATGTCTCAATTACAGTAACAACTTCCACACTACCCATGCCTCTTGGACTGATTCTGCCCTGAAGACAGGGAGGTAATCAGGAAGAGTACTGCAAATCAAAGTGAAGATTTGAACCATTATTTGACAGGGAGGTCCATTCAATTCATCTAACAAGTGTAAGTGTTGGTGACAGGAATCTGAGAATGTGTTCCATACTCTCAGTGTGGCCCAGGCCTAGTTGTCCAAATTCATTTTTTCCCCATGAATAAATGTTGCCAGACATGGATAAGGCCATGCTGTGGGCTTCTCCGGCAGAAATCTGAGCCAAGGGTACTCCTGCGAGGTGCTCCACAATCTGTGGTGTGGTGGTTGAGGGAAATTTCCTTCCAACTCCAAGCTGCCCATGCAGGTTCTGTCCCCAGGCAAAAAGCTCACCACCTTGACATAAACAAAGCAAATGCTGTTTTATTCCATTTAAAATGCAGCAGACATTACCCTAAAGCATGATGCATGCTCTACATAGTATAATATCACAATATTGTACCTTTGCACTGATGGTACTCTCAGTTCCCCTATGTCTGACAGAAAAACATAGAATCTTCTCTTTAGCAGTGATAGTTACACTTCTGTATCCCTCACCTCAAAGGTGAAGCTATTTGAACATATTAAAGAATATCTTCAACATCATAAATTTGATTATAAATCAAATTCAAGAAATACTTACTGTAAAACACTCAGAGGATGGGCCCATGAAAAACAGAAGCAATCTACCTCTGCGAAAAACCCTAGAGCTACTGTTTTCTCTATCTCCCTCCCTTTCATGTGCCTAAAGATCCCAAATAAACAACTGTAAAATTCATCTGAAATTACAAGATCCCAAATCAACAACTGTAAAATTAATTTCAAATTACAGTTGTTCGAACGAGTCAGTTTCTTCTTCCATTAACTGAATATATGGAGCACATTTTTTAGGGAGTGTTCTTAGATGTTATCTGATAGAGCTGACAATATCTAATAGAGTCTTAAAAAATACACCAGAGAATTAAGGTTTACTGGCATCTCTTTGCAAGATACTGTGCAGGATCTGGTGGGAAGCAGAGCCTCTCCTTCACACACAATTTTCATGCACCTGTCAACCACCAGGAATATAATGATGAGCATGACCAGCTTATTTTCTTGTTTCCCCAACTTTTATTATTTCTGTACTGTGATTTACTAGTAATAAACTCTGAATATCCCTTGTACATACACGCCTCTAGACCCTGGGCTTCTTAAAGGCAGGGTGTGTGTGTTTCATCTTCATAATCAAAACACAGTAGATAATATGAAATATTTGTTAATGAATTAATGAAGTCAAATGATCAGTTTTTTCCAATACAAGTTCATACTATCAAATCTCAACAGGCTTTGAAATGAAGGTCAATACTCACTAATTATTAACTTCCCTTGAATCCCAGATTCTATTCAGTTTATGAACATGCTTACATCTGTGCTATATATTAACAAAAATTCCCTTGACTCCGAATTCCCTTCTATTACCCTACTGCTATCTTAATTATTCCATTCACAGTACATTTTTTTTTTTTTTTTTGAGACAGGGTCTCGCTCAGTTACCCAGGCTATAGTGCAGTGGCACGATCATGGCTCACTGCAGCCTCAAACTCCTGGGCTCAAGGGATCCTCTTGCCTTACCCTCCCAAGTAGCTGGGACTACAGTTGCAAGCCACCACGCCCAGCTAATTTTTAAGGTTTTTTGTAAAGATGGGGTCTCCCTATGTTGTCCAGGCTGGTCTCAAACTCCTGGCTACAAGTGATCCTCCTACCTCAGCCTTCCAAAGTGCTGGGATTACAGGCATTAGCCACCAAGCCTGGCCTCATAGTCAAGTTTCTTTAGGAAGTAATTCATATTCACTGCTTCCATTTCCCACCATGACAATGTCCGATAGAAAAATGGGAAATATTACAGGGTTAGGGAGAATCCTTGAATTCAAAAGGCAATGTTAAAACATATCAGAGGCCTGCAGCTTGGCCACAAAAGGGGATTCTGAGCTGGAAGAGTGGAAGTTGGAAGAGTGTTAGGAAAAGGGAAGCAGTTTCTGGAAAAGGGTGGCCCCAGGCCTGGACCAGCTGTAGAGAAAACAGTTTTGATTATTCAGAAAATTTTCACTGTTTCATACTTGAAAAATAAAAACATCATATCAAATTTAGGAATAGTAATTATGGAAACCTGAACATTTTACAGATCCAAGAATTCTCTCATTATGTATTTGCTTTAAGAATAGTATTCGGAACTATATCAAATTTAAAACTGTATTTCCGTCCTGTTACAAGTGAAATATAGACATTCTACTGGCTCCACATATACACACATGTATTACTTCTACAAAACTATTAATATTACAGAAAAATACCTTTTGAGAGTGCAAGAGAATGATAATCTCCACATGTAATCTGAATTATTTTTTTTTCTTGTAAAATGCTTTCAGACCTGAGGAAGGAAAATACATTTTGTGTTAATCGCCATAATGAAAGTTACAACACGGATTTCAGAACTATTAATAGTATTTAATTAGAAATGAAGCTCAAGAAAAAACTTTCAATTTATTGCATCACATTCAGTACATCTAAAATTATTTTTTAAATACTACATGTTTTAATTAGTGGTTTAAGAAAAAACATGCATTACATAATTATAATAAAATACTATGCAAACAATAATTTTATGATGCAGGAATAAATGCAAGATGAAAATGAGTTCTAGTTCATATAATCTACTAGGGAAAAGTCTCAAATCATTTCATGATAATGTGTATTTTTTCTAGGTTAAAAACTTTTATTTCCAGAAATTGAACTTACAGAACTATTGTGAGGATCAAATGAGTTAATGAATGTGAAAGTCCAATTTAGGGCTAGGCAGACTATTTAATCATTTTCTTTAAATGCCAAAACAACACACGATACCTGCCCTGGGGGACGTAAGGACTTTACTGGTCAGTTCAGAATTTATCATTTACTTAAGATGCTACTATATAAAGCAGGGGACAACAATCAGATATGGTAACATTTTCCTACAAAAATTATTGTCTTTTGATTAAAATTAATTTTAATAAAAGAAAAAAGTTCCCTACCTTAGATGTTTCATGCTGTAGTCATACTCAAATGGTTTTCCATCTGATGAGAGAATCAGCATGTGGTCTGCCCCTTGGTCCACGGAATGTATCTTCATGTTTTTTCCTAACTTAATGCATTCTACAAAGCAAATCCAACCAGGAACTATCATCACTTTGATTATTACCCACTGTATTACTAATTTCATTATAATACACTTAAAACATCTGGGAAACATTTCAACTAGACAAGCTTTGACTTACCATGAACTTCTCTTAAGAAAATTCTGGTAGGCAAAGCAAATTAGGAATGACAATTGTCTTGACGTATATTTTTTTTTAATTAGAAAGAATACTGATTTATACTTTTGTTGTAAATGGAACATACCCTTAAAATATCCAATTAAATATCTGCTTTTAGGTTTTTGTTTATTAAGTGAAGACAAACGAAATTTGAAATGACAAAGATGAAAAGGTCTATAAGAAAATATAACTTTAAGACAACATAACTCATTTCAAGAACAAATAGATTGTGTATTCTGAAATACATTCCTTTCTCCCAAAAAGCAAATAACAGTAATAAACACCTCCCAACAGTTCCCAATAGAAGCCAATGCCTACATTCTTAAAAGGAAAGTTTATGTTTGGGGTACTATTTTTAAAGAGGATGCTGTTGAAAACAGTTTTCACTGGCATTAGTGCACATTTGGCCCTTTCTAAAGTTAAGAGATTTTAAACTGTCCACTAGTTAAAATGTACTCTTATTTAATTTGTTCACAAAAATTAAACTAGGATAGTTTTGGGACCTTGTTTCATCTTCAATGCTAACGAAATAGAATCTATTCATGTGAAAATCTCAAAGCACAAACCATATTACAAATGCTAGGGGAACCAAAACAGTTTGGTAATAAGAAATGGCCCAGCGGACCTATGGTTTCCTTTAAAGAATCTCAGCATCTCAAGTCAGTTGAAAAAAAGGAAGTATTAAGAAATGGTATTGGAACATCGGCTAAGCATTTGGAAAAGCAAATAAATCTAGCTCCCCTCCTACCTAGTACTTAAATTCCAAGCATACGAAAAATTTTAACTTTAAAAAAAAAACAAAACCTTAAAATTACTATAAAGATGAGTACATTTTAAAAAATATTGGGAGTGTGGATAGCTTTCCAACCTAACATAAAATCTGTAAGTCTCTTTAACAGACAAAAAATCGATTGACTACCCCAAAAAAAATGCACAATAAAAAACAACATCCACAAATGGCAAAGTGAGAAAAATATTACAACATGTACAATGGGCAAAAGGCTATTCTTATTCAATACTCAAATACCTCTTCCATACAAATAAGCAAAAGATTTAACAACTCAATTTTTTAAAACCCAGGCAAAGACAAATAGGCAGTTTACTGAAAAAGGAATGCAAACGTCCAGTAGTTAAACGCAAAATAAACTCGCAGCAAGATACCAATTTATTCACTCCACAGATGGGCAAAATTTTAAAGAACGTGGGCAATTATTTCCGCCACTTCGATGAGAACGTGGAAGTGCAACTGAAGGCCAAGGTAAAATCTCATCACTGAGAATGGCTCCCAAAGTTGGAGCAGTGACTACTTTCTCAAAACGAGTTAGTGGAAAATGTGGCAGGCGGAGGACGGGGGGACAAACTTGAACAGAAACCTATGAGAAAGCCAGACTGGCTAAAAGAATGAAGATGCTGCCCGCATGCCCCGCACCGGCCACTTTGCTGAGTGGAGGATTCGCTGGTCGCCAGCATCCCGCTCACCCCGCACCCGACACGGACCAGGATTAAAAAGCTCAGGTGCGCCGTCGGCGAAACGACCCGAGCCAGGCGCGTGTCTGCGGCCTTCTGGGCTCTCTTCCCTCAGGCGCGGACCTCCGACCGCCCGCCCCTCACAGCCCTCACACACCAGCCCCACTCACTCGGCGTTCGGGCGCCGCCGCTCCCCGCGAGCACCTGGTGAACCTGGACGCCCGCCCCGCCGCGCTCCAAGACCGCTAGGCGCCGCGGCGAACAGCAGATTTGGCGCGTCACCTCGGCCCTCCGCAGCAGCGCGCGGTAGAAGCCCGCGGCGCTGGGGAAGAGCCAGAGCTGCGCGTCCGGAGACTTCGCGGGCTGAGACGCGGGGGTCTGGCCCGCGGTCGAGCGCCCGTCGCGCCGCGACTTCCTCCGCGACCTCCGCTCCATTGTCGCTTTGCGGGGTCCCAGGCCCAGAGGGGAGAGGAGAGAACGCGTTGTCCCAGGACTAAGCGCGCCCACTGCCCCGTGCGTCGCGCCGCAGAGCGGGAACCAGCTGCGCCCACCTGCGTGGCGTCGGGGAACCGCAGCCTCAGCTATTGCGCCCCTGCCCGGACGCCACGCCCCCCACGTGCAGCTTGGGGGCGGAGCCTGCAGCTCGAATGAGAAACGAAACAGAATGTTTGTTGTTGTTTTTAGGGGGCGGAATCGAAAAGGAAAAGGAAACTAATGTGACTAGGCAGGCGGCCAAAGGCAACAGGTCGTTGGCTAGGGTAAAGGCCGGTGGGCTGGACTGAGAAAGTTCCCGGGCGTGCAGCGGCCACCTTAACTCCTGGACGGAATGGCTTTCGAGGAAACGCTGCAGTTCCACTAGGAGGCACCCTGACACACGCATTTCCAGAGGGCGGGATAAGGGAAGCCAAAGTTTGTTAAGCGTTGTGCGCCGCGGCTGGGCGTGGTGATTCACGCCTGTAATCCCAGCACTTTGGGAGGCCGAGGCGGGCGGATCACTAGGTCAGGAGATCGAGACCATTCTGGCTAACACGGTGAAACCCCCGTCTCTACTAAAAATGCAAAAAACAAAATTAGCCGGGCGTGGTGGGGGGCGCCTGTAGTCCCAGCTACTCGGGAGGCTGAGGTGGGAGAGTGGCGTGAACCCGGGAGGCGGAGCTTGCAGTGAGCCGAGATTGCGCCACTGCCTCCAGCCTGGGCAACAGAGCGAGACTCCCTATCAAAAAGAAAAAAAAAAAAAAAAAAAGAGGGTTGTGCGCGGGGCTCAAACCGTGATAAAACTGGGCAGAGCTATGCAGTCAGCCACCCCTCCCCCACCCCTTTCGCGCCTGCTCAGCTATGTACTCCTGGGTGCCTGGCAACAGTGGTGTGCTTTAGGCCTTTTCTAGAATGCGTGCAAACGGAACCATACCTAAGTGATGTCTGGCTTTTTTAAATTAGCACAATGCTTTGAGGTTCATCCTATTGTGTTTAATTAGTAATTCCTTTGTGTTATTGCTGAATGGTAGTCTATCGTGTGGATATGCCACAGTTTATTTATCCATTCACCAATTGATGACCCTGTCGGTTGTAGGAAACAGGAGAAAACTTCCCCTTTGCCCTCTGAAGGGTCACCGAAAATCAACTGACAAGGCTGGGTCTGGGCTCCTGCCTGTAATCCCAGCTCTTTTTTAGGCCAAGGCAGGAGTATCTCTTCTTTGTGTAGTGTGTATTCAAATGTGTTGACCATTTATTTATTAGCTAGCTTGACTTATTATCTAAGAGTTCTTTATATATTATATTTGAGTTCTTTATATGTTTCATACCGTGTTCTTTATTAGCTATACGTTTTGAAATGGTTTCTACCTGTCTGTGGCTTGCCTCTTCATTTTAAGTGTCTTTTGAAGCACTGAAGTTTTAAATTTTCATGTAATTTATCCATTTTTTCTTTTACATAGTTCATACCTTTTTTGTCCTACTTAAGAGTTTTTGCTAAACTCAAGATTATAAGATTTCCTCAGTTGTTACCTTCTAGAAGTTTTATAATTTTTGGTTTCCATTATATTTAAAATGAATTATTCTTTATAGTATTGATAGATGCAGGAGGCAGATAAGGGAGGGTCCCTGGAGAATCTCTGACCTGCCCCGCAAGCTTTTGTGCAGCTGCGGAAGCCTGCCCAGGGTCTTGTCTGGGCATGCCCACAAGGCACTTGGGGGCCCACCTGCACTGGGAGAGTGGGTTGTAGCCACAGGGAATTCAGCCTTATGTAGCAGGGAGGAGCAAGACGTCTTCAGTTTGTGTGCCTAGACCTATTATTCAGTCTGTGAGCTGGGAGCCTTTTGGCAGGACCCTCCTTGTTTTTTTGCTGAGAGCTTTCTTTTAATAAATGCCACTCTTCACCTTTCAATGTATTCATGTGCCTAATTGTTCCTGGTCATGAGACAAGAACCTGGATTTTAGCTGAGCTAAGAAGCAAAAATTCCTGCATCAGTATAAGGTAAGAATAAAGGTTCATTTTTTTTCTTATGGATTTCCAGTTGTTCCAGCTTGCCTATCCCCATGGAATCCCTGTCAAAACTCAGATGGCCGTATATTATAACCTCAGAGCCCAAACTGGCCTACTGTCTTGATAACAAAATGGCCAGTTACCTTGTAGGTATAACAGAGCCAGAACTTCAAGTCATGTAGACTGCGCATGTGCCATGGAAAAAGCTTTGACCTCTAACAATGAAACGGGAAAGGTTCCCTTGTCCCCTTCGTAGGGCGTGCGAAGTGGGAGTGGCTCGCTTCTTCAGTGCCCCACTGCTCACACCTCTAGGGGAGCATACAGACAGGCAGGTTGTGGGGCTCTGACCCCACGCCAGTGTCTAGGGATGGATGTTTACTGCTCCTGAAGCACCAGTGGGCTGTGCTACTGTGTGCTTTTTTAGTTTTGCTGTCTATAGGCACTTGTGTTAACCAGCTCAATTAGACCCTCCATCTTGTCACAAGGACAGAGGGCTTTCTGTATCCTGGGTACTTGCCTTGGTGTACCAGAAGAATTGGATCACATGTGGGCTTGGAGAATGAGTGCAAGGTTTTACTGAGTGGAAGTATCTCTCAGCAGATGGGGAAGCCAGAAGGGAGTTGGTTTTCCCCTGGAGTTGAGGCGCCCAGCGGCCCGGCCTGTCCTCCGACTGCCCTGGCCAAACTCCGCATTGTTCTCCTGGTCGATGGCCTGCCGGTGCTAGTGCCTTCAGAATGGTTCTTGCCACACAGTACCTACTGTAAGTAATTATTCAATGAATTAATGAATCCCTTAACATTCAGATTTTTGAAATAAATTATTCAGCAGTTTGCTAAAATAAAAACTCTAGAGATATTCCTGAATATAAAATATATATCTAGCAAGGTTAGGGATATAGGAAATATTGCTTTACATAATATTATTTTATTAAAAATATTATTCTTGGCTCACACCTGTAATCCCGTTACTTGGGAGGCAAGGCAGGAGGATTGCTTGAGCCCAGGATTTCAAGACCAGCCTGGGCAACATAGTGAGACCTTGTCTCTTAAAGAACAATTATTCTTGATTTATCACTTTATTATTTATCCAAACATTTTTCAACTAGTTCTCTTTTTTAAATTGTAAATTGGCAATTTATAATTGTATACATTTTTGGGGAACAAAGTAATCTTATAATTTATGAATAACAATGTGAAATAATTGAATCAAGCTAGTTCCCACATCCATCACCTCAAATACTTAACAATTTTTGTGGTGAAAACATTTCAAATTTAATCTCTTAGGTATCTTGAAAAGTGCAATACTGTATTGTTAATTATATTTACCACACTGCACAATGGAACTCAAAAAAAAAAAGAAAGAACATATTCATCTTGTTACCAGGTTAAGTGTTCTGATGGTAAGGTGTCCAGGTTCTTGGCACATTGAACAAAGAATTGAACAACACACATGAACAAGCAGTGAAGGAGTGAATTTATGAGAGTGGAAGACAGTGAAGGATCAAAGGCAAAAGTACATTCCACAGGGTGGGAGCAGACTCAAGCAAGTGATTCAAGAGCTGTGGTAGCAAAGTCTTCTGGGGCTTTGGTACCCTCTAGAGGTTTCTTGTGGGTTATATCCTATGTAAATGAAGGATTGGCTTGTGACCAATTAGAGGTTGAGGTGAATTGGCCCATGGAAAATCCAAGACTGGTATGGTTTGATGCCTTATGCAAATGAAGGTCCTGGAATGGACCAATCATTGGCCAGAGTGCAGGTTCGGCCTGTGGCCAATCAGAGCCTGATGTGGTTTGGAACCTTATGCAAATGAAGATCCTGGAATGGACCAATCATAGGTCAGTGTGCAGACACTTCGGCTCCATGGAGTCTGTCCAAATTATCCTTAGATTCCCTATCTCCGGACCCTGTTCTTCTGCCTCATTTTCCCCCTGAGAGACATGATCCCTAGAAATCTTTATGGGAGGCAGAGGGAGTGATGGTCTTTTCTTCTGTAACTGCTTCCTGCTGATTTACACGCTGGTCCTACCTACTGGGGACCACAGAACTCTCTCCCTGCTTTGTCTTGTGGAGACAGGGTAACCTTTTGATGGCCAGAGGTGGTGCCTTTACCTGACACTGGCTGGAAACCTTGTCACACATCATCTGAAGCTAACTGGTTTCTAGGCAAGAGAAAATGAACTTGGTTAAAAGGTTTAGCAAACATGGTCCAAAGACCAGGGCCAGTATAGCCAATAGCAATGGTCTGGCTAGGGGATGGAGCCATGACCCCCAGCCCAGCAGCCTTGACCAGGAGCCCCATGATTCCGACAGCTGTTGTCGTATCTTAGCGGCCCAGTCAGCTAGTTTTCAGGTGGCATCCCTTACTATTCCTGATCGGTTGACATAGAAACAGCATTCTTCCTCTAGGAAAAGACATAAGCCTCCCTTCTCAGTAGTTACGAGGTCTAGTCCCCTTCTGTTTTGCAAAGTGACCACTGCCAGGGAGCCTATTTGATTTTGTATGATGACAATACTTTGAGCAATGTCATCCAAGATTTCCATGAAAGCATTGGACAAACTCTGGTAGTAGGATAGGGAGGCTGCCAGCCTGTTAACTCCTGTTCCTATTCCTGCTGTTACTCCCAGCTCTACTAAAAGGGGTATGGTAAGTTGGATGGCTTGCTTGTGTCTGGTGGTTGCAGTCAAAGGTATAGTGAGAGATTGGTTATTGGGAGCTATATTAATTTCAGGGGCTAAATAAACAAGTGTACAAGTTCCAGTCCAATTGGCAGGTAAACGTAAGTAGGAGCTGGTCCTGTACAGGAAAAAGGCTCCCTGTTTTTCAAGACAGAAATTGTTTTCTGTGGTGAACATATGGGTTAATTTGTTATTTTTGCTTTCCCAAGTAGTTAAGGTCCCTGCTAAGGTGGCCCCTGTTAAAGACTGAAAGGGGCCTTGCAAAGTTGGGTTGCCCCAGTGGTTTTATTTTCCCGGTGGAGGTAGCTGCTTTTGGTGTCCACCAATAACCACCCGGGGGTATTTTCATATTGGGGAACCAAAAGACAGCTAAAGGTTTCAGGGCTAATGCAGTCTTCCCAAGGAAACGTGTGGACACAGCTAGTGGGCTTCCCTTAACAGTATTTAGACCGAGTATCTTTTAAGGTGCCCTTAAGTAGGAGTGGTTTCCATGAAAACCATACAGGTTTTCTAAATCACGTAGTTTGGGTAACTGTGCAATTTACATGATTGTGTGAGGGATTAATCTCCAGGGTGTAATTGCACTGATTACTTTTCAAGGTCCCCAGGACCTGACTGGACTTTTGGCTCCTTTTGACACAGAATGTACCTGGAATTCTAGCTCTGTGTGTGTTGATATTGGGCCCCAGATGGATTTTTCTGAGGATGTAACCCTAGAGAGGTTGCTCTGATAAGACTGCAGGAGGTTTACTGCTCATCCTGTCATTGTAACCTTTGTCATGTCTGTAATTTGATTGTATAAGTCATCTAAGTTTATTAGTTTGAAGAGAGTTCCTCCTTTGTAGGCAACGTGGTAAGTCATTTTTTGAAGGGCCCAATAACGTGCTGGGACTGGGATAGCAGTGTACCTGGAAGAGTATGGGGATAAGCAAAGCCAACAATATTTTGCTAAGGCTAGGCTAGCATCCAGGCACAGTGGCTCATGCCTCTAATCCCAGCACTTTGGGAGGCCTAGGCAAGTGGATCACTTGAGGTCAGGAGTTCAAGACCAGCCTGGCCAACATGGTGAAACCCTGTCTCTACTAAAAAAAAAAATCCAAAAAACAAAAACAGAAAAACAAGACTGGGCTGGTGGTGTTTAACAGTCTTTGTATTAGATTCAAGGTTCTTAGTAAATACTGAGGGTCACCTAATGACCGGTCAGAGAGTAAATTGAGGCCCTGCTGTAGAATTAAGCCAATTCCCAATATGCGTGATTCCAGTGTGTGTGGCCTGTAGCAAATCATTGTGGGTATGAATGTACCTTTTTGTTACTTTGCCTCCTTTAAGTCCTACAGGATAGGATTCTACTAGGGCAGAGGAGATGATCCCACCGCTTGGGAAAAGGCAGTTTAATAGTGTAAGAATAACTAGTATTACCCCAACTACCACAACCACACAGAAAAGACACCAAGGAAAGTTAACAGGCGTTTACTTATCTTTTGGCCATTCTTTTAAACAGGTACTTCAGGTCTTCCACAGGTTCACAGGTATAGTGGCTGGTAGGAGTTCCAGGTTCGGGGTCCGGAAACTTCTGGTATGGCAGGCTTAACGCTGGAAAGATGTATCCAATTATCTAACCGTAGTACTTTGACCACAGAAGGTGTGGCCAGAACCACTGAAAATGGTTCCTTCCATTTGGGTTGTAGCTGTTGAGCAGATGATCCCTCTTTCCATGTTTTTACCAGTATCTTACCTCCTGGCCTAATTTTGGGTTGCTGTTTAGTTCCCAGTACAGGGAACCACTGGGTTCCAAACTTTTGTAAATCCTGCTGAAATTGTCCCAGGTTAATTAGGTATTTTACTAAACTGGTTGTTTCTGGATCAGTGATTAGATCATTAGTTAAAAATGGCCTTGCATATAATATTTCATATGGGCTCATATTAATTTTTGCTTGAGGGGAATTATGGATCCTTAAGAGGGCTGTGGGGAGCAAGTTGACCCAAGTCTCTGACATTTCCTGGCACAGTTTAATGACCATTTTAGAGTTTGATTAGCCTTTTCTACTTTCCTGGAGGATTGAGGCCCCATGCTGAATGTAAATTTGATCCTGAGGGCCTTAGCAACCCCTTAAGTTATTCGGGAGATAAGCTGTTATTTTGAAGGCTCTGGGGTAACCCAAACCAAGGGATTATTTCTCTTTCTTTATTTTATTTTATTTTATTTTATTTTATTTTATTTTATTTTTTGAGACAGAGCCTCACTCTGCTGCCCAGGCTGGAGTGCAATGTGTGGTCTCGGCTCACTGCAGCCTCCACCTCCTTGTTTCAAGGGATTCCTGTGCCTCAGCCTCATGAATATCTGGGATTACAGGCATGCACCATCAAGGCCAGATGATTTTTTTTTTTTTTTTTTTTTTTTTTTTTGGTAGAGACAGGGTTTTGCCATGTTGCCCAGGCTGGGCTCAAACTTCTGGCCTCAGTGATCTGCCTGCCTCAGCTTCCCAAAGTACTGGGATTACAGGTGTGAGACATCGTCCCCGGCCAGATTATTTCTTTTAAGAGAATTTTCACTATTTCATTGGCCTTTTCTGTTCTGGTAGGGTAAACTTCAACCCAGCTAATAAAGGTTTCTATCAGTACTAGTAAAAACTTGAATCCTTTACAGGCTGGCATATGGGTAAAGTCCAATTGCCAGTCTTCCCCTGGGTAAGTTCCCCCTCTTTGGATTGGCTCTATTAAAGGAGGCAGTTTGTTTCCTGGGTTATTTAGTGCACACAGTGAGCAGGCTTGACAGACCTGTTTGACCATGGAAGCTAGGTTGGATCCAGTGAAGAGCTTGTTTACCATGGCCAAAGTTGTGTCTCTTCCCACATGGAAAGAGTTATGCAGGGCTTTTATGATTTTCCATTGGGCTGCTTGGAGAAGATTTATTTTTGATTATACCACCAAGATACCTGTTTCATTCCTCCCTGTTGTCTTATTAGCTGTTCTTCCTGTGAGGTGTACTCAGGTTCTATTGGGGAGTCATAAAAAAGGAGTAGTGCTAAAACTTGTTGAGATTGTACCTTGAGGGCTGCTGCCTTGGATTCCTTTTTGTTCCCTTGTGCTATAGGGGTTAGATTCTTTTGGTGCCCTTTGCAATGAATAATGGCTATGGCCTCTGGCAAGTGTTGTCTGCAATAGCTGAAGAATCCCATGTTTTATGGGGGAGTGCCTGTTAGTAAATAGTCCCCTTTCCAAATTGTAGCATGAGCATGAACCACAAGAAATGCAAGAAATGCATACTTAGAATCTGTATAGACGTTAGCTTTCTTTCCTTGTCCCAACTTTTTTTTTTTTTTTTTTTTTTTTTTGAGACAGAGTTTTGCTCTGTCGCCCAGGCTGGAGTGCAGTGGTGCGATCTCAGCTCACTGAAACCTCTGCCTCCCAGGTTCAAGTAATTCTCCTGTCTCAGCCTCCCAAGTAGCTGGGACTACAGGCACACACCACCACACACAGCTAATTTTTGTATTTCTAGTAGAGATGGGGTTTCACCATATTGGTCAGGCTGGTCTTGAACTCCTGACCTCAGGTGATCCACTCGCCTCAGCCTCCCAAAGTGGTGGGATTACAGGCTTGAGCCACTGCACCGGCCCCTTGTCTCAACCTTAATGCTAGAGTAAGAAAAATGATCTCAGCCTTTATGTCGATGTGCCTGGGGGCAGTAGCTGGACTTCAAAACTTGTATAATTCACTATTGCGTATCCAGCTTGGTCCTCCCCATTTAGCACAAAGCTGCTGCCGTCTGTAAACCAGTATCCTCAGGGTCTGGAAGAGGCTGATATAAAAGAGGCTGGCTCACATGTCTGCGTACAGTGATCTGCTCACAGGAATGATTGGTTATGGTGCCCAGAGGTAGCAGTGCGGCTGGTGATATGGTTTGGCTGGGTTCCCCACCCATATCTCATCTTGAATTGTAGCTCCCATAATTTCCATGTGTCGTGGGAGGGACCCTGTTCCTGGAACCAAGCTGGGTCTGGCTGTGTTTTCTCAAGGCCCAGTAAGGAGAAGCAGACAAACTAGGAAAGAATGGAATTTATTGATGTAACTGGATACAGGGAGAAGGCCAGAGATAATTCCACCAGACCAACCCAAAGTGTTACAATTTTCTTAGTGCATGTATAGGTTGGGGTTAGGTGCCTACGTGCAGTACAGCATTCGTCTAAGTCTATTTGTAACTAATTTTGTTTCAACTAGAAGGTCAGAGGCAAAAAACGCTTGCTAAGTTTGATTAAAAGGGCCCCAGTACCTTCAAGGCCTGTCTACTATGGTACCAGAGTGATTATTTCTGTCTTATCTCCTTTGCAGCTTGGTCCAGAGAGCTGCCTTGGACTCTCCAATGAATCTATTCAAACAGCTGCCACTGTCACCTTGACCTGTCTCAGATTCCGTTGACCCCAGATGGGTCCCAGCACTAGGAAGACTGTCTCTATTATTTTGAGTTGCTCCAGGTTAGGGAGAAGCCTACTGACCATATGCCATACGTTTCATTTCTAGCTTTGATGTCTGGGCAACAATTTCCCTAGGCTTAACTATTGGCTAAATGTTAAGGCAGTGCTATGGAAATCTGTCAGTGTAACTGGAGTGCTATACAGGCCTGTCTGTGTGATTGTCAGGGAGAATTGGCCTGCCACAACCCGGTGGGAGGTAATTGAATCATGGGTGCTGTTCTATGATAGTGAATAAGTCTCACTAGATCTGATGGTTTTGTAGAGTTCCCCAGCACATGCTGTCTTGCCTGCTGCCATGTAAGACATGACTTTGCTTCTCCTTTGCCTTCCACCAGCCATGATTGTGAGGCCTCCCCAGTCATGTGGAACTGTGAGTCAATTAAACCTCTTTCCTTTATAAATTACCCAGTCTCAGGTATGTCTTTACTAGCAACGTGAGAACAGACTAATAGAACTGGGTTTAAGGTGTTACAGGTCTTAATTGTGATCTCTGGATTATCTAGGAGTGCCACCTCGTATTTAATCTTTCTCCTGTCATCCAGATATGTCCTTTTATTTCTAGGACTGGTGGGGAGTTGTGGCTGGTCTAGAGTAATTTTCGTTTATTTATTTATTTATTTATTTATTTTTGAGGCAGAGTTTTGGTCTTGTTGACCAGGCTGGAGTGCAATGATACGATCTCGGCTCACTGTAACCTCCGCCTCCCGGGTTTAAGCAATTCTCCTGCCTCATCCTCGGGAGTAACTGGGATTACAGGCATGTGCCACCACCCCCAGTTAATTTTGTATTTTTAGTAGAGACAGGGTTTCTCCATGTTGGTCAGGCTGGTCTCCAACTCCCGACCTCAGGTGATCCGCCCACCTCGGCCTCCCAAAGTGCTGGGATTACAGGCGTAAGCCACCATGCCTGGTCAGCCTAGAGTAATTTTAATAGCTTCTTCAACCAAAATAGCAGTGGCTGCTATTGCCTAGAGGCAGCTGGGCTACCTGGTGGCTACCCTGTCTTATTTCTTTGCTAAGTAAGCAACGACTGGGCGCAGTGGCTTACACCTGTGATTCCAACACTTTGGGAGGCCAAGGTGGGTAGATTGCTTGAGATCAGGAATTCAAGACCATGCTGGCCAACGTGGTGAAACCTTGTCCCTACTAAAATACAAAAATTAGTTGGGGCGTGGTAGTGACAGGCACCTGTAATCCCAGCTACTTGGGAGGCTGAGGCAGGAGAATGACTTGAATCCAGGAGCTGGAGGTGGCAGTGAGCCGAGATTGTGCCAGTGTACTCCAGCCTGGGAGACAGAACAAGAGTCCATCTCAAAAAAAAAGAAAATAAAAGTATGCAATGGGCCTAGGCTCTGTTCTCAGCTTCTGAGTAAGCACTCCCACTGCTATACCTTTCTTTTCTTCCACATACAAGAAGGGCTTGGTGAGGTTTGGAATGCTGAGAAGGGCTTGGTGAGCCTGGCTGAGAGCCCGTTTTAACTTGGTGAAAGCCTCCCTCATTTCTAGGGTTCATTCCATTGGCTCATCTTAAGGTCCCCTTGTTGCCTCGTAAAGGAGCTTTTCTATGTGCCTGAAATTTGGGATTTATATTCTACAGAATACAGCCATTCCAAGTGAAGCTGCTGCTTGGCGTGTGAGGTAATTTGGGTGGCCATGACGTCCAGAGTTACCCGGGGATCCTAAGTGGTAGTGATGTCCCTGGGTCCTGTGAGTCTTCATCTGATCCCTCCTTATGCGCTGCTAGAGTTTTGACTGATGGAGCCCCTCAGTCAGAGCGGGGGCAGTCAATTATCCAGCGCCAGGGGTCGCGACTGGTGCCCTCGCATTGGCAACACAGGCCCTGCGGGGGCTTAGTGGAGTCCTTTCCTAGTGCCCACTTTTCTTGTACTTGTAACCAGAGCTTTTGCCGGCATTGTCCTTGTGACCCTTTGGGTTTCCTTTGGATGCCTTTTGGGTATTTAGGGCATCACCAATGACAGTTGCCATAATTTCGGCTGTTTTTCTTTACTGTATTCCCTTTCCACTTCCTCCAGATCACGATTGTTATATACCATGGAGGTGGTATCA
Source organism: Macaca thibetana thibetana (assembly GCF_024542745.1). NCBI lineage: Eukaryota > Metazoa > Chordata > Mammalia > Primates > Cercopithecidae > Macaca > Macaca thibetana. The sequence goes on from NC_065582.1 coordinate 100,501,427, forward strand.
ATAAGCTGATTTTGATTAGTTTGTGGTCCCATGTGTAGCTTCTGGATTTTATGCCTAATGTCCGGGGCAGCTTGACTAATGAAATCCTGTGTCATTAATACTTTGCCTTCAGGAGAGGGAGGGTCCAGGTTGGTGTATTTTTTAAAAGCCTCTTCCAATCTACTATAAAATACAGCTTTCCTCCTTACCCTGTGTAATTTCCCTTAATTTACTGCCTTTGCCATTTCCTTTCTCATTCCTCCCAGGTGAGCTTCAAGGAATTTGGCTCAGTTGTTCATTCCCACAGGGGTGTTATAGTTCCAATTACGGTCAGTGATGGGGACTGTATCTGGGCCCAGGCAATTGCCATTGGAGTTTCCGGCAAATAGCTTGTCTGCTTCCCGTTGGGTGGCCTCAGAAATATGTTCTTTCTCCAGCGGAGTGCAACAAGTTGCCAGGACATATTGAACATCTTTCTGTGAGAGATCGAAGGCTAAGGTTAAAGTTTGGAATCTGTCTGCAAATCTCCTGAGGTTCTCAGAATAAATTCCTAACTTATCCTTTCATTGCTGTATATCAGTTATGGAGAAGGGGGCCTCCACTTAGATTAGCCCCTCAGCTCCTGCTACTTCCCTTATAGGAAATACAGCTGGACAGGGAATTGAATAAGGTGTTGCCCTGGAAGTGTGTGGGGAACTTAGTGGAGTTCCCGGCTCCTGTTCCTGGGTTTGATCCCCAGGAGCACTTGGCAAGGGGTTGTATGGAGTTGGTTGCAGTTATCCCTGAGAAATGGTGGCCCTTGCAGAAAGCGGTCATCTAGAACATCTGATTCTACTTTAGGAATTTTTTCTTTTTGAGGGCAAAATTTGGAAGCCTTACAAATTGAAGGGTTTTGGTGCAGGGCCATACAGGCTTAAACATGGTATTTCTGACTATTTACCCTGCCTTTTGCAAGATAAGTTTAATTGCAGGATAGTGTCATGACCGAGACTCCCATTGACTAGCCATTTCTCCTGGCTATCTAGAGGATACTGGGAGCAAACAGTATTACAGTAAAAAAACAAATGTTTCCTTCTTATATTGTCAGGGTCAAATTGGTTCCAATTATTGAGGATGCAGCTGAGTGGGGAGTCAGGTGGTATGGATGGAGTATTTCCTATTGTCGTAAGAGAGAAAAAATTCTAAGGAGGATTTAATATTAGACCTCAGAACCTCCACCTAGGGGCTTCCCCTTCAGAGAGGTTGTGGCCTAGGATTGGATCTCCCAAGGAGTCCCCTTTTGGGGTCCAGTCTTAAGAGTGTCAGACATCTCTGACCTTAGGTGGGCACCAGTCCTGCTTTGAATGCTTTCCTTTCATAGACAATGCCTAGTATGATTCCCTTCATTCTTGGATAGTTCTTGGCTTTTGGCATCCCTGTAGCTGGCCACAGTAGTTTCTTCCCAGATGGTTTCCTTAACCATTATAGTAAGTATAGTTTGAAGGGCAAGGGATGGCAGACTGCCTAATTTAAACTTGTTAGAGACTGGCCTCTCAATAAGGGAGTATAGTGCTCTCTGACTGTACCAGATAAAACAGGCGCAGAGATTTCCCCAGGGATCCACTGTGCAATTTATACAGTGATCCAAGAGTCTCCACTAGGATTCTTCCCTTAGTACCAGATCTACTAAACTTAAATGATCTAGATCTGGTCCCTTAGAAAAGAAGCAGGGCACTTTCCCTATCCAAGTGGTTGGTCCCTAACCTTTAGGCTAATGTTTGCCCTTGGGGCCTCCATAGTCAGTTACCTATTGCCCTGGCCCTTTGGGTTGGGGTACATCTCTAATTGGTCTAAACATGTTATTCCAACATAAGCAGCAAATAAATATAATATTATAGTCGCAAAAACATGCACCTCATGGCGGCACGGATTTATCTTGTGCCCCTATTTGTTGCATTCCCTGACGGGCTGACTCCACAAGGGAATTTTAGCATAAGAAAAGGAGGGTTAAAGCCACCTGAAATGTGTATGTATTCGACCTGGACAAGCTGCCATTGCCAATTGGTCACATGTGGGGCTCAGGAACTATAACCAGGAGATAGAAAAGAATCCAGCTTCCAGGCCAGACAGCTATCCCCATTCACTCTTTGGCTTTCGGGCAGCACTAGAGAGTGGCCTTGGCCAGTTGTCCTCAATTACCGAGGAGCTACTGGGAAATGGCTGCTGAAGGACTAAAAAGAAAAGGACTCAGGTCCCACCTGAAGTAGGCGATGATGGTTAGATGCTTACACACAGAAACATTTCAGTCTCACCAGACAGTGGCCTTGGCAAGAGACCTTCAGTTGTCTCTGTGCTTAGAATGCTGTCTGCCAAGGGTCCCAAGTTAGAAAAGGGAAAGAAAGAGAAGGGGAGAGACAGAGAGAGTCCCGGTTGGAGTTTAGTTCCAGCCCGTGGCCACAAATGGAATCTCAGTAGAATAAAAGAAAATAAATCCCCAAATTTGGGCTTATCTCCTGGCTGGCTTGCCAAAATATATTACTGGGTTAAGGGTTCTGATAATGAGGTGTACACGTTCTTGGTGTGTTGAACAAAGAATTGAACGACATGCATGAACAGGTGGTGAAGGAATGGATTTATTGGAGCACAAGGCAGTGAAGGAGCAAAAGTGAAAGTACATTACACAGGGTGGGAGTGGGCTCGAGCAAGTGGCTCAAGAGCCCTAGTAGCAAAATCTTCTGGGGCTTAAGTACCCTGTAGAGGTTTCTTGATGGTTACACCCTATGTAAATGAAAGACTGGCTCACAGCCAATTAGAGGCTGAGGTGAATTGGTTTACGGCCAATCCAAGACTGGTGTGGTTTGACTCCTTATGCAAATGAATGTCCTGGAATGAACCAATCATTGGCTGGAGTGCAGATTTGGCCCATGGCCAATCAGAGACTGATGTGGTTTAATGCCTTATGCAAATGAAGGTCCTGGAATGGACCAATCATAGGCCAGTGTTCAGATTCTTCTGTGCCAGGGAGTATGTCCAAGTCATCCTTAGATCCCTATCTCTGGACTGTATTCTCCTGCCTCAGTCTTGTGTGAGATTTTGTGCCCTTTGACCATCATCATCATCTCCCCATTCCCCCAACCTCTCCCTCAACTACTTCTAACCACTATTCATTAACCTCTTGTATTATTTAGGTGTAAGGAAGAACAGAAGGATCCAAGCGTGAGAAAGCCCACCCTGAGTCTCTCAGAGGTGATTATGACTACGTGAGCATGGGTGAGACAAATCCTCTGTTGTTGTTGATGGCTACTTGAAGTGCTTCCTCCATTCTTTCCATTGTAGAATACTTAGGGAGGTAGAGAATATGATGACATGTTATTGATGTTGGGTGATCTCTTTCACTGAAAGTTTCAGGACAGCGAAATACTATTTCCATTTTCTGTATGCCTCTTGCGTGCAGCCTATCACGTCCTGTAAGAAACACTAGAAAAGAATAAAATTTGGTTAAGATATTTCATAGGAAGAATAAAACATAATGAAAAGGAAGAAATTAATCACTTCATTCAGTAAGTATTTATCGAAGGTCCTTAGGCAGAGAGAACTGTCCTCGGCCATATTGAGTGTAGAAAAATCATGACAATTGGTCTTTGTCCTCAATGAGTTCATGGTGTAGTTGGGGGAAAATTGTATGCATGAAAAGACAGTAGCAAGAAGGAAGTTTATTCAGCTCATCTAGGAAGAATGAGGTTAGGAGCTTAAAGGATTCAACACGGAGTCAGACACCAGGCTGGGTGGTCAGAGGGACTTCACAGAGGTCACACCAGGCTATTTCTCAAGACAGGATTTGGGTGAGCTTTCAAGGCAGGGGACAAAACTCAGGAAGAAGCCAGAGGTGGGAAGAAGTGAACTCATGAGATGTACAGACAGCTGAACCACTGGGCTGAACCAAAAGTTTCCCATTAAGAGAGAAGATTAGAAAGGCAGCTTGGGCTTATAGAGAAATAGGTTGGATATGTGGACAAGTTGGAATTGTCCTCCAACATCCTTAGTAGCAACAAAAATATCAAGAAGAAAGATGTGTAACTCAGGAAGAGCTGATGAATGGGATGAGATGGTGAGAGATGTCATTAAGTCTGCCCTAGAGAAACCTTAGGGTTCCCACCAAGAGAAGTTCTTGTACCATGAGGCCACAGAGCTTAGTGCTCAAGAGCCTGAGATTTGGAGTCAGCCTGATGGATTCTATTCTGGTTCCCATACTTACCAGCTGTCTGAACATGGGCAATCTACTAAATGCTCCAAACCTCGTTTTCCTCATGTCTGAAATGGGAAAAAAGAATAGTACGTACCTCATAGGGTTGCTATTAGGAAAAAGGTAGGTAATAAATACAAAGCAGTCAGCATAGTGCATGGCACAGAATAAGCACACAGTAAATGCTGCTGCTGCTGCTGCTACTATTATCATCAGTTGTTGTTGCTATTATTATTTCTAAATGATATATTACTATAAAACAGATTATTTGCATCATTCGAACATCATAGGACTTAGATAATTAGATGAAGATAGGAACATGAGATAAAAGGCTTAGGAGCCAGCTGAAGTGAGGAAAGAGGGTGCAGAAAAAGTCAGTGTAGAAAAAGTAGTAAAATAGCAAATCTCTATTTAAAAAAAAAAAAGAAACAGCCTTGAGTAAGAGAAAGAATGCTGGTCTAGAAGGTAGGGAGCCTGGGTTCTCATCCTTGCTCTGCCACTAACACATGTGATCCACCAGCAAGAATGGTGATACAGAGATAGAAAATTATTTTAGGCAGATAGTGAGGGCAAAAGAGTCCTCAGTAGAACTTCCCTTCTAACAAAAAGCAGTCCAAGAAATCACTTCTTTTCTAATAAAGAGCAGCCTGGAATATTGGGCTGCAAACATAGATAAGAAGGCTGGAAGCTAGTACGGGGGAATGCCAGCAGCTCCACCAATAGAAAGGGCAACCTGGGGCCAGGCATGTCCACCATGGGGGTTCCACCTCCCCTCTTTTTTAGCACATGCACAGTAAGAAAGAAATAAGCACCATGGAGTAGCTACCCACCTGTATAATCAAAGATTGGGGTAGGGGCTGCTAGAGATTCGTGACCTATGCGATGGTACACCTGGTCCTAACTCATTTTTTCATGCCCTATGTATGTCCTCCTCACTAGCTCATCTATAAAAAATCCTGCATTTCACCACAGATCAGCAACTCATTTTTCTGGGACCCCTCTCTGTAGCAGAGGGGTATTCTCTTTTTTTGTCTCTTACTAAGTTTCTGCTCTATACCTTACCCTTTGTGTGTGTCCCTGTCCTTGATCTCCATGGCTGTGAGACAAAGAACCTTGGGTGTCACCCCAGACAGTAAGGCCACTTCAATGGCTTCATTCTAAACAAGATTGTACCTTTTAAAAAGATATATAATTATGTGTCCATCTATTACCACAGTACTTACAGAGGAATTTTTTCTTTTCATCCAAGGTTAGTTTGTGGAAAGCCTTCCAAAACAACCGTATAGTAGGATGTGATTTTTGGTATCCTTGCTCATACTTTGAATTCTTGAGAGAAAGAGGGAGAAAAATGATTTGAGTGGGGTGGAACACATAGAAGTTGTTCGGAAAAATTGGGGCACTTTAGGTATCACCTACCTGTTCAAATTGTTTCCAGTCATAATCAGTATTTCCAATGATTGCTGTCATTAGTTCCTCGGGGTAGAAATGTCTAAGTATCTCCTTCTCACAGACTCTATAAAATCCTCTCTGAAATTCCTCATAAACTGCTTTTACAGAGACGTTGAAAATGTAATCAATATACTTAGAAACATAGTCTTTCCTTGAGGGAAGAAAAAAAAAAAAAAAGAAAAGGAAGGAAAGGAAGGAAGAGGCCAATGATTAAAAGATTCTATGCTTTGTTCTTTTTACTATTTCTATTGAGAAGGAAAAGTCAATTACTTCTACATAGCACAAGAATGTTGTGTTGTGACCAAAACCTGGTCAGCTAGAAGAAAGAAATTTAGAAAATATAATCAGAAGGTTTAAAACTATTTGGCTCACTTTCCTCACTGCAGTCGGTAGGATATTTTTAAAACATGAATCTGAATATGTCATTCTCTTGCTTAAAGTCTATCAAAGGCTTCCCATTACCCTTGGGGTAAATTCCAAACCTCCTTAGCAGGGATCAACAGGCCTTCCCAACCCCACCTCCTCCCTCAATGATATGACCTTGCCAGTCTCAGCAAGCAGCCTCTTCCTACTTCCATTTTCTTTCTTTCTCTTTCTTTTTTTCTCTTTCTTTCTCCTTCCTTCCTCCCTCCCTCCCTTCCTTCCTTCTCTCGTTCTCTGTCTTTCCTTCTTTCCTTCTTTCTTTCTCTCTTCCTCTCTCCCCCTCTCTCTCTCTCTCTCTTTCTTAAGAGATGGGGTTTCCCTATGTTGCCCAGGCTGGACTTGGACTCCTGGCCTCAAGCGATCCTGCCACAGTCTCCTGAGTAGGTGAGACTACAAGTGTGCACCATGGTGCCCGGCTCCCACTTCCATTTTCATCTCTGGCCATACTGACCTTTAGTTCATAGGTCTTGTTGTCTCTCTTTTGTAGTTAGGCCACAGAATGCAGCATTTCTTCTTTACCTGATAACTTCTACCATCCATTAGATTTCAATATAAGTAAGACTTTTTCAGGGTTAATCCTTCTGTTCCTCTGCTTGTCCCCTCTCACAACACATGTCACTTTGTGAAAATTATTCCTGCAAGGTCTGTCTTATACTACAGGATGTAATTTCTACTAAATGATTAATTTCCTGATGGCAGGGTTGCTACTGGAGGCATTTCCATCAGAGACATGATTGTCTCCCACACTTTGGGCAGCCTTTGTGGACTAGCCTATCTAAATCAACTCTTGTCTGCCTTCCCCTGTAACCAGTGGTGTGCTGGTAAATGTCTAACAACCAGCTCTCTGAAAAGGAGGGGGAGGGGAGGGGACACACATTTGCAGCATTGGCCAATTTCTGTGGTGTAAATATTCCCACCATGGCTGATTTTCAGCTACTAATACTTTGATAATAAACTCTTAACATTTTTGAAAATTTAACAGTCAGCTCTCACAAGCTGGTACTAGTGAGCTCCAGCATACCACCTGGAACTCCCTAGTTTCTTAATGGGTTTTAATTTTCTTCAGAGTGCTCATCCTTATCTGATATTATATTACATAATAATTCATTTGTGGCCAGGTGCGGTGGCTTACCCTTGTAATCCCAGTACTTTGGGAGGCTGAGATGTGAGGACTGCCTCAGCTCAGGAATTTGAGACCAGCCTGGGCAGCATGGCAAGACTCCATCTCTATTAAAAATAATAATGATTCATTTGTATATTATCTTTCTGTCCCACTGGAATTTAAGCTCCAAATTTTGTCTGTCTTTTTGACTACTGTATCTCCAGCACCTAGAATAGAGTCTGGTACAAAATAGGGGCTCAAAAATATTTGTTAAATGAATAAATAGTAAAAAGAGCTGCAAAGGAAATATTGAACCCTAAATTCTTTCTCCTTTTCTTTTATCTTAAAAGATTCTTTTTTTCTAAAAGATTAGGAGCTAAAACAATCATCTGAGAAGCTAAAATACTTTGGGTTTTTTTTTTTTTTTTTTGAGACAGAGTCTCACTCTGTTGCCCAGTGAGCAATCCCGGCTCACTGCAACCTCCACTTCCTGGGTTCAAGCAATCCTCAGCCTCCTGAGTAGCTGGGACTACAGGCATGTGCCACCACACCTGGCTAATTTTTGTAGTAGAGATGGGGTTTCGCCATGTTGGCCAGGCTGGTCTTGAACTCCTGGCCTCAAGTGAGCCACCTGCCTCAGCCTCCCAAATTGCTGGTATTACAGGCGTGAACCATATTTAAAAATACATTTTTAAAGAATAGTGATACAACATTTTATGTACAGTATATTCAAAACAGATATTCTAGCTGTCAAAACTTACTTGTTGGTTTGGTCCACAGGTATAGAGATCCCATTTGGAATTAAGTCAACATCATTTTGGTCCCAATGTATCTGTAACCAAAATGTATTCAGGTACCAAATATCAAAGTAAGTCTGAATAATCAACCACCCATAATATCATTATTGCCAATACATTTTCCCCTATATAATTGAAAATAACTTGGAGCTAAATAATTTTTTATGTAGTTCAACCTTTTAAATACATGGAAAGCAAAAAAGCCTACCTAGTACATGGTATACATTGCTTTCATGCCTAAATTATCGTTTAGTTGTTACATTATTTACACTAGTTGAATAATCACCATAGCTTCACTTTATTTGAGAGTATATAGACATGAGAAGAAGATAAGGGGAAAGTCTTGCAGTACAGAAATCTCTTTTAAAAAAGGGATCCCAGGGGCCAGGCACAATGGCTCATCCCTGTAATCCTAGCACTTTGGGAGGCTGAGACAGGTGGATCACTTGAGGCCAGGAGTTAGAGACCAGCCTGGCCAACATAGCAAAAACCCGTCTCTACAAAGAATGCAAAAATTAGCCAGGCATGGTGTCACATGCCCATAGTCCCAGCTACTCAGGAGGCTGAGGCAGGAGAATCACTTGAACCCAGGAGGCAGAGATTGCAGTGAGCCAAGATCACGCCATTGCACTCCAGCCTGGGTGACAGAGTGAGACTCTGCCTCAATAAAGAAAAAGGGATCCCAAATTTAAGATACTATAATAAAGATTATTTTTTAGAAACAGATTAAAGCTAAACTATAATCTGACTTTCATTAGTACTCACAGAAAAGCGTATGCAGAGCACATCTCCAATGTCATCAGCATCATCATTTAGAACTTCTTGCAAACTCCTAATGAAGATTTTGGTTTTAAAAATTGTATTTATTGATCTTATAAAGTTTCACAAGTAATTTTCAATGGAAAAAATTGTGAACAATATAGAAATGTATAAAATATAATATAAAATTCCTATCCTCCATCTTCTCACTCCCTTTCCCTAGAGTTTACCTCTATTTACAGTTTGATTTGTTGGACCATTGTTACCACATAGACACTGCTACATCTTCATGGAAATTACAAAAATGAGGTGTTTCCTCTAGACAGTGATTCTGAACCAGGGATGACTTTGTACCCTAGTGATCATTCAGCAAAGTCCAGAGACATCTTTGGTTGTCACACTTGGAGGGAAGGTTACTACTGGCATCCAGTGGGTGTGACCCCAAATGCTGCTAAACATCCCACAATGCCCAGGACAGTCTCCCACAACAAAGAATTAAACAGGCCAAAAGGTCAGTATTGCCAAAGCTGAGAAACCCTGCTCTAGCACGCATCTAGCTAATATATTCTTCCACTAACAGTACACAAGAAGAGAGAGTCCTTTCCCCCAGTTTTTTGCCAACACTGTAAGAAAAACTTTTTAACAAATGTCAATCTGTAAGTAGAAAAATGACATCTCATTTTTATTTATTCCCTCAATTACTAGTTAGGGTGAGCATATTTTCAGTTTTTTTATTAGACTTACACACATACACACACACCCTTGTATAGTCATAAATATTTATATGTGTGATGATGCATGTATATATTGTGCTCTCTGAAGCAAATGTTTCCACCTGGATAAAGTCAAGAGACCAGGTCAGAACTCTTGTTTCTTCTGCTAGTTAATAATTAGAGGAACATTCAGCTTTCCTCCATTTTGAAGGTTTACTCAGTTATAAATCATGCTGAAATTCAAATTCCTCTCAAGAGCATACATTATTGAAATTGAAGACCGTATCTGTCTCTCTGTGTGTAAGATTATTTATGCCTAAACAACTGAGACTTCCTACATATAGTCCTGAAAAAAAGGTTGTATTTACTTACTTCCCCAACCGAGGACTGAGTTCTTTTAAATCTTCCAATGATGGCTTTTGGTCCAGAAGTTTTTTATACAGAGCCAGTGGGAAAGGAAGGTTAGCAACATTTAAATTGAATAAGGAGAGTCCACACAGCATTCCAAAGAGGAAATATCTTTTTTTCTCAAGTTTAGGCTAGAAGAGAAGAAAAAAATCCCTAAGGTATTAGAAATAATTAGTAATACAAAGGGATAAGTAGATTAGTAAAAAAAAATGTGGTTCCCTTTTCTAAAAGTCAAAAATTAAAAACAAAATGGGCTTCAGGAAAGTAAAAACGTGAAGTTCTTCTACAGATTATAACACAACTTAAATTTCTTCCATAATTTTGAATACAAATTGACAGTTCAGAACATTAAATAAATGAATTCGTTGTTACTAACAGCATATTTGGAATGTGAAAAAATACGCTCAGACAGCTTTATATAATAAGGTTTTCACAATTTAATTTTATAGTCTTTCCCTTCAGACTCACGTAGAATAATGACGCTGAGAAAGGAAGGGTGCACTTTATACATTTATTGGTCACCAGGCATATTAGATGAGCCTCGCATGAGTGGCAGCCCCTTCGGCAATGCAGCCCCACAACTTGGGTGTGCTTAGAGGGATGAGCATATGGGTCAGGGAAGGTGACTGATGCTAGGGACCAAGAAGGCAGGTGGAAGAAAGAAGGGGAAGAAGGAAAGAGGCCTGGTGAAGTTGGCATGTCTTGTCTGCACTTTGTAGTCCTGGGTGAGAGGAAACACTGGCTCCATCTATCCAGGCCATCATCGCAGCACAGTAGATCAACAGCCTGAAAATTTTAGGATTCAGTTCCAATGCCAACCTTACTATTAGTGGGTGCATGACTTTGGGCCACTTGCATAATATTCTGTGGTGCAGTCTAGTTGCCATATTTATTTATTTGAGCAATTGTGAGGATAAATTCTAAAATTACATTTAAATTTTGAAAGTAAGTTCTAAGTACAAGTAATCGACAAAGGGGCCCCCCGAAACCTAATCAGTCTTCTTTCCCATAATTTGTATTATGTCCCTTGGTTATAGTTTATTTCATCTCTTCACTGAGCCATACACAAATCAGGGTTTTTTTTTTTTTTTTTTTTTTTTTTTTTTTGTCTCTGTTTTTTATCCAGCAGTACAGCATAATGCTTAAGAGTAAGAGCTCTGGAGTCAGACAATCCTGAACTCATATCCTGGCTCGATCACTTACTAGTTTTCTGTCCTTGGCTGATTTATGTAATCTCTCTAGGCCTCAGTTTCTTCATCTGTACCTCATAAGGTTGGCGTAAGGTTTATTTTCCTCCTCTCCGTCCCCAACTTGTGTCTCTTTGGTTCATTTCATCCCATTCCTTCACCTTCGACCTCAGGCCTTCGCCTCTCCATTATACTTTAAAATGCAATCACTTCAGTCCCCTCTTGATTTCTTTCTCTCCTAACCAAGAACACCTTAAGTTTGTATAGTGCCCTAAAGCTTTCATGGTACTTTCAGATACCTTATTTTGTTTTGTTTTCACAACAGCCCTGCAAAGCAGGCAGAGCAGAAATTATGATGTCCGTTTTCTAGGTGAGGAAACAGAAATCTCAGGGACGCTAAATGACACACCCACCATCACTGAAGATTAGAACTCTAGGCTTCTGATCCCACATCAGTGCTTCCTTCCCCATCCTGTCATGCTTCTCAAAAACTATTACATATTAAGTCAGCAATCTATAATTTAGAGCCAATTGGTAAAGTTTCTGGTGTGTTGATCCTATTGCTATAACTACATCTATAGAGTTTCAGGAGGAAAAGGATTGTGTCATGTAATAATTTGAATATCCCACAATATTTAATACAATGTAGGAACCTCAAGAAACATGAAATAAATGCTTGCTGACTGACCAATAAAAAATCGTACTATTGGCACACCTCAGCCATTCCTATATTTTAGAGGGTCCATTTGTTCTCAAAAAGATACAAAACACCTTTCAGTGTTTTCTCACATGTATTCATCTTTCTCCTCCTCCTGCCTGTCCTTTCTGCCATTTGGAAGAACAATTTGTAAGTTTATGGGAAAGGGGACTAATAAATATGCCTTAGTCCATTTTCTGTTGCTTATAACAGAATATCTGAAACTGGGTAATTTACAAAGAAAAGGAATGTATTTCTTAGAGAAGGAATACATTCCTTGGAGAGGCTGAGAAGTCCAGGACTGAGTGGTTGTATCTGGTGAGGGCCTTCTTGCTGATGAGAACTCTGCAGAGTCCTGAGGCTGCACAGAGCATCACATGGGGAGGGGGCTGAGTGTACCAGCTCAGGTCTCTCTTCCCCTTCTTACAAAGCCACCAGTTCTACTCCTCCACTCCCATGATAACCCATTAATCCATTAACTCATTAATCCATGAGTGGATTAATCTATTCATGAAGGCAGAACTCTCATGACCCAAGTGCCTCTAAAAGACCCCTTTTCAAGACTACCACACTGGGGATTAAGTTTTAACATGAATTTCAGGGGGTGGGGGCATTCAGACCATAACACAATAGAAGCTCAACATGTGATTCTTTTTAGAACTTTAATCTGAAAATCCAAAATCTGAAATGCTCTAAAATCAGAAACTTTGAGTGCCAACATGATGCCACAAGTGGGAAATTCCACTCATAAGTATTTAATACGAACTTTGTTTCATGCACAAAATTATTTAAAATAGTGTATGAAATTACAATTTCATACACAGATTAAATGATCTGTGTTACTAATACAGAAATGAAGACAATTTTTTTTGTTACTTTTTTTTTTTTTTGAGATGGAGTCACTCTGTCACCCAGGCTGGAGGGCAGTGGCGTGATCTTGGCTCACTGCAACCTCTGCCTCCCAGGTTCGAGCGATTCTCCTGCCTCAGCCTCCCCAGCAGCTGGGACTACAGGTTCATGCCACTGCACCTGGCTAATTTTTTGTATTTTTAGTAGAGATAGGGTTTCACTGTGTTATCCAGGATGGTTTCGATTTCCTGACCTGGTGATCCGCCTGCCTCGATTTTTTTGTTACTTTGAGAAAGAAATGTTTATACTTTAAGGGCCTCTACAAAATATAATAATCGCAGACATGAATCATTATTTTTCTTTTTTCCTTTTTACGCCCCTTTTATTTTGAAACAGAGTATCACTCTGTCACCCAGACTGGAGTGCTGTGGTGCAATCTCAGCTCACTGCAACCTCTGCCTCTCAGGTTCAAGCGATTCTCCTGCCTCAGCCTCCCAAGTGGCTCGGATTACAGGCGTGCACCACCACACCTGGCTAATTTTTGTATTTTTAGTAGAGATAGTGTTTTGCCAGGTTGGCCAGGCTGGTCTCAAATTCCTGACCTCAAGTAATCCTCCCACCTTGGCCTCCCAAAGTGCTGGTATTACAGGCGTGAGCCACCGCACCTGGCCATGAATCACCTGTTTTTGTTTTTCCTTTTTTTTTTTTTTTTTGAGCTGGAGTCTCGAAAAAGGGATACCGAGATTCTGCTCAGTATCTGTTACGCAAAATGCTTGGGACCAGCAGTGTTTCAGATCTCAGAGTTTTTCAGATTTGGAACATTTGCATAAACACAATGAGATATCTTGGGGATAGGACCCAAGTCTAAACACAAAATTCATTTATATTAATAGTTCATATACACCTTATACACATAGCCTGAAGTTAATTTCAAACAATATTTTAAATAATTTTGTGCATGAGGCCGGGCGCGGTGGCTCAAGCCTGTAATCCCAGCACTTTGGGAGGCCGAGACGGGTGGATCACGAGGTCAGGAGATCGAGACCATCCTGGCTAACACGGTGAAACCCCGTCTCTACTAAAAAATACAAAAAACTAGCCGGGCGAGGTGGCGGGCGCCTGTAGTCCCAGCTACTCGGGAGGCTGAGGCAGGAGAATGGCGGGAACCTGGGAGGCGGAGCTTGCAGTGAGCCGAGATCTGGTCACTGCGCTCCAGCCTGGGCGACAGAGCAAGACTCCGTCTCAAAAAAAAAAAAAAAAAAAAAAAAAATTTTGTGCATGAAACAAAGTTTGCATTAAATACTTATGAGTGGAATTTCCCACTTGTGGCATCATGTTGGCACTCAAAAAGTTTTTGATTTTAGAGCATTTCAGACTGTGGATTTTCAGATTACAGGATGCTCAGCCTGTACTACAATTTGTTTACCTGCTGTCATACTGATGGATATGTAGGTTGTTTCCTAAATTTTGAGAAGCAGTAATCTCAAGTATTTTAAATTAGGACAGAAATGACTGATAGAATCCTAGAGATAATTTTTCATTCTTAAAAGGTGATTCAGCTGGGCATGGTGGCTCACGCCTGTAATCCCAACACTTTGGGAGGCCAAGGCAGGTGGATCACTTGAGGTCAGGAGTTTGAGACCAGCCTGGCCAACATGGCAAAACCCTGTCTCTACTAAAAATACAAAAATTAGCCTGGTGTGACATACGCCTGTAGTCCCAGCCACTCAAGCAATCCTTCCACCTCAGCATCTCAAAATCCTGGAATTACAGGTGTGAACCACCAGGCTGAGCCAAGCTAGACACCTTAAATATGTGCAGTTTATTATATCTCAAGTATAATTTATTAAAACCATTAAAAATGTGATGTGCATGTGCTTCACCCAAGGATTTTTTTTTTTTTTTTTTTTTGAGACGGAGTCTCACTCTGTCGCCCAGGCTGGAGTGCAGTGGCCGGATCTCAGCTCACTGCAAGCTCCGCCTCCCGGGTTCCCGCCATTCTCCTGCCTCAGTCTCCCGAGTAGCTGGGACTACAGGCGCCCGCCACCTCGCCCGGCTAGTTTTTTGTATTTTTTTTTTTTAGTAGAGACGGGGTTTCACCATGTTAGCCAGGATGGTCTCGATCTCCTGACCTCATGATCCGCCCGTCTCGGCCTCCCAAAGTGCTGGGATTACAGGCTTGAGCCACCGCACCCGGCCCACCCAAGGATCTTATAAAATTTTACATGCTCTGATCCAGTAGGTGTAGAGTAGGGCCTCAGATTCCGCTTTTCTAACAGCTTCCCAAGTGATGCCAGAGCTGCTGCTCTGTGACCCATACGAGTACTATCAAAATAAGAGTAGCAAAGCTCTATATGACCTAATTTTACACCACTATCTATGGTTTTAATGTTGCAGTATATGGGGTGCCTTTTCTGTTCTGGGGAAAACAAAACATAAGAAAAGAAAGAAAAGACTTACCTTGGCAGGAAACCACATGCAGGAACCCATTTCAGGATACATGAACATTCCATATTCTGGCTTGGTCATCTCTTCAAACATACAGTGGAAGAACTCTGAACTAACCCCTCCAGACTCAGGACGAATTTCTTCAATAAATTCAACCTAAAGGAATAGAACATAGTCCCAGATCCTGACTTAAAATACAGTGTTTTGAACTTTATGGAAGTTTTAAACCTCCATTTCCGCAGGCTCTAGAATTACTAGAATCACATAGCCCTTACCTCCTTGCAATCTGTCTTCCCTCAGTTTGCTGCTGAGCAGTGGAGGCCATGAATGTATTTATTCTCAGATTGTTGTATGCATCCTTTACACTGCCACATGGACCAAGTGAAGGGGGACTCTAGTGAGAGTTAGCATTTACCAGTTGCATTGACCAGTATCTCAAACCAAATTTTGATGTGCTTCAAACCCTTGCGCCCCTAAATTCCCTGATTATTCTATCTTGTTGTCCATCTCATCATTCAGACTTCACAGCCTTGGCTCCAGTCAACAGGTATTTGTTTTTTCCTGTCTATACTCTTATTTGGGCTTCTGCAAAACAGCCATCCCAGTATGCCTGGGCATGAGACCTTTTCAGAAACCAGCAGAGCAGATTGCCCATAGCTCTCAAATGAGAAATCAGCATTAACCAGTCCCTCTTTTTATTTATTATTTATTTATTTATTTTTTGAGATGGAGTCTCACTCTGCTGCCCAGGCTGGAGTGCAATGGCACGATCTCGGCTCACTGCAACCTCCGCCTCCCAGGTTCAAGCCATTCTCCTGCCTCAGCCTCCCGAGTAGCTGAGATTATTACAGGCACTTACCACTGCACCCAGCTAGTTTTTGTATTTTTAGTAGAGACGGGGTTTTGCCATGTTGGGCAGGCTGGTTTCGAACTCCTGATCTCAGGTGGTAATCCACCCACCTCAGCCCCTCCAAAATGCTGGGATTACAGGTGTGAGCCACCACACCTGGTCCCAGTCCCTGTTTTTAAAAGCTTTCTCTACCTTTGGACTTTATGGCTATGTACTATCTTGGTTTTCCCCCACGTTTCTAACTACTTTTCTACATCCTTTCTTCGGTAATTTACTTTTATCTTTTAATGATAAGCACCACTCATTTTTGTTTCTTGGATTTTGGTTCTCTCTCTACTCTCTTTGCCTGGGAAATCCTGTCTACTGCTGCTTCAGTCAACACACCATCATGTTTAAGGGCCTGCCCCACTTTCCCTTCTGAATATCCCAATAACAAATTAAGCCTACTTCTGATTTTCCTATTTCTGCTCATTTATACTAGCCTGTCCATGCCACAGTTAGGACTCACTCATGATGGGCCCTGACAACCTTGCCCTTGTTCAGAGTCTGTATTTTTAATTGATCTGGCTTGAAGTTTACTTTTTTTTACCCCTTGGTCATCTCCCATAAGGGGAATACTTTTCTACTGATTTCCTTACAGTTAAGATTTAAAGAAAAATAGGTATGAAGGGAGACATATAACTAGAAAGCCTGGTTTATAAAGTAGTTTTTATTTTCCATTGGAGTCACATGCTGGGAAAATCCCTTTTTATCTGAGTCCCACTTCCCAGGTTCCAATTTTTTCTCTAACAGCCCAACTCTTCCTCTCACGGCTGACATCAAGAAAATCCACTCCCTTCTGGACAGACTGCAGCTCTTACCTACAGAGTTAGTCATTATTCTGTAGCCTCAAGAGGGCAAATAAGCTGAGGTACCACACAGTAAAAACCCTATAAGCACCCACAAAGGATAAAAGGAAGGATGACTAGAATTGAAACTCATATAGTGGAAGGTCTTAACTGATGAAACTAGAGCCAACATGTAGGAAAAGTATCCCTTCCTCTAGCAGTTTGATTGCATTAGAGCCCCAATTCTTCACCCCTCCGTGATCCATGTCTTTTGCATATGACTTTGCAGTTCCTCCCACTAAAGAGGCTGTGTATATTTCCCTAGCCTTTGACTTAGGTTCAGCTTTATGACTGCTTTGACTAAAGCAATGTTTGGTCTTGCTATCTTGCACCTCTGGCACTACTGTGGGAAGAACATGCTTGCTCGCCCCAGGAGGAGAATGAAAGACATAGGAAGCAGAGCTAAATTGCTCCAGCCAGGCCTAGGTCAGCCAATCCCTAGCCAACTCCCAGACATGTACACAATCTCAGACAAAATTTGCAAAGCCACCCAGATGAATTTGGCCTAGCCCAGCAGGTCCTCCACTGAACTGAAGATCTGTGAAATAAATTATTGTCATTTTGAGCCATTAAGTTTTGGGATGTTTCATTATGCAGCATTTTTGTAGTCGTCAGTAACAGTTAACTCATAGCCCAGTGTGCAATTAAGCATCCCACTGCTATTCTCTGAAGGGTAAGAGGGGAATTCTGGAAACCAAAAGATTGATAACCATAGCTGCAAATGCAGGCTCTTTTAAGAGAGCATTTATTACATAATATGAATGCATCCCTCCCACAGAAGTAAAAGTGTTCAGTGAGACTTGTTACTGTACCACTAATACTTTGCAGAAGTCAGTGGCTTCAGCTTGACTTAATTGACGCAGAGCATCTTTAACCAGGCGACTTCGTCTGACTCTAAGTATAAATCTGGGTGATGGAGGAAATTCATCCTTTTTTTGCAGAATTGTTTCATGCCTAAGCATGTATGCTTTCTCTTCTGACATCTGGAAAAATAAATTTTTTAGTTGGCTTCTCCTTTTGCCTCAGGAATCCCAGGGATTGTTTAATACTTCCAGTAAACATTTTGTGTAGTATATACTTAATCCTGCCATTGCTGTAAACACTCACATTGTAATTATTTAAGAAAATGGACAACATATCTGCCTTATGGAAGATGAAGTGATTGTAGGACCTGAGAAACTATGGTTACCTAGGAATTGTGTACAGGAGATTAGTCAGCATGGATGAACACCTAAGTTATTAAAAGCTATCTCAGATTATTTATTATAGTAAACATCATCCTTAAAGGCCATACTCGTATTCAACATGCTGAGACATTCATCCACCATCAGTCTTAAGACACAGAGCATTAGCGTTGTAATCCTCAGTAATATAAAGGCAGTATAAGAGCTCAGGGATAATGTGAGCTGTAGGAAAAAGATAGAAGACAGACTTCCTCAGAGAAGATCCACTCTTCTTTCCAGTAACTATGATCCATCCATGGGAACTCTCTAAGAATATACCACAAGTGCCCTCATTTTGTATCTAACATTACTCCTGGTCACCCTGAATAGTACTTGTTTTTAGCTTTTATGATCACCCTAAGTACTTCTCTTTAGGTTTTCTGAAGTACTTCTCTTTAGCTTTTCTGAATTCTCAACATTCTCTCACTACTTTAATCTCTGGAACTTCTCTAGATTAGAAATCTAGTGTTGGACTTGCTATCCTTGCTTTGACCTTCAACACTCCTCAAGGGCTTCAGTTACATCACAAAGACAATAAATGAGGATTTAGAACTCAAACCAATGTAGCCCTTATAGGGCCTGTCCTGAAATTGTGACAGCAAGACCAGTGGATAACAGCTATCCTACCCCAGGTTCCTAGGCTGGGTGTGTTTGCCCACATTCACTCTCTACAAGCACCTCAGAGAAGTATGCACATGGCCCTGGGGTTGGGAAATCCCTGCCCTGAGTATCTGCCACCATTATATACTAAGAAATTTGTCTGTTATTACTAGATTCTTCTAGTTTTTCTTTAAGATTTTTTTTTAAGCACCAGATTTGTAGGGAAAAGGAACAGGTTTCATCTCTGTTTCTTTCTGGTTGGGTCATCACCTCCTGTGACCCTGCAGGAGTCTGCAGGTCTGGGACATCCAGCAATACTGACTACTAAGCAACATGTTCCATGGGTCTGAGTTCCATGGGTCTGTGGCCAGCAGTGTCCTCCACTGACTACAGCAGAGAGAGGTGTCTGTACCTTCTTTTACATAACCAAGAGCTGGATGGGAAACCTGCCTCTTAGCTTAATTTCCAGCTTCTCTACTCCGGTTCTTTATATATTGGTTTTACCTTTTCACATGTACACATTTGAATTGGTGATCCAGTTTGGAGCTTGCAGTTTTGACTATATCCATTATCTCTCCTTTGGAGAGCAGATTATAAAGTCCGCTTTCCAGCTTCACTCATAACAACTAAAAGTAAGAGTTTTCTTGTCCTCAGACTTTCCTAGTCTTTCATAATGTGCAATCTGCCCGAGTCCATTGTCCACTCAACCCTCGACTACTCACTAGCAGAATAGACAAATGACCAAGAGAGAAACATGGCTATAGGAGAAAATACCATAAAGGGAAGGTCTTGTTTAAGGGAAACTGATGGGAAAGTTAGGTTTGGAAAGGAAAGACGGTCTATTTTCTCCCTTTACCAGGGATGTTAGGAAAATAAAAGACGGTTCAGAAATAAAAGAAGAGATGATCTGGTCAAATCTATTTGTAAACATGCTGGTAATAGACACTAATAATAGTAACTAGGCCGGGTGTGGTGGCTCACGCCTGTAATCCCAGCACTTTGGGAGACTGAGGTGGGCAGATCACCTGAGGTCAGGAGCTCGAGACCAGCCTGACCAACATGGTGAAACTCCATCTCTACTAAAAATACAAAAATTATCTGGGTGTGGTGGCAGGTGCCTGTAATCCCAGCTACTTGGAAGACTGAGGCAGCAGAATCACTTGAACCTGGGAGGTGAAGGTTACAGTGAGCAGAGATTGTACCACTGCACTCCAGCCTGGGCAACAGAGCTAGACTCCATCTCAAGATGATGATAATAATAAGCCAGGTGCAGTGACTCACGCCTGTAATCCCAGCACTTTGAGAGACCAAGGCAGGCAGATCACTTGAGGTTGGGAGTTCGAGACCAACCTGACCAACATGGAGAAACCCCATCTCTACTAAAAATACAAAATCAGCCAGGCATGGTGGCGCATGCCTATAATCCCACCTACTCGGGAGGCTGAGGTAGGAGAATTGCTTGAACCCGGGAGGCAGAGGTTGTGGTAAGCCAAGATTGCACCATTGTACTCCAGCCTGGGCAACAAGAGCAAAACTCTGTCTCAAAATAATAATAATAATAATAGTAACTAGAGGGACAGCCCTTACCTGTGGAATGCTACTAGCAGGATATACCTTTTCTGTCTAGGTTGCTTATTATTAATATACCTGGAATTTATGGATTTATGGGACATGGCACATTGGAAAATATCATGTAAGCCATGTAATTAGTGGGGTATAAGAAGGGACTGAATAACTGAAATGGCTTCTCTTGTGCATGTTCTATCCCAGACTTCTTATGTTTCACCCAGATGCATCCTTTGAATTAGTAATAAAAGTCAATAATGGGTATAAGTTCTGATTCCTATGAGTCTTTAAAATATAAATATCATAGATGAATAGATATAAACTTTTCACGAGGAATGACCTAGAAAACAAGCCTCAGCAATAAAAAAAAAAAGTTTGGACAATTTAGCATAATAAGGGGATGATATTATATATACTTAACTGAGAACTAAGGCTGATGGTGATAAAAGAAACCAAATAATATGTAAATCTTATGTGGGACTAACACAACTACCTGAAAAGAAGCAGAAGGGTGAAAGTAAGTAGAAAACAATATAAACTTATTGATTGACTCATAGACATTATTTAAGAATAAAAGAATATCAGTTGGAGCTTATAAATCAAGCTCCAAGAAGCTTAAGGAGATATTTTTAATCCAAAGGTTAGCACTTAAGAACACAGTATTAAAATTGGATAGAGGAGGAGAGGAAAGAGAGAAGAAAAGAACAGTTTACTGGATAGTGTCAGTGTTGTTCACGGCAGGAAAACAATAGATATTATATAAAGAAAGTGAGGACTAGAACATTAAATAACAATGAGAAATTAAAATCAAACTGAAATATCATGATTAACTCATCAAAATGGAAAAGATCACAAAGCTTGATAATACTCTGCGTTGCTGAGAACAGCATGTGGAAGAGGCATTTGCAATCTCTATAGAGGGTAATTTGGTAACATTTGATAATAAAGGGATAGGAATTAATTATTCTACCTTCCTATGTGAATGGTCTTTAACCATTTTAGAGTAACCAAGTACCCTGACTGATAAGGAAAAGCTCTTTTTTACCTAATTCCAGGAAATGACTTTGGAACGAATAAGATTAGAAGTATTGCCATACCACAAACCTTAATGAAAATAATTGATGAAATTATTAAATAAAAGGTTAATGGGAAACAATGAAAGAATCAAGTGGTTGCCACTTGAACCACTCATGAATCTCACAGTGAACACGAGTAAGACAACCAGAAATAATGCATTGAATTATGGGCAGCTGAAAAGACATTGGAACTGAAATTTGCTGCAAAATACTTCAGCAAAAACAGTAACAACAACAAAAGAAAAAAAAGTGATAGATAAATGTGTGGCAAAATGTTGACAATTGCTGAATCTTGGTGATGGGATTCATTATACCCATCACCAAGATATATTTGAAATATATTCTTTTTTATATATGTTTGAAATTTTTCACACTAAAAAAGAAGACATACATACCCACATCTTTATACATGAATCAGCTTGCAATAATTTTATTTTGGATAGCGAATTAAAGATAAATGGAAAATCACTGAAAATAACAGGACTGGGGGTTTCTGCAGGTATCTAAAAAATAAAGAGAGATAATAGTTTTGATAATTAAAAACAATTAAAAAAAACTTACTTCCCTTACCTTATTGCCTTTTTTTTGGAATCTGGTTTTTGTGGTTCTTTGTTTTTTTGAGACAGAGTCTTCCTCTGTCACCCAGGCTGGACTGCAGGGGCATAAATTTGGCTCACTAAAACCTCTTTCTCTGGGCTCAAGTGATCCTCCCACCTCAGCCTCTTGAGTAGCTGGGAGTACAGATACGTGCTACCACGTATTTGTATTTTTTCGATAGAGACAGCGTTTCACCATGTTGCCCACGCTGGTCTCAAACTCCTGGGCTCAAGCAATCTGCTCACCTTGGCCTCCCAGAGTGCTGGGATTACAGGTGTGAGCCACTGCACCTGGCCTCAGAAATCTGTTTGTAAGAATCCAAATTACTTAGAAACAAAATTTCAAAAAGTGCATCTGTTTTATGATTAAAATATATTTAGGTTTTCAGTGATCATCAAATTTAGCAAATTTATCATTGTAATTTTAAAAATTTCAATCTTGATTTATCAAAGGAGTACCTTAACAGATACTACAGTAATGTGTCCTCCTTTAAAATATGAACATTTTCAGAAGTAAAAATGTTATTCTTACCATGTGGTTATCCCGAAAGAGCTGTCTTCTTCTATCTGTATAAAAGTTTAATAAGTCAGAGAGTTCATTTATGTTGAAAGTATTTTCTGGTAGTCGACAGTTAGCTTTGTTTACCTTAAAGAGAATATGACCTGTGAATTTCATTTTCTATCAATAAGTGATTTAATCTATGATATATAGATATATATGTATGGCTGTCATACAGATAAGAAGAGAGCTCTCTAAACTGAAAACATTTTTCAGTAATGAAGTAGAGTTCTATAAAGTTTCCATTTTCTGAGCTATAATTTCCTTAATTTTCATGAAGAAATGTCAAAGATAAGATGCTGACAGTGTGGATTAGTAAACTAATTTTTAGGGCATAGATTTACTGGAAACAGTTTCTAGATTTTGAGAATAAAAGCACCATAAAAATCCAAGGTACTTTTAACAAATTCAGCACTTCGTTCATTAATTAATAAATACTAACTTGGCACACATTATTTTGTCAAGCATGGGACAAATCTTTAGATTAAAATGTCCTTTCTTAAATGAATGTGGATCTATTCCCATAAAACTGTATTTGCAAAAACAGGAGACTGCCCTTCGGTGTAGGTTGACAACCTGTGGTCTAGTAGGTAAAAACAACAAGTTACCAGGCATTTAGGATACAGTTTCTGATTGGGGAAAGACTTAAGAGGTTCAAGAAGGCTTCCTAGAGGAAGCATCAATGATCTAAATATGCCTCCATCACACAAAATTAATACAAATGATAGAAGGTGGGAAATAAGAAATTTAAGAACATAAATTAAGGAAATAAAAAACAAATATACAGGAGCAAGATCAACAAATGAAAAGACTGCTTCTTTAAAAAAGAAAAAACAATTTCCCAGTAAGACTTTTCAAACAAACAAACAAACAAACAAAAAAACCAAAAAAAACCCACCAGTATCAAGAATGAAAAATGGGGCAAAACTACAGATTGTGATGAGATTAAAAAGATAAAAATAGGACATTTGAAAACTTAGATAAAGAGACAAATCCTGGGAAATACCCAGCAATACAAGAAAAAAATAGAAAATCTCAATAATCCTGTGGCTGTTAAATAAATTAAACCCATAATTTAAAAAACTGTCGACAAAGAAATTTCCAGACCCAAAAAGGTTTGTAGATTAGTTCTACTTATCATTTAAGGAAAATGCTAGGATTACAGAATCTTTTGCATAAAATAGAAAAAGAATATTCCCCAAATAATTTCATAAGATTAGCATTACCTGGTCCAGAAACTTCACAGGGGCATTATGAGAAAGTAAAATAACAAACCAGTCTCACTCATAAATATAGATGCAAATATGATAAGCAAAATATCAGCAAATGGAATCTTTGAAATCTATAACACATTATGAGCAAGCTGTGTTACTTCAAGTAAATAATGTTAAAACAGTTGAAAACCCATCTGTGTATTTTGCCATCATATGCAGAAAAAACATTTAATAAAATTCAATATCCATCCATGATCTAAAAACAAAGCCCTCAGCAAACTAGAAATAGAATGAAGCTTCCTTAACCTTTTAAAAATGTATCTACAAAAATCCCACAGCAAAACATAAAACTGAATGTTAAGGTTTTCCCTTTGAGATCAGAGTAAGATTATAAAACATTATACTGGATGTCCTAGTCAATGAAATAAGTAAAGAGAAATAAATAGGAACAAAACTGTTACTATTTCAAGTTATATGATTCTATACAGAGAAAATCCAAAGGAATCAAGAGATTAGTTTTAATAGGTAAATTTAACAAGATTGTTAAAAACAAGCTTAATGTATAAAAATTACTGCGTTTCTATACATCAATGACAAAGTTAAAAATTTAACTTTTAAGAGGAAAAAGTAAATGAATTTATCATCAAAATAAAAAACATTTGTGCATAAAGACACCATGGTGAAAGTGAAAAAACAACACATGGGAAAATATTAACATTGTATATCTGATAAGGGACTTACAACTATATGTAAAGAACTCTTATAACTCAATAATAAAAAGACTAATTATCTAATTTAAAAATGGACAAAAGACCTCAATAAACATTTCTCAAAATAAGATACAGAAATGGGCAATAAGCATATGAAAAGCTCAACATCATTAGCCATCAAGGAGATACAAGTCAAAATCACAGAGAGATACCATTTCCCACTCACTTGACTATAATCCAAATGACAGATAATAACAAGTGTTGACAAGAATGTGGAAAAGTGGTCGGGTGCAGTGGCTTATGCCTGTAATCCTAGCACTTTGAAAGACTGAAGTGGGTGGATTACTTGAGGTCGGGAGTTCGGGACCAGTCTGGCCAACATGGTAAAACCCTGTCTCTACAAAAATACAAAAATTAGTGGGGCATGGGGTGTACATGTACACCTGTAATGCCAGCTACTTGGGAGGCTAAGGAAGGAGAATCGCTTGAACCTGGGAGGTGGAGGTGGCAGTGAGCCAAGATTGTGCCACTGCATTCCAGCCTTGGCAACAGAGCAAGAATCTGTCTCAAAAAAAAAAAAAAGAATGTGGAGAAACTAGAACTGTCATACATTGCTGGTGGTAATACAAAATGGTGCAGCTGCTTTGGAAAACAGTCTGCTGGTTCCTCACAAGATTAAACTAGAGTTGCCACATGACCCAGCAATCCCACTCTTGGGTATATACGGGAAATGAAAACATATGTCTACATAAAAATTTGTACAGACATTTAAATAGTGACATTATTCATAATAGCCAAAGAGTGGAAATAACCCAAATACCCATCAATTGAGGAAGGGATATATAAAATGTAGTATTTCATGCAATGCATTATATTATTCATCAATAAAAAAGAATGAAGTACTCATACATACTCCAACATAGATGAACCTTGAAAACATTATGCTAAGTGAAAAAAGCTAGTTGAAAAAGACTACATAATGTGTGATTCCATTTACATAAAATGTCCAGAATAGGCAAATCTGTAGAGACAGAAAGTAGATTAGTGATTGCCTAGGGTTGGGGTGAGAGTAAGGGGATGGGAGTTGAGGGGGAATGGGGAGTGACTGCTAATGGTATAGGGCTTCATTTTGGGTGATAAAAATGTTGTAAAGTTGATTGTGGTAAAGGTTATACAACTCCATGAATATACTAAAAAGTATTACATTGCACATTTTATTTATTTATTTATTTTTATTTTTTAAAAAATAGAGACAAGGTCTCACTATGTTGCCTAGGCTGGTCTTGAACTCCGTAGCTCAAGCAATCTTTCCACCCCAGCTTCCCAAAGTGCTGGGATTACAGGCATGACATTGTATATTTTAAATGGGAGAATTATATCTCAATAAAGCTGTTTTAAAAAGATACATAATCACATAAAATATCAAGTACTCATGATATATCTAATAAAAGACCGCAAGGCTTCTACGTAGAACACTATAACATATTTTTGTAAGAAACTGAAGAAGAACTAAATAGAGAGCTATGTCATGATCAGACTTAGAAGACTCAATAATGTAAAGTTGTCATTCTGTCTCCAATCACTACCAGGTCAAAGACACAATCAAATGGAATTTGTGGAATTGGAACAAAAAGGTAATTATAAAGTTAATATTTAAGTTCAACAATAATACTGAAGGAGAAGATAAAAGTTGAAACTTACTCTATGACATATCAATATTTATTATAAAGATACAGAAACTTGTACGGTGTTGTACGGGTACAAGGATAGATTAACAGCCAAATGCATACTTGATTTTCAATACAAGGAGTACTAAAAAGCACCAGGGAAAGAGGTGTATTTTATTAAGAAGTAAATTTAACCTAGAAGGAAAACAAAAGTTAGTGTAAGAAACAGTGCCCTAGTCTGACACCCTATATATAGTAAGAGTGAATGAAACCAAAAAAGAAAAATGACGAGAGAGAGAGAGAGAAGAGAGACAGAGAGAGAGAGAGGAGAGCGGAGAGGGGAAAGGGGAGGAGAGGGGAGGGTGAGGGAGAGGCAGAGGCAGAGGCAGAGGGAGAGGGACAGGGAGAGGGGAAGAGAGAGGATTGATGACAATGTTTGGGTCCTAGGATGTACATCTGAAGTTAGCATGACCTAATATTATGCTTTCTGTATCACAACATTAGTAAAACGAATATTGTCTTCCAATTGTCCACAAAACTAGAGACCATTCCAGAACTGAGACCAAATATTATGTTTATTAATTGCAGCTTAAGACAGTAAATTACAGTGTAATGGTCTTAATTACTAATTCATTATTAATTAGTTTAATAGCTTTTCTTCCTAGGCACAAGAACATCAAAGCATAAATTCTTCCAGTATCAGCAATGACATCACTTAAGAGTCTCTCAGAATCTTAGGCACCACCCCAGGCCTACTGGATCAGAATCTGAATTTTTTAACAAGATCTCAGGTAACTTGCATGCATATTAAAGTTTGAGAAGTGCTGCCCTAGCTGCCTTAGACATTAGTGCTCATTACTCTGATCTACATTTCCGGAATTTAAGAGATCTTCTGTGAATCACTGATCACTGTGGGAATTCAGATACTCATCTGTAACACGCTTATGTCCATCTTTAGATCTAGTCAAGAGTCCGATTTCTATTTATTGGGACTACCACCCAAAGCAGAATGAGGATGATGTAACCAAGCCCAGTGACTTCTAGATACCACTAACTCTAGGTAACTCTACTAAAACAGACTTTGCATTCTTGGTGACCCTGATGTTGACATGGCCATAGAGAATGTGGACACCAAATCCTAATGGCCTCATTTGATATTTCTACAGTGGGATTTAGCAAATATTCTGATATAGACAGACTGAGTTGATATAACAGTATCCATTGGGCCCTTTCTTTGTTCTGGCCATAGTCCTCGGTGGACTTTTCTTCCTTTCTGTTTAATTTTTACTAAGTTACAAATAAAACATATATGTTTCATTTATAAATCACATATTTGGGCTGGGCATGGTGGCTCATGTAGGTGGATCACTTGAGGTCAGGAGTTCGAGACAAGCCTGGCCAACATGGTGAAACCCTGTCTCTATTAAAAATACAAAAATTAGCTGGGTGTTGTGGCAGGTGCCTGTAATCCCAGCTATTCGGGAGGCTGAGGCAGGTGAATTGCTTGAACCCTGGAGGGAGAGGTTGCAGTGAGCCAAGATCATACCACTGTACTCCAGCCTGGGCAACAGAGCTAGACTCTGTCTCAAAGAAAAAAAAAAAAAAATCACACATGTGTAGTGTGATAAGTCCCCCACCAAGTTACTTAAGGGTGTTTATCCAGTGCCTCAACCCTGAGGGCCAGGCAATGAGCCAAGGCCATGGTGCCCAGCTGAGGAGCAGGTGTCCCTGAGAACCCAAACATCCTGGAGAGTATCTGAGAACCTGCCAAGATAAACAGTCTCATGGCTCAAACACTGTAGCTCTTTGAGCCAGAAAATTCACTTGAAAGCAGTTTAGAGATGGGAGGCAGCACAGATCTCTAGAGCTGTCCTGTTGCCGTCCAGGAGTCTAGGAGTACCCTGTGTGTAAGTCCTAATAGATACACCTACTCATCAAGCTGGGCTTGTCCTAGTCATTTTTTGGTCTTTTGGCTCACTCCTAGTTTCAGGGAGGGTTTTTCTATGTGATTCTGGGTTTTTTTTTTTTTTTTTTCTTACAACATACATTGACTAAGTGCATAAATCTTAAATGTGCAGCTTGGTGAGCTTTTATACACATACTCACTTGGGTAAGTACTGTCCAGGTGAAGACATGGAACATTTCTAGCAGGCCCCAGGATGCTCCCCTATGCTCCTTCCAAGCCAGTTGCCCTTCCCAAGAGGTAACACCATTCTGCTTTCTGTCATTATAGATTAGCTGTACTTGTTCTTAAAATTCTTATAAAAGAAGACAGTGTAATTTTTGGTGTGTTTTTTGTTCGTCACTATGTTGATGAGATTCATCCATGTTGTTGTATGTTGTTACATGTAGCAGTATCTTCAGTGTACTTTACTTTTGTTTTAAGAAATGTGGTTTTGCTCTGTCACCCAGGCTGGGGTACAGTGGCACAATCATAGCTCATTGCAGCCTCAAATTCCTGGGCTGAAGCCATCCTCCCACCTCAGCTTCCAGAGTAGCTAGAATTACAAGTGCAGTGTATTTTTTCTTAATGAAAGAAGTCCATTACAAAACATCTTAAGTCCTCCTAAAGTTTCTCAACTTTTAAATCCCTAATTGTTTTATGTCAAACATTTCCCTTTTCTACATTCCTTTAAAAAACATTTGACTCCTCATAATTTTTATTTGACTTCTTAGAAGTCCAGTTGGTTGAGACTTAAGGGATTTTGATTAAATAAAACAGTACATACATTCCTTTAGAATAACCCTTACCTTATGCAGTTCTTTCAACATTCCTAGAAGAGCTTTAACATTATAGTGATCCTGTTCGGTTTCAGTCCAATGAAGCAGCTGAGAGATGATGGCTGCTTTAAGCATCTGGATCAGTGGGTTCAGAGAAGATTCTTGCAAAAATGCCCAACACTTCTCTGGGGGTGTAAAATTAGCCATTATAAATATGCTTTTCCTACTACCCCCCAAATCCCTGTTTCTAGTGGGTTCTTTAATATTGTAATATAATGTAAAATAATATTTTACATTTCTGATGGCATAATTTATAAATATTTTTTAAAGTATATCCTGCACAACAGTTACTGCTCCAGATGCGGAAATTTTTTCCCTTATTAAGTATCATTAGAATGTAAAAAAGCTCAAATTCAAGATTTGAAGAAACTGGTTAATGGCTTACATTTATACTTAATTGATTGACTTCACGATTTTCAAACTGACAATTGTATAGGGTATCGGTAAAGTCTGAAAACATACATAGGTGAATACACAAACACAATGGCATCAAGGACATTTTTAATCGGTAAAAAATGAAAAATATTATTTATGTTTTTAGATTTTATGAACACCTGGTACATGGCCATGTACTTTTTAAAATAGCCAATAATTATATTTTAATATTACTGGATTGCAACATGGATTTGGAATGTGGAACCTTTATTTTTTTTATTTTTTTATTTTTTTTTTGAGACGGAGTGTCACTCTGTCGCCCAGGCTGGAGTGCAGTGGCCCGATCTCAGCTCACTGCAAGCTCCGCCTCCTGGGTTTACGCCATCCTCCTGCCTCAGCCTCCCGAGTAGCTGGGACTACAGGCGCCCGCCACCTCGCCCGGCTAGTTTTTTGTATTTTTTTTAGTAGAGACGGGGTTTCACCATGTTAGCCAGGATGGTCTCGATCTCCTGACCTCGTGATCCACCCGTCTCGGCCTCCCAAAGTGCTGGGATTACAGGTTTGAGCCACCGCGCCGGGCCGGAATGTGGAACCTTTAAATTCTCAGAACAACTCTCAGAAAACAAATCCATTTGATGTTAAAATACACTATCAAGCAAATGTAATTAAAACAGTATTACCCAGATATATGAAAAGCAAACACGTAGAGATTCCATAAGTAGACTCAAATACACACGAAACTTTAATATATAATAAATGTGGCATTGCATATTAGTGGGAATGAAAAAGATTCAATAAATAGGTGGGGAAAACTGGAAACTGATTTAGAAAAAATAATGTTTAATCAAGATAAACTTCATATGGATCAAATATTTAAACATAAAAATGAAATAATAAAAATTATAGTAGGAGGATGGGAATTATTTTAGTTATAAATTATTTTTGAAGTATGACCCCAAATCCAGAAACCATAGAAGAAAATATTAATATAGTAGGCTACATTAAAATTGTTTAAAATAATTCTGCATAGCAAAAATACCACAAAATAAAAAACATTTTTTAATAGCCTAAATACTTGCAATTCATATTATTGATAAAGGATTAATTGCCTTCATAATTTAAAAGCTCCTAAAATAAAACAGAAAAATACTAACAACCAATGAGAAAAGAGCAAAGAAGGAAGAACAATAGCAAAACCACTCTCACAGAGTTAATGGGAATTATAAGCCAGGCTTTATGCAGAATTATGGTTATTGACAAGGTCAATTGACTGGAGTGTGCTGGTGCACTTCAACCCACTTCCCTGAGCTGATAACTAACCCAGAGTCACACAGCACACTGAGCACCTGCTCTCCCATTGTTCCTACAGATAAAATCTCTGACACTGGACCTTTTTACCCAATAATTATTTAAGGCATTTTTCAGATCCTGAATTGCAGCAGAATGGCTGACATCAACTGGTCTGAAGACCCCCATCGAGGAACCGACTCAGTGCTGGAATGCAGTTTCTTCATCTCCCTATCCCTGACTTCACCTCCCACTTCTCAGCCAATCAGTGATCACCACACTTTAGGCCATCACCTGTGTCCAGACCCCTTAAAAACCCTGTCCACAAACCTCTTGATAAGGCATATTTGAGGTTTCCTCTTATCTCCTCATTTGGTTGCCCTACAAGAATTAAACTCTTTCTCTGCAACAACTCCTACTGTTTCAGTGTATTGGTCTATTACTGTGCAACAGGAAATCAAACCTGATTGTCCTATAATAAGAGTTCACAGAATATGATATACAAAGTGATCTGTGATATACAAAAAAACAGCACAACCTCACTCTTAATAAGAAAAATTCAACTTAAAATTAAAAGGTTTTTTTTCCTCAGAATGGCAAAGATCAAAGTTTGATAACATGGTTGGAAAGTATGTGGACCGATATTCTCATATTCATTGATGAAATGTAAATTGATACATCCTTTGTCAGTGCTGACAGGTTTCCCAACTCTAGAGGTGCAATTTATACAGACATCAGTGTGAATGACAACCACTTCAAGTTGAGTGACATGATGACCCTGACTCTGTGGAGGGTCATTTGACAAAATATCTCAAAATAAAAATATACATACAATTTGAGTCAGTGATTTTGCTTTCTGGAATTATTCCTGCATGAGTGAATTTATATATGTACAGTGAAATGCTTCACAATAGAACATTCTTCAGCCATTAAATAGAATGAGGCAGTTCTATAGATTCTCTAATGGAATAATCTCCATGATATCCTGTTTAGTGGGAAAAAGCACGTTGTGGAAGAGGAACTTTAATAGTTTGCTACCATTAAAAACAGAAATAATACATTTGTATGTTTCTATGTATACAATATCTTTCAAAGGTTATACAAGAAACTAGAACCTGTAGCCACTTCTGGGAGGGGAACTGGGTGGCTTACGTTTCATTGTACATATCCTCTGTACCTTTTTATTTTTCTTTGAGATAGGGTCTTGCTCTGTCACCCAGGCTGGAGTGCAGTGGTATGCTGATAGCTTACTGCAGCTGTCAGAGGCATTTGAACCAGAGCAACTCCATCTTGAATAGGGGCTGGGTAAAATAAGGCTGAGACCTACTGGGCTACATTCCTAGACAGTTAGGCATTCTAGATGACAGAATGAGATCAGAGGTCAGCACAAGATACAGGTCATAAAGACCTTGATGATAAAACAGCTTGCAGTACAGAAGCCGGCTAGAATCCACCGAAACCAAGATGGCAACGAGAGTGACCTCTGGTCGTCCTCACTGCTATACTTTCACCAGCACCATGACAGTTTACAAATGCCATGGCAATGTCAGGAAGTTACCTTATATGATCTGAAAAGGGGAGGTATGAATAATCCACCCCTTGTTCAGCATATAATCAAGAAATAACCATAAAAATGGGCAACCAGCAGCCCGCGGGGCTGCTCTGCCTATGGAGTAGCCATTCTTTTATTCTACTTTCGTAATAAATTTACTTTCACTTTACTCTATAGATGCTCCCTGAATTATTTCTTGTGTGAGATCTAAGAACCCTTGTTTGGGGTCTGGATTGGGACCCCTTTCCAGTAATAACAGCCTTAAACTCCTGGGCTCAAGTGATCCTCCCGCCTCAGCCTCCAAGTGGCTGGGACCACAGGTGTGTGCCACCATGCATGACTGATGTAAACAAAAAAATTTGGTAGAGACGGGGTCTCACTATGTTGCCCAGGCTGTCCTCAACCTCCTGGGCTCAAAAGATCCTCTCACCTTGGTCTCCCAAAATGCTAGGATTAAGGTGTAAGCCACAATGCCTAGCCCTCTGTACCTCTTAAGTGAAGGAGCCCAGGGAAATTTGCCCCAAAATATGGCACCCTGGTATGCTGATTATTTTAAGTTAAAGGCCCCTGAAGGTCAGCAGATGCTGGAAGAGGCTTTTCTCTGACACTCCCTTACCTACCTTAAGACAACCCACTACAGAGGAGAGAATTGCCTTTCATGCCATCTCTGAAATTTCATTATCTGTCACAGAGAAGATGACTGAGGAATGTAACCACACCTAGATGTACTTCTTCAAAAGATAATGCCTGCCTCTCAGGCTCACTCCAATTCCAAGGAGAATCATTTACAAGTTAATTTCTGTTTCCTGGGTCCACTCATTCTCCCAAATAGTGATTTACTACTTCTCAGAAGAATTGTCTACATTCCCTACCTCCCCTCTCCTCTATGTAGAAGGGTATATAAACATTTGTACCCCCATTGGGTTATTGGGTAATCACTGAACTTTCAATATTCGCTAAAAACTATAAAAGGACATAACACAGTACTGAATAAAGTAAATAATAACACAAAGTTTTTGTTTTTCATCATCTCTGGTCAAAATGTCTAAAGTCTCAAAATAACATGAGCAAAAAATTTTAAAGTATGGATTTATCTGGATTGAATACTTTATAGCTACCAAACTCTGATGTCAAAGCCACATCCAAGTCTAAAAACTACACCTGCTTTGTATGATAAAACTAATAGTTATAATAGCTTTAGATTATTAATCTTTTCAATAATTCACACGCCATGTTCTCAAATACTTGTCTATTTTGAAATCTTCTATCCAAAATTTGTTACAATATCTACTTCAGAAAGTAACTCTATATTGAGAGTACAGATAAAGTGACATAAAACTTACTTAGGACTTGTAAAGATTGTTTACTCATTTCACACACAGCCTTTGCAAATGGAACCACCAGGTTCTTCCAGTTCTTAGAATCATGCATCACAGGACATTCTGGGAGCAGGAGGAAAACTGATAAAGCTTCTTGGTGTGGAGAACGGCATGGAAGAGCTCTGAGCAGATCATCCTCGAGACATGTAGTTATCTGTGGTGGAAATAGGATCAGGGAACAGACCCAGGATATATTAGATACAGAGGATTGTGAGAAGCAAGCTATTAAATTAAGGGTCTCACTCCACCATGTTCCAATTAGAATAATCACTTAGCCATTCTGAAACCTATTGATGAGATTCCATCACTCCTTCCATCCCAAATGCCCGATATAGTACATGAGAGCCATCCTCCTCATTTTATATCAGGCTCCCTGAAGAAAATAAAGTGAAATCCCATGAGCATGGATATACTGAGTGAATTATGGATTCAAAACGAGTACAAAGTCCTTCAAAAGCAATGTAGTATGCAGGTCACACTAGCATTCCTCCTTCTAGAAGGAAGAGCTGTCCCCATCCCCTCACACAATATCCATTTTTCTTTCTTTCTGTTTTTTCATATATCAGTAGAAAAATGTGCAGTGAAAAATAGCTCTAAATTTTTATATTATTTATTTCATCCAGAGGTGAAGTTTTACCTGAGTGTAATGGCTTAATCATAGCTCACTGCAGCCTCAATCTCCTGGGTTCAGGCAATCCTCCCACCTCAGACTCCTGAGTGGAATGCACTGCCACAGCCAGCTCATTTTAGAAAATTACTTATAGAGATGGAGTCTCACTATGTTGCCCCGGCCAGTTTCAAACTCTTGGGCTCAGGTGATACTCCCACCTTGGCCTCCCAAAGTGCTAGGATTACAGGCATGAGCCAATGTACCTGGCCCAGAAGTAAACTTTTAAAATAAGACGTATATAAAAATATATTAGTGGGAATAAACTTGTATGGTATCCTTTATATTTGTTTGAACATTCATTGAGTACTTAACAATGTGTCAGGTGATCTCATGTAAATCATTTTATTTAATCTTACTGATAATCCTGTAAGGTAATTTTTGCTTTATTGGTTTTTTACCTTGTTTTTACAGATGAGCAAGGAGAGACTCAGAGGAAGTTAGAGGAAAGAGGTTACTCGATTAGAAAATGACCATGGCACTACCATAGTAGTAAAATCTACCATGGCAGAGAAAATGCCATATGTTCACCTTGCCAGTCATTTTTCTTTTTCCTCCTGGGTTTATAGGAAGATGGCAGCCCCTGGCTCCTCTTCAGTTAGGCAGGGCCATTTGACTGAGTCCTAGCTCACCAATGTGGGAGATAGTGATTTGTGACACATTAAGGCCAGGCCACTGAAATCTCTCATGGGAACTTCCCTACTCACTTCCCTCATCTGCTAGCCAAACCAAAAGACTGAGTGGAGGATTTTACAGCCCCAGGGCCTAGAGATGCTGGAAAG
Organism: Macaca thibetana thibetana; assembly: GCF_024542745.1. NCBI lineage: Eukaryota > Metazoa > Chordata > Mammalia > Primates > Cercopithecidae > Macaca > Macaca thibetana. The sequence goes on from NC_065582.1 coordinate 100,536,231, forward strand.
AAGCCTGAGTCAGCCCTGAATGAACCTGTGCAAAAATGCCTCTGACCTCCAACCCTCGTTGGACTAGGATGTTGGAAAATATTTTGTTGTATTAAGCCACTGAAATTTCCAAGTTGTTTGTTATAGCAGCTAGCCATATTTCCTCTACCTGAGAGATCTATGTTCTGTAATTACAGTGTTTGCCTCTCATGTCATAAGGGTAAATAAGTGATATATGCAACAATAAACTGTGATGTACTATATATTGTTTTTATTACATTAAAATTCTTAAAATTTGCTTTTTCACATGTCCAGCAGAATATGATTTCTGTGGAATGCCAGTAGGTGTTATGCTAGAAAATAGCATCGCAATGCAAATAACTCCAAGAAAAATAGGGTCAAAAGAGATTTCTTTTAGTGTATGACATCACAGAATCTTTGATTTCCTAATGTGCATATCGTGACTCCATAATAGTAGAGAGTGTTCCCAAAGTTTTTTCATTAAGAACCCTCTTTATGGGTTTTTTTTTATGAAACTAATGTCCCTGGGAACTCGCATGGGGAACAGCACCCCAAATTATCTCCCATATCACCTAAAAACTTCGTTTAAAAATATACTTCATATTTGCTATTATCACTTCATCTTGAAAATGAAAATAGTATATCTACTACACATCAAGGAACACTTTCCCCCTTTCCCTTCCAAGTATAAGGACCCACTCAGACCCATCAAAATGGTGTAAAGATTATTTTACTAACTGAAGACATTTAAGACGCCTTTTTGGAGCTTCTTTTATCTAACTAATGCAGAACTCTTCTAGAATGAAGCTCTGTACATCCCCCACTGAGGAGATACACTGCTAAAAAGGAGACCAATCATTCAGACCCTTGCATGTGGAGGAGAAATTGCATAAACAAACATTCTCACAAACTGTCATACCTTCCATCTGTCTCCATAAAATCCCATTTGTTCTTCCCATAGGAGCTCTTTCTCCCTTCTCCCTTTCATCCACTAAGTTGCTTCATAAATTCTTATCCCAAGCTGTTCAGGGAGCCTCTTCATCTGAATGCTCCACATGCAAGCATACAAAACTTGTATTTTTCCTCCTGTGCTATAGGCTAAATGCGTTCCCCAAAATTCATATGTTAAAATCCTAACCCCCAATATGACAGTAGTAAGAGGTGGGGCCTTTGGTAGGTAATTAGGTCACAAGATTGGAGCTCTCATGAATGGGATTAGTGCCCTTAAAAAGAGACCCCAGAGAGATTCCTTGCCCTTTTTGCTGTGAAAGGAAAATAAATCTTGGGGTCTCAAAATCACCAAGCTAAAGGGAAAAGTCAAGCTGGGAACTGCTTAGTGCAAACCTGCCTCCCATTCTATTCAAAGTCACCCTTCTGTTCACTGAGATAGATGCATATCTGATGCCTTTTTCGGAGAGGCTAATCAGAAACTCAAAAGCATGCAACCGTTTTTCTCCTATCTACCTAAGACCTGGAAGGCCCCTCCCTGCTTTGAGTTGTCCTGCTTTTCCAGACCAAACCAATGTTCATCTTATATATGTGGATTGATGTGTCGTGTCTCCTGAAAATGTATAAAACCAAACTGTGCTCTGACCACCTTGGGCACATGTTGTCAGGACCTCCTGAGGTTGTCACACGGGTGTGTGTCCTCAACCTTGGCAAAATAAACTTTCTAAATTAACTGAGACCTGTCTTAGATATTCGGGGTTCATGCTGCCATGTGAGGACACTGAAAATATGGTCATCTATGAACCAAGAAGTGGGCCCCCACCAGACACCAAACCTGATGGTGCCTTGATCTTGGACTTCCCAGCCTCCAGAACTGTGAGAAATAAATGTCTGTTGTTTAAGTTAAAGCATCCTGAGCACTAAGAAATTCTGTTAATTATTAGTTTTCAGTGACCCCTTCCACCAATTCAAACCTGAGTCAGTAGAGGAAAAGAAAGTTTTCTTCCCAATACAACCCAGAATCACACAATATTAAACTGGAATAGATTTTAAAGATGAATTCAACAGGTAAAGAAAATGTGATCCAAAGAGAAGGGATGAAGTAGTAACAGAGATTCATTTCGAATAGATGTGAGTTTCATCTCAGAATAGAGGAGCAGCTTTTTAGTTTATCAGTCCAGGATAAAGTTATCCTGCTTCCCAAACCAATACTCTTTTCCTGTATCATGCTAGAGATTATCTACCTCTCAAGCATTGCTCTGATTATATTGAAAATAAAAATATTGCATATATTGTACATTTAAGGATTCAATAAGAAAATAAATGTCAGCACCTAATAAAATACCTGGAATACAGTAATTTCATAATGAGCACTAGCCCCCTCTTCCAGCCCCAATCATAAACCCACCTTTGCAAAAGTATGACAGTAAGAGAAATCTGACATGGTTGACTCTATCTTGCTTCCAGCCTCACAGGTTGGCTGTCTTTTCTCATTCCTGGGCATGAGCCAAGCTAACTTTGGGAGAAATTTAGTTTATAGTTTAAATGATAATAGTCTGTCCCAAAAACTGAATTGTTTTTGTAAAACTAACGAAAGTCCGCCAAGTTAGGAGGATGAGAGGGGCTTGAATTCTAAATAATTATCAGCCATTAATCTAGAGGTCATAAGATTTGCAACTTCCTCAATTACTCTTGCAAATACCATCATTATTGTAGAACCTAAGATTGGCCTTTTGAGATGTCTTTTCAGGTTTTTGCATTTCTGACAACTGGATGGTCCCACCTGAACCCACCAGCCAGTCCTGTGCCCCCACCCAGGAACTGACCCAACACAAGAGGACAGTTTCTATTCCCTATGATTTCATCTCTTACTCAGCCAGTCAGCATGCCCCCTACCCTAGCCCCCTGCCCACCAAACTATCTTTGAAAAGCCCCTAAGCTATAACTCTGAGCCTTCAGGGAGATTGATTTGAGTAATAATTCTATCTCCTACATGGCATGGCCAGCCTCATGTCAATTAAACTCTTTCTTTACTACAATGTCATAGTCTCATTGAGTCAATTTTTGTTTCTGCAGTGGGCAGGAAGAACCCTTCGGGCAATTACAGTCACAGTCCCCTCTCATCCAGCTTCCAACAAAAATAAACTGCAATCATATTTGTTCTATATCTAAAGTAAGTATTGGCTATTACCATGGAAGAAATCCATTCCTTTTTTGTTAACTTCTTGAAGGTATCTCTTGCCATTTCTAAGTCCACATCAATGGACGTCGTTTCTCCAGTTCCTCTTTGGATACAAGAAATGCAAGAAACCACATAAACATAGGGAAAGGGATATTTCTAAAGTTCATATGTCATTTATTGTTTTATTTTATTACATATAAGATACAAACCTTTTCTCAAAGCTTGCCTTTCAAAATAATCAACTTACTTGACATAAAAAATGTATAGTTTATGTTCTCCTTGTTAAAAGACAGTAGATAACAACTTAGTATCTCTATAGTGGCTACATCAAGTTTGGGCTGCCATATTAATAAAATTTTATGTGCTGAATCTGACAACGGAAACCATCTGCCCCCACACTCAGTTTGCACACTAAGAACTAGAACTACCTGCCCCCCACGCTCCTTACCATTCATAGTTACAGAACTTTGCAATTCCACTGTTTTTATTAGCATGACTTTACTTTTCCAGGAAACTTTTGCCTAGACAAATGGCAATTGTTCATCATGGGAACTTCTTGAAAGACCCATTTAACTCTTCAATGGAGAGCATCCACAGTTTGTGCCCAAAGATTCTTTGAATCCCTTATCTCAAAATCCTTACCTTGCTGTTTCCACACATCCTGGATTGTTGTTCATTTTCCCAGTCCAAATCAAACCTCCAGCCTTCCCTCTCACATTGAAAGACTTCCTTAAACCAGACTCCCAATTCCCAATAAATTCTGACCTGGTCTTTTCTCTCAGAAACACTACTGAAGTTTTGTCCAGGTGTGCTGTTCTCTCTGGCCTGTCTTATCAACAAGTTGTTTTAGTGATATTTGAGAGGCCAGCATTCAATAAGCTTAATAATTTTTAAATAATGCATTATCAAATATTGTATGCCAGCTGCAGTGGGTCATGCCTGTAATTCCAACACTTTGGGAGGCCAAAGTGGGAGGATTACTTGAAGCCAGGAGTTCAAGAGACCAGCCTGGGCAGCATAGAAGAGACCTTGTCTCTACAAAAAAATAAAAAAATAAAAATTAGCCAGGCACGGTGGTGCACACCTGTAGTCTCAGCTACTCCGGAGGCTGAGGTGGGAGGATAGCTCAAGCCCAGGAGTTCAAGGCTACAGTGAGCTACGATCAAACTACTGCATTACAGCATGGGCAACAGTACAAGACCCCATCTCTAAACATTAAACAAAACAAAACAAACAAAAACGCCAGGCATAGTGGCTCAGGCCTGTAATCCCAGCACTTTGGGAGGCTGAGGTGAGTGGATCACTTGAGGTCAGCAGTTCGAGATCAGCCTGGCCCAACATGGTGAAACCCCGTCTCTACAAAAACTACAAAAAAATTAGCTGGGCATGGTGGTGCATGCCTGTAATCCCAGCAACTCAGGAGGCTAAGGCGGAAGAATCACATGAACCCAGGAGGCGGAGGCTGCAGTGAGCAGAGATCACGCCACTGCACTCAAGCCTGGGTGACAGAGTGAGACTCTGTCTCAAAAATATAAATAAAAAGAGGCTGGGTGTGGTGACTCATGCCAGTAATCCCAGCACTTTGGGAGGCCGAGGTGGGTAGATCACTTGAGGTCAGGAGTTTGAGACCAACCTAGTCAACATGGTGAAACCCCATCTCTACCAAAAAATATAAAAAATTAGCTGGCTGTGGTGGCGCACACCTGTAATCCCAGCTATTTGGGAGGCTGAGGCAGGAGAATAGCTTGAACTCGGGAGGTGGAGGTTGCAGTGAGCCGAGCTGTACCACTGCACTCTGGCCTGGGTGATAGAGTGAGACTTTGTCTCTAAATAAATAAATAAATAATAAAAAAGAAAGAAATATTTTCTCCTTGCTAGATTAACTGATTGATAGTAATATTAGGGCTAAAATATTTATGCAAGTACTAAAACAAAGCATTATAAATTTCCCCCTTAAAATATATTCTCTTTTGTAGCCTTTGACATCTTAGGAGTTCCTCACTTCTGGGAAGTGAGCATAGATACTTTTTCACATTCGGAAGAAAATAATTTTCACGTAGAAAAGATTTCCCCACATGCAGTAAGAATTAGCCTGAGGTGAAATTGTTAGTATCCAACAGTTCCTCTAGTCCCACAAGCTGACTGAGAATGCAGCTGGGTTAAGAACTACTGGGACTGCCAAGGGGGTTGTACAAGGGCAAGTAATAGCAACAAGGGTTAAGTGAGTACCACCTAGTGGCCAGGAGTGGGTACAAGATGTGTATCACCATATTTTGAACCAGTGAGCAAACTTAAGGCCGCGTTAACGAGAGAGGACCAAGCAAAGGAGAACCCATATGAGTTACACTAGCTGCAGACAGATCAGCAAGGCATCAATCTCCAAAGAGGCAGAGGGCAGCCTAAGACCCTTTACACTGCTATTTCTCCTTCTCTTCCCTTTTACACCCAGGTGCCATATTGGAGAGCTTGGAGGAAGGAGCAGAAATAGAAGACTCAAATATTGAGCATTACAGGAATTATTTCAACTAGTGGATCAGACCAAATGTTAAACCAAATAGGAGTGAAATCAGATTTTCTTCTGTAGCAGTGAGTTAAAGACAACATAAATAAGATCTATTTTTTAATTGATCGTACACAGTAAAAATGGTAAAGTGTACTTACTCTTGGCTTCTAAGTACTAAAGCAATGTGAGATTTAGTCAATCCCTTATATATACAAAGATCCTGAAAAAACACCATTCCTTCTAGTCAGACAACAGAGTAAAGTGGTATGAAGGAAGTAAACAATATTAATTAGGAATTATAACTTACGGTGGTCTAACAGAAAATTACTTTATAAAATGAAAGAATTCTATAACAACCTACAGAGTTCTCTGTGTTGGACTTTGTGAGCAAGAATAACGAAATTTGCAAATTAAACCTACTTGAAACATTTCATTTTAAATATTTTCCAGTGTTTTAAATGAAGGTAACTCTTATGTAAGTATTACCTTTTCTTTAAAAAACTCGCCGTCAGACAAGCAGGAGATGAAAATATCATTCTAATTTCACTGTAAAAGGAATAACAAGGCGTAAGTCACAACATACCATAAAGCATGCCTTTCAAAAATCTTATTATGTCTGAATAAGTAAATGATGACGTGGAATCATTGTTATTGAAAATAACTACTCTCTTAAGAGTCTCCCAAATCCTGGGTATACTTTGTTCATATTATTTCTAAATCTCACCAAAACCTTTTATAGTTGATTTGTTCAAGTCATGTAGGTTTAACTAAAACCTATCCCTGTGAAGACCAAAACTCATAAAACTCCAAAGGGTAAACTATGAAGATACGAAAACAGTCCACCTTATTGACGGCTTTGTGAGCTTTTTTGATTCACTCCTGCAACTCCCTCACCTAGTAAGGCACCTGGGATATCACATGTCCTCCATATATCTACAAATGAGTACACTGATGACCTAGTCACACTTAGAGGCTGTAGAAGAGAATCACGGTCAAAATACAAATACCTTCACAACAAAACCAAAACCTCTATCTTAGGATAAAATTACCAAAGCCTCAGAACCAGATAAAAGTGGCTTATAACTTATCAGACAGAGCCACCTTTTAGCCACGTCACATTCAGTACTTCTTCTTTTCACTGCTATCCATTTTTCTGCCATGGACTGGCTAATTCGGCTTATTTCTGGCAGGGTTTTCCCGGGAGCACTTGTGGAACTAGTATCCTTCAGGGAAGGAAAAAACAAGAATGATCAGGAACACACACACATTCAGTAGTAAATTATACAGTAAATCATCTGGCATGGGTGGTAAATAGGCCCTGCCGTCTTCGGTGGTAGCATTTGGTGGGAGGAGCTTTGGCATCAGACCAGTAGGGCTATTCCACCTCCGAGCCTGGGCCACTTTGCTTGGTTTGAGCCTTAGTTTCATCATAAAAAAAAAAAAAGAACATAGGGCTTCAAATAGATACTTGTAAATCAATATTCATTGCAGCATTATTCACAATAGCCAAAAGATGGAAACAACTCATGTCCATCAACAGATGAATAGATTTTTAAATATATACATAAAAATGAATATTATTCAACCTTAAAGGAATGAAATTCTGGCCGAGCACAGTGGCTCGCACCTGCAATCCCAGCACTTTGGGAGGCTGAGGCGGGCGGATCACCTGAGGTCAGGAGTTTGAGACCAGCCCAGTCAACATGGTGAAACCTTGTCTCTACTAAAAATACAAAAAATTAGCCAGGCGTGGCGGTGGTCACCTGTAATCCCAGCTACTCAGGAGGCGGAGGCAGGACGCTTGAGCCTGGGAGGTGGAGGTTGCAGTGAGATGAGATCATGCCATTGCACTCCAGCCTGGGCAACAAGAGTGAAGCTCTATCTCAAAAAAAAAAAACCCAAAAAACAAACAACAACAACAACAACAAAAAACAAAGGAATGAAATTCTGACACATGCTACACAACATGGATGAATTTTGAAGACAAGCTAGTGAAATAAGCCAGATGCAAAATGACAAATATTGCATGATTCCACTTATATGAAGTATCTAGAATAGGCACATTCATGGAGACAGAAGGTAGATTCAAGATTACCTAAAGCTGGGGGCGGAGAGGAGGAATGGGGAGTTATTATTTAATAGTTACAGAATTTCTGTTTGGGGTGATGAAAAAGCCTTAGAGTTGGATGAGATGGATAATGGTGAGAGTTGTACAATATTATGAAAGTAATTAATGTCACTGTCACTACATTGTATACTTAAAATGAGTAAAATGGCAAATTGCATTTATATATATTTTATCACAATAAATAAAAAGAGATAATAATACCTACCTCTCTGGGTTCTTGTTAAGATTCAATTATAGTAGGTATAAAAAGCTTTGGGTTTATAATAGGCACTCAATAATTAGTTTTCTTGTTCCCTTTAATCATCCACAAGTGTTTACTTTTATGTCAGTAACTCTCAAATTGTTATGTGCATCTGAATCACCTGGTGGGTGATTCTGGTGGGCTTGTTAAAGTAGATTGCTGGGCTCCACCCCATAGTTTCTGATTCAGTGGGTCAGGGTAGAGCACAAGAATTTGCATCTAACAAATACTCCAGTGATGCTGATGCTGCTGGTTTGGGGACCACACTTTGAGAACCATCGTTCTATATAATACTTTAGAGCAAATAACCCAGCCAGGGGTTTCAAAAATCACTGTCTGGAAAGAAAAATCCATTTTCAATATAGTCTTCCAAAGGCATTGGTGCTATAACTTATACCTATGCCTCCACTGCACTCGTTATGAGCCAGGAAATCCTGCATCATTTTGGTTTAATGCTGAAATAAAAGACCCCTTGAAAAAGACAGGTAACCACGGCTTTTAAAGTTCCCTTCAGCTTCTTGATCTGAGTCCTGGGTTTTCCCTGTAGTTTGATCAAGAGGAAGTTTTTTTCCCCCACATCCCAGGAAACTTGGGACAATGAAGCGCTCCCTCTTGGCACTTACATACCATTTCTTTATTTTCTGCTTCAAAATCCCTAGCTGCTCCCAAATGCACGGTACGAGACTATGTCATCTGCCTCCTCTTCTTTTGTAATCTTCTCCCAATGTCCTGGTCACTCCCCTTCATTCATCGAAAGCTTTGGCACCTTGCTGACTGTCTTCCTCACAGCACGATTCCCATGGTCACCCTTCCTGCCCTCGCTCTTGGTAACTTCAGAATTGATGAACGTTATCTATCTCCCACCTTCATCTTTCAATTCTTAATCATCTTCACTCTTTTCCTCTGCTCCACCGCAGCCACACATGCCCTGGATCAGGGTTTCTAAACTGGCACTATTGATATTTTGGGTCAGATAACTGTTGTGAGCAGTTGTCCTGTGTATCATAGGATGTTTAGTGGCATCACTGGCCTCTGCCTATCAGATGTCAGTAGCAGCCACTCCCAACACCATGCTCTTCCCTAGTTATGACAAACTACAATGTCTCCAGACATTGCCAAATGTTTCCCGGAGCATGAAATCACCCCTAGTTGAAAACCACTGCCCTAGATATAGGTGAGAAGCTGGATGTTATAATTATCAATTGTTCCATCTTCTAAATTTCTACCAGAAATGTTCTCTTCTCTGACCATCATACACCATCTTTCAGATTCACCTCCTTTAGAGTAAAACCCACAGTCCAAGATTCTTTTGTGCACCGGGATCTCCAATTCATTAGCCCTGTTGTTTGTCCATGATTCATCACCCTCTTTTGTCCTCCTTACCCAGGTTAAATTCCATGGTTCATCACTATAATCACACCTATAACTCTTTCGTCCATTTCCTATTGTACTTACCTAGCAAAATTCCATCTGTAATTAAACTGGACTCTGAATTACTCCAAAATCCAACCGAAGCAGCCTAACATCACTGGAGAAAGCTGCACAACTGTGCAGACTGATTTCACTTTAAGCCTGTGACCACAGATTTCAAATGGGCACCTGACACTGTCTATTGGATTCCAAGGCTACCTGCTTTTTCCCTCTCTAAGACAACTGCCGCAACCCTTCCTTTTCTTCCTAAACCTTTCATGCTCCTCTGCTTGCTCATGCTCAGATGGGGACCTTGCCTTATGCATCACTGAAAATTGAAGCAACTAAGCAAGAACTAATCACCTTCCCACCATCAACCTACCTGCACCTGCATGTTTCTTATTACAGCAGAATAAATACATCTGTTCATACCCCTCAAATATGCGTTAGATTCTGCTTCCTCTCTCCTACTCTCAGACATTGCTTCTGCAATTATTCACTCTTTCCTTCTCTCTTTTTTTTTTTTTTTTTTTTTTTTTTTTTTTTTGAGATGGAGTCTCGCTCTGTCGCCTAGGCTGGAGTGCAGTGGCGCAATTTTGGCTCACTGCAACCTCCGCCTCCCGGGTTCACGCCATTCTCTTCCTCAGCCTCCCAAGTAGCTGGGATTACAGGTGCCCGCCACCATGCCTGGCTAATTTTTTGTATTTTTAATAGAGATGGGGTTTCACCATATTGCCCGGGCTGGTCTTGAACTCCTGACCTCATGATCCACCCGCCTCGGCCTCCCCAAGTGCTGGGATTACAGGCTTGAGCCACCACACCCGGCCTATTCACTCTTTCTTGTGCAGCATGAGAAACCCTCCCACAGTTCTCTACTCTCCTTCACATCAAAATTTCTCAGAGCTGTCAGAGGCATTGTTTGCACTTGTTCCCCTTCTATTCTCTGTCTGGCCCACTCAGGTCAGGTTTCCTTCTCTCTCCTTTGCAATAACACAATCTTACCAAAGCAAAAGTAAACTATGCACTCCTCTTACTTGACCACTCGGCTGTATTTGACAGAATTGGCCACTTTCTCCTTCTGGAAATACAGCAGTCCCCCTTATCCATGGGGGATGTGTTCCACCAAGACCCCCAGTGGATGCCTGAAGCCATAAATAGTACCAAACCCCATATAGACTATGTTTTTTCCTATTCATCCATACATATGATCAACTTTAATGTATAAATTAAGCACAGTAAGAGATTAATACCAACAACTAATAAAATGAAACAATTATAACAATTTACTGTAATAAAACGTATGTAAATGTGGTGCCCCTCTCTTTCTCTCAAAATAGCTTATTATACTGTATTCACCCTACTTCTTGTGATGAAGGGATGAAGTGGAATGGCGTGAGATTTCATCATGCCACCCAGAACATGTGATTTAAAATTTACAAGTTGTTTATTTCAGAATTCTCCATTCAGTATTTTTAGACCACAGTTGAATGTGGGTAACTGAAACTGTGAAAAGCAAAACTGTAGATAAGAGGTACTACTGGGAGCCAGGCACAGTGGTGCACACCTGTAATCCCAGCACTTTGCCAGGCCAAGGTGGGCAGATCACTTGAGCTCAAGAGTTCAAGACCAGCGTGAGCAACATGGCAAAATCCCGTCTCTACAAAAAAAAAAAAAATACAAAAATTAGCTGGGCATTGTGCTGTGAGCCTGTAGCCCTGGCTACTCGGGAGGCTGAGGTGGGAGGATGGCTTACGCCTAGGAATTTGAGGCTGCAGTGAGCCAAGACTCCAGCCTGGGTAACAGAGTGAGACCCTGTCTCAAAACAAACAAAAAAACAACCAACCAACCAACCAAACAAACAAACAAAAACAAAAGAGAGGACCTCCGAACGGGTGCTTTCTTCTCTTGGCTTGTTTGGCCAGCCTCTCCCGATTTTCCTTTCCTCAGAAACTGGTCCTTCTTAATCTGTTTTTCTGGATCCTCCACTGTCTGATCTCTGATGGAGATGCTTGATTTTGTCCCCCTTCTTTTCTCATTTGCACTCTCTCTCTCGGTGAGCTTTCATCCAGGTCCCTGGCTTTAAATCCCGTCTGTGGGTTGATAACTGCTGTGTTTATATTCCATTGCCAGCATCCTTCCTGAGCCCCGCATTCACATATCCAGCTCAGTCTCTAGGTCTCCTTTCCAAGCACATTTCTGATCGGTCCCCCCTCACATAGCTGACCCCAGCTTACAGAACTGGCTCCATCTTGTAGAGCTCTTCATCCTTTCTTCCTACGGTTCTGCCTCACTGGCCTTCTGTCACACATACCAAACTCATTCTTGCCTCACAGTCTTTCTGTGTGTAGTTCCCTCTGCTCTGTGCATTCTTTCTCTGGACCTAAGCATGGCTAAAATCTCTGCTCAACTGTCACAGCCTCTACAAAGCCTTTTCTGACAGGCTTTTCTAAAGAACACCACCTCGTCAATCTCAAACAATTGATTTATTTTCTTCAGAGTACTTGTCACTGTCTAATGTAATTTTTTTTTTTTCTTGAGACAGAGTGTTGCTCTGTGCCCCAGGCTGCAGTGCAGTGGCACAATTTCAGCTCACTGTAACCTCCACCTCCTGGGTTCAAGCGATTCTCCTGCCTCAGCCTCCCAAGTAGCTGGGTTCAGGCAATTCTCCTGCCTCAGCCTCCCGAGTAGCTCATGCCACCATGCCCAGCTAGTTTTTGTATTTTTACTAGAGATGGCATTTCGCCACATTGGCCAGGCTGGTCTCGAGCTCCAGACCTCAAGTGATCTGCCTGCCTCGGTCAACCAAAGTGCTGGGATTACAGGCATGAGGCACCATGCTGGGCCCCTAATACAATCTTATTTATTTTGCATTCACATATTTATGGTCCGGCCCTGCCTGTGGAGTCCAAATGCTATGAATGAGGGTAACCTTGTGTGTATTATTCACTTTTGTCCCAGGCATCAAAAGCAGAGCCTGATATATAAAAGGGTCTCAATTTTTGTTGAGCGGCTGATTGAACCACTATGATAGAGCAACCAAAGTATAGTCTCCTAACTATCCCAGCAGGACGGAAACCTTTGCCTCTGACTACTTTCTGTGCCAGGGACTATAGAAAGGGTCTATTATGTTTCTAATTTGTACTTTTTCCTGTTATCAGGAATGTTTTAAACATCAAGTAACATTCCTGATAACAGGAAAAAGTACAAATTAGAAAAATAACTATGAAGGCTTTTGTTTCCATAAAAACACTTCAGAACTCACCCAGAAATGTAATAATAAAATCCCTCCTGTTAACAATTAGGAAGGCACTATAGCATGGTGGATAATGGTGTAAGCTATTGGGTTAGACTGCCTGGATGCGAATCCAGCTCTACCACTTACTAACAGTGCAACTTTGCATAAATTCACCTCTCCGAGACTCAGCTTTTTCAGCAGTAAAATGTGAAAAATAAAATCAACGAGAGTTGATATGAGCGTTAAACATCTTGATCATCTGAAGAACTTCGACTGCTGCCTGATACATGGTGACTGCAGTTAAAATGAGTCATTACTGTTATCTATCACCATTAATTCTGTTAAGCAATAAATTTGAGTTGGGGACTCGATGATGTGACCCTTGCAACAAAGGACAGCTGAGACGCTGCAGGCTGCCCCCTCCACACACACCCCTGCACACTCACACACATGGCAATCCTCCCGTTGAAGGAGGTGCCACTGGGAAATTCCCTACAGGACACCTCACAAACCCTTTCTTCACAGTCCTGGACAGGGAAAATTCAGTTCCCTCCTCAAGATAGAAACAGCTGCTGTTGACAAAAGTTACATGTGTATGTGCACTTACATAATGCAAATTCAACATACACACTTACTAATAAAGAAAAAGGAAATCTGAAATGGTGGGGGCGGGGGGTGTCTAATCTGTTAGGAAAGTTAACAAATAAGGAAGTGAGAATTATGTAATATTTTTTCATAAGCATTCTAATACAGGACCTTATTGTTTTAGTAAAACACCTGAATATATGTGAATAATGCAGTATTTCAAATACTGCTCTGATATCTTGAGAAAAAATAATTTTTAAGAGGAGCAAAAAGTATAATAGATACCTGATGAGTTGTCACAAAGTTGGCATATGTTCCAGCAAAAATGTGTTTGACTTGAACATCCACGAGGTCTAAAAGAAAGTCATAAATCCATGCTTACGAGCTTTTAGAAGTAAAAATAAATCTGATGTATTACCAAGCCAAATTTACTTACTGGCAATTTATATTCTCCTAAACGGATTTGGACTATAAACACATAAAAGATTAATTTTTTTCTTTTTTTTCCCTCCCATCATATTGAAATAAAAGATCAGTTTTGATCAGATTACATGTCATATATTCACTTAGTCTAAAATTTAGTTTTTCATGCACTTGTATAATGCAGCCATGTGGCCATGCTTTAGAAGACATTTGATTAAATACATAAAAGTGCATTGTTCTGGTTGCTTCTTTACTTTCTTAATAAACTTGCTTTCACTTTATGGAAAAAAAAGTGTATTGTTCTGATGCTTACGTAATCAAGTTAGGATTCTCTTCTGTATTACCTCAATCTTTTTAATTATTTTATTTTATTTTATTTTATTGAGACAGAGTCTCACGCTGTTGCTCAGGCTGGACGATCTCAGCTCACTGCAACCTCCACCTCCTGAGTTCAAGCGGTTCTCCTGCCTCAGCCTCCCGAGTAGCTGAGATTGCTGGTTTGCACCACCACGCCCGGCTAATTTTTATATTTTTAGTAGAGACGGGTTTCACCATGTTGGCCAGGCTTGTCTTGAACTTACCTTAATCTTTAGAAATGATTACCAAATACCCTAAGATTCACTGCATAAGAAAAAAATGCACTACATATATATATACACACACATATACGTATACACATACACACACATATATATGTGTGTATACGTATATGTGTGTCTGTGTGTGTGTGTGTGTATATATATATATAAAGAAAAAGTACAGCCAGGCGCGGTGGCTCACGCCTGTAATCCCAAGCACTTTAGGAGGCTGAGGCAGGTAGATCACCTGAGGTCGGGAGTTCGAGACCAGTCTGATCAACATGGAGAAACCCCATCTCTACTAAAAATACAGAATTAGCCAGGCTTGGTGGCGCATGCCTGTAATCCCAGCTACTCAGGAGGCGAGGTAGGAGAATCGCTTGAACCTGGGAGGTAGAGGTTGTGGTGAGCCGAGATCAGGTCATTGCACTCCAGCCTGGGCAACAAGAGTGAAACTCTGTCTCAAAAAAAAAAATAAAAGTACTAGGGAAACTACAGTTCTGTAGGATCCTTTGAAAGATACTAGTTCTCTTCCAGTGGCATTGATGAACACAAAATCATGAATTAGTGGGACTCATACCTTCAGCAGAAATCAGGCATCTAATGTCAAAGTTCCCTGTCAGGGCCTCTGGATGAGTTGGCTTGCTTGTGTCACTTGGTCCATGACCAAAAGATATCACCTGACCAGTGGTGTGCACATATGCAAGGGTGTGATAACTACAGGAGAGAGAAAACACCATAATGAAGACTAAGGCACTCATGGCTTTTGAGAAAGATGATGTCCCTTAACATAAAATAACAAACACAAAAAACCAATTTGCTTTTACTAAGCACCCAGCTCCCCTATCACAATATCAGTGTTAGAGGGCATCAAAGGATGTGGCTAAACAGATGGCCAGTCAATATTAACTTACCACTAATCTTAAAAATAGAATGTTATTGATGGGTCTTTACTATGGTTTCTATCATTTGTGTTTTAAATGCAGGCATTTCTATTTTTTTGTTTTTTTTTTTTAATGCATTGGGTAGATATTTAAACACTCAAAGTGTCCTCATAATTAGGTTATGCAGAACTCTGAATATATATGTAAATATATATATATTATTATTATTCTGCATCATGAGATTAATTTACTTTAATTTTGTCTTATCAACTTAAGCAGGAAAGCTCTGCTATTTTTATCAATCTACTTCCCATCCTCCAGCACCTGGTACAGTGTTCTATACACAGTAGACTTCCAATGATTTCTTATTAAATAAATAAAATACCTAGAATAAAGATTAAAAACTGAAAGATTAAACTATATTTGAAATAAGTAAATTTTCAGGCAGGAAAATGCTCTATAAAAAGCGCAACCACATATTTTAGGGTTTTAAGGTTTGATAACATTCCATGTGAGTCATTTCTAAGTAATAAAATATGACACTTTCTACACATGCTAAGAAGAAGAAGAAGAAGAAGAAGCCTATTACCTTCCACAATCTATCTGCGAAACTAGGCCATCAATTCTTTCCACAAGTTGTGGACCTCTCTTCTCAGGAGTGGGGCTGTATCCCAGCTGTCCAGAGCTATTGTCTCCAAATGTGAACACTTTCCCATCCTGCTTAGCAAAGGAAGAATCAAATTAATTTCAAGTTTAAAAAGGTAACTAAAAGCTTACTGATTAAGTGTCTTACAAGAGTTAATATGGGAGCACTCTGTGAAACACAAACTCTACATAAATAGGAGAGATCCTTTATTCTTTCTAATAGTGTATGTTGAGTTAACACATTAAACATGAAAAATCGCTGGGGTCAGGCACACTAGCTCACACCTGTAATCCCAGCACTTTGGGAGGCCATGGCAGGAGGATTGCTTGAGGCCAGGAGTTTGAGACTAGCCTGGCCAATACAGCAAGACCCCATCTCTACACAATTAAAAAAAAAAAATCATTAGCATTTCCTTAAAAACTGGGCACCTTGGTGATGTATTGTACAGCATGGTGACTATAGTTAATAATGTGTTTCATATATGAAAATTACTAAGAGAGTAGATCTTAAAGATTCTAACCAGAAAAAAAGATAATTCTGTGAGGTGATGCATATGTTAACTAGCTTGATTATGGTAATCATTTCACAATGTACACATGGATCAAAACATCATGTTGTACAGCATAAACATACACAATTTTTATTTGTCAACTGTACCATAATAAAGCTGGAAAAGGAAAGAATTAGGTACTTAATAAGTTTTTATTGAATGAATAGATGGACGAATTAACTGGTTCAAGAGTAAAACCAACATTTAAGTATGAGGTTGAATTTATTTGAGCATTTTCCTAAAAATACTGTCTTCTCAAAACATTCTATGATTACAAACAACTGTAGCTTTCTCTTTATTTCTATTTATTCTATTTATTCTTTATATTACGAATAATATAATCCAAACAATTGAGGGTTTTCTAATTTAAGATATGCATTTAAAACAAACAATAAAAATAATTGGGGGCATATAGTTTTTAAGCAAACATTTCAACTACACAAGCAGTTTTCAAGTCTATTCCTTATGGCTCCAGAAGGAATCCATCCCTTTGGAATATATTGTATGGTAAGGACAAGAATGGGAAGAAAACATTCAGGAAGCTGGGTCGTAACTATGCCAAGCAAGAAATGAAATGAAACAATCTTCTAGTCTGTAAAGTGGGTTATTGAAAACTGTAAGAATTACTTTGTTGCTTCTATAATAATATTTATCTGTAGAATCACATTGTCAATGAATAATTGCTAAAGGGGCCTGGCACAGTGGCTCATGGCTGTAATCTCAATACTTTGGGAGGCTGAAGTGGGTGGATTATTTGAGGTCAGGAGTTCAATACCAGCCTGGTCAACATGGCGAAAACCTGTTTCTACTAAAAATACAAAAATTAGCCTAGCATGGTGGCGGGCGCCTGTAATCCCAGCCACTTGGGAGGCTGAGGCAGGAGAATTGCTTGAACCTGGAAGGCGGTTGTTGCAGTGAGCCGAGATTGTACCACTGCACTCCAAACTGAGTGACAGAGCAAGACTCTGTCTTAAAAATAAAATAATAATAATAATAATAATAATTGCTAAAAGGGATTAGTTCCTGTATTTACCTTTTTTTTTTTTTTTGTAGACAGGAGAGTCTTGCTGTGTCAACCAGGCTGGAGTGTGGTGGCAAGATCTTGGCTCACTGCAACCTCTGATTCCTGGGTTCAATTGATTCTCCTGCCTCAGCCTCCCAAGTAACTGGGACTACAGGCGCCCGTCACCACGCCCAGCTAATTTTTGTATTTTTAGTAGAGATGGGATTTCGCTATGTTGGCCAGGCTGGTCTTGAACTCCTGACCTCGTGATCCACCCATCTCGGCCTCCCAAAGTGCTGGGATTATAGGCGTGAGCCACCCCACACAGCTATTAACCTAATTTAGTAGGTATCTAAAGATATTTCCTAAAGCTGAAATTAGCTTTTGTTATAGGATCTTGAAAACCTTATGAATTATATTTGGTTCACATCTCCTCTTTAGATATGTGTACACTGAATGGCTCTGTCTAGATATTAGTATATATATCTTATGCTACAGTCTGAATGTCTGCATCCCCCAGAATTCATATGCTGAAATCCTAACCCTCAATGCCATGATATTAGGAGATGGGGCCTTTGATAGATGATTAGGTCATGAAGACAGAACCCTCAAGAATGGGATTAGTGCCCTCACAAAAGAGACTCAAGAAGGACCCCTCAGCCCCTTCACTATGTGAGGACACTGTGAAAATATAGTATCTATGAATGAGAAGTTTGGCCCTCATCAGACATCAAATCTGCTGGCACCTTGATTTTGGACTTTCCAGCCTCCAGAACTATGAGAAATAGATCTCTGTTGTTTATAAGCCACTCTTTTTATGGTATTTTGTTATAGTGGCCCAAATGGGCTAAGGTCTCTGGCTTTCAACAATAATTAGTACCTATGTACCTTGTTAACATTTCTCTGGAATTTAAAAAAATAGCAACACATTTTAGATTACCTGGATAAGCACCGCAGTGTGCTCATCACCACAGCTGATATAAATCACACCTAGATTCTTCAGTGCACCAATTGAGAGAGGCTTGTTGCTTTGCACTATTGAAAGAAAGCAGCATCTTTAGAGTATAAGAAACAGACTCAGATTTCATGACTATTTACATTTTAATAGCTTTTTATATTTTTCATGTAACAGATATATTTTATTATTCTTATAATTCACTAACATACTTTTCAGATTTCATGAGTATTTATATTTTTAATATCTTTTTATATTTTTCATGTAAGGGGTATCTTTTGTATCTTTTATTATTTTTATAATTCATTAACATAATTTTTAAAAGTAAACAATCCAAAGTATAAGACAGAGGAAAAATCCTACCTTGGGAAAGAAAAAATTAAGTGCCCTTTAACATTTATTTCTGGAAGCTATCTCATCTTCTGGAATGCCCAAGGCTATTGACCTAGAAAGCTAAGCTTTAAGACCCTCATGCCTGATACTACTGCCATTGTGTTGTATTCGTGTGTCAACCTAAAATAACAACAGAGAAGATCTCAAAGAACAAGTTTATTTGGGAATGAATGATGGGATTACAATCCAGGATATGCATGTCATAGCAGGCCATGGGCATATCTGGGAAGGTTGAGGCAAGCGGGAACTTCTAAAGGCAAAAAGGAAAAGTACACGAAGCTTATTTTGAAACAGAAGTTCATTGGTTACAAGGACTTATTGCAGGCAGTGACATGTGCACTGGCCATTGCTAGGAGAGGGTCTACACAGAAGCTACCCTGACTGCAAGGTTGCCATTTAGTAAGGTTATTTGCAAGGCTGCAGTTCGGAAACACTGTTACTGGAAAGATGTCCTCATAGAAGTGGCCTTAACTGCAAGGTTGTGGTTTTGGTAGAGTCCTCTGGGATAGTTATTATCAGACGGATCTGTGTGAGGATCCTGCCTTCATGCCCCCCGGCCTCCCAACTCCATTTTATTAGGGTTTGAAATAAGTGACTCCATATTGATTCCGACAATTTTCACATATTTCTGTCACATGATAGGTGCTCTGCAAATGTATTATAAAAATTGAAAAGATAAGAAAAACTGGCTGGGCATGGTGGCTCACACCTGTAATCCCAGTACTTTGGGAGGTTGAGGCGGGTGGATCACTTGAGCGCAGGAGTTCAAAACCAGCCTGGGCAACATGGTGAAACCCCAAGGCTATTGACCTAGACAGCTAAGCTTCAAGACCCTCATGCCTGAAACTACAAAAAATACAAAAATTAGCTGGGTGTAGTGATGTGTGCATGTGGTCCCAGCTACTTGAGAGCTGAGATTCCAGTGAGCTGAGATCGCACCACTGCACTCCAACCTGGCCAACAGAGCGAGACCTTGTCTGAAGAAAAGAAAAGAATAAAGAAAAGAAAAAAGAAAGAAAAGGGAAGATGAGAGAAGGGAAGACAGGGGAAGGGAGGGGAGAGGACGGGAGTGGAGGGGGAGGGGGAGGGGGGGGGGGGGGGGAAGGGGAGAAGGGGAGGGGAGGGGGAGAAGGGGAGGGGAGGGGGAGAAAGGGGAGGGGAGGGGGAGAAGGGGAGGGGAGGGGGAGAAAGGGAGAAGGGAGGGGGAGAAGGGGAGGGGAGGGGGAGAAAGGGAAGGGAGGGGGAGAAGGGGAGGGGAGGGGAGAAAAAGGGAGGGGGAGAAGGGGAGGGGAGAGGGAGAAAGGGCGGGGAGAGGGAGGGAAAGGAAAAGGAAAGGAAAGAAAAACTTAGCTAATGCTGAAATGATGAAATGAAACAAGGTATAGGTGCTCAGCATGGGACTGGCACAGGTTAGGTGTTAACTATATGTTAGCTGAATGTAAGGAATTGAATAGAGGAGGATGGAGTTTGTGGGGAGTACATCTTGAAGAGTTTTGTGTTCAGGGGAACTGGTTGTTTATAGAAGTTTTCTTTTGTCTAGAGGAACTGGTTGTTTGACCTAACGTTAGCAGTCTCCCAATCCAGCAGTTTCTAAACTTTGCTGCAAATTGGAATCACCTGTGAGATCTCTAATGATGACGGATGCTTCTGTTTCACCCCCAGACATTCTGATTTAATAGGTATGGGGTCTGACCTGGGCATCGGGATTTTTAAAGGATCCCACAGTAGGCAGAATAATGGCCTCCCAAAGAATAATGGTCTCCCACTTCCTAATCCTGGAGCCTGTAAATATGTTAAGTTACCGAAACCGACGGAACTAAAGTTGCTAATCCGTTGACCTTAAAACAAGGGAGAGTCGCCTGGATTACCCAGGTGAGCACACTGTAATCGAGGGTCTTTTAACTGAGGAAGAGGGAGGCAGAAGAATCTACGTGAAAGTAATGTGACTTGAGAAAGACTTGATCAGCCACTGCTAGCTTTGAAGAAGAGGTCTATGAGTCAATTAATGCAGGTGGCCTTTAGAAGCTGGGGAAGGCACGAAAATGGATTCTCCCCCAGAGCCTGTAGAGATGAAAGCAACCTGCTAACACCTTGACTTTAGCACAGTGAGACCTGTGTCAGAATTCTAACCTCCAGAACTACATGATAATACATTTGTGTTGTTTTAAGCTGCTAGGATTGAGATGATTTGTTACCTCTACAACAAGAAACTAATACAGCTCCCTAGGTTATTCGAATGTGTCACAAGTTTGGGAACCACTGTTTTAACTGTTAAGACTGCCCTTTGCCAAGTTGGTCTTCCAACTGGAAAGAAAGAATGATTTACTGCACAAACAAGACTATCTCCTTACCTGGGACATTACGCCCACTGAGGGCCAGCTGCCCTGCACTGTTACTTCCCCAGCCAAACGAAGTCCCACAGAGAGACAGGGCAAAGCTGTGAGCCCCTCCGGCAGCCACCTGAGCCAATGGGATCCCCTCCAGGGACCTCACTCTCTGCGGGCTGGCTTGAGAGGGGACCTCCTTCCCCAAGCCCAGCTGCCCATGGCTGTTCTTTCCCCATGAAAACACTTGGCTATCTACAAAAACAAAAACAAAAACAAGAAATTAAGAATTGTACACATATTAGAATACCAAATTCAAATAGAAACTACACTGTAATTCTACAATTTTTTTTGTGGCTTTAATGAGGTATAATTGACAAATAAAAATTTCATGTATTTAAGGTATACAATATGATGTGCTGAAATGCATATATATTGTTAAATGATTGTCACAATCAGCTAATTAACATATCCATCACCTCACATAGTTACCTTTGTGTGTGTGCAGTGAGAATACTTAAGATCTACCCTCTTAGCAAACTTCAAGTATACAATGCACTATTATTAACTGTATAGTCACATGGCTGTACATTAAAAACATATTCACCTTATAACTGAAAGTTTGTACCCTTTGACCCACATCTTCTGATTTCCCCCAATCCCCCAGCCCCTGGCAACTTCCTTTCTACTCTGTTTTTGTTGAGTTTGACTTCCTTTTTTTTGAGACAGAGTTTCGTTCTGTCATGCAGACTGGAGTGCAGTGGCGCGATCTTGGCTCACTGCAAACTCCACCTCCTGGTTTCAAGTGATTCTCCTGTCTCAGGCTCCTGAGTAGCTGGGATTACAAACGTGTGCCACCATGCCCGGCTAATTTTTATATTTTTTTGGTAGAGATGGGGTTTCACCATGTTGGCCAGGTTGGTCTCGAACTCCTGACCTCAAGTGATCCACCCACCTCGGCCTCCCAAAGTGCTGGGATTACAGGCATGAGCCACCGCGACTGGCTGAGTTTGACTTTCTTAGATACCACATCTAAGTGAGATCATTAGGTATTTGTCTTTCTGTGTCTGGCTTATTTCACTTAGAATGATGTCCTCCAAGTTGCAAATGGTAGGATTTCCTTCTATTTCTATTCCACTTCTATTTAATTTTACAAATCTTTAAAAGGTAGAACAGAGATAAAGAAAAAAATGAGATTAAAGTATCCCAACTAAAGGCAAGCAGGGCGGTCCAAGTCACCTTCAAAAATCCCTTCAAACAATGTCCACTCTTCTCCCTCCAGTTAAGGGCAACTGTGTTCTTTCAGCTGCTCAGGCCAAAAATCTTAGAGTCATCCTTAACTCCTCTCTTTTACACCCGTCAACCCAGCAAATTCAAAACTTCTACCTTCAAACTCTATCCAGAATCCCACCATTTCTCACCTCTCCACTGATACCACCTTAGCCAAGTCACCAACATTTCTCTCCTGGAAAATGATGATAGCACCTCACTGATCTCCCCGAGGCAACCTTTGACCCCAGCAGTTTGTTCTCCAAAGAGTAGCCAGAGTGATCCTTTTAAGAATGTACGTCCAATTAAATACTTCAGGAGCTTGCTGTCTCACTCAGTGAAGGACCAACTCCCATCACAGACCCCACATCACCAGTCTGGCCCACCCCCACTTCCCAGACTTCATCTCCCCCTGCTCCCTTCTCTCAAGACCCTTTGCTATTCCTAGAGTACACTTCTGAGCATGCCCCAACCTCATGGCCATTGTGTCTGGGTAATTCTTTCATGGTTAGCATCCTCTCTCTCTCCCTCCCTTTTCATTTGGTTCCTGCTCACATGTCACCTTATAAGAGATATCTTCCCTGACCACCTTATAAACTAGAAAGACTCCTTCCCTCCACCCAGGTACTCACTCTCTGCCCCCTTACTCTTGAAGGGGTACCAAACCAATATATTTCATCCCACTTCTTTAACATTATTTCAAGATGGCTATTCAGTAGGGCTGGAAGTACAAGAATAGCTAAAAAGCTGTCTTTTGTGAGGGAGATTTGCGCCTGTACGGAAAATCTGCATTGATGCAGGCAGGCTTTCTCTGAGGCCCTCCCGAGTCTGATCTAGGAAAGATTAACTGAGAGTCCCACGCCTCTAAAGGTCTGGAAGAAACATTCACCATCTGTTCTCTTTGAGGGCTGCTACCTGTAAGGCTTTATCTACACAACAGGACCACCTCTGCCTCGAGATGGTACATAAGCTTCTCTACCCCATTGGGGCATTGGGGTGATTGCTCTGTGGTTCTCCCCCATGCATATTAATAAATGCATATGCCTTTTCTCCTATTAATCTGCCTTTTTTTTTTTTTTTTTTTTTTTGGAGATGAGTCTCGCTCTGTTGCCCAGGGCTAGAGTGCAATGGCGCAATCTTGGCTCACCACAACCTCCACCTCCCAGATTCAAGTGATTCTCCTGCCTCAGCCTCCTGAGTAGCTGGAATTGCAGGTACTTGCCACCATGCCCAGTGAATTTTTGTATTTTTAGTAGAGGTGGGGTTTCGTCATGTTGGCCAGGCTGGTCTTGAACTCCTGACCTCAGGTGATCCACCCACCTCGGCCTCCCAAAGTCCTGGGATTACAGG
Organism: Macaca thibetana thibetana; assembly: GCF_024542745.1. Taxonomy (NCBI): domain Eukaryota; kingdom Metazoa; phylum Chordata; class Mammalia; order Primates; family Cercopithecidae; genus Macaca; species Macaca thibetana. The sequence goes on from NC_065582.1 coordinate 100,559,838, forward strand.
GATAAGTCACCGTGCCCAGCCTCTATTTTAAGTTGAGACAGGGTTTCACCATGTTGGCTAGGCTGGTCTCAAACTCCTGGCCTCAAGTGACCCCCTTCCAGAGTGCTGGGATTACAGGTGTGAGCCACCACACACAACCAGAAAAAAAAAAGCCGAATCTAAGCTTATCTAATGCCTAAGTATACACCCAGTGAAATACTAACACATCTCAGAGATTTTTTAATAAATTATTACATCTTTTATTTTTTAACTCTTCTAAAGTAATTTCTAACACAGAAAATAATATTGAGGGCACAATATAAAACGTCAAACTCTCACGAAGGTCTATGAGAACTCACCTTTCTCCACAGCAAATCATTGAATGCCTGGGCTCTGCCCAGCCTTTACAGTCCAGACGAATGCAAAGGCAAGTCAGTACCCCAAGGAAAGAATTCACATCATGTCCATAATTAAGAAGGAGAGTGAGGAAGGAAAAGATGCTCCTATTTATGGTGCCTCTGTATATGCTAAGGACTGTACAAGGTACACGGAGTATCTTTTCTCACTGAATCTTCTAAATAACCTGCAAGTGAGGTATCAATATTCCTACAGATGAGAAAATTGAGACTCAGCCAAGTTAAATAACTTGCCCACGATCAAAGACCTAGAAATGACAGGTAGAAGGAATCACACAATGGCCATGGCATATGCCCTGGACCTGTAGTCAGTGCAGTGTAGTAGTTAAGCACTTAGGGTTGAGACCTAAACACTATAGGTTCAAATCCTGACATTTCTGTTTCTTAGTGTGTAACTTTGGGTAAATTATTTAAAGTCTCTGAACCCAATTTTTTCCATCTCTGAAATGAGGATATAAATCATACCCTGCTCCTGTTTTTGTTGGTTTGTTTTTCTTTTTTAGAAACAGTCTTACTCTGTTGCCCAGGCTGGAATGCAGTGGCACAATCATAGCTGACTGCAGCTTCAAACTCATCCTCCCACTTCAGCTGACTGCAGCCTTCTAAACTCGCCCAGGCTGGAGTACTGAGCTCAAGCACTCCTCCCACTTGGGACCATAGGCGCCGCCCCCTGACTTTTCGTGTTTTTGTAGAACTGCAGGATGGTCTCGATCACCACCATGCCTAGCTAATTTTTCAAATTTTCGTAGAGACAGGATCTCACTATGTTGGCCAGGCTGGTCTCAAACTCCTGGCCTCAAGTGATCCTCCTGCTTCAGCCTCCCAAAGTGCTGGAAATACAGGTGTGAGCCACTATGCCCCGCCCAATTCCTGTGTTTGTAAGGTAATTATGTGAAAAAACACACATAAAGCATTTAACATGGCAGCTGGCACATAGAAGGCGACCAATAAATATTAGCTGTCCATAAACCATGGCACAGTTGCAATGATACATAAGACATCACCTGAGGAACATACAAACGTTACAGTCCTTTGAAGGGGATCAGGATATGCCACACAAGAATATGCTGCTTTGGTATAAGGACTGTTTTGAGTTGAAAGCAACTGAGAGTTAAGAGATGCAGGAAGAGGTTTCTGCCCTTCTCTTATCTGCCTAAAAGCAGGGCGTAAGTTTCCCTTTGTGGCGTTATCTCCACTTTACCGTACCAGGGAGAGAAGAGTAACTTTTATCGCTGAAGACGATGAAACAGCACTGAGATTAAGTCTGCATAAACAAATCTTACTAAAATATCCCTTATCTTCCATTGGTTTCTCTATATATTTCCTAGTCACTTTCTCACAATTTATTATCCCTTGAAGCCCAAACTCCCTTTTCTTTATTAAAACAGTATATAAGTCCCTGAGTCTAACCACTACTTTTAGTTTCACTTCTTTTCTGTGAACTCTTGTACACAAAAATATTAATAAAAATTGGGGGCCGGGCAGTGGCTCATGCCTGTAATCCCAGCACTTTGGGAGGCCGAGGCGGGTGGATCACTTGAGGTCAGGAGTTGGAGACCAGCCTGGCCAACATAGTGAAACCTTGTCTATACTAAAAATACAAAAATTAGCCGGACATGGTGGCACACACCTGTGATCCCAGCTACTTGGGAGGCTGAGGCAGGAGAATCGCTTGAACCCAGGAGGTGGAGGTTGCAGTGAGCTGAGATTGTGCCACTACACTCCAGCCTAGGTGACAGAGCAAGACTCCATCTCAAAAAAAAAAAAAAAAAAAAAATGGAAACATTGGGTGCCTTTTCTCTTTTAATTTGTCTTCTGTTCATTTAATTTGCAGGTTCCCAAAGACTACGCATAAGAGGGTGGAGGAAAAATTTTTCCTCCTTCAGACTCTCCATTGAGAAATTTGTATTGAGGGTGGACAAAAGAGGGTGGAGTTTGGTCGAAAAAGTGTAGATGTATGATTGTTATGTGTCCATAAAGATAAAGAAGTAAAAATTTTAAAAAAGAAAAAAATATAGTCATGATTTTGACACCTTGACTTCTCTTTATTTGATCTAAGTGAAATAGACAAATAAGTCTGCCAGTGTGGACAAGCCATTCAGCATAAAGAGCAAAGGGCTGGAAATAAAGCCACTACTAAGCTCTGAGAGAGTTAGCCAGTTAGGTCAAATAACCAGAGACAGCCCCTTATGGCACTATGAATTAGGCACTGTTTAGAGTATAATTAGGACCACGAAATTTGAGAAAAAAATATAAAAACAATATATCTTACAAAACCTGGAGAATGAAAAACTTCAAAATAAACCCCAGTGCATTAAAAATCAACAGCTATAATTCCTATTCAAAAAATTACTTCCTAATCACACTCAGATCCAAAAAGTGTTTCTTACCTTTTGATAATGCCAGGGAGTGGTAGTGTCCACAGGAAACTTGTATTATTTTTATACCATTCAGAGTCGTTATTTTCCTGTAATACAAATAATACAAAGTTAATTAATCCTTATTTAGAGTGAGTTGTCCAGTGGACTACAGATATTTAAAAGTATCTCAAGTAATACATCTGGTCTAGGAAAACCATTTTATTTTCTTGTATTTCTGTAGTACCTTTATTCCAAAGCCCTCAAACTGTTTTTAACATGACATCAACATGTACAAAGGTATAGGACAGAATCCAAAACAGTATATAATGCAAAAGCCATTGTTACTGGACTTTAATGCAATATCTAATATACTAATTTTATTCTACACTTACTAGCCTAAGAGAAAAATAATGTTTTTCTACATATATAGTATAGGGCCTTAGAATTTATAGAATACCAACATCTTCATCATCTAATTTAAGCCCTAATTTAATAAAGAAATCGTTAGGTTAAATCATACAAAATTGCCACCATTTTTGTGGATCAAAAGCAGATAACTATCAGCAATTTCCTTTTTCTTCTCACAGATGGAGTCTCGCTCTGTGGCCCAGCCTGGAGGGCAGTGGTGCGATCTTGGCTCACTATAACCTCCACCTCCTGAGTTCAAGTAATTCTACTGCCTCAGCCTCCCAAGTAGCTGTGATTACAGGCATGCACCACAACATCTGGCTATTTTTTTTTTGTATTTTTAGTATACATGAGGTTTCACCATGTTGGCCAGGCTGGTCTCGAAATCCTGATCTCAGGTGATCTGCCTGCCTCGGCCTCCCAAAGTGCTGGGATTACAGGCATGAGCCACTGAGCCTGGCCACTATCGGCAATTTCATAAGGTGAATCTAATGAAACTCAAAGAGGTCAAATAGGTATCACGTTGTAGAACCAGACTCAAATTCTGGTCTTTTCATTCCAAGTTCAATGCTCAGTCCCCCAAATAACATTGATCTCTTCTAGAATTTAATGACCAGAAGAGGTAACAAGAGGTCACTTCCTAATATTAAAAAGCATGCATTTGAAAATTCCCTAAGTATGTAATTCATAAACACACAATCCAGAGCCAACTACTTGTCATGTCTGTCCTGGGAAGCTGTTTGTGAGGAAATGTGACATTTCCCTCCACTTTACTAAGTAAAATGTTAGGGCCCAGTGGTTTATAACACGTCAAAAGGTTATGTTGGGAAAAAAACTTTTCCTCTTCCACCTTTGGTCCAATATTTGGGGGCTTGCAAATGAACTGACAATAGATTAACATGAGAAAAGACAAAGGTTATTTACAAGTGTGCTCGCTATTGCAGAATATCCCAAAGTAAAGTTTTATATCTGTCAACTTAATAAAAGGCGGGGCTTTGGGACTTCAGTGAGAAAGTATAGAAGGTTCTATTGGGCTTTTTGATGGTAATGGTTATGGGTGGTCTATCTTAATGACAACTGATTTCCCAGGAAACTCTCACTCAAGGAAGCTACTGGGAACTGTATTTTCAGGAGGCTCTGTTTTAGTGTGATAAAGGAAGTTCAGGTAAGATTTATATCTGTATCTTTTGCAGCTCAAATGTTTCTACTTTACAGTAGTCTTTATACCCACTCTGGAGGTCTAAGTGGGCCCCCATAGATATTCCAAGGGATAAGATTAAGATCAAAGGGTCACATCTCATTTCACTCTGCTCTAATTAAATAATAATTGGTGTTGTAGGTTTTTTCCTGCCTTCATCTTTCAGGTTAGGAACTGTGTTTGTCATAGTCTTTTTTTTTTTTTTTTTTTTTTTTTTTTGAGACTGAGTCTCCCTCTGTTGCCCAGACTGGAGTGCAGTGCATTCTCTGCATGTACTGCAACCTCTGCCTCCCAGGTTCAAGCAATTCTCCCGCTTCAGCCTCCTAAGTAGTTGGGATTGCAGGTGACTGCCACCGTGCCCAGCTAATTTTCTTGTATTTTTTGTAGAGAGGGGCTTTCGCCATGTTGACCAGGCTGGTCTCAAATTCCTGACCTCAAGTGATCTGCCCACCTTAGCCTTCCAAAGTGTTGGGATTACAGACGTGAATCACTGAAGCTGGCCTGTCACAGTCGTCTTTGTATCCTGGCATCTTGCATGGTGCCTGGCACATGGTACTAAATATATTGAATAAATGAAGGAGTGGATTGAAATACTTACTTAGGTGTGAAACTTATTTCCTTGAATTCTCCAATCCCCAGCTGCCCCTCAGAACCAGCTCCCCATGCGAAGACCCTTCCTTTGTGGCACACAGCCAGGGAGTGCTCCTTCCCGCAGCTCACAAGATCAACATTTAGGGTTTCCAATGCCTGAATTGGTTCTTTGGAAAACAAAACAAAACACCCCCCAACCACCACCACCGGATTATTAATTTAACACAAGTTTAAGACAGCACTTTTCTTCAAAAAGAAGGATCATCCAGATTTCTTGTCTCCTCCAATGGTCTTTTAACTCAAGACCTTAAGTCCATTCTAAATGTCTGACGGAAGTAAATTCCAATGTGTGTTACCCTGTCTTGATAGGATACAGCTCTGTTAAAATAATCAACTGGGAGACTATTAAGTTGAGATGGGTCCAGCGCCTTGGGTTCCTACCTAAGCAAACCAAAACTCAACTCAGAGTGATTGATCATAGCCTAGGAAAATGAAACTTAAGGTTAAGCAATCAGAAACCACCAACTAACATCTAAGAGACTTTACCAACCAGAAACAGTTGACTACTTCAAACAAGGGACTTTCCACTTTAACCAATCAAATATTTTCTTTGTCTTACTTCCTGGAACACCTTATCAAAGGTTACCCCTGGCATCTCCTTGCACCTCCCTTAGTGGAGCCCAACTGCTTGAGGTCTGGTGCTGCTCAATTCATGAACTGCTGAATATTCAAATTGACTCTTAAAAACATTTAGTGTACTCAAGTCTATCTTTTAATGGCTGCTATTTAAAGGATTAGGCATCATGGAGGGGGTAACTTCTAGGCACTATGACACATGACCAAATGTTTCTCTAGCAAAACCCAGCAAAATAAAGGGACCCAGAAAAAATTTAGGATCTCCTCCATTTTGCCATTCTGTCTTCCCACCCTAAACACTGAAAGCAGTGAATCCCTTGTTCAGAAGGAAATTGGAAGGGCGCCTACCTCATGAATGTGAGAGGCAGGTGCTGGATCCTCTCACAATGAAAAGTGAAAACTATGCCCCAATGGAGGCCCTAAATATGGCCACAAATGAAAACCGGATCACATTTCCCTACAAGCCAATCTAAACTGCTTTCCCAAGGTGTCTGTCTCTGAATTATTAGACGTTTGGAGTTGAGAACATCATACCAGTAACGTTTTTGTAACATTTAAGATTTTGGTTTTCCTTTTATCTTTGTAATCTTATCTTTTTCAACTATTTACAGTAAATTTATGCAAGGCTAAAATTTCCCAAAGATTCATGCACTCACAAAGATAGAAATTGGTACTATTTTTCTGGAGAACAATTTGGCGTTAACTATCATGTTGCCCTTCATTTCCAAATGAAGGTGATAAGACCTAAAAACTTGCTACTTTACCAAAAGAATTTGAGCTGAAGGCAATTAAGAATCAACAGATGAAGAAAGAGTTCTCTGCTCTCTTCTGATCTACCTAAAAGTAGGTCACAAATATCCTTTTGTGAGAAGTTCCCATCTCCTGCACCAAGAAGAGAAGGGTCGGCCAGGCGCGGTGGCTCATGCCTATAATCCCAGCCCTTTGGGAGGCCGAGGCAGGTGGATCACGAGGTTAGGAGTTTGAGACCAGCCTGGCCAGCATGGTGAAACCCTATCTCTACTAAAAATATAAAAATTAGCTGGGCATGGTGGGGCGTGCCTGTAATCCCAGCTACTTGGGAGGCTGAGGCAGAAGAACCATTTGAACCCAGGAGGCATAGGTTGCAGTGAACTGAGATCATGCCATTGCACTCCAGCCTGGCGACAGAACGAAACTCCATCTCAAAAAATAAAATAAAAAAAAAAAAAGAAGAGAAGGGTCACCTAAGATGAAGACTTGGCCCTGAGGTGAGCCTGCATAAACAAGTCTAATTAAAATAACCTTATCGTCCATTAGATTTTCCCATATATTTTTCTAGTCACTTTCCCTGAGTTCATCATCCTTTAAAGTCCAAATCCCTTTTTCTTTGTTAAACATGGTACACAAGCTCCTAAGTCGAAGCACTTGAGTTTCACTTCTATTCTGTAAATTCCCAGGCATGTAAATTTCCCTATATGTAAAAGATTAATAAAATTGTATGCTTTTCCTCCTGTCGATCTGTCTTTTGTCAGTTAAGTTTGCAGGACCCAGGTGCTGAACCTAAGAAGGTAAAGGAAAAATTTTCCTCCTCCACACACCTTTTGAAACTTTTCTCAGCAAGTCATCAGAAATGTGGTCAAATATTTGCTTACAAGAATATCAATCAGTATTATTTATAAAAGTCCCTAGTGGGAAACAATCTAATTTCCACAAAAAGAGAATAATTATGGTACTCTCAGAGTTTAGAATGTTATGTAGCAATTTAAAATATATTTTCAAAACATACACAATAAAAGGGTAATATGTTCATAAGATTATGTTTGATGAAAACACAGTGTTCAGAGTTGCATGAATACTGCATATACAAATCTATAATGACATGATTTTTATAAAGATTATATACATAGAAAAAAGTAGACAGGGAGAAAATGCATCAAAATGTTAGGAGTTATCTTTGGGTGTTGGAGCTACGGTGATTTTGTTCTCGTATTTCTACAATAATCCATAACGATTATTGTATTATCATATATAAACAATATATATTCATTATTATTATTATTATTATTATTATTATTATTTTGAAACGGAGTCTTGCTCTGTTGCCAGGCTGGAGTGCAGTGGCGCGATCTCAGCTCACTGCAACCTCCGCCTCCCGGGTTCAAGCGATTCCCCTGCCTCAGCCTCCCTAGTAGCTGGGACTGCAGGCACACGCCACCACGCCCGGCTAATTTTTTGTATTTTAGCAGAGACGGGGTTTCAGCATATTGACCTGGATGGTCTCGATCTCCTGACCTCGTGATCCGCCGGCCTCAGCCTCCCAAAGTGCTGGGATTATAGGAGTGAGCCACTGCGCCCAGCCTATCACATATTTTTAAAGAAAAAAAAGGTCCCAGTGTATTTCTAAGGGAGATACAGGTGTCCAACCCACAAACCACGTTTGTAAGGTCAGGCTGCCTTCTCCAGGTAGAACCGTGCAGGCGAGGATTTGTCTGCAAGGCAAGCCGGAGGGACCACATCTCTGTCCAGAGCAGCGTTGACCAGGTTAGTTTCGGCTCTCAGTTTCGCTTTGAACTTGAATTGGAAACCGAAACAAATCCGAGGGGCATCGGGAAAACGAAACTGAGGAAGCTGCTCTTCGTAGCACAGGGCACCATTTTCCCGGTTCCTGTGGCTCTTCTGGTCCGGAGGGATCCGAGGCTCCCAACACCCCTCCCTGCCTGGCCCGCGGCGCCCAGCATCTGAGCCACTCCCTGCACCTGGGCCCCCGCGCCCCTCACCCGGGGTCCCAGCGCCCCGCACCCGGTTCTCTGCGCCCGGTACCCAAGCCCCCGCGCCCATGCACTGGGGTCCCCACACCCCGCACCTGGGGCCCCGCGCTCACCTGGCAGCTCCCCGCGCGGCGCTCTCCTGCGGCCCAGCTGGCCCCTGCTGTTGTCTCCGCACGAGAGGACCCTGTGGTTGGTCAGCAGCAGCAGAGAGTGGCGCTCCCCGCTGGCCGCCTGCAGTAGCTCAGCCCCGGGGCTGCGCTCCGTCCTCCGGCGCTGCAGCTCCCTGGAGTCGGTGCCCCAACAGAAATACATCCCGCTTCTGCGCCCTGTCGCCTGCTCCGGATTCCGTCCGTCCCGCTGCGACAGGCTCCCGAACGCTGGTGACTGGGTGCGCGATGATTTCCAGGATATAAAGATGCTCACCCTGTCTTCAACCCGCCCCAGGAGCGCAGCCCTGGCTCCACTTCAGCTCTCTCTGCTGCCTGAACTTCAAGTGCTGAAGAGCAGAGAGGGCGTCCCGGGTGTTGAACCTGGGTTTATATCCTAAGCCATTTATGAGTCATTAATGCCACTTTGAGTAGGTTACCTCATGATTCCGTGCTTCAGCTATCACATCTACGAAATATGGACAGCAATTCAGCAAATCTAATATGTTGGGATAATTTAATAGATATCTAAAGTGTTAGAATTGAAGCATCCGAGTGCCCACCTCTTTCCAGACCTTTTTTGGCACTGAAAATACAAGTTTGTTTTTTGTTTGTTTGTTTGAGACGGAGGAGTCTCGCTCTGTTGCCCAAGCTGGAGTGCAGTGGCACCATCTCGGCTCATTGCAACCTCCGCCTCACGGGTTCAAGCGATTCTCCACTCTCAGCCTCCAGAGTAGGTGGGATTACGGCCGTGCGCCACGACGTCCGGCTAATTTTTGTATTTTTAGTAAAGATGGGGTTTCCTCATGTTGGCCAGGCTGGTCTCGAACTCCTGACCTCAAGTGATCCCCCCCCCCCCCTCAGCTTCCCAAAGTGCAGGGATTACAGGCCTGAGCCTCCGCGCCCGACCTGCAAATACAGTTAGTGAAAGACAAGATCCTCTTGATGCGTTTACATAAAACACATAAGTGTAATATCAAGGGGCAACGAAAAATACAACAGGAACCAGAGGGTGGAGGCCGAAGGCACTGGTATTTGAGATATTAGGAAAGATCTCCCTGATGAAGTGATATTTGTGCAGAGAGCTGAGGGGACATGGGAAATGAGGGAATGAGTCGTGATATTGCCTAAGGGCAGAGGATGAAAAGCAGCAGTTGGAAGGTTTTGAATAGAGAAGAGCCATGATCTGACTTTAGTTTTTAAAGATTCATCTGGCTGCTGTGTGAAACATAATAGGACACAAATGGAAGCAGAAAGCCAATTAGCAGAGACTACTTCAGAGTCCAGGTCAAGTGATATCCTAGAAGGGAAGAGAGAAGTTATTAGATTCAAGACATGTTTTGAAAGTAAGAGTCCACAGATTTGATGACGGATTAGAAATTGGGGGGAAAGAAGAAAAGGGATTAGGGATTACTCCAGGGTTGGCTTAGGGGTTACTGCAAGGTAAACTCTACTGGACTGGGAAACCGTGAGGAAGGTGCAGGTTTAGAGCTATGTGGGTCTGGAGTATAGATTGGTAATAACTGTGAGATGCTTGTTAATCAAGAAGGCAATAGGATAAACTGTTTTGGAGTTGTAGAGAGAAGCTGGGGTGTAGTCAGAAAATTGGGAGCCATCAGTGTAGAGATGATGCTTAAAGCCAGATGGCTGAATGAGAACCCCCAGGGGGTGAATGTGGCAACAATGTGGCAGAGGCTAGAGGACTGATCATAGGAGGAAAACCAGGAGAGGGAGTTATAGACAGAGCAAGTAATGAATAAGGGAAGGATCAACTCTTGTCAATTTCTTGTAGAGCAAGGTAAGGATTGAGCACTGATTTGTATTTATTTATTTGTTTGTTTGAGACTGAGTTTCCGCTCTTGTCGCCCAGGCTGGAGTGCAATGGCACCATCTCAACTCACAGCAACCTTCGCCTCCCAGCTTCAAGTGATCCTCCCGCCTTAGCCGCCTAAGTAGCGGGACTACAGGCATGTGCCACTACGCCCAGCTAGCTTTTGTATTTTTTGAAGAGATGGGGTTTCACCATGTTGCCCAGGCTGATCTCGAACTCCTGACCTTAGGTGATCTGCCTACCTCAGCCTTCCAAAGTGCTGTGATTACAGGCCACCATGTCCAGCTGAGCACTGGTTTTTAGATTTGGCAACTTTGACAATGTTAGCCATCATCAGCATTATTGACTTTTTTAAAGAAACTATTATAAAACCTATTTATATAATTTCAGTTCACCACTCTTTATGACCATATTCCAAGTTCTTTAAAGAGAAGAACAAATGTTCTTTATTTTTCTACTTCAAGAGTACCTGGAACTAGGTAGATGCTAATAAGGGTATATTGGACAATTGGATTGATGAGTAGTGAGTCAGTGAATAGTATTAATATTTCTGGTTCTGTTTTCTTATATACCAAATATAACCTTTTTCTGAATAGTAATTTCTTAATGTTTCTTTCTTTTCTCAAGCACAGAATGTAAGAGTTTGGTATTATTACCATAAGACACTGAGCCCTCATATTATTTCTTTAAAAAAAAATTTTTTTTTTGAGACAGAGTCTCGCTTTGCCACCTAGGCTGGAGTGTAGTGGCATGATCTCAGCTCACTGCAAACTCCACCTCCCCGATTCAAGCGATTCTCCTGCTTCAGCCTCCTGAATAGCTGAGATTATAGGCGGGCACTACCACACCTGGCTAGTTTTTGTATTTTTCGTAGAGATGGGGTTTCACCATGTTTGCCAGGCTGGTCTCGAACTCCTGACCTCAAGTGATCTGCCTGCCTCAGCCTCTCAAAGTGCTGGGATTACAGGCATGAGCCACCAATCTTGGCCTAAAAAATTTTTTATTGATACATAATAGATGTACATGTTTTGGGGGTACATATGATAATTTGACACATTATCAAATTGGGATATCTATCTCCTTAAGTAATTTATCTTGGGCTAGCCACAGTGGCTCATGCCTGTAATCCTAGCACTTTAGGATGCCGAGATGGGAGGATCACTTGAGCTCAGGAGTTGGAGACCAGCTTGGGCAACATGGTGAAACCCTATCTTTACCAAAAACACAAAAAATAGCTGGGCGTATTGGCACATACCTGTAGATCCAGCTACATGGGAGGCTGAGGTGGGAGGATTGCTTGAGCCTGGAGCCTGGGAGGTGGAAGGTGCAGTGAGCCCAGATCACGCCACTGCACTCCCACCTGCGCGACAGAGCCAGACCCTATCTCAAAAAAAAAAAAAAAAAAAAGGAACATTCAAATTATTATTGGCTAGTGATTTTGAAATGTACCTATAGTCATTCTACTGAGCTGTTGAACACCAGGTCTTATTTCTTCTATCCAAATGTATATTTGTACCCATTAATCAACCTCTCTTCATTTTCCCCACCACCACCCCCATTCTTCCTGGGCTCTGGTTACCAACAGTCTACTCCTTATCTTCATGAGGTTCACTCTTTTTTTTTTTTTTAACTCTCTGACATGTGAGTGAAAACACGTGATAATTGTCTTTCTGTGCTTGGCTTATTTCACTTAACATAATGACCATTCCACCCATGTTGTTGCAAAAATGACAGAATTTCATTCTTTTTTTTATGGCTGAAGAATATTTCATTACGTGTATGTACCACATTTTCTTTATCCATTCATCTGTTGATGGGCACTTAGCCTGATTCCAAATTTGGGCTATTGTGAATAGTACTGCAATAAATGTGGGAGTGCAGATGTCTCTTTGATATATTGATTTCCTTTCTTTTGTATATACACCAAGTAGTGAAATTGCTGAATCATACGGTATTTCTATTTTTAGTTTTTTGAGGAATCTCCATACTGTTCTCCATAGTGGCTGTACTAATTTACATTCCCACCAACAATGTATGAAATGTACACTAACTTAAGTGTACGTTTCTCTACATCCTCACCAGCAATCCTTACTCCCTTTTGGTAAAAGCCATTATAGCTGGGGTGAGATGATATCTCATGGTTTTGGTTTGCATTTCTATGATGATTAGTGATGTTGAGCATTTTTTCATATACTGGTTGGCTATTTGTATGTCTGCTTTTGAGAAATCTCTGTTCAGATCATTTGCCCATTTTAAAATCAGATTTTTTTGCTGTTGAGTTATTTGAGTTTCTTATAATAATATGGTTATTAATCCCTTGTCAGATAGATTGCAAATATTTTTCTCCCATTCTGTGGGTTGTCTCTTCACTTTGTTGATTGTTTCCTTTGCTGTGCAGAAGCTTTTTCACTTGATATAATCTCACTGGTCTATTTTTGCTTTTGTTGCCTGTGATTTTGAGATCTTCCACAAAATTTGTTGCCCAGACCAATGTCCTAAAGCTTTTCCCCAACGTTTTCTTCTAGTAGTTTCATGTCTTATATTAAGTCTTTAATTAACTTTGATTTGATTTTTGTTGGGAACAAGACCCCCAAAATCTGGCCATAAACTGGCCCCAAAACTGGCCGTAAACAAAATCTCTGCAGCACTGTGATATGTTAATGGTGGCCATAACGCCCACGATGGAAGGTTGTGGGTTTATGGGAATGAGGGCAAAGAACACTGGGCCCGCCCAGGGTGGGAAACCGCTTAAAGGCATTCTTAAGCCACAAACAATAGCATGAGCGATCTGTGCCTTAAGGACATGCTCCTGCTGCAGTTAACTAGTCCAACCTATTCCTTTAATTCTACCCATCCCTTCGTTTCCCATAAGGGATACTTTTAGTTAATTGAATATCTATAGAAACAATGCTAATGACTGGCTTGCTGTGAATAAATACATGGGCGAATCTCTGTTCAGGGCTCTCAGCTCTGAAGGCTGTGAGACCCCTGATTTCCCACTTCACACCTCTATATTTCTGTGTGTATGTCTTTAATTCCTCTAGCACCCCTGGGTTAGGGCCCCAACCGAGCTGGTCTCGGCAGATTTTTGTACATGGGTGTAGTTTCTTTCTTTCTTTTATTTTTTTGAGACAGAGTTTTGCTCTTGTCTGCCAGCCTAGAGTGCAATGGCATTTCTGCTCACTGCAGCCTCCAACTCCCAGGTTCAAGTGATTCTCCTGCTTCAGCCTCCTGAGTAGCTGGAATTACAGGCATCTGCCATCATGCCTGGCTAATTTTTGTATTTTTAGGACAGACAGAGTTTTGCTGTGTTGGCCAGGCTGGTCTTGAACTCCTGACCTCAGGTGATCCATTCTCCTCAGCCTCCCAAAGTGCTGGGATTATAGGCATGAGCCACCACACCCGGCCAGGGGTCTGGTTTCATTCTTCTGCATGGGGTTGTTGGGTTTTCCCAGCACCATTTATTGAAGAGACTGTCCTCTTTCCCTATTGTATATTTTTGGCATCTTTTGTCAAAAATGAGTTGGCTCTAAGTGTGTGGATTTATGTCTGGATTCTATATTCTGTTCCATTGATCTGTGTGTCTGTTTTTATACTATGCTGATTTGGTTGCTAGCTTTGTAGTATATTTTGAAGACAGGTAGGGTGATGCCTACAACTTTGTTCTTATGCTTACTGCTTTGGCTATTAAAGGTCTTCTATTTAAAACAAAACAAAACAAAACAAAACAAAAAACTTTTTTTATTTCCCTGAAAAGAGTCATTGGTATTTTGATGGAAATTGCATTAAATCTATAGATTGCTTTGGATAATATAGATATTTTAATAATATTGAATCTTCAAATCCATGAGCATTAAACATTCTCTCCCTTTCTTTCTCTTTTTCTTTCTTTTTCTTTCTTTCCTTCCTTCCTTCCTTCCTTCCTTCCTTCCTTCCTTCCTTCCTTCCTTCCTTCCTTCCTTCCTTCCTTCCTTTTCTTTCCCTTTCTCTGTCTCTTCCTCTCTTTCTCTCTTTCTTCTTTCTGACAGAGTCTCTGTCACCACGGCTGGAGTGCAGTGGCACCATCTCAGCTTACTGCAACCTCCACCTCCTGGGTTCAAGAGATTCTCATGCCTCAGCCTCCCAAGTAGCTGGGATTACATGCATGTGCCATCATGCTAACTTTTGTATTTTTACTACAGACAGGGTTTCACTATGATGGTTAGGTTGGTCTCAAACTCCTGGCCGCAAGTGATCCACCTGCCTCAGCCCCCTAAAGTGCTGAGATTATAGGTTTGAGCCACCATACCTGGCCTCTCTTCAGTTTCTTTAATCAGTGTTTCATAATTTTCTTTGTATAGATCATTTTGGTTAAATTGATTTTTAAGTATTTTATATTCTTTATAGCCATTGTAAATGGGATTGCTTTCTTGATTTCTTCTTTGTATTGTTTGTTGTTGGTTTATATAAATGCTACTGGTTTTATATGTTGATTTTGTGTCATGTCACTTTAATGAATTTGTTTATCAGTTGTAACAGTTTTTTTGGTGGAGTCTTTGGGTTTTCTAAATATAATATCATGTCATCCGTGAACAAGCCGAATTTAACTTCTTTCTTTACAATTTGGATGCTCTTTATTTTTTTCTTTTGCCTAATTGCTTTGGCCAGAACTTTCAGTATTATGTTGAATAAAAATGGTGAAAGTGGGCCAGGCACAGTGACTCACACCTATAATCCCAGCACTTTGGGAGCCTGAGGCGGGTGGATCACCTGAGGTCAGGAGTTTGAGACCAGCCTGGCCAACATGGTGAAACCCTGTCTCTACTAAAAATACAAAAATTAGCTTGGTGTGGTGGTGCATGCCTGTAATCTCAACTACTCGGGAGGTTGAGGAAGGAGAATCCCTTGAACCTGGGAAGCAGAGGTTGCAATGAACCAAAATCATGTCACTGTACTCCATCCTGGGTGAAAGAGTGAGACCTTGTTCCAAAAAACAAAACAAAACAAAAAAACAAAAAAGTTGAAAATGGGCATCCTTGTCTTATTTCAGATCTTAGAGGAAAGGCTTTCCATTTTTTTCAGTTCAGTATGATATTGGCTGTGGGTTTGTCATATATGACTTTTATTATTTTGAACTATGTTCCTTCTATACCCAGTTTTTTGAGTTTTTTAATTATAAAGGAATGTTGAATTTTATCAATGCATTTTCAGCATCTATTGAAATGATCATACGGTTTTTTTCTTGCTTTTGTTAATGTAATATATCACATTTATTGATTTTTGTATGTTGAACCATCTTTGCATCCCTGGGATGAATCCTACTTGATCACTGTGAATAATCTCTTTAATGTGTTGTTGAATTTGGTTTGCTTGTATTTTGTTGAGGATTTTAGTATCTATGTTTATCAGGGATATTAGCCTGTAGTTTTTGTTGTTGTGCCCTTGTCTGGTTTGGTATCAGGGTAATGCTGGCCTAGTAAAATGAGTTTGAAAGTATTTTCTCCTCTTTCATTTTTTTTTTTTAAGCAGAGTTTGAGTAGGATTGGTATTAGTTCTTCTTTAAGTGTTTGGTAGAATTTAGTAGTGAAGCTGTCAAGTCCTGGGCTGTTTTTTGATTGGAGACTTTTTTCTTATGGCTTTGATCTTGTTACTGGTTTGTTGAAGTTTTCGATTTCTTCATGGTTCAGTCTTGGTAGCTTGCATTTGTCCAGGAACGTATTCATTTCTTCTAGATTTTCCAATTTGTTGGCATGTAGTTGTTCATAATACTCTCTAATGATTCTTTGTATTTCTGTGGTCTTAGCTGTTACGTCTCCTTTTTCATTTATGATTTTATTTATTTGGGTCCTCTCCCTTTTTTTCTTAGTCTAGCTAAAGTTTAGTCAATTTTATCTTTTCAAAGAAACTTTTTGTTTTGTTGATTTTCTGTAATTTTTTTAGTCTCAATTTCATTTATTTCTGCTGTGATATTTATTCTTTCTTTTCTGCTACTAATGTTGGGTTTGGTTTGTTTTTGTTTTTCTGGTCTCTTGGGGTGCATTGTTAGCTTGTTTATTTGATGTCTTTTTAGTTTTTTGGTATAAACCTCTTAGTACTGCTTTTGCCATATCACATAGATTTTGGTATGTTGTATTTCCATTTTCATTTGTTTTAAGAAATGTTTAAATTTCCTTAATTTCTTCATTGATCCATTGGTCATACAGGAGCATATTGTGTTTCCATGTGTTTGTGTAGTTTCTGAGGTTCTTGTTATTGATTTCTAGTTTTATTCCACTGTGATCAGAAAAGACACTTGACATGATTTTTATTTTTTTCTTTTTTTTGAGATGGAATCTCGCTCTGTTGCCCAGGCTGGAGTGCAGTGGTGCAATCTTGGCTCACTGCAAGCTCTGCCTCCTGCGTTCACACCATTCTCCTGCCTCAGCCTCCCAAGTAGCTGGGACTATAGGTGCCCGCCACCACAACTGGCTCATTTTTTGTATTTTTAGTAGAGACGGGGTTTCACCGTGTTAGCCAGGATGGTCTCAATCTCCTGACCTCGTGATCCGCCCACCTCAGCCTCCCAAAATGCTGGGATTACAGACGTGAGCCACCGGATTTTTACTTTTTAAAATTTGTTGAGTCTTGTTTTGTGGCCTAAGATATGGTTGACCTTGGAGAATGTTCCATATGCTTAGACTATAAGAGTTTGATATTATCAATATAAGACACTGAAACCTCATATTGTTATTTCTTAAAAGGAAGTCTACTAAATAACTAAAATGTAAGTGCATTGTACTCATTTTGTATTCCCAGCACCTAGCACAGTGTCTGCCAAATTTAAAAAACAATGAATAAATGTTAGTGAGATAAGTGAATAAAATGTATATTAAAGAAACTGAGCATATCTTTTTTTAAGAAAGATAATTTTCACTTAATCTATGTTCATGCACTTGGAAACAGAAGATCCTGTATTGTGAGTATTTACCATGTGTTGATTATTTTATATAAAATATCTAACTATTTCATCACCTTTTCTTAGTTAAGATTCTCCAGCCTGGCCAATATGGCGCAACCCCATCTCTACTAAATACAGAAATTAACCAGGTGTGTTAGAGGGCGCCTGCAATCCCAGCTACTCGACTTGGGAGGCTGAGGCATAAGAATCACTTGAACCTGGGAGATGGAGGTTGCAGTCAGCTGAGATGGTGTCATTGCACTACAACCTGGGTGACAGAGTAAGACTCTGTCTCAAAAAAAAAAAAAAAAAAGAATCTTTTGGTTGCAGGTGACAGAAAATGTGGCCCAAGCTCACTTAAGCAAAAGGGAAATTTACTTGTAGATTGCATTATTATTTTTCAAAGAACTTTGCTGCCCCTCTACACCCTGTGACATCAATCTTGAGCATGTGATTTGTTCTGGCCAATTATATGCAAGTGGGAAGCAACTTCAGGCAGATAGTTTAGAGTGAGCACTTCTTTTCCTACTTTCCTTTCCCTCTGTTACAACAGGTGATTTTCTAGAGAGAGATTGCTCTATTTTACTGAGTCCCAGATTAAAAACAACCACCAAGCAGAGCTGCAGGTATACCACGTAACATCAGCAAGAAATAATTTTTGTTGTTGTAAGCCTGTGAGCATTTAGGAGGTATTTATGATTACAGCATAACTGTTTATAAAGTCAAGTAACTGAAAAATCCACCAGAATGGCTGATTACAGGCACTGCTGTAAACAAGGACTTAACCAATGTCCTTAATGACTCCATTTCTCTGTCTCTTCACTCTGCCTTTTGCTATGAGGGCTTCATCTTCAGGCACCATGCAGTCTATCTTGCAGTTCCCGGAGCTCCTCTGAGATTGCAAGAGGGTTACAGTAGCTCTAAACTTTATATTTATCCAGCTCTCAGCTTCACAGCCTGTGGACAGAAAAAAATCTGCTCAAAAGTCTTGGCCCGATTTGGGTCATATATCTACCCCTGAGGCAATCACTGTGGAAGCCATTGGGGTAGTCAGTCTACCTTGTGGATCAGGATAGAATCTCATCCATGCACTTTCTGAGCAGAGGAGGCAGATCCCAGATGAAAGGCACGTTGCTGGAAGAAAGTGGAGACAGATGCTAAGGAGTTAAGCAACAAGGACTTTCTATATCAATCATGCAAAATAAATATTATTATTATTTTTCCCTTTTTTGTGGGTAAGGAATTAAGGCTCAGAGAGTTTGGGTAACTTGCTTGAAGTTACATGATGTGTATAAATGGCAGGGGTTTTTTTTGTTGTGTTTTTTTTTTTTTTTTTTTTTTTTTTTTTTTTTTTTTTTTGGATGGAGTCTCACTCTATCACTCACCCAGGCTGGAGTGCAGTGCTGTGATCTCAGCTTACTGCAACTTCTGCCTCCCGGGTTCAAGCGATTCTCCTGCCTCAGCCTCCGGAGTAGCTGGAATTCAGGTATGTGCCACGATGCCCAGCTAATTTTTGTATTTTTAGTAGAGACAGGGTTTCACCATGTTGGCCAGGCTGGTCTCGAACTCCTGACCTCAAGTGATCCACCTGCCTCAGCCTCCCAAAGTGTTGGGATTACAAGTGTGAACCACTGCACTGGCCTAAAGGGCAGGATTTTAACACTGATCCATTTGACCAGAAAGCCTGTTTAATTTTTACTAAAAGAGTCTTATAATAGAACACTCTTTATTCCCTGATCTTTTCTTTCATGCCCACTAGTGGCACTTCCTTAAAACCATTCCAGCTAAAAACCTCCAATTCATCTTACATTTTCTTGCTGCTGCAAAACTCTCAGGCCAGGAGTGGTTGGTGGCTCATGCCAGTAATCCCCAAAATTTGGGAAGTTGAAGGGGAGGATAACTGGAGCCCAGGAGTTCAAGTCCAGCTTGGGCAACAAGGCAAGACCCTGTCTATACAAAAAATCAAAAAGTTAGCCTGGCATGGTGGCACACACCTATGGTCTCCACTACATGGGAGGCTGAAGCAGGAGGATCACTTGAGCCCAGGAGGTCAAGGCTGTAGTGAGCTGTGTTCACTCTACTGCACTCTAGCCTGGGTGACAGAGCAAGACCCTGTTTCAAAAAACAAAAACGGAAAACCCTCCCCTAATGGATTAATTGCTGATTGGTTGATATCATCAACATCCCATTTTCTATCCACTTCTTTCTGTCTCCACCACTCCTACCAGAGTTCAGTTCTTTGGCAACAACATCTCAAATGTCTCTATATCTAACAACTGGGATCACTAATGGATCCTTTTTATTCTCCCGAGTGTTGCCTGTGAAAAACACAGGTCTGATCACATCACTTATTTTTCTTAATGGTTGTAGGCCTTTTGCCTACAGAAAAACAAAGAAAACAAAATCCTTTGCATATAATTAAAGGCCTTCTATGATCCACTTGTAACTAACCTTTCTATATTTATCTCACTGACAGTTATAGTTATGTATATCCCCCCGCACCCCACCACACATACACAGGACTACTGTCACAATGAACTACTTGCCTTTTCATGCTTGCTTTTTCCTAAATCCATGCCTCTGTTCATTCTGTGTTTTCTCTGTGGAATTTCCTTTTCCTCATTTCTTTTTATGAAAAAACATGTCTTAAATGTTTCATCTCTGTGAAGCCTTTCTTTTTCTTTCTTTTTTTTCTTTCTGAGACAGGGTCTCACTGTGTTCCCCAGGCTGGAGTGCACTGGTGCAATCACGGCTCACTGCAGCCTCAGTCTCCTGGGTGCAAGTGATCCTCCCATCCCAAGCCTCCCAAGTAGCTGGGGCTACAGATGTGTCTCACCACGCCTGACCAATTTTTAAATTTTTTGTAGAGACAGGGTCTCACTATGTTGCCCAGGCTGGTCTAGAGCTCCTGGCCTCAAGTAATTGTCCAGCCTCAGCCTCCCAAAGTGCTGGGATTACAGGTGTAAGCCACCACGCCCACCTTTGTGGGAGCCTTTCTTAGATTCCACCACATA
This sequence comes from Macaca thibetana thibetana, assembly GCF_024542745.1. Lineage (NCBI taxonomy): Eukaryota > Metazoa > Chordata > Mammalia > Primates > Cercopithecidae > Macaca > Macaca thibetana. The sequence continues at coordinate 100,580,080 of NC_065582.1, forward strand.
AATTGCTCCTTTTTCTAGGCTCTATAACAAATAATGTCTTTTACACACATTCTGATATGGTTTGGCTGTGTCCCCACCCAAATCTCAAATTGTAGCTCTCATAATTCCCACGTGTTATGGAAGGGACCTGGTGGGAGGTAATTGAATCATCTGAGTGGGTCTTTCCTGTGTTGTTCTCGTGATGGTGAATAAGTCTCACGAGATCTCATGGTTTTATAAAAGGGAGTTTCCCTGCACATGCTCTCTCTCCTCCCTACTGCCATTTATGTAAGACATGACTTTGCTCCTCCTTTGCCTTCCACCATGATTGTGAGGCTTCCCCAACCAATGTGGAACTATGAGTCCATTAAACCTTTTCTTTATAAATTACCCAATCTTGAGTATGTCTTTACTAGCAGCATGAGAACAGATTAATGAACATCCCCCCTCTGACCAATTTAATACTAGTTTCGTATTATATTACCATATTATTCTATATTTGGTCAATAGTTTAAAAAAAAAATCTTGGCCAGGCGCAGTGGCTCATGCCTGTAATCCCAACATTTTGGGAGGCCAAAGTAGGTGGATCACTTGGGGCCAAGACATCAAGACCAGCCTGACCAATATGGTGGAACCCCGTGTCCACTAAAAATACAAAAATTACCTAGGCATAATGGTGCACTCCTGTAATCCCAGCTACTTGGGAGGCTGAGGCAGGAGAATCGCTTGAACCTAGGAGGCAGAGGTTGCATTCAGCCTAAATGGCGCCACTGCACTCCAGCCTGGGCGATAGGTGAGACTCTGTCTCAAATAATAATAATAATAATAAAGTTTAAAAAATAAAAAATATAAAAAAATCTTTACTGAATATCCACTATAGGTATAACAAGGAACAAACAAAATGTAATAATTACTATTCATCAGCAGTTACTTTAGACGTTACAAAATCTTTCCAGCTATTTCCCTCATGTGTCCTCATAACCACAGACTATAAGCATGAGAGGGCTTACAGAGCTGAGAGTAATTTGTCCTGAGCTTACAGATGAGTAAGTAGAATAGTGTCCCTTTATCAAAGAATCCCCACATGAAAAAACAGAAAATCAATAGAAATTCACTGTCATCATAACTCCAAAATCAAACTTTGAAAAGTATTTATACCTAATATTTTACTCCAATAGCCTATTTTCTTTTTTTTACTCATTTTCCCCTACCAGTGATTTATGGAAGGCAAGAGAATGAGAAAAGGAAAATAAAATGAAATGTCCCAACTGCCTACCACATCTGTCTCTTTCACAACGCATCGGCCAATTTGAGTAACCACCCTATAAGGTACATATTATCCATATATTATCTACCCGGGTACAGATATGAACAACTTTAGCCTCAGAAAACTCAAGTGATTTGCTCAAGATAACTAGTAAGGAAGTAGGGGATCCCAGAATCAAACCCTCTTTCCACTAAACAGCACTGACTCAGTGTGAGATGAGGAGGACATTAGAAAGGGGATGAGAGAGGATGAGCTTACGAAAAGTCATCATGCAGTGAGTGGGGTTGAGGAGACACAGGTAGACCAGTGAGGAAGCAGAAAAGTGGTCTGCGGGAAGTCCTCAAGAGGAAAGTAGAAGAACATCTAAGAGGAGGTAGGAGCGCTGCAAGTCTCTATTGTTCTTTTGCCCTTCTCTTCTTAGACTATCTTCTCTTTAACTCCATTGTTCTGAGTTCAAAGCCCACACTCCGTGCTTTCAGCCCTTGGGACAAATGAAAAATAGAACACACTCCCTAATATGCTTAGTTTTTTATTATACTCCAGCTGCCATCTCAGTCACCTCCAGGTGGCTCCCTGGAATGTTATCTAGTGTTTTTGTTTTTGTTTTTTTCACAAATGGACAAGACAATTAGGATGGCCCAGCACAAGTCAGTCGGGGGAAAGAAAACATTTGCTCAAACCGGACATTCTCCTTATAGACAAGAAAGCGTAGTTTTCAATTTGAACACTAGATGGAAGTATTAGTCAACTTAATCTTTTATCATGCTTCCTCTTTCGCGGTTGATATATGTCAATGGTTGACATCTCTTTTCAGTAGTAGTCTTATAATTATCCACATGAATTTTTATGACTCTGTACCCCAAATTTGTTGTATAATTTTAATATTTAAATTAATTTAAAAAAATAGGAAATGTTACACTCACGTTATTACTCTTACTATTTCTACTACAACATTGTCATTTTCAGAATACTGCATTTATCAGCAATCTCAGAAATCCGGATAATAGTCCTGACCTGGGAAGATAAAGGAAAAGGGCTTCTGAATCCTAGAAATGATTGTCATTCATAACAGCAGCTTCATGACACATTGCTGAACAATAAACTGAAGACTGCCTGAGATGTGTTTAAAATGTTGTGGGCCGGGCGCAGTGGCTCATGCCTGTAATCCCAGCACTTTGGGAGGCCGAGGTGGGTGGATCATGAGGTCAGGAGATCGAGACCATCCTGGCTAACACAGTGAAACTAAAATTCAAAAAATTAGCCAGGCGTGGTAGCAGGTGCTTATAGTCCCAGCTACTTGGGAGACTGAGGCAGGAGGATGGCGTGAACTGGGAGGCAGAGCTTTCAGTGAGCCGAGATCGTGCCACTGCACTCCAGCCTGGGGGACAGAGTGAGACTCCATCTCGAAAAAAAAAAAAATTGTTTAACTTGGCCTGGCGCAGTGGCTTCTGCCTGTAATCCCAGGGCTTTGGGAGGCCGAGGAGGGTGGATCACCTGAGGTCAGGAGTTCGAGACCAGCCTGGCTGACATGGTGAAACCCTGTCTCTACTAACAATATAAAAATTAAGGTCAGGAGATCGAGACCATCCTGGCTAACATGGTGAAACCCCGACTCTACTAAAAAATACAAAAAAACTAGCCAGGTGAGGTGGCGGGCACCTGTAGTCCCAGCTACTGGGGAGGCTAAGGCAGGAGAATGGCATAAACCCAGGAGGCGGAGCTTGCAGTGAGCTGAGATCCGGCCACTGCACTCCAGCCTGGGTGACAGAGCAAGACTCTGTCTCAAAAAAAAAAAAAAAACAAAACATACATATATATATATATACACACACACACACACATATATATATATATAAATTAGCTGGGCATGGTGGTGGGCACCTCTAATCCCAGCTACTTGGGAGGCTGAGGCAGAAGAACCACTTGAACCTGGGAGGCGGAGGTTGCAGTGAGCCAAGATTGCACCACTGCACTCCAGCCTGGGCAACAAGACCAAAACTCCATCTCAAAAAAAAAAAAAAAAAAAAAAGTTTAACTGAATTTCTTAACCTAGGTGAACTAGAGGAGACTTCCATGCAAGTTTAGATTAATTTTACTTGCACATAATAAAGCTGTAAATAATGGTTTAACAAATACAAGCTTATTTCTCTCACAAGTAAGAAGTTCAGAGGTAAGCATGTCGCGGGAAGTCAGGGACTCCAAATGGAGGGACCTGCTGGAGCCGTGGCAGAGGAAACATAAATTGTGAAGATTTCATGGACATTTCTCACTTCCCTAATAATACTCTTATAATTTCTTACATCTGTCTTACTTTAATCTCTTAATCTGCTATCTTCATAAACTGAGGATGTACGTCACCTCAGGACCCTGTGATGATTGTGTTAACTGAACAAGTTGACTGTAACACATGTGTGTTTGAACATTATGAAATCAGGGCACCTTGAAAATGAACAGAATAACAGCAATTTTAGGGAACAAGGGAAGACAACCATAAGGTCTGACTGCCTACAGGATCGGGCAAAAAGAGCCATAGTTGTCTTCTTGCAGAGAACCTATAAACGGACATGCAAGTAGGAGAGATATTGCTAAATTCTTTTCCTAGCAAGGAATATAATATTAAGACCCTAGGAAAAGAATTGCATTCCTGGGGGGAAGGTCTATAAACGGTCTCTCTGGGAGTATCTGTCTTATGCGGTTGAGATAAGGACTGAAATACGCCCTGGTCTCCTGCAGTACCCTCAGGCTTATTAGAGTGGGGAAAAAGTCCCACCCTGGTAAATTTGAGGTCAGACTGGTTCTCTGCTCTCAAACCCTGTTTTCTGTTGTTTAAGATGTTTATCAAGACAGTATGTGCACAGCTGAACACAGACCCTTATCAGGAGTTTTTGACTTTGCCCTTTGCCTTGTGATCTTGCTTTGCCCTTTGCCTTGTGCTCTTTATTGGCCTCAGAAGCATGTGATCTTTGTTTTCCCTTTTGCCCTTTGAAGCATGTGATCTTTGTGACCTACTCCCTGTTTGTACACCCCCTCCCCTTTTGAAATCCTTCATAAAACTTGCTGGTTTTATGCTCAGGAGGGCATCACAGTCCTACCACTTTGTGATGTCACCCCCAGCGGCCCAGCTGTAAAATTCCTCTCTTTGTACTCTTTCTGTTTATTTCTCAGATCGGTCAACACTTAGGGAAAATAGAAAGAACCTACATTGAAATATTGGGGGCGGGTTCCCCCAGTATCTGGCACACCAATGTGGTTTTTCTTTTCCCTAAGTGCATGTGGGAACCTGATTCCCTTTGGTAGGTGCAGAGAAATGTTCATTGGTCTGGTCCATAGAAAGGCTTGTTCGGCTCCCTGATGATGAGTGCGTTGTCTGTATATTGTCCAGAGTAACTATGGGTCTCACAGAGTCTAAACATTATGCTTATCTCTGCTATATTAAACTCCTGTTAAAACAGGAGGGAGTTCGGGTTTCCATGGAAAATATGGTCACTCTATTCAGGGCAATGGAAGAACACTGTCGCTGGTTTCCTGAAAAAGGAACCTTAGATGTGGAAGTATGGGATTTTGTTGGTGCAAAATTCTGGGAACTGGATCTGTCAGGAAATTATGTTCCTGTCACTGTTTGGGGTTATTGGGCCTTGGTATGTGCCATCCTAATGACATACCAATCCCACGAGCCCCTGTAGTTACCACAGTTTTCTGAATCTGGTGACCCTCTACTTCTTCCTCAGCTTTCCTCTCCCACTCGGCCTTCATTATCTGCTCAGCCTTTCCCTTCACCTACTCCTCCCCCACCTGACGATATTGAGGATTAAATATCTAACTCCAGTGACTTTGGCTTAACATCACCCCCTGATGATCTTATTTCTTTTCACAAAGAGTCGATACTTGTAGCTCCCGTGGCCCCAACTCAGACAGCCTGGGACCATAAACTTTTGGGTACCATTAATTATTTAAGACCTACTTTAGGCATTCCAACATATGCGCTGTCTAATTTGTTTTCTACGCTGCGTGGAGATTCCAATCTCCACAGTCCCGGGACTTTGACCCGAGGCTTCACTAGAACTGGAATTCGTAGAAGAATCCAAACTGCCCAGTTGTCTAGGGTACAGCTGTCTCAGCCTTTTCAGCTTCTGGTTTTCGCTTCATTGCACTCCCCTACTGGACTAATAGTTCAACATAATGATTTAGTGGAGTGGTGTTTTCTTCCTCATTCTGTGTCAAAAACTGTCTTTTTGTCTGGACCAAATGGCCACCCTAATTGGACAGTCTCAGTGTACAATACTTAAAATTTCCGGATTTGATCTCAATTTAATTGTGGTTCCCTTAAATTGGCTTGAAGTTCAAGCCGCTTTTCAACATTCCATACTGTGGCAAATTCACTTGGCTGATTTTACTGGTGTTATTGACAATCATTACCCAAAAAAAAAATTGTTTGATTTTATAAAAATGACTTCTTGGGTGGTCCCCCAATTGACCAAAGATCAGCCCATTCCTGAGGCCGTTACAGTGTTCACTGATGACTCCAGTAATGGCAATGCTGGTTATGTGGGTCCTACAGACAAGCTTATTTCTATCCCTTATATCTGTGCTCAAAAGGCAGAGTTAATTGCTGTGATTACTGCCTTGCATTTCCCAAAACCTTTAAATATTGTTTCTGATTCTGCTTATGTTGTATATGCCACTAAAAATATAGAAACTGCTACTAGCAAACATATTGATAATTCTGAATTGACTTATTTTCAAGGTTACAACAGGTGGTTCACCAACATAGACACCTTTTCTATATTACACATATTAGATCTCATGCCACTTTACCGGGACCCACGTCTGCCGACAACCATAAGGTCGACTGTTTGGTCTCTTTTGCAGCCCAAGAAGCTCAGGAGTTCCATAATCTCACTCATGTCAACGCTGCTGAATTAAAAGATAAATTTACTCGCACCAGGAAGGAGGCTAAGTTTATTGTTCACAGCTGCCCTCAGTGTCAGGTCTTTGCACTTCCACATCAGGAACCTGGCATTAATCTCAGAGGCCTAACTCCTAATGATTTATGGCAAATGAATGTGACTCATGTTAGCTCCTTTGGCAGACTTTCATATGTACTGTTTCTGTAGATGCCTTCTCAGGTTTTATCTGGGCTACTTGCCAAACAGGGGAAGGCACAGCCCATGTTAAAAAACATCTGTATTCTTGCTTTGCAGTTATGGGGCTTCCATATCAAATAAAGACAGACAACACCCAGGATATGTTAGTAAGGCTTTTGATTTATTTATGCAACAATGGGGAATGTCCCATATTACCAGAATCCCTTACAATCCTCCGGGACAGGCTGTGGTGGAATGGGCCAATCATACCTTAAAAACTCAATTGTCCAAACAGTCTGAACAACAAAGGCATAATTTGACCACTCTCTACTCCCAATTACGTTTAGCATTATTTACTTTAAACTTTCTAAATGTTCCTAAAGACAATAGTCTGACTGCAGCTGAATGCCATTATACAGGCAAAAAATTCTCCCTAAAGGAAGGCAAGCCAGTGTTATGGAAAAACTCCCAAACCAATACTGGGAACCTGGCACAATTATAACATGGGGTAGAGGTATGCTTGTGTTTCACTAGGAGATCACCAATCCCCCGTCTGGGTGCCCACTAGAGACTTAAACTTTGTGTGAATACTGACAATGAAAACCGCAGGGAAAAGACGTTTGCATCAGAGACCGCTCTCATACCTGGTGAGATCTGTGCTGACTCCTCAGAAACTGGCACGCCAAATCAAAATGGGTCTGGTTCAATCCTCCCTAATGGCAACGGAGACCCCTCCAACGAATCCCACTTCTCCTAATTACCTTTTTCTCCTTACAAACCTACAAATCTCACCATTTCTATTAGCCTGAAAATAACATCCCTCTGTTCTTTTCTTCCTCCTTCAGCACTGGATTTCACTTGCAATAGGTTTTATTTAATGATTCTCCTCCTTATACTTTCTGTCTCACCAGTTTCCCCTCACACTGATTTACCTGCTACACAAAATTATGCTTATTGGGCTTATGTGCCTTTTCCTCCACTTATTCGGCCCCTCACCTGGATGGATGCTCCTGCGGAGATCTATACTGACGATAGTGTGTGGATGCCTGGAGCTACAGATGACCATTGCCCTGCTCAGCCAGGAGAAGAAGGCGCTGCATTCAATGTTACTATAGGTTATAAATACCCCCCTCTGTGCCTCAGACATGCACCTGATTGTATCCATCTAGAAAGTCAAGTCTGGGCTGCTTATCTTCCAGAGAGATTAGCTATAGAGAAACCAGGAAATTTCGTCTCCAGCCTCTCCCCTTCTCCTTTAAGACAAATAAAAGGGGGAGTAATAGGAGATACTCCATACTTTCAATATAAACCTGAAGGAAAACCATGTCCTAAAATTGTTGAGGGACCATCTAAAACTTTAATTTGGGAAGATGGTGTTAACTCACATGCAGTAGAATTAAAACATGGCTCATATGGTTTAGTAATAGACTGGGCACCAAAGGGCTATTTAAAAAACAATTGCTCCTCTGGCGGAAGGGAATGCCTGGAGGCTACTTATTTTATTTCTTACTGGGAGGACGAGGATCATCATCCTACTTTGCATAGGAGGTTCAGCTCATTCTTTCCCTTAAAATGGGAAGATAAAGGCATTACCCCCCGAGGCCTTGTATGGCCCATTCTGAGCCCAGAACACCCAGAACTTTGGAAATTGGCTATTGCCATGTCCGGACTGCGAGTATGGGAAGAGGAAACATTTCTGGTTGTTGTCCCCACTTCTGTCCCTTGCGTCCGTGATTCTGAACCCCATAATAAATCCCCTTTCAACCCTTTTCCTCTTTTTGATGCCAATCTTCCTTTATGAGACTCCAATTGGCATTATGATAATTCTCGACCCAGGTATGCCCCTCTACTTCTTCAGCATCCCCGGGCAACCTCAGATTGCTTCTTTAAGGCAGAGAACATCGGGCATGGCCACCACCACTTCTCTCCCTCAGTATCAACATAGATTCAGACATTCTGCTTTGTTTACCTCCAACCTGACTATCCCTATACAGAGTTGTATTAAGCCTCCTGACATACTGTTAGTGGGAAATATTAAAATTTGGACAATCAAACTGTCCGATGCATTAATTGTCATTTATTCACTTATATTAACTCCCATTTTGACTCCAAGAAAAGTATAATGTTGGTTCGAGCTCGAGAAGGAATCTGGTTACCGGTAACTTTGCCCAGACCTTGGGAATCCTCCCACTCAGTAAATTTAATTAATGAAGTGTTACAATGAATTCTCAAAAGATCTAAGAGATTTGTTTTCACTTTAATCGCTGTGTTCCTGGGCCTAATTACAGTCACTGCACTGGCCACCACTGCCAGAATGGCATTACATCAACCTATTCAAATGGCTCATTTTGTTAATGATTGGCAAGCCAATTCCACCCAAATGTGGAATTCTCAACAAGGCATTGATTAAAAATTAGCTAATCAAATGAATGATTTAAGACAGTCCATTATTTGGCTTGGAGACTGGCTAATGAGTCTCAAATATCGCATGCAAATGCAGTGCGATTGGAATACTTCTGATTTCTGTATCACACCATATTCCTACAATGAGACTGATCATTCACGGGAAATGGTCAAAGGACACCTTCTGGGTGGGGAAGATAATTTATCCTTGGACGTAACCAGATTAAAGAAACAGATTTTTGAAGCCTCTTAAGCTCATTTATCCATTGTGCCCAGAGCTGAGGTGTTAGATCAGGTGGCAGAAAGTCTTTCTGGACTATACTCCATGACTTGGATTAAGTCTATTGGGTGCTCCACTGTAGAAAATTTTGGTATTATGTTTCTCTGTTTAACTGGCTTGTTTTTAGTGTGCAGCACCAGTCAAATAATCCTGCGTCAAAACCGAGAGAACGAACAAGCCTTCATCACCATGGCACATTTGTATTAAAAGAAAGGCAGAGATGTTGCAGAAAGTCAGGGACCCCGAATGGAGAGACCCACTGGAGCCATGGCAGAGGAAACATCAATTGTGAAGATTTCATGGACATTTTTCATTTCCCTAATAATACTTAATACTCTTATAATTTCTTATACCTATCTTAATCTCTTAACCCTGTTATCTTCATAAGCTGAGGATGTATGTCACCTCAGGACCCTGCGATGATTTGTTAACTGAAAAGATTGATTGTAACACATATGTGTTTGAACATTATGAAATCAGTGCACCTTGAAAATGAACAGAATAATAGCAATTTTAGGGAACAAGGGAAGACAACCATAAGGTCTGACTGCCTACAGGATCGGGCAAAAAGAGCCATAGTTTTCTTCTTGCAGAGGGCCTATAAACAGACGTGCAAGTAGGAGAGATATTGCTAAATTCTTTTCCTAGCAAGGAATATAATATTAAGACCCTAGGAAAAGAATTGCATTCCTGGGGGGAAGGTCTATAAACGGTCTCTCTGGGAGTGTCTGTCTTATGCGGTTGAGATAAGGACTGAAATACACCCTGGTCTCCTGCAGTACCCTCAGGCTTATTAGAGTGGGGAAAAAATCCCACCCTGGTAAATTTGAGGTCAGACTGGTTCTCTGCTCTCAAACCCTGTTTTCCGTTAAGATGTTTATCAAGATAATACATGCACAGCTGAATATACACCCTCATCAGGAGTTTTTGACTTTGCCCTTTGCCTTGGATCTTTATTGGCCTCAGAAGCATGTGACCTTTGTTCTCCCTTTTGCCTTTTGAAGCATGTGATCTTTGGGACCTACTCCCTGTTTGTACACCCCCTCCCCTTTTGAAATCCTTAATAAAATTTATTGGTTTGGGGGCTCAGGTGGGCATCACGGACCTACTGATATGTGATGTCACTCCCAGTGGCCCAGCTGTAAAATTCCCCTCTTTGCACTCTTTCTGTTTATTTCTCAGATTGGCCAACACTTAGGGAAAATAGAAAGAATCTACATTGAAATATTGAGGGCGGGTTTCCCCGATATAAGCAGCCAAGGGCTCAGGTGGCAATGCTTTGGTTTTTCAGGGACTCAGTCACCTTCTGTGTTTCTGCTTCATTTCAGGACCTAGCTTTCATCCTGCAGGTCACCTCACTTTCTGAGATTCCAGTTGGAGTTCTAGCTATCACAACTCTATTCCAAAGCTACTAAAAGGAGAAATGAGCCCATTATCCCAGAAATCCCATAAAACACTTCTGTGCATATCCAATTAACCAAAACTTATTCATGTGGCTATAGAAGCTGCACAAGTTGCTGAAAATGTAGTTTTTAGCTCAGCACATTAAACCCCGAATAAAATTGGATTTCTATTATCAAGGAAGGAGAGGCCAGGTGCAGTGACTCACCTGTAATCCCAGCACTTTGGGAGGCTGAGTCAGGAGGATTGCTTGAGCCCAGGAGTTCAAGACCAGCTTGGGCAACAGAATGGAACCTCATTTCTATTTAAAAAAAAAAAAAAAAAAAAAAAGGAAGGAAGGAGAGAAGAGATATTAGGTGGCAATGAGCAGTCACTCTACAACCTACCAACAAGGAATTGGAGGTATTTGGTCCAGACACAAGTGGTAGGCAGGTGCTGCTTCATGAGTGTGAAGAAAACTGAACTATTCACCTCAAAATATGCTTCTTTGACATATTTTGTGACCAGAGGGCCTGCAGACAGAATGGTCCTGCAAAGCTGTCTTTTGAGGGAGAGATTTGCATCTGTAGAGAAGATAAAGTGAAGGAAACAATGGAAGCAAACAAGCTTTCTTTGAAGCCCTCCCTTGTCCAGATTTAGGAAAGGTTAATGGAGAGTCTGACATCTATTTATCAAAATTTACCATCTATTCTCTTTGAGGGCTGCTACCTGCATGGTTTCATCTATATAACAAGACCACCTTTGCTAGGCAAACCTCCTTGACCTGTCTGGCCACCACCACCAGATTTACTGCCGTAACTTGTGTGGACAGGCTCTGAGCCCTAACCTTTTTTTAATACATATAATTTTTATTTTATTTTTATTTTTGAAATGGAGTCTCACTCTGTTGCCCAGGATAGAGTGCAGTGACGCGATCTCAGCTCCCTGCCATATCCACCTCCCTGGTTCAAGTGATTTTCCTGCCTCAGCCTCTGAAGTAGCTGTGATTACAAGCACGGACCACCATGCCCGGCTAATTTTTGAATTTTTAATAGAGATGGGATTTCACCATGTTGGTCAGACTGGTCTTGACCTACTGGCTGCAAGTGATCCACCCACCTCAGCCTCCCAGAGTGCTGGGATTACAGGCTGAGACACCACACCCAGCCGAGGTCACACTTCTGTTGAACCAGAACTTGTTTCCAACACAGAAAAAGGCAACAGCATTCCAAACAGACAAAGGAAAGAATGAACCCTATTATTGTCTTACTTCTGTTACTTCTCAGGATTAGTCAGCCTCTTATGTTGAAAGTCATGACATAGAAAGAAAAAAGACAGGGCAACCCATACTTTTTTTCTCTTTCAATCTTTTCTTATCATTAAGCCAAAAGTAAGAGTGTTAGTGGAATATGTGGGGTATTAAGAACTGAAATAAAACAGATAAATTTTGTGCAGTGTTTCAGTAGAAAGAAAGACTGATAAGGATGAAATACAGATGCATATAAGGGCCGAAAGAAATGCAAATTGCACAATTTTGCTCATTTTGCATACTAATTAAATGCTCTTATATTTGCATTTAAAACTGGTCTAGAGAGGAAAAACAATTTTCTTCATCACTCTTCATGAGTTCTTAGCTGGGACTCCCTGTAATAAATGACAAATTAACAACAGAAAAACACACAGAGATGTAATAGCATGTAAACCTCTTGTACACGAGTGATAATCCAGAGAAATTAGTAAATCTCTAGAGTAGATCTTTGTCTTAGACTTCAGGCTTAAATACCATCATTTCTCTGAAAGAAATAAAAAAGAGTATAGGGAACAGCCAGTTAAGGTAAGACGGCCAGGAAAAACATTTTAAAGGTTAGCATTGTTATGCAGATTTACGAGCCTCTAGTGGTTTAGCCATCCCTCTTCCTTGTGCGGAGGAGACACTCCCAAACAGATATTTTCTTCATAGATGTAAATTTCCCGTACCAAAGGGCACCCTTCATCCTTGTTTTCAGAGCTACTCCTGTGTCTGGAGTTTCTCAAAATAACCAGCTTGTGTCTGGAATTGGTGGGTTCTTGGTCTCGCTGACTTCAAGAATGAAGCCGTGGGCCCTCGCAGTGAGTGTTACAGCTCTTAAAGGCAGCGCGTTTGGAGTTGTTCGTTCCTTCTGGTGGGTTGGTGGTCTCACTGACTTCAAGAGTGAAGCTACAGACCTTCCTGGTGAGTGTTACAACTCATAAAGGCAGCATGAACCCAAAGAGTGAGCAGCAGCAAGATTTACTGCTAACAGCAAAAGAACACAGCTTCCACAAGATGGACAGGGACCCCAGCAGCTTGCAGCTGCTAGCTCAGGTGGCCTGTTTTTATTCCCTTATTTGGCCCCAACCACATCCCGCTGATTGGTCCATTTTACAGAGAGCTGATTGGTCCGTTTTACAGAGAGCTGATTGGTCCGTTTTGACAGAGTGCTGATTGGTGCGTTTACAAACCTTTAGCTGGACACAGAGTGCTGATTAGTGCATTTACAATCCTTTAGCTAGACACAAAAGTTCTCCAAGTCCCCACCTGTCCCAGAAGCCCAGCCAGCTTCACCTCTCACTGGCACTGGCAGTGGGACTTTGTGGCACCTAGCCTGGGCACTCCTGCACCCAGAGGGAGCTGTCCCAGACAATCAAGAGGAAAAGAGGGGAAGTGAGAAAGAGAGGGAGACCTGCTACCCTGGCCAAGGATCCTGTGAAGAAGGAATGGCGGTCCACACAGGGGATTCAGCCTCCCATGAAGCCCAGCAGGTGCCAGCTGGCCGCCCTGAGTGCAGGGCTTGATGAGCTGGTGCTCACCTGGAACCTGAGCCGGCCCACAGCACCCCCGCGCAGTCCCAGCTCCCGCCCCTGACTCTCTTTTCACTCTTCCTTGTGAGCAGAGGGAGTTGGCTCCAGCCTTGGCCAACCCCAGACAGGGGCCCTCATAGCATAGCAGCAGGCTGAAGGGCTCCTGGAGTGTGGCCAGAGTGGACGCCAAGGCCAAGGAGGCCCCGAGAGCGAGCAAGGGCTGCTAGCATGTTGTCACCTCTCAAGTTCAATATAATTATTATGCCAAAGAGGCATATTTGGTGTGGCATATTCTGGTTCCCTGGAGTCATATTTTGGGGTATAGTGTCCTGAGCCCCATCACTGGCATTGCACAATATAAAGATAACGGTGGGATTGATGCTAGTGGTTTAAAGTGATACTTTACTTAGAACAACATTAAGGAGCAAATAAAAAAATACTATAACAAGGTAAGATATTGTGGAATAAAAGAAAAAAAGCTTTATATTTTAGTCCCTCGAATTGCATTTTTTTTCTTACTTTTTGACCAAGAGGTTTTGCATTTTCACTTTGCACTGAGCTCTACCAATTATAAAGATGGTGCTGATGGCAGAGTCTAATAATTCACTCGGATTATGCAAAATCATTTTCTACTGTAAGGTTCTTGTATTGGTTCGAACCCCAAGAGCGTGCCAACAGACGACAGGAGGTGGTGTGGAGTAACATGCTGTTTTAATGAGCGCCTGGGTGCAGGCCTTAAATGGTGTCAGCCCCAAGTGAGGACGGGGCAAAGGTTTTATAGTCTCCTGTAAACAGGAAGTATCCTAGTCTGATGTAACTGCTACATTATACCCAGATGGCCTCTTTCTCGATGGATGTTCAGGGGAACGTGTCTTCCAGCCAGGGTAGGTGTCTTCCGGTTGGCTGTCTTCCTACTTCTGCTGTCTTGCTGACGCACGCTGCTGATGCAAGTGGCCTTGCGCCTTGGGACTGGGCCTGAGAAGGGAGGAGTTACTTATCCCCTTAGGCTTTCAGGCCCTGGGGAGAATCTTACATCTACAACTTACCTAAAACTAATTCTCAAGCCTCTATGCTAGTGAGTGGGAAAGGATCTTAAACTCATCATTTTAACTATCTCCATCTCCTATTTAATCTGCTTTTCAGGTAAATACTCCACTTTCCAGACATTCTCCTTTCTGTACCACCTGAGTGCAGTGCCAATATGGGAACTACAATGAAAGATTGGAGGGAAAGGATAAAGCAGTTTATTCAAGTCAGGAGAGAATGCTATTTCCTTGATAGTGTTTATCAATAGAGTTCATCATTGCACCACGAACTTTTATAGAAATTTCTTCACACTTTTGGCCTTTATCATCACCAGTTTATACTGAGGGAAATAAAAATATTGAGCCTCAAAATATATTTTGAGATGACTGTCAGACAGCAAACAGAAGTTTCCTTGAAAAGCTTAACTAGTTTGTATTTAAGCTTTTGTGGGAGGAATTTGCAGAGTAGGGACGAGTAAAAGTAAATGAGAGAAAAATTCTTAAGAAAGGACATGAACAGAGAGATTGAGCACATAATTTTAAAAGGAATTTCAGTCAACTGAAAAAATTGTTCATAATGGGATCCAAAGAGAAAAAGCGGAAAAGATATATATATACACGCACACACAGAAGCAGCAAAGATATAAATATATATGTATACAAAAACAGAAAAGATATATATACACGCATATATGTGTATATATATCTTTGTGTGTGTGTATATATATAGAGAGAGAAAGAATATCAGCTTTTAATTGAGCTTATTTTAACCATAGAGCTTGCATTTAGTCCATTCTTGCATTGCTATAAAGAAATACCTGAGACTGGATAATTTATAAAGAAAAGAGATTTAATTGGCTCACAGTTCCACAGGCTGTGCAGGAAGCACGATGCTGGCATCTGCTCTACTTCTGGGGAGGCCTCAGGAAGCTTAAAATTGTGGCAGAAGGTAAAGGGGGAGCAGGCACCTTATATGGCAGGAGCAGGAGCAAGAGAGAGACAGGGGAGGTGCTACACACTTTTAAACAACCAGCTCTCATAAGAACTCACTCACTATCACAACAGCACCAGGGGGATGGTGCAAAACCATACAGGAAGGATCCACCACCATGATCTGACACCTGTACATGTCTGAAAGAAACAAACACCATCTATTCTCTCTGACAGCTGCTACCTATGAGATTTCCTCTACGTCACAAGACCATCTTTGCTAGCCAGGCCTCCTCTTCTCTCCTTCTCATAACCTGTTTTGTCGTGATCCAAGCCCCCATTCTTTCTGTAACTCACGATGGTCTATGAGTTTCTGCATCCCACTGGGGCAGGGGTGGGTGATCATTCTGTGATGCTCCCCATGTACACGTTCATAAAATGTGTATGCCTTTTCTCCCATTAATTTGCCTTTCGTGAGTTGACTTTTTTGTAAACTGTCTGAGGGTAAAGGGGAAGTGCTCCCTTTGCCCTACAGTTTTGGCACTGTGAGCAGGATCACGAAAGCTGCTCTGTTTATTTGGAAGCTGCAGTGAGGGGAATCTAAGCCCTGATTGGCTAGCATAAAGGTAAGAATTTATTTATTTATTTTATTTTATTTCATTTTATTTTTTGAGACAGAGTTTCACTCTTGTTGCGTAGGCTAGAGTGCAATGGCGCGATCTCGGCTCACTGCAACCTCCGCTCCCAGGTTCAAGCGATTCTCCTGTCTCAGCCTCCTGAGTAGCTGGGATTACAGATGCCTGCCACTATGTTTGGCTAATTTTTGGTATCAGGTAAGAATTTCTTAAAAGTCATGCCTCTGGACCCACTCTCTCTCTCTCTGTGGAATCCTGTCAAGAACATGGTAAAGGTCACTTTTTTTACCCCTCTGAAATCTTGATTAATGTGAGAGAAAGATTTGTGTGAGTATTTGTAGGCATAGAGACTCTGGCATGCTTTTCGGTCCTTTGTGGTATGGAGGTTCCTATTGTTTGATCCCTTTCTTCCCAGAAATAATATTTTCCTTGGTCTTTGTCTTTCTATGTTGTTCTGTCGTAAAGAGGGGTATCAGATAAGGTTCCCTCTCATCTTGTTCTATGTCCTCAAGAGCTTGACCTGTGGCGAAGTGGAAGCAATCTCTCTGGGTCTCTACCATCTGGGGTGCATGATTTCTGGGTCATGTCAGGTGGTCACTCAGAAAGTGGCTGGGAACCAGAGACTTTGTTCTTAATGTGTCAAGCTCTTGAGAGAGTTTGTCATAAGAAGTCTCATCCATAAAGGGCTTTTGTCACCTCAACCCTTCTTGACAGGTTAGTGCTGTCAAGTCCAATTCCAGAAGGGCCTACCTGATGTCGCATATTAACTGGTCTGTGATTGACAGTCTCCCACAAATTTGTGGACTACTGCCTATGGGCAACAAGAGTATTCTGCTGTCTTGGCCTATTCTGGGAGTTAATTTTTCAGGGAGGATCTTTGGGACAGCCTCTTCTGTGCCCTTTCTGAGAAAATACCTTCTCAACCTGGATAATTACATCCTAGGCTTTCCATAAAGAGGCTACTGGAATGAGTCACAATTGGAATAAAATGCACCATTGGAAGTTCAGTGGCCAGAAGATGGATCCTTTAAACCAGATTCCTAAATTTTTGTTTTGTTGTTAGAAACAGAGTCTTGCTGTGTCACCCAGGCTCTGGAGTGCAGTGGTACAATCATGACTTAAGAAAGCCTCAAACTCCTCATCACCTAAGTGGTCCCCTGCCTCAGCCTTCCAAATAGCTTGGACTATAGGTGCATGCCACCATGACTGGCTAATTTTATTATTATTATTATTCTGTAGAGACAGTGTTTCACTATGCTGTCCAGGCTAGTCTCATACTCCTGGCTTCAAGTGATCCTCCCATCTCAGCCTCCCAAAGTGCTGCGATTACAGGCATGAGTCATCATACCTGCCAACTCCTAAATTAAAAAAAAAATTAGAGATATCTTATTTTAAAAAGTTAATGGAAGCTCAAATTAAAAGAGACATAATAGTGTTACGACTAGCCTTAGAAATTCTCCTGACAAAATTAAAGAGCAAAAATCTGTCCTAAAACAAAGTTAAAATCCTTTATAAGCTCAAACTTCCTGCTCTGATCCCTGCAGGGTTCACAATAAAGGTGGCTTCACTTTGTAGTCCTGTGCTTTTACAAGTGCAGCCTGGGTTTGATTCCCAAGCAGAGAATTAAATTGAGTGAAAATCAGTGAAATTGGTCTCATTATAAAACCCTATGGTAAGTTCCCATGCTTCTGTGTAACCTTGGCATCCATTTCTAATATTCCTATAACACTCTCAAACTCCTTCTTAAAAAAGATTTAATTCTCTCTCTATGTGCTTTGAGATGTAAATTTGTTACCCTGTTTCCTCTAAAACCCAGTAGGGGCTTAGGCCATGTGAGATAAACTTTAACCTTTTTCGTGTACAAAGGCACAGTTTTAATCCAACTGTCCTTTAAAACTAGGTAGTTTTAGAAATCTATGGCTAAAAATTTTAAGTCAAAGATATAAAGTCTTTGTGTCTATCTTTATTTTTATGCCTACATGTCTATGTTTATATATTGTCTATATGTCTTTAAGTAAATGAGTACTCATGAATTAAGTAAATAAGCCCTAATGCTTGACAAGTTCATGTGATTTTGTTAATCTTTGGTAAAGAGAGTTACACAATTTTAATAAAATAAAATAGAAATGTCTTCATAATTTAATTTAGACTTTTTTGCTGGGTCTGTTGGTCAGACAGATTTATACTGTCTCTACTGTATGTTTTAAGGTCATAAAACTGTTACTTCTTTGGGAGGCTGAGGTGGGCAGATTATGAGATGAGGAGTTGAAGACCAGCCTGACCAACGTGGTGAAACCCCATCTCTACTAAAAATACAAAAATTATCTGGGCGAGTTGGCATCCTGTCATCCCAGCTACTCAGGAGGCTGAGGCAGGAGAATAGCTTGAACCTGGGAGGCAGAGGTTGCAATTAACTGAGATTATGCCTCTGCACTCCGGCCTGGGTGACAGTGTGAGACTCTGTCTCAAAAAAGCAAAACAAAACAAAACAAAACAAAAAAACCTGTTATTTCTGTGATATTTTTGATACTTGCTTTTTTTGATAGTTTGTAAGCTTATGTCTTTGGAGTTGAGCCTTTAGATTCTGAAGCCTAGGCAAATGACCATGGTGAGACCTGGGACAATACCTGAGCCCTGTCCCCCCGGCCTAGCTATGCCTCTTGGCCATGCTGGGAGGGGTTAGATCCTCCAGGAATTGTCTTCATGGTTGTGCATCTGGTACATAATTAAAATTGCTTTTTTCCTAGGTTTTTCACTGAAAATTAGGGTTACTAAGAGTTAACATCATAATTAACATAGGTAATTACAACTACTAGATATAAGAAAAGCAATTCTATATGCTGAAGTATATAAGAAAAGTAAAATGCATTTTTGGTAAAAAAAAAAAAAGTTTATAAAAAGGCATGAGAATATGCTTTTTGTTAAAGGAAAAGTAATTTTTCCTAGTTTAGAGGTTTTTGAAAGCTGCTTTAAATTTTAAGAATAAGAACATTGATAATACTGAATGAACATAGAAAGTCGAGGAAAAGAGAGAATGGAAAATTTGGAATGATTTATAAAAGGTTTGTGGAAATCGTAATTTGTGGTCAAAACTGACTGAGATGGATGAATTTGTTCATAAGGTTTTATTAAAATTAACTTTAGCATTAATAATATACTGATGTAGACTTTGGTTTTCTAGAGAATGAGATTTTTTGTAAATAATAAGAGATAGTAAAAAGGTTTGTTTACCTCTTAAGTAAACTGCAAAAGAAAGAGAGACAAAAAATTGGTTAAGTTTGCCTTGTGGTGGCTTTATTAGGTCTTATGATTGTTGGGGAAACTGAGTCTCTTCACTATCAAAGAGTAAAGATTTTTGCTTTTGAAATTTTTTTTTGAGACAGAGTCTTGCTTTGTCCCCCAGGCTGGAGTGCAGTGGCTTGATCTTGGCTCACTGCAACCTTTCCCTCCAGGGTTCAAGTGATTCTCCTGTCTCAGCCTCCTGAGTAGCTGGGATTACAGGTGCCTGACACCACAGCTGGCTAATTTTTGTATTTTTAGTAGAGATGGGGTTTCACCATGTTGGCCTAGCTGGTCTTAAACTCCTGACCTCAAATTATCTGCCCACTTTGGCCTCTCAAAGCACTGGGATTATAGTGTGAGCCATCATGCCTGGTCCACTTTTTGAAATCTTTTAATTATCATTTTGGATAATTAAAAGATAATTGAATAATTCATCCAAAATGATAATTTATCCAAAATGATAATTTATCCAAAATGATAATTGTAGGGACCTGCAATCCTATTTTGACCAAGTGTTTTAAAACTTTAATATTTGACATTCTTCCCAAAAACAAAATTTCAGATTCTATATTCTGTCATTTTTATCTCAAACTAACATTTTGGATATTAGGGTCTCTATAAATACAAGAGAGACACATTAGGCTTATTTGATAAGTTAAAATCAAATGGGAAGCATCATCAAATAAGAAATGGTGTTTAACTTTCTTTGAGTTATATTTATATAAATGTGTTATTGATATATATTCCAGAATTGTATTTTGTTACTAAAATTCTGATTGTTTTAGTATATATTATTGGTAATAATTATAATTATTATGTTAAATTATTGTTTTACTTTGTTTCTTCTCAAAAAGCAATTTATAATTGGTTATAGTCCAAAATTTTCTTCTTCTTCAAGGAAATTTATGGAAAGGAACCTGACACTTATTATTGGATACAGATTTCTCATAACTTTGGAGGTCATACCATTGGTCTAGGTAAAAAACATCTAGGACTCTAAAAAGATGATACATTCATGAAGATTGCTAACCCAACATCAAATGGAACAAAAATTAATTACATGGGAGTAAATTATTAGAGGACTGAAATAAGTTTTGTGACTTTTTTTGGTTTGAAACATGGCTGATTCTTTTTGTTTTGTTTTCCATGGTCAAAAAAACTTTTTTTCTCCCTTGAGCTATTTATAACTTATAACGGTTTTGTTAAATATACCTTTGTGAGCACATGTGAATCATTTAGCTTTCTCTCAACCTAATTTCTCCAGAATTTGGAAACTATTTGTGAGTATTCTTAATTTATAGCAATATAATTATAATAATAATAATTATTATTATTATTTTTTTTTTTTTTTTTTTTTTGAGACAGAGTCTCGCTGTGTCTCCCAGGCTGGAGTACAGTGGCGTGATCTCGGCTCACTGCAAGCTCCGCCTCCCAGGTTCACGCCATTCTCCCGCCTCAGCCTCCCAAGTAGCTGGGACTACAGGCGCCTGCTACCGTGCCCAGCTAATTTTTTGTATTTTTAGTAGAGACGGGGTTTCACCATATTAGCCAGGATAGTCTCGATCTTCTCACCTCGTGATCCACCCGCCTCGGCCTCCCAAAGTGCTGGGATTACAGGCTTGAGCCACCACGCCCGGCTGCAATATAATTATTTACATAAGTTCAATAACAATATTTTTTTCTTTAATAAAAGGACAGAGTTAGAGGCACTGGTTATTTTACCAAGGCTTTGACTAGAATGGCATATTTTCAGACATGAACAGACTGCTTTAAGGAATTCACATTGACTTTATTGAGCTGCTAAGACATCCTTTGGGCAGACTGGCCTGGTACTTTTTCTATGCAGTTCCTTTACAAGGTTTCTGAGCTATGGTGAGAATGTAACTTTCTGACAGGCCCATGCACCTCATGTTATTTTGAGACCTCAAGAAAAGAGAAATTCATCCAATTTGTACAAGTATTGAAGACAGTACAGTGGCAAATCCTTGGATTGGCTTTCCACCCTCAAGGCTTTTAAAAATGTAATCTGTCAGACTGCCACTGCAATCCAAAGATGCTCCCAAGACTCCAGAAAAATGATTCTATTGACTACTCCAGACATTAACCTTAATTTTTCTTCTGTATCCATAGGAATGCCTCTTATTAAAGACCTGTTTTCCTGCATCATATGTAGAGGCCTAGCCCATCTGTAATGTCACCTCCTGGAATGGGACATAGCTGTTTAATTGAGCTGATCTATCCTCAGAACTAAGAGACTCACTAAAGAAGATGTGGAATTCTATATTTAACTGCTCTTTTCTGCTTATCCCAATTGTTTTTTCCACTTTTTTTTCTATATCCAACAACCTCTAACCAAAATCTCTCCAAAGCAATCAGCTTGGCTTTTAATATGTGAAACTTTTAAAAGTTTCAAAGTGGGAACTAAAGGATATCAAAATATTTTATCCCCCAAAATATATTTCTTTGACATATTTTGAGATGGCTGTCAAAGAGCTAGCGTACAGAAGTAGCCCTGCAAAGTTATATCTTGTGGGGGAAATTTGCATCTGTAGAAAATCTGCATTGATGATGCCAGGCCTTCCCTTGCCTAGATCTGGGAAAGATTAACTGACAGTCTGAAACACCTTTAAAGGTCTGAAAGAAACATTTGCCATCTATTCTCTAACGGGACTGCTACCTGTGAAGTTTTAACTACATAATGAGACCACCTTTGCTAGGCAAACCTCCTCTTTTCTCCCTCCCATAATCTGTTTTGCCACAGTCCAAGCCCTCATTCTTTTTGTAACCTCAAGATGGCATTTAAGCTGCTGCATTCCATTGTGGGGGTTAGGTAATCACTCAGTAATGTTCTCCATGTGTATGCTAATAAAATGTGTATGATTTTTCTCCAATTAATCTGCCTTTTGTGAGCTGATTTCTCATCAAACCTTCAGAAAGCAAATGGGAAGTTGTCCCTTGGGCCCCTACAATGATATCTAGGCACACTTGAATCAGAATGTAGCGATTCAAATGCTTGAGTTACAGAAAACTTTTGAAGGACTATAGTAAACTGCCTGTTCACATCAGTAGAGATTTGACTTGTTGAATTCTAAAAAATGCAAACCATGATTGCTTCTAATTCCCCCTAGTTAATACTCATTAAATGCTTTCTAAGTTGCAGACCCCATCCTTGGAGGTTCACGGAATTATTCTGTTGAATCATCATAGCAACACTATCAAGCAGGTACAGTTATTATGCTTGTTTCACATAAGATGAAACTGATGCATTAAGGAATAAAGTAACTCACACACCCAGGAAGTGATGTAGCTGGTATATGATACCAGACAGTCTGACTTCAGAGCCTTCACTCTTGGTACACATAAAACACATTAATTTTCTCAAGAAAGCACAGGAACTTATTTATAATTGAATTAAATTTATGGAACTTATTCTCGCTAGTGGATTGCCTTGTGATATTTGGCAGACTTGCAGTGGCATCTGAAGGATGTAAAATCATGTCATCAGAAGAGAGTCATAAACTTGGATAAATATGTCATCATTTGTGTTTATGGGGACTTCCATGAGAGGGCAAACCTCAGGATACATTTAAATCATCAAACATCTGGGGAGCTCTAAGTTTCAGGAAAATCTGAAAGGGACTAAGGATGCTAAGTAGCTGTAGTAATGCTGAAATGATAAGGGACTAGTGTTGGATCTGCCTAGAAACCCTAGTATCTCTGTTTTACAAAAATTACAATTTTTTTTGAAATTTTCTTAGAAAACAAAACAAAACCACCACCCATGAGATAAACCTGGAGTCAGAATGAAAATGTATCCCTATGGCTCAGGAATAAATCAATCCTTCAAATACTATTAGCTGTACTGATTTTGTGAGGACCTCCTGGGTCACCAGGTTGGTATAAAATTATCTTAAACTGAAGACTTTTATGATTCAACAGATGCAGAAAGAAGCCTTCTTGGAGCTTCACTTATCTGACTATCACAGAAACTTCTGAGACATGAAGACTGCCATAAATTCTCTTTTGGGGGAAGCTTCTACTCCCAGGAGAGAGACCAAGAGTATGCCTACCATAATTTCCCTCTGGGGTTGTGGGGAAGTTTTATGAACTTGAAAAGGACTAAGACCATGCATAGCAGTATAAACAAACAACATCACAAACTTTATCTACTGTTTGTCTTTCCTAAATGTACTTAATCTATTCTTCCATAGAAATCTTTTCTCCTTCCTTTCCTCTATTGAATTACATATGTAAGCCTTTGGCTTTAATCATTTAGTCAGCCAGTTACTTCCTTTGTTGACTCCCACCTGCATACAATAAACCTTTTTTCCCCTGTTAATCTGCCTTTTGTCAATTTAATTCACAGGCCTGCAGACACTAAATCTGAGAGAGTAGAGGAAAAGCTTTTTCCTCCCTGCAACTACATACATTTACAACATTGTAGTATAAAATTAAACCTACAACTATATAATTCTGTTTAAAATAATATTTTCTTTTTTTTTTTTTGAGACCGACCCTTGCTCTGTCACCCAGGCTGGAGTGCAGTGGTGCAATCTCTGCTCACTGCAACCTCTGCCTCCCAGGTTCAAGAGATTCTTCTGCCTCAACCTCCCAAGTAGCTGGGATTACAGGTGCGTGCCACCACACCTGGCTAATTTTTGTACTTTTAGTAGAGATGGGGTTTCACCATGTTGGCCAGGCTGGTCGTCTCAAACTCCTGACCTCAGGCAATCCACTTACCTCAGCCTCCCAAAGTGCTGGGATTACAGGTGTGAGCCACTGTGCCTGGCCTGTATAAAATAATATATTTCTAATAAACTATTTTACTATTTATAAAAATTAGGAGCTGGTAATGGACACAAAGAGAGATAGACATGCAGATAGCCTAATTACCTCTAATGACTATGCCTATATTATGTTCCCTGCCTTCATTTCTTCTGTTTACTCCTGGTTAGAGGTGGGCACATTACCCACGACTATGCTAACTCTCCTGTCTCTGTAAATGACTGAAAGATTTGGCATGAAACCAAAATCAGGTCAATCAGAATTTGTTTCCTGAGATTTTTATTATTTTTGTTTTCTTTTCAAATCCCATTGAAACTGCCTTTGCAAAATTATGACAGTAAGAGAAATCTGATGTAGTTGACTCCATTTTGCTGTTGACCTCCAAGCTGTCCTTGGTTTTTCCTTGGAATAAGCCAAGCTAACATTGGGAGGAACTTAGTTTATAGTTTAACTTGAAAGTAGGGATGATAATAGTCTCTGTATTAGTCCATTCTCACATTGCTATAAAGAACTACTTACTGGAGACTTCGTAGTTTATTTAAATAAAATAGTTTTCAATTGACTCACAATTTCACAGATTGTACAGGAGGCATGGCTGAAGAGGCCTCAGGAAACTTACAATCATAGCAGAAGGCAAAGGGGAAGCAAGCATATCTTCACATGGTGACAGAAGAGAGAGCAAAGGGGGAAGTGCCACACACTTTTACACCAGCAGATCTCGTGAGAACCCACTCACTATCACAAGAAAAGCAAAGGGGAAATTCGACCCCATGATCCAATCACCTCCCAACAGTTCCCTATGTTGGGAATTATAATTTGACATGAGATTTGGGTGGGGACACAGAGCCAACCCATTACAGTCCCTCCCTAAAACTAATTCCCTCCTTTCACAGGGACTCAAAATCACCTTTGTAAGTCTAATGAAAGGCCACAAGAATAGGATTATGGGAGGGGCTTGAACCCTGCTAAAATGTAGGCATAGTTCCTATAATTCCTTACTGCTCAAGGGTCATGTGACCAGGCCAGAGGGCTATTATCATTTAAACTATAAACTAAATGTCTCCCAGAGTTAGCTTGGCCCAAGCCCAAGAACAATCAAGGGCAGCTAAAGGCAAGATGAAGGTTGGTTCAATCAGATCTCTTCTACTGCCAAAATTTTCTCACTGATAAAATTTTTGGAAAGGCAGTTTCCAGAGGATAGGTGGAGAATAGATGCAGTTGATAAGCTTTGTTCAGGCATGAGTTACAGTGCTGTTGGTTGTGAGTTGAATGTAAGTAAATTAACAAGTATATTAAGGTATCTTAACAGAAACACACATAAAACCAGGTTATATATTGATCAATTGACAAAAAGGTGACAATTGATCAATTGACAAAAAGATCTTACAGGATCCTTGCCCTATATTTCCTTTAAGAACAATGATTCACCATTCACTAATTCGGTATTCACAACAACTCTGGGAAAGGAAAATATCTTGGGCCACCAAAATCACTAAGCTAAAAGGAAAATTCAAGCTGAGAACTGCTCAGGGCGCATTTACCTCCCATTCTCTTCAAGGTCGTCCCTCTGTTCACAGAGATAGATGTGTGTTCTGATTGCCTTTTTTGGAAAGGTTTATCAGAAACTCAAAAAATGCAACCACTTGTCTCTCACCTACCTGTGATGTGGAAGACCCCCAGGGCAGGGATGGGGGGCAGGGCAGGGGGGTGGGGGCTTGCTTTGAGTTGTCTCTGCCTTTCTGTATGGAACCAATGTACTTCTTACATATATTGATTGATGTCTCATTTCTCCCTTAAATATATACAACCAAGCTGTGCCCCAACCACTTTGGGCACATGTCGTCAGGACTTCCTGAGGTTGTGTCACGGACATGCGTTCTCAACCGTGGCAAAATAAGTCTTCTAAATTAA
Source organism: Macaca thibetana thibetana (assembly GCF_024542745.1). Taxonomy (NCBI): domain Eukaryota; kingdom Metazoa; phylum Chordata; class Mammalia; order Primates; family Cercopithecidae; genus Macaca; species Macaca thibetana. The sequence goes on from NC_065582.1 coordinate 100,605,861, forward strand.
CTGAGACCTGTCTTCAATTTTGGGGGTTCACAACTTTATAGACCATAACTACCACAAAAAATGAGGACATTCTATATATTTAACTGTATATTTACAGTAGTCCTCCCTTATCTATGTGTCAGGCCTCTGAGCCCAAGTTAAGCCATCATATCACCTGTGACCTGCACATATACATTCAGATGGCCTGAAGCAAGTGAAGAGTCACAAAAGAAGTGAAAATGGCCAGTTCCTGCCTTAACTGATGACATTCCACCATTGTGATTTGTTTCTGCCCCACCTTAACTGATTGATTAACCTTGTGAAATTTCTTCTCCTAGCTCAGAGGCTCCCCCACTGAGCACCTTGTGACCCCCACCCCTGCCTGCAAGAGAACAACCCCTTTCGAGACTGTAATTTTTCATTACCTACCCAAATCCTATAAAACAGCCCCACCCCTATCTTCCTTGCTGACTGTTTTCGGACTCAGCCTGCCTGCACCCAGGTGATTAAAAAACTTTATTGCTCACACAAAGCCTGTTTGGTGGTCTCTTCACATGGACATGCATGACATTTGGTGCCATGACTCGGATTGGGGGACCTCTCTTGGGAGATCAGTCCCCTGTCCTCCTACTCTTTGCTTAGTGAGAAAGGTCCACCTACGACCTTGGGTCCTCAGACCAACCAGCCCAAGGAACATCTCACCAATTTTAAATTAGGTAAGTGGCCTCTTTTTACTCTCTTCTCCAACCCCTCTCACTATCTCTCAACTTCTTTCTCCTTTCAATTTTGGTGCCACCCTTCAATCTCTCCCTTCTCTTAATTTCAGTTCCTTTCCCTTTTTGGTAGAGACAGAGGAGACACATTTTAACCACGAACCCAAAACTCCGGCCTGCTCATGAACTGGGGGAGACAGTCTTCCCTTGGTGTTTAATCACTGCAGGGACACCTGCCTGATTATTCACCCACATTTCAGAGGTGTACGATCACCATGGGGATGCTTGCCTTGATCCTTCACCTTGGTGGCAAGCACCACCTCCCCAGCAGGGGGGCAAGTATCCCCCCACCCCTTCTCTCCATGTCTCTACCCTCTCTTTTCTCTGGGCTTGCCTCCTTCACTATGGGCAACCTTCCACCCTCCATTCCTCCTTCTTCTCCCTTAGCCTGTGTTCTCAAGAACTTAAAACCTCTTCAACTCCCACCTGACCTAAAACCTAAATGCCTTATTTTCTTCTGCAATACCGCTTAACCCCAATTCAAACTCAACAATGGTTCCAATAGCCAGAAAACATCACTTTCAATTTCTCCATCCTACAAGATCTAGATAATTCTTGTCATAAAATTGGCAAATGGTCTGAGATGCCTGACGTCCAGGCAGTCTTTTACACATTGATCCCTTCCTAATCTCTGCTCCCAGTGCAATTCATCCCAAATCTTTCTTCTTTCTCTCTGGTCTGTTCCTTCAGTCTCCACCCCAAGCTCTGAGTCCTTTGAATCCTTTTCTATGGGCCCATCTGACCTCTCCCCTCCTCCCCAGGCTGCTCCTTGCCAGGCTGAGCCAGGTTTCAATTCTCCCTCAGCCTCTGCTCCCCACCCTATAATCCTTCTATCATCTCCCCTCCTCACACCCAGTCCGGCTTACAGTTTCATCCTGCGACTAGCCCTCCCCAACCTGCCCAACAATTTCCTCTTAAAGAGGTGGCTGGAGCTAAAGGCATAGTCAAGGTTAATGCTTCTTTTTCTCTATCAGACCTTTCCCAAATCAGTTAGCATTTAGGCTCTTTTTCATCAAATATAAAAACCCAGCCAAGTCCATGACTTGTTTGGCAACAACCCTTAGACACTTTACCGCCCTAGATCCAGAAAGGCCAGAAGGCCATCTTATTCTCAATATGCATTTTATTACTCAATCTGCTCCTGACATTAAATAAAGCTCCAAAAATTAGATTCTGGCCCTCAAACCCCATAACAGGACTTAATTAACCTTGCCTTCAAGGTGTACAATAGTAGAGAAGAGTTGCAATTACTTGCCTCCACTGTGAGAGAAACCCCAGCCACATCTCCAGCACACAAGAACATCAAAACGCCTAAGCCACAGTGGCCAGGCATTCCTTCAGGACCTCCTCCCCCAGGATCTTGCTTCAAGTGCCGGAAATCTGACCACTGGGCCAAGGAATGCCTGCAGCCCGGGATTCCTCCTAAGCCATGTCCCATCTGTGTGGAACCCCACTGGAAATTGGACTGTCCAGCTCGTCCAGCAGCCACTCCCAGAGCCCCTGGAACTCTGGCCCAAGGCTCTCTGACTGAGTCCTTCCCAGATCTTCTCGGCTTAGGGCTGAAGACTGACACTGCTCGATTGCCTTGGAAACCCCCTGGACCATCACAGTTGCTTTGGGTAACTCTTACATTGGAGGGTAAGTCTGTCCCCTTCTTAATCAATCCACGTTACCTTCTTTTCAAGGGCCTGTTTCCCTTGCCTCCATAACTGTTGTGGGTATTGACAGCCAGGCTTCGAAACCTCTTAAAACTCCCCAACTCTGGTGCCAACTTAGACAATATTCTTTTATGCACTGTTTTTCAGTTATCCCTACCTGCCCGGTTCCCTTAGTAGGTCTAGGCATTTTAACTAAATTATCTGCTTCCCTGACTATTCCTAGGCTACAACCACACCTCATTGCTGCCTGTTTCCCCAGTTCGAAGCCTCCTTCACGTCGTCTCCTTGTATCTCTCCACCTTAATCCACAAATATAGGACACCTCTACTCTCTCCTTGGTGACCGATCATGCACCCTTTACCATCCCATTAAAACCTAATAACCCTTACCCCACTCAACACCAATATCCCATCTCACAGCACACTTTAAAAGGATTAAAGCCTGTTATCATTCGCTTGTTACAGCATGGCCTTTTAAAGCCTATAAACTTTCCTTAAAATTCCACCATATTACCTGTCCAAAAACTGGACAAGTCTTACAGGTTAGTTCAGGATCTGCCCCTTATCAACCAAATTGTCTTGCCTATCAACTCCAGGGTGCCAAACCCATATACTCTCCTATCCTCAGTATCTCCCTCCGCAAGCCCTCCACAACACATTATTCTGTTCTGGATCTCAAACATGCTTTCTTTACTATTCCTTTCCACCTTTCATCCCAGCCTCTCTTCACTTTCACTTAGACTGACCCTGACACCCATCAGTCTCAGCAACTTACCTGGGCTGTGCTGCCACAAGGCTTCATGGACAGCCCCCATTACTTCAGTAAAGCCCTTTCTCATGATTTACTTTCTTTCCATCCATCTGCTTCTCACCTTATTAAATATTTTGACAACCTTCTACTTTACAACCACTCCTACAAATCTTCCCAACAGAACACTCTCCTGCTCCTCTAACATCTATTCTCAAAAGGATATCACATATCCCCCTCCAAAGCCCAAATTTCTTCCTCATCCATTACCTATCTTAGCATATTTCTCCATAAAAACAGACGTTCTGTCTCAGCTGATCTTCTGCTGATCTTCTCTGGCTAATCTCCCAAACCCCAACGCCTTCTACAAAGCAACAACTCATTTCCTTCCTGAGCATGGTTAGATACTTTTGCCTTTGGATACCTAGTTTTAACATCCTGACTAAACTATTATATAAACTCACAAAAGGAAATCTAGCTGATCCCATAGATCCTAAATCCTTTCCCCACTCCTCTTTCCATTCCTTAAAAACAGCCCTAAAATCTGCTCCCACACTAGCTGTCCCTGACACATCCCAACCTTTTTCATTACACACAGCCGAAGTACAGGGCTGTGTGGTCAGAATTCTTACACAAGAGCCGGGACTGCGCCTGTAGCCTTTCTGTCTAAACAACTTAACCTTACTGTTTTAGCCTAGCCCTCATGTCTGCGTGCAGCAGCTGCTGCTGCTTCAATACTTTCAGAGTCCCTCAAAATCACAAACTGTGCTCAACTCACTCTCTACAGTTCTCATAACTTCCAAAATCTATTTTCTTCCTCACACCTGATGCATATACTTTCTGCCCCCTGGCTCCTTTGGCTATACTCACTCTTTGTTGAGTTTCCCACAATTACCATTGTTCCTGGCCTGGACTTCAATCCGGCCTCCCACATTATTTCTGATACCACACCTGACCCCCATGACTGTATCTCTCTGATCCACTTGACATTCACTCCATTTTCCATATTTCTTTCTTTCCTCTTCCTCACCATGATCATACTTGGTTTATTGATGGCAGTTCCACCAGGCCTGATCACCACTCACCAGCAAAGGCAGGCTATGCTATAGTATCTTCCACATCTATCATTGAGGCTACCACTCTGCCCGCCTCCACTATCCCTCAGCAAGCCAAACTCATTGCCTTCACTCAGGCCCTCACTCTTGCAAAGGGACTATGTGTCAATATTTATACTGATTCTAAACATGCCTTCCATATCCTGCACCACCATGCTGTTATTGAGCTGAAAGAGGTTTCCTTGCTATGCAAGGGTCCTCCATCATTAATGTCTCTTTAATAAAACTCTTCTCAAGGCCACTTTACTTCCAAAAGAAGCAGGAGTCATTCACTGCAATGGCCATCAAAAAGCGTCAGATCCCATCACTCAGGGCAATGCTTATGCTGATAAGGTAGCTAAAGAAGCAGCTAGCATCCCAACTTCTATCCCTCATGGCCAGTTTTTCTCCTTCTCATCAGTCACTCCCACCTACTCCCCCACTGAAACTTCCACCTATCAATCTCTTCCCACACAAGGCAAATGGTGCTTAGACCAAGGAAAATATCTCCTTCCAGCCTTACAGGCCTGTTCTATTCTGTTGTCATTTCATAACCTCTTCTGTGTAAGTTAAAAGCTGCTATCCCGCCTCTTAAAACCTCTCATTTCCTTTCCATCGTAAAAATCCATCCTCAAAAAAATCACTTCTCAATGTTCCATCTGCTACTCTACTACTCCTCAGGGATTTCTCAGGCCACTTCCCTTCCCTACACATCAAGCTTGAGAATTTGCCCTTGCCCAGGATTGGCAAATTGACTTTACTCTCATGCCCTGAGTCAGGAAACTTACCTCTTGGTCTGGGTACACACTTTCACTGGATAGGTAGAGGCCTTTCCCACAGGGTCTGACTAGGCCACCACAGTCATTTCTTCCCTTCTGTCAGACATAATTCCTCGGATTGGCCTTCCCACCTCTATACAGTCCCATAATGGACCGACCTTTACTAGTCAAATCACCCAAGCAGTTTCTCAGGCTCTTGGTATTCAGTGGAAACTTCATACCTCTTACCATCCTCAATCTTCAGGAAAGGTAAAATGGAATAATGGTCTTTTAAAAACACACCTTACCAAGCTCAGCCACCAACTTAAAAAGGCCTGGACAGCACTTTTACCTCTTGTCCTTCTCATAATTAGAGCCTGTCCTTGGGATGCTACAGGGTACAGCCCATTTGAGCTCCTGTATGGATACTCCTTTTTATAAGGCCCCAGACTCATTCAAGACACCAGCCCAACTTGGACTGCACCCCAAAAACTTGTCATCCCTACTATCTGTTGTCTAGTCATACTCCTATTCACCATTCTCAACTACTTGTAATTGCCCTGCCCTTGTTTACACTGCCAGTTTACACTTTTCCTCCAAACCATCATAGCTGATATCTCCTTGTTTCACCTCAAACTGCTACCCTTAAGTCTCTCTTGAAATGGATAGAAGATCTTCAGTGGCAAGGTACACTCCAATACTTTCACTCTGATGAAGTCCTATTCTTTGCTTTTATATTCAGTCTTTTTCTCGTTCCCATTCTTATGCCACCCTCTACCTCTCCCCAGCTATCTCCACCACACTATCAATCTCACTCACTCTCTCCTAGCCATTTCTAAACTTTCTTTAACAAACAATTGCTGGCTTTGCACTTCTCTTCCCTCCAAAACTGCCAAGGCCTTGACTTACTCACTGCTGAAAAAAGAGTGTTGTTTTTACCTAAATCAATCTGGCCTGGTGTATGACAACATAAAAAAACTCAAGGATAGAGCCCAAAAACTCACCAACCAAGCAAGTAATTATGCTGAACCCCCCTTGGGCACTCTCTGATTGGATGTCCTGGATCCTCCCAATTCTTAAACCTTTAATACCTGTTTTTCTCCTCTTATTCGGACCTTGTGTCTTCCATTTAGTTTCTCAATTCATACAAAACCGTATCCAGGCCATTACCAGTCATTCTATGTGACAAATGCTCCTTCTAACAACCCCACAATATCACCCCTTACCACAAAATCTTCCTTCAGCTTAATCTCTCCTACTCTAGGTTCCCATGCTGACCCTAATTCTGCTCAAAGCAGCCCTGAGAAACATTGCCCATTATCTCTCCACACCACCCCCAAAAATTTTCACCACCCCAAGACTTCAACACTATTTTATGTTATTTTTCTTATTAATGTAAGAAGACAGAAATGTCAGGCCTCTGAGCCCAAGCTAAACCATCATATCACCTGTGACCTGCATGTATACATCCAGATGGCCTGAAGCAAGTGAAGAATCAAAAAAGAAGTGAAAATGACTGGTTCCTGCCTTAACTGATGACATTCCACCATTGTGATTTGTTCCTGCCCAACCTTAACTGATAGGTCGACCTTGTGAAATTCCTTCTTCTGGCTCAGAAGCTCCCCGATTGAGCTTGTGGATCCCCACCCCTGCCCACAAGAGAACAACCCCTTTTGACTGTAATCTATAATTTTCCACTACCTACCCAAATCCTATTAAAGAGCCCCACCCGTATCTTCCTTGCTGACTCTCTTTTCGGACTCACCCCACCTGCACCCAGGTGATTAAAAAGCTTTAGTGCTCACACAAAGCCTGTTTGGTGGTCTCTTCACACGGACGTGCATGACACTATGGTTTTGCTTTCTGAGGTTTCAGTTATTTGCAGTTGACCGTGTTCCAAAAAAATTAAGTAAATTACCCAGAAATAAACAATTTGTAAGTTTTAAATTGTACTCCATTCTGGGTAGCATGATGAAATCTTATGCTGTCTGGGTCTGTCCCATTGCGTACGTGAGTGATTTCTTTGTCCCATGTATCCACGCTGTTTAAGGTTGTGGTACCTGCCTGTGAGTCACTTGGCAGCCCTCTCATTTAACAGTTGGACAGTCACAATATCTCCGCATTCAGAGAACCTTTCTTTTCCTTAAGAATGGCCCCAAAGCACAAGAGTAGTGATGTTGGCAATTCAGAGATGCCAAAGAGCAGCTGGAAAGTGTTTCCATTAAGTGAAAAGGTAAGTTTTTTACTTAATACGAGACAAAATTATGTGCTGACGTTACTAAGATCTATGGTAAAAATGAATCTTGTAGCTGTGAAATTGTGAAAAAGGACGAAGAAATTTATGCTAGTTTTGCTGTCACACCTCATCCTGCAATGGGTGCAATGCATTATGGCTGCCATGTGTGATATTATGAGATAAAACATAGCTCATGAGTGTCAGCTTTCCACCCTGTGCTCAGCTCTGCTAGGTATTCTAAGGATTTACGGAGTCCAAGAAATCTCATCCAGAACATAATATGCACACATAGAAAGCACAGAGAAACAGGGACACACTAGCATTGAGAACTCAGTGGAATGTTACTGACAAGTGCAGTAGGCGTTCAGCAAAGAAGAGGAGGCCACTATAGGCAGGTGGAGTCAGAAAAGGGAATGACCTTGCGGGGTCGCTGGAATTTGGATCCGTGGAGAGAAGGAGAGGAGAGTTTCTAAAGAGAAGAGTGACAAGATCAGAAGCAGTTACCAAACCATGAACCTGGTTGGTTTAGAGGACAGTGAGGAGACCTTTCTGGTTGCACACACAGAGTGTGTATTTGGGGGAGGAGAGGAAAACAGGTTTCAGTGGAGAGAGACCAAAATACAAAGATCCTGAAAGTTTGTCTATGAAGGGGTTATCCAAAGATGTTTCAGCTGCTGCAAGAAGTGAGAAAACAGTACTTCTGTAAGAGCCTTCTTAGGGCATAAATAGATTAGATCAAGGGTTGCCAACCTAGCCTGCCTCCTGTTTTTGTATGGCCCATGAGTTAAGAATAATTTTTACATTGTTAAATGGTTGACAAAAAAAATAAAGAAAAATACTATTTTGTGAATGTGAAAATAATATGCAATTTAAATTTCAGAATCTATAAATAAAAGTTTTATGGGAACACAGCCACACTCATGTGTTTACTTACTGTTTATGGCAGCTTTTGTGCTACAATGGCAGAGTTGTGATGGAACTGTATGGCTTAAAAAGCCTGAAATGTTTACTATCTGGTCTTTACAGAATCTGTTTAAGGATCCTTGATTTAGGGGAGAAACAGGAAGAAGACAGTAACTAGGACTAGGGTAAAGCACATGAGGTACATGCCTTGGGCACAGATTTTAAGAGGAAGGGGTAGCAAAAAAACCCAAAACTGCCCTTGCATTAATCAAATAATATTTTAATGCAATATTTTTAAAAATAAAAATTAATGCAAAAATCTGTGATGAACAAAGTATCAGAATTTAAACACAGGATGGATAACAGTGCTGCACTATGCCATATCAAAGCCCAAGGCAAAAGGAAAATTGGTAATTATTAAAATTTTTGGTGCCCCCTTAAATTTTGCACAAGAGGCAAGTGCCTTCACCCAGCCCACCCTAATCCTGGCCTGGTGAGCTTTCTGTAGGATGTTACAGTGATATTCAGGGTGGGGAAGATTATGATTAGGGAAAAACAGGCAGCAGAATGTGTAGAGATTTAGGAGTGAATCTTAGATCTTAGATGTCATATCTCCACTTTTTTTTTTTTTTTTTTTTTTTTTTTGTGACAGGATCTCACTCTGGCTGGAGTGCAGTGGCACCATCTTGGCTCACTGCAGCCTGGACCTCTTGAGCTCAGGTGATCCTACAACCTCAACCTCCCAAGTAGCTGGGACTACAGGTGACACCATGCCAAGCTATTTTTTGTATTTCTAGTGGAGACAAGGTTTTGCCATGTTGCCCAGGCTAGTCTTGAACTCCTGGATTCAAGCGATCTGCCTGCCTTGGTTTCCCAAAGTGCCGAGCCTCCACACCTGGTTGTATCTCCACCTTGAAGGAAAGAATTTCACTTGAAGGAAGCCAGAGTATTTTTATCTTGATATAGCCTGGACTAAATAAACAGCCTCGAAGTCTGTCTGTCAGCCCCCCAGCACCCCCTGCCTCCCCACCACCCATCCTTGTCTCTTGCAAAGAACAGGATGAAGCTATTCTTTGAAGTTTCTTTCATTGACCTAAAAGGTAGACCTGCCAAAGAGGAACTTCACTAACAGAGAAGATTAAAAATCACATCACAGAGGAGGAGACTGAAAATTAACCACCACACCTAGAGTCTAGTCGAACTTTGTCTCAAATCAGTGTCTGTTCTCTAGTCCCATTCCATTTCCAAAGAGCAATTCAGAAGATAATGTCTTCCTGCTGGATCCATTCATTCTTCCTAAAACTCATTTACTCCTACACACCCCCACCTCCCCGTCTTCTATGAAGAAAAGTATATAAGCATCTGTACCTCATTGGATTATTGGGTAATCATTCTTAAAGGTATATAAGCATCTGTACCCCATTGGATTATTGGGTAATCATTCTTCTGTGATTCCCCCATGCCAAAATAAAATTGCATGCCTTTTTCTTCTATTAATCTTCCCTGTATCAGTTCATTTTCAGTGATTCTTCAGAGGGTGAGGAAGAAACTTTCCCTCTTTGCCGCTACATACTCATTTCACCTAAAGTGAAAGTCAAAGTCTATAAGGCTATACAATCCAGCCACCAGCCCCTTAACTCTCCAACTCCATTCCTGAGGATTCTTCTCCTCACTTGCTTCCTGCTAACCACCCTGGACTCCTTAGCAGCCTTTCACAATGCCAGGTGTGCTTCATCTCGAACCTTTGCATTGGCAGCTCCCTTTGCCAGGAGTCTTGTCCCTGACATGCACATGCGATGGTTAATATTGTCAACTTGGTTGAATTGAAGAATGGAAAGTATTTTTTTCTTGGTGTGTCTGTGCAGGTGTTTGTTTCTGGGTGTGTCTGTGAGGAGGTTTCCAGAGGAGACTGAAATTTGAGTCAGTGCACTGGGAGAGGCCAACCCACCCTCAATCTGGGTGGGTACCATCCAATCGGCTGCCAGCACAGCTAGAACAAAGCAGGAGGAAGAAGGCTGGGATAAGCTGGCTTGCTGAGTTTATTAATTGATTCTCACACTGTTAATAAAGACATACCCAAGACTGGGTGATTTCTAAAGAAAAGAGGTTTAATTGACTTACCGTTTTGCATGGCTGGGGAGGCCTCAGGAAACTTACAATCGTGATGGAAAGGGAAACAAACACATCCTTCTTTACATGGTGCCAGGAGAGAGAATGAGAGTCAATTGAAGGGGAAGCCCCTTATAAAACCAACAGATCTAGTGAGAACTCACTCACTATCATGAGAACAGTATGGGGGATCCCCACGATCCAGTTACCACCACCTGGTCCTGCCCTTGACACATGGGGATTATTACAATTCAAGATGAGATTTTGGGTGGGGACACAGCCAAACCATATCACTGAGTCTTCTGGCTTTTGTCTTTCTCCCATGCTGGATGCTTCCTGCCCTTGAACATCAGACTCCAAGTTCTTCAGCTTTTGGACTCTTGGACTTACCTCAGTGGTTTGCCAGGGACTCTCAGGCCTTCAGCCACAGACTGAAGGCTGCATTGTAGGCTTCCCTACTTTTGAGATTTTGGGACTCAGACTGGCTTCCTTGCTCTTCAGCTTGCAGATGGCCTATTGTGGGACTTCACCTTGTGATCGTGTGAGTCTTTTCTCCTTAATAAACTCCCTTTCATGTATTCATCTATCCTATTAATTCTGTCCCTCTGGAGAGCCCTGACTAACACAACATACTGAAGCCTCACCTCCTTTGAGTCTGCACATGTGTCACCCTGTCAGGCAGGCCTCTTCTGGCCACACTAAGATTATATTAAGATTACACCCACCCCTTCACCAGCGCCCCTCCCTCTGCTTTGTTTTTTCCATTGTTTCTATCAGCCTCTAAGTACTGTAGCATGTGCTGATTTAATGCCCCCACCTGACTGCACATCCCATGAATGCAAGAGTTCTGCTTTGCTGCTGTGGATGCTCAGCAGAGTGCCAGTGTTCCATCAATACTTGAGGGCCAACTGATGGATAGAAACCAGTAGACCTTGTGGTGGCAAAGGGAATAGCAAGAATTTTTTGTTTTTAATTTAATTTAATTTTAAGGTCTAAAGCATTACCTCTACTAACAGTGAGTGTCTTAGTCCATTTGTACTGCCATAAAGGAGTATGAGGTTGGGTAATTTATAAACAAAAGAGGTTTATTTGGCTCATGGTTCTGCGGGCTGTACGAGAAGCATGGCACTGGCACCTGCATCTGGTGAAGGTTTCAGGCTGCCCCCACTCATGGTGGAAGGGGAAGGGGAACCAGATTGTGCAGGGATCACATGGAAAGAGAGGAAGTGAGAGAGCGAGAGGGGAGATGCTAGGTTCTTTTTAACAACCACCTTTCACAGGAACTAATAAAGTGAGAACTCATACCCCGCACCCACCCTCCCAGGGAGCGCATTAATCTATTTATGAGGGATCTGCTCCCATGACCCAAACACCTCCCATTAGGCTCCACTTCCAACACTGGAGATCAGATTTCATCATGAAAGGGGACAAACATCCAAACTATAGCAGTGAGCAGAAGCAAATTAGCTTCTCCCTTAAACAAAAAACACAGGGTACATAATGCTAAAACCTCCCAGCTGTACCTTCTGACCTGTTGACTGGGCTTCCCATACACTCATTTTTCCTGCCCCTTGGAATTTTTAACTTCCAGTAAAACTCCAAGTTAATTGCTTTTTCAAGGGCAACTTTAATCAGAATAGCCAGCTTTACAGACACATTACAGAAAAAGGAAAACCAGTTATTTAGTTATGTGTGTGTGTGTGTGTGTGTGTGTGTGTGTGTGTGTGTGTGTGTGTGTGTGTGTGTTAGGCTATTAAAAAAACCATAGTGGTGGGTTTTTTTTTCCCATTGGCTTTTTTTCCTCCATTATCAAGCACGCTTTTCTGTTCAGGATTGAGGTCATCCATCTGCTATCTCATATCCTCTTGTTGGGTTCTGCCAAGTATTATTAGTCATAAGGCAGTCAGCTTGCTTGTGTACACTTGGACAGCTCTTTTTCACATTAAGTCTTCCAGTTTTCCCTGCTTATTTTAGCCGGCTGCTCAAAGTAGCAGCTGGTTGCCTGGCTATTCCTAGGCAGCTAAAAGCATCGTGAGTAGAATACAGACGAAGCAGGAAGGAATAATCTGAGCTTGATGCTAAGGTTTTTGTCTAAGCCCTTCTGATCAGGGTCTGTTTCTTAACTGCAATCTGTCCAAAATGTTACTTCCCATCACTCCACATATTATAGCTATCTGATAATTATTAAAATATGAATATCAAAGTCATTTTTGTATGGAGGGAATAATATATGTTCCTTTCCAATATGGCCTTAAATACTCCCCCAAATTCCTTAGCTGTTAATTTTTTTCTCCCATCTTAAAATATGTGTATTTTTAATATTTACCCTGCCCATTTAATAGCAATAAGAGAAGTACATCAGTTACCTAAGTCAGAGATCAGCAAAATTCTTCTGTATGGGGCCAGACAGTCAAACTTGGTGGGCCATACATTCTCCAGTACAATTATTCAGCTCTGCTATGGTAGCATGAAAATATCCAGATAATACATAAATGAATGAGCATGGCTGTGTTCCAATGAAACTATTTATACTGCGGTATAATTTTAAAAAATCTATATTTAGTTTCTGCCCTGATTCCCAGCATACAGCTCCTAAAATATGCGGCATCTCTGGAGTGGTAAGAGTATCTTTTGTATACCAATGAGATGACGGGTGGCCCCTAAATAGCTTCAGGATGGGGATTGGTCAGAAAAACTAGGGCATGATTACAAAGTTGGAACTTTTAGCCACATCTCTTAATCTCTAGGGAGGGGAGAAAAGCTGACGTTTGAGTTGATCACTGATGGTCAACTGCAGGACCTACATTTTAGTATCTGTGGGAGTCTTGGAAATAATCTCCTTCAATTACTATGATCATAATCAGTCATGTCTACGTAATGATCATAATTAGTCCATAAAAACCCAAAAGGACTGAGTTGGAAGAGTTTCTAGATAGCTGAACTCATGGAGGTGCCTGGAGGGTGGTATATCAGGAGAGGGCATAGAAGTTCTGTGCCCTTTTTCACATACCTTGCCCTATTCATCATTTCCATCTGGCTATTCATCTGCATCCTTTATACTATTTATTTATTTATTTTTGAGATGGAGTCTCACTCTGTCATGCAGGCTGGAGTGCAGTGGTGCGGTCTTGGTTTACTGCAACCTCTGCCTCCCAGGTTCAAGCGATTCTCCTGCCTCAGCATCCAGAGTAGCTGGAATTGAATTAAATTGAATTGAATTATAGGTGGCACGCACCACCACACCCATCTGGTTTTTGTATTTTTAGTAGAGACAGGGTTTCCCTATGTTGTCCAGGCTGGTCTTGAACTCCTGACCTCAAGTGATCCACTCACCTCAACCTCGAAAGTGCTGGGATTACAGACGAGAGCCACCATGCCCAGCCTGTACTATTCTTTATAGTATTCTTTATAATAAACCATTGAATATAATGGAAGTGTTTCCCTGAAATCTGCGAGCCACTAGCAAACTAATCAAATCTGAAGAGGTGATCAAGGGAACCTTGATTTATGGCCAGTCAGAAACACAAATACCAACCTGGGCTCTGTTTGTTTTTTGTTTTTGTTTGTTTATTTGTTTTTTGAGACGGAGTCTCTCTGTCGCCTAGGCTGGAGTGCAGTGGCCGGATCTCGGCTCACTGCAAGCTCCGCCCCCCGGGGGTTCACGCCATTCCTGCCTCAGTCTCCCGAGTAGCTGGGATTACAGGTACATGCCACCATGCCCAGCTAATTTTTTGTATTTTTAGTAGAGATGGGGTTTCACCATGTTAGCCAGGCTGGTCTCGAACTCCTGACATCAGGACATCCACCTGCCTCGGCCTCCCAAAGTGCCGGGATTACAGGTGTGAGCCACCACACCCGGCCCTACAACCTGGGGCTTTTAATTGGCATCTGGAGTGTGGGCAGTCTTGTGGGACTGGGCCCTTAACCTGTAGGGTCCGATGCTGTCTTCAGGTGGATAGTATCAGAATTAAATTGAATTATAGGACACTCAGTTGGTATCCACTGGAGATCTGATTAGTATGTGGGAGAAAAACCTTTACACAGCTGGTCACAGAAGTGTGCTATGGTGAAAAACAGTTTGTGCTTTCAAATTTGAATTTCATATAATTTTTCATGTATTACAAAGTATTTTTTTATTGACTGTTTATAATCAGTGAAAAATATAAAAATCTGTTCTTAGTTCAGAGGCTATACAAAAATAAGAGTGGAGGAAAGCAGGTCTGATCTGGTTCAGGGGCCATACTTTCCCTACCTCTGGCCTAGGTTGGCAAACTGTAACCTTGAGGTTACAGTTGTTAGAACCTAATATCCAATGTGATGGTACTAAGAGGTGGGGCCTTTGGGAAGTGATTAAATCATGAGGCGTTCACCCTCACAAAGGGAATTAATGCCCTTATAAAAGACACCAAGGAGAATTTGTTTGCCCCTCCTGCCACGTGGGGACACATAGAAGTCACCATCTATGAAGAATGGGCCTTCACCAGACACCAATCTGCTGGTGCCTTGATCTTGGACTTCCCAGCCTCCAGAATTGTGAGCAATACATTTCTGTCATTTGTAAGTTGCCCAGTGTAAGGTATTTTGTTTTAGCAGCCTGAATGGACTAAGAGAGTAAGAATATATTATTTATGCATTCTGAAAGGAACGATAACACTATTTTTCCTTCAAAGAAAGTGTTTAACTTTAATGTTCATTGAAGTGCTAATTCTAACATTAAAAAATTAAAAACAACCTAAATATCCAATAACAGAGAAGGCACTAAGTGCCTCTGTACATCAGAATACTAACTGACCTTTAAGGTGATGTTGTCAGTGGTAGAGAATGCTGTTTTTGAAGTGGGTAGACCTGAGTATAAATCCAGACTCCCATTTACCCAGCTGAGGATCTTAAGCAGGCCCCTTCACATTCCTGGATTTTTCTCATATGTAAAATTGAAACAGTAATGTAACTTTGTTATCTTCATGCTTAACATACAGTACAGCCGCTTTTAATATTATCTATTGCAATTGTTATTTGGGGGAATTATATGGGATTTAAAATTTTTATGCAATGAATAGGTATTTTTCCATAGTAACACAAAATGACTTTTTTATTATAATGAATTTCCCTCTGTAGAGAGAAATCATTTCTAAAAATTACAGTCACTATGGCGTCTACAGCAAAGTACCTGTAGCAGTACAATGTAGGTTAGGCTTGGGAGAAAAAGGCTTGCTGGAGACACCAATGACAGGTGAAGTCCACATGTCTCTCTGGAGCATCCCAGGGAGAAGTGCTGGACAGGCCTACCTATGACAAGCCTCCTCTATGAGAAAAGACAGAAGTGAGGCCAGATGGAATAGTCACTAGAGAAAAAAAGTTCTATTCTCTAGTAGCGAAAAGGCAAGACACACTGTAGCTTGGTCAATAAATAGGTATGCAATGAATGAATGAATATCAAGATTGTTTATTTATAATCTGTTTGGACCATAGAGTGTGAATTAAGAAGAAAATTTCTTATTCTATATTTTTGAAGAGGAACCTGAATTTTGGAGAAATTGTATGGAAAAATATTCATAATCCGATTAAAGGGATTATAAGGATGTGACTGGTGTGATCCATTTATTCATTCAATCAATAAGTTTTATTGAGCATCTACACTGTGCCAGCACTCATGATATGCCCAGTCACAAATCAAGATAAGTCTTGTTTTTAATTTTGATAACTTTGCCCTCTAATCCCAGGTGTATGATATTTGTGTTCACTATGTGGTTACCTGTTGGGGTCCGTGCCGGGGGTGGTGGAGAATGAAAGAACACACAAAAGACAAAGACACAGAGAACATGGCGGCCGCGCTCAGAGCCTCCGCTTCACTTTATTTATACTCCATAAACCCCACGTCAGCAGAAAGAATGCAATGCAAAACAAACTTTCTTTTCCCAGATGTAACCTTCTACTCAGTTCTTTGTTTCTATGCTCTTCCTTATCTGCCTGCCTTCTTGGCGCCTACGGGAGTTCATTAAAAGTTCAATTGGAGATACTGTCCTTGAGCCCTATCTATTCTCAGCATACTGTTTTCAAAGGCCCCTGCAGTTACCAGTTTAAGAAGACAATTTAAATGGTCTTTGGAACTTATCTTACTGGATGAGAGGCTGAGTTAGGATAAGTAAAATATCACTAACTGTAACTAGGCAGTATGATGTAGTATATACTCAAGTGTGAGCTGTGGCATCAGACTTCCTGGGTATCAAAATCTGGTTCTACCACTCACTGGCCATGTAATATTAAACAAGTTTCTGCATCTCTTTAAATTTCCATGTTTTAACTGTAAAATAGGGATAATAGTAGCATTGACTTAAGAGGATTCTTTTTTCTAAGTAAGAATATTATACAAAGAATGCCTTCCATGGCGCCTAACAATAGCAAGCACCAATGACTAATAAATGTCAGCTATTGTTATTATTTTACCCTTG